>NC_062223.1:659166-1318333 GCF_902686445.1 Sciurus carolinensis
TCAGGAGTCCATTTGCCTCCTCACAAGATCTCCTACAGCTAGCCCCTGAGAATGACCCTCTTTCCTCCTGCACTAGCTCCCTTCTGGACACAGCCGTTCTTGTGTTCCAGCTCTTGAATACCCGGGTCCTGTGCAGCCCCCCAGTCCCCAAGTTTGCATCACCCAGCCCCAGTGGCACCCCAGGCTTGGCACAACCCTTACAAACACCAGCCTTCCCACCTGGTGCCCTGAGCTCACTCTCTGGCTGAACCCTCAGTGTGTCTGTGCCCCCACCCTGTGCTCCCCACATCTCTTCTGACTCTTGGTTTTACAGCACCCAATAGAGGCAAGATTCTGTCCTCATGGCTAGCCCTGGGAAGCCAGGGGCTGGGGAGTCCCAGGAGGAGGAGGAAGAGGGGGCCGCCCCTGGTCAGCAGGCTGAAGTGCTGCAGCAGGCCCAGGAGTTGTTCTTGTTATGTGACAAGGAGGCCAAAGGCTTCATCACCCGGCAGGACCTGCAGGTGAGCGCCAGTTACAAGAGGCCTGAGCCCAGGGCTGCCCTGGTCACTCACCTGTCCTTTCTTGGCCAGGGCCTGCAGAATGACCTGCTCCTCACACCTGAGCAGCTGGAGGCTGTGTTTGAAAGTCTGGATCAGGCCCACACTGGTTTCCTCACTGCCCGCGAGTTTTGCTTGGGCTTGGGTGAGCTGGGCCTTACCCTCCCCCAGCACCCAGAGGTCCTGGTCTGGCTCGTGTGGGACTCTGGGCTGCCTCTTTCTTACACTCACCTCCAGGGCACTCACTGTATCTATAAACAGGTGCCCCCAGAGGATGAGTAGTGTATGCCACTGAACTTTCTGCTCACAACCCCTTTCTGTCCTGCCAAACCAGGTGGGGCTGGGAGCCTGGCTGTCACGTCCCATTCCCAGGCCAACAGGACCAGAATAAGGAAGAAAAACAGGAAACTGGGCCCTGAGAGAGGGCAGGATATGTGTTGGGGGCAGGGGTGAGCAGGGGAGGGCCAGGGTGGTAACCCACAGCCCCGGTAATCAGTAATCTCTCCCTCCCATGTCTGCAGGGAAATTTGTGGGGGTGGACTTGGCTCAGGGCATGCAACCCCCCCGGAATGCTGAGGAAACCTTTGAATCTGGCTGGTCAGATGTACAGGGCACCAAGGGTTCTTTGGAGGAGGAGGAGCAGGAGGAGCAGGAAAGAGTCTGCATTGCCCTGGAACAGCTGGGAGTGGCCCGGGTCTTGGGAGAGTGAGTGGGTGCTGGCCTTGCTCTGGGTTCCTGCTTCTGCTCTCTCAGTCTGCATGCTCTGTCCACTCTGACCACCTGTCTGTTCCCAGGCAGTCTTTGGGCCGGACCAGGCCCAGCCAGTCTGTCAGCTGTGAAGACTGGGCGTGATTTCCCACAGCATTTGCATTTCAGGAGGACGCAGCCACAGCTGCGGGGAGGGGAGGTGCTGGGCACGTGGCTATCCACACGCTGGGATGTCCAGGTCCACCGATGCTTCGGTCCCCCAAGCTGCACACACCCACAGAACCCGGGCAGGATGAGAGCACCCACACCAGAGGAATGCACTGCGCGGGTCAAAGGCGCCTGGCTTGTACTGGGTTGCGGGGTCTCCCCATAGGCAGAGGGGAGTACCCCTGCCCTCCCCCACCAGTCCGGGCCTCAGTCTCCGCTCGCCCGTCCAGGCAGCAGGCTGTGAGGGCACTCTGGGCCCGGTTGCAGCGTGAGCGACCCGAGCTGCTGGGTTCTTTCGAAGAAGTTCTGATGCGTGCATCGGCCTGCCTGGAAGAGGCAGCCAGGGAGCGTGACAGCCTAGAGCAGGCGCTGCGGAGGTGAGAGCGGGGCCGACGGGGCGGAGCCCCAGCCGAGGGTGAAGGCGGGGCTGGTAGGTTCTCACGGCTGTCTCATCCTGGTCTCCCAAGGCGGGAAAGCGAGCACGAGAGGGAAGTGCGCGGCCTCTACGAGGAGCTGGAGCAGCAGCTCCGGGAGCCGCGGCAACGCGGGCAGAGCCAGGTGCGGCGCCCTCTCAGCCTCGCTAGCCTCCTTGGCTCCGCCTTCCTCAAACTGGTCCCTGCCCGAGGGTTCCCCGACCGCGGGTCCAGGCTGCCC
The DNA here is from genome assembly GCF_902686445.1 of Sciurus carolinensis. Taxonomy (NCBI): domain Eukaryota; kingdom Metazoa; phylum Chordata; class Mammalia; order Rodentia; family Sciuridae; genus Sciurus; species Sciurus carolinensis. The sequence continues at coordinate 661,272 of NC_062223.1, forward strand.
TGGCTCAGGGTGCCCTGCTCCGCCACTCCCGACGCCCCCACCAGCCTTCACCCTTACATGCCCCGCCCTGGCCCTGGTCCGGCCCCTCCGTGTGCCTCTTCTGTGGGGTCGGAGGAGGCTTAGGTGCCTTGGTGCGTCCCAGAACCTCCCCCTGGAGAAGCGAAGGGGCCATCTGGAGCTGGAGCTGCAGAGTCGCGAGCAGGAGTTGGAGAGCGCCGGCCTGCGGCAGCTGGAGGCAAGTAGTTAGACCCCAAGTCACGCCCCCATCCCGCCGTCTGCCTGCCGTCCCAGTTTCCTCGCGAGTGCTCTTGTACCTCGGTGCGGCCAACCCGAGATGTTGGGGGTGAGGGGCAAGTGAGGCACCTGGGGGTCTTCACTAGCCCGCACCATTTCCCCAGCTGGAACGGCAGCTGCAGGCCCAGGCTGCAGAGCAGCTGGAGGCGCAGGCCCAGAACACCCAGCTGCGGCAGGCTTACGAGGCACTGCATGCACAGCTGGAGGGGGTGCAGGAGCAGCTGCGCAGCCTGGAGGGCAAGGCTCGGGGCCGCCAGGAGCAAACCCAACGGTACAGGGCAGTGTGGGGTTGCGGCTCGCTGGGGCTCAGGTGTGGGCCACTTCTACCCCCAACCCAAGCCCCAGTGCTGCCCCCAGTGTCTGAGGGGTAGGGGTCGAAGGAGGGAGTCCTAGGGGGGGCCCTGGGACACCTCTAGGAGCCTGCCTGCATGGGTCACCACCTCCTACCCACAGAGATGTGGTTGCGGTCTCCAGGAACATGCAGAAGGAGAAGCTCAGCCTCCTACGGCAGCTGGAGCTGCTCAGGTGCAGTCGGCATAGGGCAGTGGCAGGAAGAGGGCTCTGCAGCTTTGGGTCTCCAAGCTCCAAAATAGTCTTGGCCTCCACCTCATCCCGCTGGGGGGAGTCCCTCCTCATGTCTCCTCTCCCTCCCAGCAGCATCCCTGAGTCCCGCCAGGCACCTCTCTTCTGGTCTGAGGGGAGCCAGAACCCACTTTCCCACTTTGGGTTGCTCCCTCCTTAAGATCTTAGACTTTGGGGGCTCTCAGCTCTCACACTCCCCCTTCTCTAGGGAGCTGAATATGCGGCTCCGAGACCTGCGTGATGAGGGAGATGCCTGTGCGGCCAAGCTGTTCGGCAGAAGCCACAAGAAGACTCTGGTCACAGCTGGACTGCCTGGGCCCACCTGTTGCTGCTGTTGCAGCTGGGCTCGGCCCCCAAGACGTGGGTCTGGACACCTTCCCAGTGCCTGATAACCAGCTCCAAGTGACTTGCTGGGCATAACCTGGAGGAGCTGCCCCTTGAAGGCCACTTGTCCTGGGAGGAGGGCTGCCATTCAGGGTGTGGACTCCAGCCCACAAACACTACCCTGTGGGTCTCAGAGTCTCGTGTGCCCCTGCCAGTACTCATCCTGTTCCCATGTCTGTCCAGCAAAAGCAAAACAACAAAAACCAAAAAACTGCTATAAAGTCCATCGGGCGCATGTGTGCTCCTTGCTTTTCCGTGTCTGGGAGCTGCAGCACGTGTGTGGTTCACCGTGAGGTGAGAGGCTCACACGAGGCACACGACCCTGCTGTGTTAGGGCTGTGGGTCCCTGAGCGCCTGAAGGTGTTCTGGTCATGCTTCAAGGCCTGGGTGTCCATCAGAGCTGGAGGTCTTGCAACCCCTTCTCACCAGGAAGCCGCTCAGTGGGTTCCCGGAAGCCCCAGCCCGTCTGCCACGCCCTCTCCTAGGCCAGTCCTCACGCAGACCCAGAGCTCTCTTGGGGCTGAGAACGTGCGGTCCGGCTGTGCGGAAACCCCATTCCCTTACTCCCACTGGGAGGTGGAGTATGCAGGCCCTGTCCTTTCTTCTGTCACCTGGCACCGCTCCCAGGCCTCATGCCCTCCATATAGGGAACCTCCTGCGGGGTCCCTGGGGTCCCCGGGCGTCCTCCACACTGCACCCGGAGCAGCCCCTCTTCCCATCGGCCCACTGGAACCTCCCGGCCCCAGCCGGCGTCTGTTGCGCCTACCCTGGAGCCTCCCAGTGGTTCCTGGGAGGGAAATGGGGGTTGGGCCTGGGGAGGAAGGACCTGGTCCTGGCCGAGTCCAGGGCTTCTGGCTGGCCGCCCCGCCTCCTGCCCGGCTCCTCTCTCCGGGTCCGGGGCTTGCCAAGGCTCTGAGTGTCCCTGAACCGCAGCCCGCCGGGCCCCGCGCCGGGCCCGCCCCGCCGCTCTCACGCGCCGCAGCCGGTCCGGACTTGCCCGGCGTCGGCCGGCCGTGGGCGGGGCCCGGGCGGGGCGTGTCCTCGCCGGCCCGCGGCCGCGCATTCTCCGCGCTGGGAGCCGCCGCCCCCGCAGCCGCCGCCCGGGCCCGGACTCTGACGCGTGGTCGGTGAGTGCACCGCGGGCCCGGCCCGCACGAGTGGGGTCCAGTGCGCCCGAGGCCCTGCGCGCCTCTGAGCCGGAGGCCGGGGGGCCGCGTCGGCCGGACACAGACGCAGCCGGTCCGCAGGCCCTTTCCGGAGCGAGGCCGCCGGCGGGCGCTGGGCGGGCAGCGAACCCTGGGGGAGGGCGGACGCCTCCGGGTTCTCGGACAGGCACGGCGGCCCCTTTGTGCCAGAGTACAAAATGTGCAGCCTGAACGCCCCACTCATTGTCCCTGGACAGCGGTCCCCGTCCCTCGGCCCGCCCACCGCCCGGCGCAAGTGAGCGGGCCATTGGTCGCGCCTGGGCTGGGGGCGGTGGCGGCAGCGACTTCGTCGCGATGACGTGAGGATTCCGCACTCGGCCCGCTGGAGCCGAGTCCCGGATCCCCGAGTGGGGCAGGACCGTCGAGGCCGGCGGAAGGCCCTGGCCGGTGTAGCGCAGCCCCGTGCAGACCGCGGAACTATTTCTGGCTGGCGCCGGCTCCCACGCCGGCCTTTCCCAGGGGATTCACATCCACCAGGCACTCCTGGGAAGAAGGGCCGCTCCCCGGGGCTTCCGGCGTCTGCCGGTGGGGGCTGCATCTCTGCCCAGAATCTGCCTTCCCAGAAAGCGGGGGTCCTCAGAGCCTGGCCCAGCACTTGCATGGCTGCAGGGGGTGTTTGTATCACTCCCCAGAGACAGAACATATATTTGGGTGGGCCCCAGCTCGGTGGTGGTCTGTATCACCCTCCCTCAGCTCAGGGGTAAACCCGCGCCCACCCCAGCAAACCCAGCGGTGGAGGTGGGCGGCTCTGTCCCAGTCTGCAGCTGCTGTGCTGCTGGCGGGGGAGGGGCAGCGGCGGTGTGAGCTAAGGCCCAGGGCGGGGCACCTGGAGACCTAACAGCCCTCCCGGGATCAGACTGCGCAGAAATGTCCTCGCACACCCACTCCTCGTCCCAGACCAAAATACTAGGCCTGGCTACTCCACCCTCTGCCTCCAGAGTGGATCCCGTGGCTCTGACCCACTGTCTAGGCCACCGGCAAGAGGGCGAGCAGGATCCTGCCAGTGAGGGCAGACCTGTGACCTATGACTTGCTCCCGCTCCTTTCCAGCCCAGCACCCTGGGGAACTTCCATACACCTGTCCTGTAGAGGAGTCATTCCAGACGCCTGGTGAGTGCGGGGCGGGGCGAGCCGCAGGTAGTGAGTCTGGAAATGTGCCCCAGGCCCTCCCCATGCCAACACTGGTGTGAGCAAGGCAGGGTGTGCCTGGGGCCTCCAGGGAGGAACTTGGCCGCTTCTGTTCCTGTGTTCCCTGTCCTGGTGTGAAGCAGGAGCTGTGCAGAGCATCTCCGTAAGGGCTGAGCTCCCTGATCCTCTGCTGCCTCTGGGGGGTCTCTGAGCGTTAGGTTCCTCCACTGCCAGCTTGTGACGTGGAGCCCGGGAATGCTAGGGGGAGGGCTCAGCTAGGGCTTCCTCCCCTGCTGCCAGCAGGGGTGAGTCAGTGGGTGATGGGTGGGATTCCTCTGTGACCTGACCCCATGGGCACCAGGGGTCTGCCTGGCTGCATGGGGGTCAAAGTCCCTGAACTGTGATCCAGGAAGTGATTCACGTCCTGGTTCCCAGGGAGGCTCCTCCCAGGCCTCCCAGGACAGGTGGCTGGCTCGGGCCCACTGGGCCTATGCAGCTCCGCAGCTTCTCCCTCAGGCCCCACTGGTGTTTGGCCACCCTCCTAGTCAGGGCCTGGTGCTGCTGGCCATATGATCCCTCCATGCCTCCCCAGCCCCAAGATGGGTGAGTTCAAGGAGAAGAATGCTACGTGTGGCACCGTCTGCCTCAAGTACTTGCTGTTCACCTACAACTGCTGCTTCTGGGTAAGTTGGGGGCCATGCTGGCTGCCCACCCTGACTCCCTGGGCCTTGAAGGCACCTGAGCCCTGGCCCAGCGGCTCAGCCAGGGCTCTCAGACTTGGGCCAGGTGTGGTGACTGGTGCACATGCCTGCAGCTGGCCGGACTGGCTGTCATGGCAGTGGGTATCTGGACGCTGGCCCTCAAGAGTGACTACATCAGCCTACTGGCCTCAAGCACCTACCTGGCCACCGCCTACATCCTGGTGGTGGCTGGTGTTGTCGTCATGGTGACCGGTGTCCTGGGCTGCTGTGCCACCTTCAAGGAGCGGCGGAACCTGCTGCGCCTGGTCAGCGGGACATGGCAGCCCTCTGGTGGGGTGGCAGGGACAGGGTCCTGGCGGGGGACTCCTCTCTAGCCTCTTGGGACTATCTCCGGGGCCCGGACAGGTTGTGTCACAGTGGGCTGGCCCTGCTGTGCTGACCTGGGGGCATGGCCCCCACCCCTCAGCTGGACTGACTGAGACACCAGGAATACTAGGGGAGCCTGGTGCTTGGCCCACAGCTACTGCTTGGAGCTGGTGGGTGCCCTGCTCTGTGGTGCCTAATGCTGAGCCCCCTCAATGGGTTCCTGCCCCCCAGTACTTTATCCTGCTCCTCCTCATCTTTCTACTGGAGATCATTGCTGGTGTCCTGGCCTACGTCTACTACCAGCAGGTGAGAGGGGCTTGGACAAGCCATGGGGACATGACACTTCCACCCCTGCTGTTCCAGTGCTGACCAACTTGCCATTAGGTCTTGGAGGTGGGGTTTGGGTTTTTTAGGGAAGGGCGGCCACAGGGGCAAATGACCTGCCTGCAGTGCCCAAGGTCAGGAGGCAGGTGTCCAGGTATCCTGAGACTCCTTTCTCCCATGATCCCCTGCTGGTGACCCTCCCAGTTCCTCCAACCCACCTTGGAGCTGCTGTGGGACCCAGTCCTTCCCTTCTGGAGCCTTTGTCCTGAGCTCTTTCAGCTCTACCCTGGAGGTCTTAGACCCTCACTCCCTCCACCAGCTGAACACAGAACTCAAGGAGAACCTGAAGGACACCATGATCAAGCAGTACCACCAGCCAGGCCACGAGAGTGTGACCAGTGCTGTGGATAAGCTGCAGCAGGAGGTAGGTGTTGCCTGGAAGGTGTGTGCCCTCGCCCCAGGGCTGTGCCCTGGCAGGCCCTGGGCTCAGCAGTTCTTGTTGTAGTTTCATTGCTGCGGCAGCAACAATTCCCAGGACTGGCGTGACAGTGAATGGATCCGCTCGGGTGAGGCAGGTGGCCGAGTGGTCCCTGACAGCTGCTGCAAGACAGTGGTGCCTGGCTGTGGGCAGCGGGACCACGCCTCCAACATCTACAAGGTGGAGGTGGGTGGCTGCAGAGCAGGGGCTGGACTGGGGCAGGGTGATGGACTGTGTGGCCACACCCAGGGCATGTCTTGGGGGAGCCAGCAGGGCTCACCTTGAGGGTCCCTACCCTTCCAGGGTGGCTGCATCACCAAGCTGGAAACCTTCATTCAAGAGCACCTGAGGGTCATCGGGGCCGTGGGCATTGGCATCGCCTGCGTGCAGGTGCAGACACACGGGTGACTGGGGAATGGGGGCGGGCTGTTGACCTTGGTGCCCTCTCATGCCTGCCTGGCTGTGTGCAGGTCTTCGGCATGATCTTCACGTGCTGCTTGTACAGGAGCCTCAAGCTGGAGCACTACTGACTGCCAGGATTCGGCCTGGCCACCTGCCTCTTGCTGCATCCCACCTAACTACTGAGCTGACTGCTGACTGCCCGGGCAGAGGCTATCTTCATGCCCATGCCCTGCATGCCACCACCATGACCCCTGGTGCCCCACTCTGTGGATGGCTTCAAGTGCCTTTTACCTGAGTCCTGGGGCAGGGTCCCTCCCCAAGCATGGGGAAGATATGGCCAGTCTGCCTATGTGGCGCTTGGGGCCCAGGTCTGGTTGATAGGTAAGAGTTAGGTTCTGATAAGAGTGCCCCCTCCTTGATGCCTGGGAAGTATGGGCAACACCTAGGCCCCTCTACATGATGGGTGGTCAGAGGCAGGTGGTAGGAGCCCTGCTGAAGGTGCCTAGGAGGTACAGGGGCTGCCCGGCAGGACCAGGAGCCCTTTGTGCCAGCCCTGAGAGCTGTAGGGCCCCAATCATGGAGGGGCCTGGCCTCTCCTGCCAGCCAGAGCCCAGCTTAACTTTTCCCACTGCTCTTAATACCGCCAGAACCCCGAGTTCACCAGTGTGCTGCATCTCAGTTAGAAGGTCCCTGCGTGGGAGTAGGGTATCACTGGTTTTACCCACTGCTGTGTCCCAAATGCCTACAACTATTCCTGCCACATAACAGGTGCTCAATAAATCTCTGTTGAACAGTTGGGTCCACTTACTATTAGTGATTGATGGTTCTGTCCTCAACTGTCTAATGTCCAGCAGGGTGGAGAGACTTATCTGCTGTGTCCAGAGGGCAAGAGCCAAGAGGCTCATACCCAGGGTCCAGGGTGGCCAGTGTGTTCCTGGGGCTCTGGAAAGGGAAGCCCAACGGTAGGAACCCCTTCAGGAGGAAATGGAAACAGACCTTATGTGGCCCAAGTCCTGCTTTCTGGCCACTTGGGGGAGCTGGGAGGTAGAGGCCAAGGACCAAGAGGCAAGAGCAGGTCTTAATGAGGCAGGTGGGGCTGCATATCTGACTGGGATCAGAGGGTAGGAGAGGACCAGGTCTGGCAGAATACAGGGCAGTGTTCCTCCACTGTTGGGGCCACCCCTAGCTCCTGTCCCTAAGGCTGGGACTACACCCCAGAACACCTCACCTCAATGACTGGCTCCAAAGAAGATGCCTAAAGAGCTGTTTCCCACACCTCTGCAAGCCTCAGCCTGGACTGATGGCCAGAACTCTGGAGCACCAAGGGCCAACCCCTGGGTGCTGGGAACTTCCTTGGAGCCCCCAGCCAGCTGTAGATGTTGGGTGCTGCCCCTCTCCTGGGTTTCTGTGGAGTCTGAAATTCTGAAGCAGGACCCGAGGCTCAGGCAGCACAGGGCCCAGGCAGCCATGGCTGCAGAAGATACTGTTCAGGTTGGGTTAACAACAAAGCTCCCCCTCCCAAAGGGTAGGAAACCTGGTTCTTTAGATTCTGGTAGACAGGTGGTGCACAGGTGGTCTCTGTGCCTGGAACATCAGAGTGGGACACCAGGCCCCCAAGCGCGCCCGGGTGTCGGGCCATGGGAAGGCACTCCTCCTGGGCATCGAGAGCAGAATCCACCCCCAACCACCCAGAACAGGCAGGAGGAGACACACCAGGTGAAGGGCTTGGTGGATCAGACTGGCCTAGTGGTCACAAGGGCCAGGGCTGAAGCCTCTGCTGCAGTGTGAGAGGATGGGCCTGGTCCTCATACAGGCAGGTGCAACCAGCCATGGGGGAAGGGGAAGAGGCAGGGTATAAGGATATGGGTGTAGAGAGCCCCACAAAACCAGGCCAGTCAGCAGGACACCTGGGTAATTCTCAAGACCTTTACTGGACAGTTCTTCCAGCATGGGAGGTACATGACTGTGGCCAGGCATTGCTCTCAACTGCACAACACCTCAGCTGATGAACTCGGCGTGACACTGTCCTTGGTCAGCAGAGCAGGAAGGCAGCTCCAGCAGCTATTTCTCCAGTGGTGCGTAGTTGAGCAGCTTCTCAATCAGGTCCACGTGTGCCAGCAACATACGGCGGCAGCAGTAGCGCTTTAGGCCCAGAGCATCCAGGGCATCCCTGTCAAGGGCAGGAGCAGAAAGACTGACTGGTCCCACAGGTCTGCAGCCATAACCAACCTCTCTTACCCTCCTGCTCCAGAAGGTGGACGACTCCAGCTGGAGCTGGGCTGGGACCCAGCAGTAGGACCCAGTGAACCTCCTCTTCCACCTACTCGGTCAGAGGCCACACCCACCCCACCTGTGTGCCCACCTTCCAGTCTTATGTCTCCTGCATTCTGCCTGTTTCTAAAGCTGGTACCCAGGGCTGGGGCAGCTCCTAAGGCTTCTAAACAGTTATGTGGGGGAGCTCTGCATATCAAGGTCCTAACCAAGGTGCCAGCTCAGGCCCCACACAGGGCAGGTTCTATGTAAGAGATCAATGGGGCCTGAAGAGCTCTGCTCATCCCAGCAGGCCTCAGCAGACAGGGGCCTCACCCCAGGCAAAGGAAGCACTGCTGACTGTGGAATCTCTTCCCAGCTCTGTTCCCTAAATGAGAGGAACCCACCTCTCTCCATTTCACAAGAAGCCTCATTTCCTAGGACTGGTCATACTAGAGACTTCAGAAAACTTCACACACCACTGGCTTCAATGCACAGAGAGGGCAGCTTGGGAAGGCGTAGGCCTCCCTGATACTTCCATGCTGGTCACTCTAGCAGGCTTTTCAGCTTGCATGCTGGCTCTTCTATGATACACAGGCACAATGAAGCCCAGGCTTTACAGAGACCAAGATGTGCACCTGTCCAAAAGGTGGAAGGTCAGACCTCTCCCTCAAAAGTCTGATGAGGAAAACTAGGTATTCAGAAAAAAAAAAAAAAAAACAAAAAAAAAAAACTGTCTTGCATCTTAAAGAATCAGCAAGGTTTGTAGGACATGAAGTGAGTTTTTTTTTTTTTTTTTTTTTGTGGTGCTGGGGATCAAACCCAGGGCTTTGTGCTTGCAAGACAAGCAATCTACCAACTGAGCTATCTCCCCAGCCCATGAAGTGAGTTTAAGAACAGAGAAACCAATCTCAAAAAACCAAAGGAAGAATGATATCGCTAATAAGTGGATGATGACACATAATGGGGGGTGGGAAGGGTTAGTGTTGGGGTTGGAGTTGGGTTTAGGGAGGGGGGCAGGAATGGAGGAAAGAAGGACTGTATAGATGGAGGGGAGGGGTGGGAGGGGAGGGGGGAAGGGAAAAAATGGCAGAATGAATCCAACAGCATTGCCCTATGTAAATTTATGATTACACAAATGGTATGCCTTTACGCCATGTACAGACAGAGAAACAACATGTATCCCATTTGTTTACAATTAAAAAAAAAATGATATTAGAAAAAAAAAAGAACAGAGAAAGGTGGGGCTGGGGTTGTGGCTCAGGGGTAGAGCACTTGCCTAGCACATGTGAGGCACTGGGTTCGATCCTCAGTACCACATAAAAATAAATAAAAATACTGTGTCCACCTACAACTAAAAAAAAAAACAGAGAAAGAGTTGGGCACAGTGGCACATGCCTATAATTCCAGTGGATCCGGAGCCTGAGGCAGGAGGATTGAATTCAAAGCCAACCTTTGCAAAATCGAGGCACTGAGCAACTCTGATACAAAATAGGGCTGGGGTGTGGCTGAGTGGCTGAGTGTCCCTGAGTTCAAACCCCAGTACCCACCCCACAAAAAAAGAACAGAGAAAGGGAGGAGGCGAAGATCTTCGCTGCAGGTGAAAAGGGGCCTGTGACCTACCAGAAGGCCACCTAAAAGTTCCCGAGATACCCACTGCCTACACTGCAGAGAGCAACTCTCTCCGGGAAGGACCGCTGGGGGGAAAAGGCAGCCTGATAGGGGACCCCCGGCCCGCGGCCCCCTCCCTCCCCGACGTCGCCCCCCTGGTCCCCCTCCCTCCCCGATGTCCCCCTCCGCCCACGGCCCCTCCCTCCTCGACGTCGCCCCCCGGCCCGCGGCCCCTCCCTCTCCGACGTCGCCCCCCTGGTCCCCCTCCCTCCCCGATGTCCCCCTCCGCCCACGGTCCCTCCCTCCCCGACGTCGCCCCCCGGCCCGCGGCCCCCTCCCTCCCCTCCCCCCCGGAGTCGCCCCTCGTCGGCCGCACGGCCCCTCCCGCCGCGCCGTCCTCAGGGCCCGGGCGTCCCCGTCGGCCCGCGCCTCACCCCTCGGTGTACTCGGCCTGCAGCAGCCCCAGGTAGGCCTCCCATTTGTTGCCCACGATCTTGCCGCAGGTGAAGCAGCGGACCGGGATGATCATGGCGGCGGCGGCGGGCGGGTGGCGCGGCGGTCCTGCAGGCCCCGCCCTGGGCGCGCCCACTGCGCGGGGGTCCGCCCCGCCCCTCCGCCCGCCCCCGCCACCCCCGCGCTGGCCGCCCGCGCCCACGTCCCCGCCCCCGCCGCGGCGAGTTTCCCCCGCACGACCGGCGGCTTCTGGGGGCTGCGCTCCGAAGCAGCAACACGCAGCGCCCCCGCCCGCCACGGTGGTACGTCCCGGCGCTACGGCGTCCGAGCGCGGCCTCAAAGGCGGCGCGGCGGTTCGCGTTTCTCGTGCCCACATGACTGACAGCTGCGCGGCGGGAGCGGCGTCGAGCGGGAGACCGCGCGCGCAGGTACGACGCCGGCGGCAGGCGGGGTCCCGCGTGCCCGAGCCCACTCGGGAGTGCTAGTTCGGCCCCGCGCGTGGGCCGCGATGAGTGGCCGGCCCGGGCGGCGGCTGCCCGACGGCGCGCGGCCCCGTCGGTCTGCCGGCCGTCAGGTCACTTGGGTCCTGCCGCGGAGTCCCCGGGGGCGCCTGCAACGGAGTTTCCGAGTCCCCCATCCCCGCCGCCTGCCGTCGCAGGACCGTCGACCGCAGGGCGACCGGGTCCGAGGGCGACTTGCAGTTCCTCGCCGCGCGCCCCTGTCCCGGAGGGGAGCGGGGCAGCAGGCCTGTTGGACGCTAGACGCCCGTGTGCGCTTCTGAGTTGGGGGAAGGGGACGTGGTCAGGGAGTGCGTCCTGGAGGGGGCGCGCTCTGAGCTGAACCTCCATAAGGCTCAGGGGCGGGGGTTGTGCCTGCAGGATCTGCGGACCACCAAGAACTTCGAGGACAATGATGGGGTGGGGAGAACCTGGTTCCAGCACCTTCTTGCTATGCTGGGACTGCCTGGGAGGTGGGAGGACCGGGTAGGGGAGGTGCGAAGGTTTGATGGAGGAGGTGCACTTTGGGATATGGGGGTGGGGATTTGGAGGCAGATTTGTTGCCCATGGAGTTTGGGGAGAAGCTCTGTGGAATCCAAGCATCTGCCGTCTGTCTTCTGGGGCAAATATTGGACTCTGGCCTTCGTTGCAGGGGAAGGCCATTAAGGGTCTCCTGGGTCCAGAGTGGAACAGAGCCGCTGCCATTGGGGTTGGTGCCAACGCAAAACTTACTCTGGACAGCCTCCCTGACCGATTTTGCCATCCCCCACTGGGCCACGTGCAGAGCCACGAGCAGAGGCTACTTCCCTTCCCTGCCCCTGCTTTTCAGGCTGAGTGGACACACATCCTGCCCTGGCCAGAGGGGCAGCACAGGGGCCCTGAGTCACAGCGGCCTAGCATCTGGCCCATGCTCAACTGCAGAGGCTGCTGTTACTGGAGGGGAGGGAAGCAGGGAATAGGGGCCCGGATGTCAGCAGGGAACTCTGGGGATGGGTGTGGACCAAAGGCTTCCTGGAGTAGGGAGCCATGGCCTGTCCCACCCCTGCTCTTGCCTGGAGAAGTTGTTTACTCTGAGAGACTTGGGAGAGAGGCCTGAGCCAGCTTGACATTCCCGGAATTCCAAGTGCGTGCATGCTTGCAGGGCGCCTTTTGCGGGCATCTCCCCTCCCCCACCTCTTCCCTCCAGCTTCTGATTTTCCAGGAGAGGAACTGAACCAGAGAACCCTGAGGCTGCCCCTTTCAGCCCCTATGCCTGCCCCTAGGCACTCTGTTGTCCTGAGCTCTGAATCAGGCTGGACCTGAGGACTATGGAGAGTTCAGAAGTCAGCCCTGCTCCCTGCCTTCACCCTGACTGGTTGTCCATCTGTGTGCTTTTGGGGGGAAGAAGCAGGCTGGCACCTGGGTCAACTCAGGCACAGGTCACAGTGCCTGCCAGCTGGCTTGAAAAATCCCTCTCCCCTGATGAGCAGCAGGTGGGACCCCGGTCACCAGGAGGGTGCACAGTGGTACCAGGAGCAGGAGGTGGTCAGCCTCCTGAGTGGGGCCTGGGGCACCAGGAAACGTGGTTTGCGCCCTGCTTGGCATGGTTCCTGCCAGAAGAGGGGGTCACTTCAAAGCAGGGGACAAGGGGAAACCTGTGATTGAAGTTCTGGCTGTTGGGCCCCTCCCCACACTGGGTATGGCCCTGGAAACAGGCAGGCTACAGATGCGAGGGTGTTGGGAGACCAGGGAACAGAGCACTGGGCTGGAATTGAGCTGGTTATGTCCCTAGCCTTGGATCTCAGCTTCAGTATCCCCATCTGTAAAGCTCTGATGGAACCAGAAGCTGTCCTCTGAGTGGTGATAGTGACTCTCCCCTGGGGACTTCAGCCTCACCTCCACACCTGTGCCTTCTGGCTCAGCCCATCTGGGACAGATGTGTGTCCTGGGTGTGCTTGGTGGGTGATACGCTGCAACACACAGGCCACCAGCCTGTACATTTAGACACCTTGCTACATTTAGACATGCCTGTACATTTAGACAGCATGCCCCCTGGCCATCTGGCTGCTAGCCCTGTGCTGAAGTGCCTACTACCCAAGTGCCTCCTCACAGTTGTGAGGGTCCTGGTGAATAGGGGTGTGCAGAGGTGGTTGGGGCTAATTGGCCTAACCCAGTGACCCTCTGGACACATACCTGGGCTGGGGGCATTTGGGAACATCACTGTCTGCCCTCACAGCTGCCTGGGAGTGATGTACTAGTCTATTCTGTAGGGGTGTGGGTGGTAGGGGGAACCTGGGCTTGGGTTAGATGTGCTTTGTTCACACATGGGCACCCCCAAAGGTCTTATTGTGTCTCTTCTACCCCCATTCTACGTGACCTCCAGTAGAGAAACACCTGAGGATGCAGGGGAGGAAGTGGGGAAGGTGCTGAGCTCAGGTGGTCCAGGAGGCGAGACTGGGACCCCTTTTGACCACTGAGGTACTTCTCACCCCTCCCTGTGTCTGTCCTTCCCTGAAGTGGGTGGGAAGCACAAGGGGTATGTCCACTCTCCAGGAGGTTGGGTTAGGCTGGGAGGGAGATGGTCCTGCTGTGTGGGGGGTTAACCTTCCTGGCTGGGTGTTGGCAGTGCCTCTGCTTGGGCGGGCACTGGGGCCCAGCAAAGCTACAGCTACAGCTGCCGAGGAAGGCGACACCAGGCCTGTTTATGTTGGCACAGCCTCCCTGCCTCCTCAGAGCCACCCCAGAGCTTGCTCAGAGCTGAGCCTCGGGGGCGTGCTTTGTTCTCCACTCTGGCCAGCTGGGCGGTGTGTGGAGACCCGGGGTCTGAGCTCCTAGGTCCAGCTTGCACTGCCACCCCACTGCGGGGCTCAGAGAGGGTTGCTCTGCTGGCTACTGCCTGCCCTGGCTGGCTGTGGGCAACCTCTCTTTGGGTTTGGGGAGGTCCTTTCTGAGTAGGCTGTGTTCTGGCCAGGTGGGTACCGTGGTCTTCTGTGGCTCCCCACCCACAGCTGAGGGCATCCTCGTCTGGTGACCCCGAAGGCAGGTGGATGAGCCTCGGGGGACACTGCTGGCTGGCTGTGGGGAGATCCCAGGCCTCTTCCCGAGTGCAGGTGTCCTACTGCTGGGAGCTTAAGAGGGCAGCTCTGTGGGCGCTGGCCCTGGGGTGGACCCCGCTGCATGTCCCCAGGTGTCCATGTCTGGGCTGTGAGCCTCAGTCTCCCGCCTCTCTGAGCACACGCGTGTGTGTTTTTAATACCTTTGTTTATTTATTCACACGCGGTGCTGAGGATCGAACCCCTTGCCTCCAGTGCCAGCAGGAGCTCCACCACTGGCCCCAGCTCCAGCCCTCTGCCTGTGCCAGCCTCTGCCAAGTGAGCGAAGTTGAACAGTCCCGTCAGAAGCTGCCCTAGTTTGGGCCAGTGGTCAGAGGCCTGGCCCCAGTCTGACTGTGCACCCTCTGCTGGGCTCCCCTGAGCACCTTCCTCATGGCCATGGGCACCCGCAGGTGGAAACCAGCTGCGGTGTGGCCTGCATTCTGCCCTCTGCCCTGGCTGTGCTGACCGCTCACCAGCCCACTGCCTCCTTCCTGTGGTGAGCCAAGGTAGGCCATAGCTGGGCAGTGCTGGACCTGCTTCCTGGTTTTCCACACCTGGCCCAGGGGCCTTGCCTCCTGGCCTTCAGGAGTGGGAGAGACACTTCCCCAGCTGTGGAGAATGGGACCCCTGTGGTGAGGGGCTGGGCCAGCCCCTTTGTCCAGAGCACCCTGGCTGGGCACAGGGCCAGGGTGGCAGGGCGGCCTTCCCCTGGCCCCTGCTGTCAGAATCGGACTTGGCAGCAGACATGAACCAGTCCGTGCTGGACTGCCCTGGGCCCTTCGTTGGGTTTTCAGGTTTCGTGCCAGGTCGGCCTCATCTGCTACTGTGGGTGTTGTGTGTAGGGTCTTGAGGAAGGGAGAGCAGTGTGGGTGCGGGTACACTGGGGGCGTCCTGGATGCTAGGTCCCTCCTGTTCCCCTTTACCCGGAGACCCTCTGGCGCCTCCTGGGACACCCTGCCCATCACCGTTGCCCTTCCAGTTTCTGCCCCCTGGGGTGTAGGAAAGCTGGGGCTCTGGATTGCCCAGCTCTGGATACCCTGCTCTGGGAGCCAGGCTGCCCTGGGCTCCCCCCTCGGCTGGCAGCTCCCGTTCTTGGCCCCCATAACCCTAGCTGGTCTTCAAGGTGGGCGAATCTGACCACAGGGGCAGCAGGTTTATGTATGCACTGCTGGGGATCTGGCTGACCCTGGGCTGCTGGGCCACCTAAGAGGAAGGCTAGCAAATGACTCCAGGGCTGTGGGAGAGTCAGTGTGTGTGATGTGATGTGGGTGGTGATTTTGGTTTCAGGTCAGCTTCTTTGGTCAGCCCTGGGCATTCCTGGAACCCTGTGGCTTCTGCCCCACCTATGTCCACAAGCGCATTCACTTGCCCCCAGTGGTGTCCTGTGTGTCCACCCTTGGGCGTATGGAGTTGGCTGTCCAGGGGGCGGTAAGGGGGTCACCAGTGGTCATTTTCTGCTCCCTGCTCCCTGGGCAGAGCTGTGGGTAGTGGTCTCTGCAGGGCTTTGGGGAGAGGACTCTGCCCCCTCCTTCTCAGCTGGGCTCCTGGTGTATGGGCCCAGACACACCAGAGAACTGCCGGGATGAGGGAGGCAGTGGGAAGCCCCAGGCTGGCCCAGTGGTGGGCAGGGATCTCCTGATAGGCTTCCTGTACACTTGAGGGGCAGGGGGCTCTCCTGCCTCCCAGCAAGGCCTTGGGGACTGGGGCTGCAGATCCTCACAGAACCCTCAGGGGGCAGCAGAGGGCTGGTGTGTGAGCCCTGGTCCTCCAGCCTGCAGAGGGGTGGCCTCACTGGGCACCCAGGAATTCCCATTCAAGCCGCAACCCCTCCCCAGAGGCCACTTCCCCACCACTCTGACTGTCCCTTTCTGAGGGCCTCAGCTGCTAGATCTGGTCAGCTCTGCTGCTGGGCAGCCCTGCTTTCCCTCCACCTGGCCCTTGCTCTATCCTCCTCCTAGTCTCCACTCTGCTGGGGACTGTCAGGGACCTTGAGCAAGTCCTTGCCTCTTTGGACTGCAGTTTCCAGGACTGCCCATGGAGTGGACACCACTGTTGTGACCACCATGGTGACAGGGAAGGCCTTGGCTACAGCCTTGAACCCGGGTGCGGGACACACCTGTGGCTGCCGTGGCCCCTCCCTCGGCCTGGGTGCCCTCCTTGCCCTCAGAACTGCTGGCCTGCACACACCATGGCAGCACTTTCATCTGCAGCTTTCACAGGGCGGGAGCTTCAGAGACATGGGTTGGTGCCTGGGGTGACATCTGTCCCCCATCTTTGTGGGCGTGTGATGGATAATGAAAGATGTATGCTTGTGAGTACATGGTCATCTGTGTGTCCCGTTTGCTGGTGCCCGGGAGGGGCGGGGTCTCTCGTTCAGAAATTACAGAGAATTCCAGATGGTGCCAATGCTCACTGTGTGCTCGCTCTTTAAGGGCCCTGCTCCCCAACTCCAGGAGGCAGGACTGGGGCAGGGCCCAGCCTGAGCACCCTGGGTCTGCAGAGAACTCTCTGGATTCTTTGGGGTCACTCCTGTGCTCCTCTGTCCTGGGCCCTCCCTTTAAGTGAGAAAAATCTGTCCGACCCCTCCCAGGCACCCAGGGCCCCCCAAGGTGCCTAAAGCCGGAGCCAAGTTGCCACCACCAGCAGCGAGGTCACCCCTATGTTTGCACAGAGCTCCGCACATCTTTTGCAGGGTCTGAGGTTGGCTTTTGGCCACTGCCCGGCAGCGGGTGGGTCTGGGTGAAGGGGGCGGGCTGGGGGCCGAGCTGCCGGGCTTGGTCCCGGCCCCTCCCGTGCTCCTCCCGGGCCTCTTCCTCCCACCGCGAAGGTGGGGGCGCGGGCTCCGGCTCGGGGCGCGGCGATTGGCCGGCGGGGCGGGACGGCGCGGCGCCGGATTGGGCAGGCGGCGCGGGGCGCGGCGGCGGCGGGCAGGTGTCGGGCGGCGCAGAGCCGCGCGCCCGCTGCCACCGAGGGGCCGGGGCGGGATGGGGCGGCCCGGGGCGGCGGGCGCGCGGTGCTGACTGCGGCCAGGGCGGGCGCGCGGGGCGGCGGGGTCCCGGCCACCCCAGCGCGATGCGCCGCTCGAGCACGGACGAGTCCACCTACCGGCGCAGCCCGTCGCCGGAGGGCAAGGAGCCGGGCTTCGCGCGCGGCGGCCCCTTCCGGCGCTGCAGCAGCCTGTACGGCCGCGCGGGCGCCGGGGAGGCGGGGGACGCGGGCGGCGGCCCCTTCTTCGGCCTGCACTCGAACCCGGGCCCCAAGGCGGCCCAGGCCCGCTACACGTCGCCCAAGGGCAACAAGTACGTGGTCTTCTACCTGGACCTGTCCTTCATCTTCCTCCTAGAGCTGAAGCGCTGCAGCATGGCGCGCGGCTGCCTCCAGGGCGTCAAGTATCTCATGTTCGCCTTCAACCTGCTCTTCTGGGTGAGTGGCGGGGTCGCGTCGCTGCTGGCGCAGGAGGGTCGGGAACCGGGGGAGGACCCGGGGAGGACCCGGGCTGCTTCCTCCCGACCTCCGCTCCCACCGCGGCTGGCGCCCTCCCCTCCTGCTGAGGCAGGATGTGTCGCACGTGCGCACCGGACGGGGCGGGGCGGTCCCGGCCCTGCACCTGTGCTGAGGTCGGGAGTCCTGGTCAGGGCCAGCACTGCGCGGGTACCTCCCCTCTTGTCTTCTCCTGGCCCTCCACAGCCTGCGTCCTTGCCTCACCCCCTCCTGAGACTCCTTCCCCAGGACTGCCCTGAGGAACCTTTGCCAAGCCTTGGGGGACCCCAGTCGCCCAGAGGACCCCAGAAAACAGGACACTGTGTGCACAGCCAGACATTAAGGGACTCCTGGGGATGCAGAGGTGTGCTGGCGACTGCCAACAAGCAGGAAAGGTGTCAGGAGTTGGGATGGAAAGCAGCTTTAACCCCCGAACACTAGGGAGGAGAGGGACCCCGGCAGATTCCACATCTGGCTGCTCTGGAGCAAGCTTTGCTAGTCCCTGACCCCTAGGCTGGAGCTGAGGGGACCCCCATTACCTGAGCTGGGCCTGGGGCTTCATGGGCTGGGCTGGGGAAGGCTTCGTGGAGAAATGATGCCCAAGGTCATTCCAGGCTCGGCCCTTAATTCCTGTGTGGCCTCTCTTTTTACTACTGAGTCAGGGAGTGAGAAGGTGCAGCTGGGCTCAAACTTCAGAGATGCCCTTATATGCGTGAGGTCCAGTTCAGGCCAAATGTGCTGTAACTTGGGTCCACCTTCCTGCCTGGCCCTGGCTTGGAGTGGGGGCTGGGGGTCACAGGGAAGGGCAGCCAGCCTGGGCTGCCTGTGGGGAGTGACTCCAGAAGGGGTCACCCCAAGGGTTTGTTCTTTACAAGAGGGTTTGGGAGGGGCCAGGCCCAGGCCTGGGGTTGAAGAGTGTCTTGCAGGCCAGGAGATGGGCAGCAGGGTGTGTGGGGGGGTGAACGTCTATCTGGGAATATCGGGCAGCTTCAGTAGGCACCAGTGTGGCCAGTGCAAGGTCAGCAAGTCCCTAGCAAGTGGCAAGGGGGGTGGGGGGTGGTGTGAGGTGACAGGCAGCCTAGGAGCAGGACAGGGGCAGGAGCTGAGACCTGCTCACCTTTTCTTCCCTGACCTGGACACCTGCCTGCAGGGAAGAGATGAAGGGGCCCTTGAGGGGGACTCAAAGAGCAGCTCGTCCCAGCTGGGCCTCACAGGGGACCTTGCACCCCACAGGCCTCCCTGCAGCTGCAGAGCAGGCAGGTTCTGCTCCCTGGGTGACCTCTGGATGACATCCCCTACTTCAGAAAGAAGAGACCAGCCACCCCTGGGGACCCTCCTGGGCTGCAGAATCTGATTCCCGTTTATTATCCAGTTATACCCCAGCCTCAGACCTGAGTCCCCTGCAGCTGGCCTCACACACCTGCCCACCCTGCCTCAGGGTGCCCAGTGGGTCCGAGGCTGGGGCCAGAGCAGGTCTGGGTCCTGCCTGCAGCTGTAGGGGTTGGAGGCCCCAGAGGGAGTCTGCAGGGCTGCTCACAGCCGGCTGTGCCGGGACACTGCTGAGCTGAGGGAGCGCCCTACCCTGTTCCTGCAGGTGTGACGCCCACCTTCTGAACCAGGGCAGGCTTGGGTGGGAGGTGTGGGGCTAGTTCACCCCTGACCCAGAACCTTGCTTCCCTTGATGTCCTGTAGGAGGAACCCTGTGTCCCTTAATGTCCCACTTCCCACTCACACTGGGAGGCCACCTGACAGGAAACTTCCTCCTGTGTGGCTGCCTTATCTCCCAGCTGGGGCTAACCCTGCAGTGGGTTCAGGGGGCCCCACCCGGACCCCTACTGGGACGCCCTGGGCAGCTGCCTCCTCCGGCTGACCAGCCCTTGTGGGTAGCGGTGGCTCTACCCAGTCTTCCTTTGAAGGTACACGTGGAGTGGCAGGTTAGGACCAGGGTCCTTTGATGGCCCAGCGTGTCCCCTGGCAGTCCGTCCTTGTGGGAGTCTGAGTGCAGGGCCCACAAGTGAGGTGGGGGCTGTGGTGGTGAGGGGTGGGGGCGACGGCCCAGGACACCTGTGTTCAGGCCTAAGGCTGTGTCATCAGCTGGGCCTCTGCCAGCAAAGCTCTTCCTGCCCCTCCCACCCCTGCCCTGAGCTCAGGGCGCTGCCCAGGGACAGTTGCTCCTGCCTAGTGTCAGTCTGAGTGGGGCTGAGCTTGCCAGCAGGGTGGGGATGCTTCCCCAGGTCCAGCACGACCAGGTGCTGGCCTGGACCTCAACCATGCAGCCTCCTCCCAGACAGCGGCCCCTCCCACACTCTGCCCATGCCCTTCCCAGCAGAAGCCTCCAGCTGCTCCCTGCATGCTGTGGTCAGGGACTCTGGATGGCCAGAGGCGGGGTCAGAGCCCTGCCTGCCAGCCTGTCTCCACTTCCTGGACACCAGGACCTGAGCAAGTCCTGCCTTGCTGGCTGGGAGTTCAGTTTCTCTCTCTGCACCACATGGGGCTGTGTGTGCCCAAGTTGTGATCAGGGCCACAGAACAGAGATGTGGGAGGACCCTCATCTACCTGTGGCCTGTGCTGACCCCAGGCAGGCAGAGGCCGCAGGCTGGAGGAAGTGCAGTCTATGCTCCACCTGCCATCTCAGCTGGGAGGGGACAGGGGCCTCTCTGGCTCTGTCCTGCCTGGGCTGTCCACCATGGTAGCCTTGGATCCAAAGGAAGGTCCTGCCAGCTACTGACAGAGGCCTTGCTAGCCCTTGGTTTCTCTCACCTTTGGTGAATGGAGACGGTATCCAGTAGTGGCCCTGTTGCTGGCCCTTGAGTGTCTGGAGCCTGATGGAGGAGGGCACCCTGAGGATGACCAAGGGCAGAGAGCCAGGACACTGAGGGGATGAACCTCCTTGCCCTGCCTGCATCAGATGGTGTTTGTAGTGGGGATGACAGGAAAGTGCACCCCAGGGGGAACCACAGTCCTGGTGCCCTGCAGACTGAGTGGCTCCCTGATGGGCTGCTGTGGCAGGGCAGGGGTCACCTGCCCAGCTGTGGGTTCCAGGCTGGCGGTGCTGTCCTGGGCGGGCAGACCTCGGGAGTGGAAAAATTACACAAAGTTTAAGTAGGCAAACTCAGTCCACCTGGGTGACCAACCTCCCTGCCAAGACCAGGAATGAGTCTGCCAACCTGGCAGGAGAGGGGACCCAGCCCTCCACTGTGTTCCACGGATGTGGCCACCTGCTTGGCCATCTGCTACACTGTGCCTTGTGCCTTGACTGCCGTCCCCCAGGATGCCTGGCCTCTCCCAGGCTGCCTAGGAGTCCCGCCTCCTGCCTAAGGGTGCAGCCTCAGGGAAGGGTGGGAGGCTGGGGCTCGGGCTAGGGCAGGAGTGCTGAGGGGTGAGGTCCCGGCCCCCCATGTCTGACCCAGGGACACGGCTGCTCCAGCCTGCGAGCGCTGTCTTTGCGTCTGTCTCTGAGGATAATGGGCCTGTTTCTCCTGTACCTCAAGGATGTAATTTTCCTGCCAAAATGTTTTAAAAGCTGCACGTGCAGAAACACTTTCAAAATGACAGGTGTGGTGGCTCCCTCACCCCTGCACGATGCCATTCGTGCACCCATGCCTGGCATTCGTGGTGGCTGTCTGTGGGAGGGGTGACCCCAGGGGACAGCGGGCTGCAGGGTGTGGTGTAGGTGACCATGCGTGTGCTGCTGCGGTGCGGTAGCGAGTGGGGGTGTGGGCTGGTGTCACCTGTCAGTGTGGACAGTGGCCATGTGGGTGGCAGCGGGTATCTGGAGTGTCCCATTCCCATCCTGGCTGCAATGTGGGGTCCCTTCCTGCCCAGGGACTGGCCCACCTCCTGGAATGGGGCACTCCCCATGGGGCCAGCCCTTCTTCACAGCGGCGTCCTCCCCACACCCTTCTGTGTCCCTCGGGCAGGGATGCCCCAGCAGCTCGCTTTCCTGCAGACACGGGCTGTGCTGTCCTTGGAAGGCAGAGGTGGATGGTGCAGGGGGTAGGCTGCAAGTGACGTTTCCCGTTGTGCTGGCAACTCCCCTCCGCTCAGGGACCTGCCTTCATTGGCCTGGGTGCTCAACTCCCAGGTGTGACTGGCCACAGCCAGGGCCACTTTAGTCAGGTATCAGGCCTGGGGTCAGCCCTGCAGGTCAGCAACTCCTGGGGCCTCTTACTTCCCTCTGGGCCCAGCAGGCCTTGGGGAGCCCTGCCCTCTGACCTCTCTTGCCCTGGGCAAGGCCATGTGCACCTCTGCCTGGTGTTCCTGCATAGCAGCTCGGGTGCCCTATGAGCCCCTCTGCTTTCCACCTGTCACCCCACTGGGTCCCAGAAGACCCCACAAGGCCTGGGACCTGCTTGAGGCCACGAACATGGCCCAGGGCCCACGAACATGGTCTGCCATGGCTGGAAGCTGTGTTTGGGGCATGATGTGGTGTCATGATCAGGAGCAGGAGGGGGTGAGCAGGTGTTAGCCAGACCTCCCAACCCACTAAATAGGGCAGTACCCATTTGCACTGCATCCAGCCCCCTGCTTGGTCAGCACCACGGACAGCACCCACCCCCCAGCTGCTGGTGCTGGGCCCTGCCTCCATCCTATTGACAGAACTGGGCTCCACAGCAAGGGGGCATCTGTGCCCCTCTCCATTCTCCAGGGCCTCCTATGTGGCAGGCAGCCCCTGGACCCTGGCCAGGTTTGCTTGGGAGCCATCTGAGGTGTGCGGCAAGGCCTCCTGCCAGGTCACAGCAGCCCCTCCCTGGGTGCTGTGCCTGCCCTGACCTCGCCTGGGAGAGTCCCAACAGGCACAACTCTTCTCAGGGCCCAGCAGCTTCCAGGGTAGGCTGAGCCCACAGCATCCAGAAAACGTTCTGTTTCTGAACACCAAGCACAGGCGCTGCTTTTAGCAGGAAGTATGGGGCAGAGAAAATGACTGCATCCACCCAGGGTGGACTGCACAGGTGAGATCATGGGTGCTCAGCAGGGGACTTTCCCAAACACCAGGGTTTGGCCGAAAGGGGCTCAAGACACCAGTGAGGGGTCTGGGCAGGGCATCGTGCCCCCACTTCTCTGCAGGCTCCTGCCAGCCAGTATTGACATACGCAGTGCATTGTGTACCCTAGTCCACTGCCTACCCTGCCCCCTGGGCTGAAGCCTGAATTGGGAGGGTCCGGTGTGCAGGTGGGGGTGGGTCTCCCGGGGCAGGGACATCCAGGGTCCGGGCTCCAGGCCTGGACTAGCAGGGTTGCCATGGCAGGTGGGGTGGGGGCCACAGGCCCCTCGTCTTTCCCCCCAGCTGCAGTGTCTTTGACCCTTGGGGCTCAGGAGCCTTTTGTGGGGTGGTGAGCTCCCTGTGGCCCTGGGTAGATGCTGCGTCTCCATGGAGCCTGCATGTCTGCATTAGGACCTCACTGGCCCCGTAGCTAGCTCCAGGGGGGCTCTGTCAGTCCACTGCTTTGTCCTGCCCCTTCCCTGGAGCCTTGTAGCCTCCCTATCCACGCACCACCTTGCTCACCTCCTCTGCTTTTATCCCAAACCACCCAGAACCCACGATGAGGGCAGAGCCAGGGCTCCTGACTCCCAGCCCTGTCCCCAAGACCCTGCATCTGTCACCTTGGCAGGCCCCCACCATGCTTGCTCTTATTTTATGGATTCTTGTGAGTCCCTGGCTTGAGGCTCTGGGAAGGGGATGAGGTACAAGTGGCTGGTGCTGAGGTGAGACGCTCCTGCTCCCAGCAGGGCATCAAGAGCTAGGGTCTCCCCTCCTTGGAGTGATGGGGGACAGCCGGACACCTGAGGTCCAGGAAAGGCGGCCACAAGGGGCCTGGTGTCTGGGATCTTTAGGCCCACCCATTGGGAAGCCTGACCACGAGGCAGTCCAGAGGGTGGGCTGCCTGCACTGGCCTCCTGTGGTAGGGACTGGGCTTTGGGTGCGGTGGATCTGGAGGACAGCAGAGGGCACAGGCCGGAGGCTTTCTGCAGGGAGCAGGAGTGGGGCTGCCGCAGGGTGAGGGGCAGAGGGGCAGTGCAGCCCGGGCTGGGGGCCTCACCCTGCCTGCCTCCCCCCCCCGTGCTGTGATCCCAGCTGGGAGGCTGTGGGGTCCTGGGTGTCGGCGTCTGGCTGGCCGCCACTCAGGGGAGCTTCGCCACCCTGTCCTCGTCCTTCCCATCGCTGTCGGCCGCCAACCTGCTGATCGTCACCGGCACCTTCGTCATGGCCATCGGCTTTGTGGGCTGCATCGGGGCCCTCAAGGAGAACAAGTGCCTGCTGCTCACGGTGAGTGCGCCCAGCCCGGGGCTGCCAGGCCTCCCCGCGCCAGCTCCACCTGGCTCCCGGCCTTGAGGGTTTGTGGGAGCGGGGTGGCCTGGGGACAGGACTCGGGCGTGCCCTCCTGCGTGTGTGCACACAGAAGCTCTTCTGGGCCCGCCTTCAGGACCCTCCAGAGACCCTCACGGTTCCCAGAGGGATGCTTCCGGGCCTGGGGACGTGCGCCCCTGGAGGAGGCTCATTGCCTCCGTGCAGGGGTGGGAGGTGCAGGGACACGCCTGGTCTCAGGAGCAGGTTCAGCACCTGGCTCAGGCCCCAGTGAAGACGTCCCGGGGGCAGAGGAGGGCCAGAGCCCAGGGAACCGCTTCTCACACTCGGGGCCAGGGCCGTCAAGGCTGGAGAGGTGGAGGGGCCCTGGGCCTGACCCGGGGCTCCAAGGTGGGCGGGTGGCCTGCCTGGCGGGCTGAGGCCCTGCTCCACCTCTGCAGTTCTTCCTGCTGCTGCTGCTCGTGCTCCTGCTGGAGGCCACCATTGCTGTACTCTTCTTCGCCTACACTGACAAGGTAGGGCTGCTGCAGCCCAGGCAGGCGCACCGGCTGGTGAGGAATCTGCCCATGCACAGTGGCCCCACAGGGGACAGGACCATGGTGCCCCCTCCTGGGAAGGAGTGTGCACTCCTACCGTTGTGTCGTAGTTGATGTCCCCCGTGTCCTTTGTCCTTCCCGCCTTCTACTACCATTTGTTTTGATGTTGGGGAGTGAACCCAGGGGTGCTTTACCACGGAGTACACCCCAGCCCTTCCTATTTTGAGACAGTCTTGACAAGCTGCTGAGGCTGGCTTTGAACTCTCAATCCTTCTGCCTCAGCCTCCTGAGTCACTGGGATTACAGGTGTGGCTCCTGTGCCTGGCTACTCAGTAGTTTCTAGCAGGAGCTCGTGTTTGACACCTCGGCTGACGCCCAGGGCTGTGGTCCTAGCTCCCATGACCTCTGACCTCAGCGGGGGCTTCTCTGGGGAGCCCTTCCTGACTGCCGTTACAGGACGCTCAGGGCCTGGAGTCCCTGCTTCCCCAGGGGCTCTGGCTCCTTCACTAGAGGGTGGTCTTAGTCAAGACTTGGGGGTAGTGTCCAGGCTGCCAGCTGCAGAGCACACACACACCTGTCTGTACACACCTCTGCTCGGCCTGTGCTGTGTCCCAGGCCCTAGAAGGCCCTGCCCACCTGTGGAGGCAGCCCTGCGTCCCTTGGGGGCTTCTGGGAGGACCTAAGGCTGGGAGGTGTATCCTTGGGCAGGGTGGGGTCTGGCTGAGGGAGGCAGCTAGTCCCTGGAGCTGGAAGGCATGCACTAGCGAGCACTGCCGCCCCCACTGCACCCCCAGATTGACAGGTATGCCCAGCAAGACCTAAAGAAGGGCCTGCATCTGTATGGCACACAGGGCAACGTGGGCCTCACCAACGCCTGGAGCATCATTCAGACTGACGTGAGGCACGGCTGGGGGCGGGGCCTCGGGTGGGTGGCGGCCCCCTGCCTGCCCTTGCCTCTGCCAGCCCCAACACGCTGCTCCTCCAGTTCCGCTGCTGTGGTGTCTCCAACTACACGGACTGGTTCGAGGTCTACAATGCCACCCGCGTGCCGGACTCCTGCTGCCTAGAGTTCAGCGACAGCTGTGGGCTGCATGCGCCTGGCACCTGGTGGAAGGCGGTGAGTGCTGCCCACCCTCTGGGGCCCGGGGGCAGGGCCGGAGAGGCCTGGCTGACCCCACTCTCCACAGCCCTGCTACGAGACAGTGAAGTCCTGGCTCCAGGAGAACCTGCTGGCTGTGGGCATCTTCGGGCTGTGCACGTCACTGGTGCAGGTGCGCAGGGCAGGGCTCCGGGGGCTCCTGAGCCCAGGGACAAAGCAGCAAGGGCCTTGCTCTGGGGGACCCTATGAGTAGGGTGGCCTGGTGCCAAGTGCAGGCTGTCAGGGCCACTGTCCTGGGCAGAGGTGGGTCACAGCATGGTGTTCCAGAGTAGGTGCTGCCAGCACCAGGCTCCTAAGGTCCTGGCTGGCAGCCAGGCCAGTTGGTGGCACAGGACTGCCCAGTGCAGGATGCGTCCCAGCGCCCAGGGCCCCAGCACAGCCCAGGCGAGTGCCCTGAGCATCAGTGCCAGCACTGCTCCCGGATGAAGAGAGCAGACCGCACCAGGGCAGCCCACCCTGCCCGGGTGACGTGCTCAGAGGACACTGCCAGGCTGGGTAGGCACAGTGAGCAAGCTGCGGCGGCCTCGGGCCAGGTGGAGAGGGCCACGTGATCCCAAGCACAGAGCACAGGCCTTGAGTGCGCACAGGGACCACAGTGGCCCAAACTCCACAGGAAAGTGCTTTGGTCCTTCACACCTGTGGTGAGCAGGCCTGTGAGGGGCTCCGAGGAGGCACTGCCGCGTGGGTCTGAGTCACGGGCCAGCGGAGGACCAGTCGCACGCGCGGGCAGAGCCTGTGGCTTCTTTCAGCAGCCCTGCCTGTCTCCTTGTCCCCAGATTCTGGGCTTGACCTTCGCCATGACCATGTACTGCCAAGTGGTAAAGGCGGACACCTACTGCGCTTAGGCCACTGGCCACCCTGCTTCTCTGCCAAAGGACACCACCCACCAGGGACAGGGCTGTATCCAAACCTGCCTCACACACTGCAGGACTTGGTGCTCTGCTGGGCTGAGAACCCCCGGGACTCCATCTGCGGAATAACTCAGCAGGGGCAGCTGTGGGTCTCCAGCCCAGGGGGAGGGGCTTCAACACTTTTTATATCCACCTGTCTTCCAGAGCGGTGTCAGGCTGTGGTCCCCATTCTGGGGATGTTGAGGGGCTGGGGCTGGCCTCTTGGAGGCCCTGCACTGGTCCTGGTGCTCCAGGTGGGCTGGGCTCCATCACCCACATTCCTGAGGGGCTGCGGCTCCAGGTGCATCTTAATAAAGTATGCGAGCAGCCCCTGTGTCTCACTGGACGCCTGCAGGCTGGCAGTCAGGATTCCCAACACTGAGGAAGCTCAGCGTTAGCCCAGGACTCCGTAGGGGCTGGGGAGCATCCCCTCCTGCCGAGTCTCTTCTCTTGTTTTGTCCCAGGAATTTGACTTTCGATGTTAGGCTTATGGATTTTGCAAATCAACTGGGCCAATGGAAGCAGAGCCACTGTCAGAGGGCATCTACCTCACAGCCTAAGTATCCCTCTACGGGGGGAGGCGGAGGGACCCCTGGCCACAGGGACAATGGCCTGGAGGCCTGAGCTCCTCCAAGGAGCTTCAATTGCATCAGAGCATCCAGGCCCCCAAACCACTTCCACAATTCCCAGCCCCTCAGTGCTGCCCTCTGGGATCCCACCCTCTTTCCATCACCTCCTCACCCACCCACGGACTACCCCACGCACTGGCCATGGCCCTGGGAGGAAAAGCACAATCCAGGCCACCCACAGCGCTGACGCCAACCCCCTCACTGTGTCCCCTCAACGTGACCACTCATGTCCCACTGTCCTCCCTCCAGTGGAAGCCCCAGGACTCCAGGGAATCCGACCCACATGGAGTTAGGAGGTCTGGACACAGCTAACCACCAAAGCCACCTGTCATGCAGGAGGCCCCCACCTGAAGAAGTGAGAGCTGTCCTGAGCACAGCCCAGGGCGTGGGCCCGCCCTCTGGAGGCCTCAGCCATGGCCTGGGGTCCAACCTAAGACCCCCTTCCCCACCAGACAGTTCTTGGTCGCTACCTGGTTCCAGATACACCAACATCCATGGCTCCTGGTTAACACTGGCTCCTACAGGTGCCCTGGGCTCCCACCGACTAGCTTCCACCTCATCCACCAGCCCTGTCAGTTCTGGGACAGCTTCCACTTTACCCTGACTCTGGACTCCATTCCCAGCACAGCAAAAAAGGGAAACCCCCTGCCCAGAACCCAGGTGAGGCTCAGTGTCTCCAGGGGTCCACCTGAAGCCCTGCCTGGACTTCTGCTGGACCCACCCTGTTGCCACACCTCCTTGGCACTCCGCTCATGGGGACAGGTGTGTCTCCCTCTGCTGCTGAGTGGCTGCCACGTGCACACAGGATGACAGAGCCCACTCCAGAGGTGTACCAAGGCCTCGCTGCCCCACTGCCACTGAGGGCGCAGGGCTGGGCTGCACACAGGGCCAGTGCTTCAGGGACAGGCTGGCTGACCCTGTCCCACATCCAGTCACACCAGGTTCAGTGGAGTGTACACGGGAGCCTGCTGCAGGTATCCGGCACTTGGCCAGGTGACTGAAGGTGCAGGCCGTCCCCAAAGAGGCCTTGAGTCTGGGTGTGGCAAGTCCGGCACTGTTCAGAGCTTCCAGCCCCCATCCAGCCTGAGCCCTGAGCCCACAGCAGGCGGTGGTGAGGGCCCAGTTGGGAGGGGATGAATTCTTGTCCCAG
Organism: Sciurus carolinensis; assembly: GCF_902686445.1. Classification (NCBI taxonomy): domain Eukaryota; kingdom Metazoa; phylum Chordata; class Mammalia; order Rodentia; family Sciuridae; genus Sciurus; species Sciurus carolinensis. The sequence continues at coordinate 689,171 of NC_062223.1, forward strand.
AGATCCTGCCAGGACAGGGACCACAGCAGACACTCACAGCAACAGCAGAGGCCTGTATTTCACCCACCAGTCGCTCTGGGGCTTAGAAAGTCCACGTCAGCTTGGAGCCACTGCCCAGTCTACAGCAGGTCGTAGAAGTAGTCCAGACCCTGGCCCAGCTCCCATATGGAGACCCCGACACCCAGCTCCCTGGCCAGCTCCAGCCGCACCTGCAGGGACTGTGGGTACAGACAGAGGTGTGGGCCCACCTAGCTCTGCACCAACACACCAGGGAGAGTGGCCTGGGCCCCAGGGTAGGCTGGCACTGCAGGCAAGGGCCCTCATGTGGGAAGGGCTGGTCCTGCTGCATCCTGTGACCAAAGCCTCTGTCCCACCTGCCCTGGGCTGCAGCCAGCTCATCTGGCACGTACCTTCAAAGTCGGGTAGAAGACGACATGCCTTCCGCCACGGTTCCTGCAGGACAAGAGGGTCTGTCCATCTCTCTGGCTCCAGCCAAGGCTGTGGGGCTGCATTCCTCCCACCTTGGCCCTGGTCCCTGCTGCTCCCTCACCTCCACCCTTCCCAGGGCCTCCTGTGCACAGCTGGGCTGGCAGTACATGCCCCACTCACTTCTTGTACTCGAAGAAGTGCTCTGCAGCCTGGCTGTCCCACACCACGCGGGGCCTGTGGTCCTTCAGCGTCTGGATGTACCTAAAGAGGACAGGTGGTGGGTGTGGGAGCCAGCCATGCCTCAGCCCAGCCTCATCAACATCCCCTACAGGTCTAAAGACCCCAGTCCTGAAAGTGAGTCCTACACTTCAGAAACACCAGAGGCCCCAGAGCCACCTCAGAAGTCGCAGTGACAGGCCAGCCAGATAGGCCTTAGGCAGCCCCACTCAGCGGCAGGCACAGGGTTGAGGGACACTGGGCAGTAGTCTTCAGGCTTTCCAGAGCCGGCCTCCCTCTGCCACCTGCCTGCACCGCGGACAATCCTGCCTGTGTCCAGAACCACAGCAGGCCTTCTCAGCATCAGGAGCCAGTGGTTTGAAGACCATCTCTACCCACACTGTGCAGGCTGTTCCCATGGTGTGGGGCCAGGACAAGACCTTCCGGAAGCTGGTGGAGGGTCCAAGAGTGCAGCATAGCCCATACTGCACCTTCCAGAACAGGGCTGGTGGCCCCACGAGGCTGTGGGCCACCAGCACCAGGAACAGATGGCTCTGGAAGGAGAAGTCTGCAGGAGGAGGACCCTTCCCTGGTCCAGATGGCAAGACCAGTGCCTGCCATGTGAGGGCAGTACACACAGGGCACCTGGGCTGCAGCTGAAGGTCCCAGTGCCCTGGGCTGTGTGGCATGGACACCTGCAGGATCTGGGGCTTGGGTAGCAGAGGCTCTGATAAGGAAGCTGTAGTCCTGAGCAGGACAGAGGCTCACTGCCCCCAGGGGCTCTTCCAGACCACAGGGACTACCATCTTGTCCAGCAGTGCTCTGGAGAATGCCAGAGCCTGTGGAGTACGGGTTAGGAGCCACTCTGGGACCAGGCCTCCCAGACCCCAAGCAAGATGTGGGACGAACACTAGGGAAGGTGGATACGGCATGGTGGTGGGAGTAGTCCCAACTCAACCAGGGGTACCGCAGCCCCCAGGCCCAAACTGAACCTCCTCCAAGTGCCTGTGGTCACAGCTCCACCTCCGCCAGGAGGTCATCCTGCTGGGTGGCACAAGCAGCCCTGTACCATGGCCCTGTGGGCACTGGTTGCTGTTTATCTGTGGTCTGAGGATTGAGTCCAGGAGTGCTTTACCAATGAGCTATACCTGCAGCCCTTTTTGAGACAGGGTCTCACTAAGTTGCCCAGGCTGCCCTTGAACTTGTGATCCTTTTGCCTCAGCCTCCTGAGTACCCAGGATGACAGCCATGTGCCACTTGCACCTGAGGTCTGTGGGCACTTTTTGCTCAGCTGTACAGCACCAGACCTTTCTGGTCCTCACTGGCCCCTGCTGGGAACCCCTCTAGTCCAGGCCCTGCCAAAGCCCAGAAGCAATTAGGGGAACACAGGTGCCTGGGAAAAGTTAAGGGGTTTGGGGGATCTGCTTCCCTGGGCCCAGCAAACAGCTCTAACTACCTAATTGCCGGACTACCCGTTATTACACTACCACTGAAGGTGCTGAGGTAGTTGACAGCCTTTGATCCCATGTCTGCCAAGTGGCTCAGAGGGAGAAGTCTGGGATGTGTGGGGTAATTGAAGGACAGGTGGTCCTCAGGTCTATGCAGAGCTCTGGCCACATGCTGCTCCTCTTGGGGGCTTCTGTGGCCACTCCTCCAGGTCTGCTATCCCCTGGAGGAGTGAGGCAGGCAGCCAGGACCCCAGGGAGCACTGGACTCCTTTTCAGGACGTCACAGTAGAAAGACAATCCAAGAGGGCTGCAGGAAGACAAGTGACGCCTGGGGTAGGGCTACCCAGCCTTGTGGCTGAACCGGGGCACCCCACCCCAACACTGCAGAGCAAGGCCTGGGCTTGGGTCTTCTAGGTCTCACATGAGACCCCTGAGAAGCATGGTCAGCATGTAAAATGAGCCCTACCTGATGGGCCAGGCTCCCAAGAGGAACAGCAAGGGTCACACATGCCTTTGTGGGCAGCAGGTGCTGGCCTGGCCACACTGAAGGGAGTGGGGGGAGAAAGGCACTCTGGGCAAAAGGCCTGCCTTGGAGGAAGGAAGGGACACAGAGAAGACAGGGGCCCAGAAGACCAGAGGAGGGAGAGTAAAGGGACAGTAAGTATCTTGGGAAGCTCAGTGCGGTGGGGACTAGCACTTGGGAGGCTGAGATAGGAGGTCACTTGAGCCCAGGAGTCAGAGGCCAGCCTGGGCAACACAGTGTGGCTCCAACTCAAGCACAAAAGAAGTGAGGACTGAGCACTTCCTTTAACTACAAAGGCCTCAGCCACATGTTGAGCGAGTCCACTCACAGGCAACGTCCAGAACAGGCAAGTCCACAGGGACAGGATGCAGGCTAGAGTGGTAGGGCTGGGGTGAAGAAGCCTTCAGGCACTGGCTGGCAGTGAGGGTGGCACAGCTCTGTGACACAGTGAGCACCCTGGAACCGCAGGCTCTGAAACGGGGAAGTCATGCACCTGGATTACACCCTCCCTGAGTTACAGACCTCACATTCAAAGGGTCAGGGTGTCAAAGAGATCCTGTGCCTGAAAACCCATCAAGACAGGCCAGCGGCACTCAGCAATCACCAGGGACAAAGAGGACATCCTGCCTGTCCAGGGAGAAACAGTCTTGGGCCTCCATGGAGACCAGCTTATTAACGTACTGGAGAAAGCACTGCAGGAAGGGGAGGCAGGATCGTGGACAGAGGGTTCAGCCCAGAGCTTGGGGAGTCCTCCCATCCGCAGGTGGATGGAAGACAAGGGCAGACAGACTCCCAACCCAGGACCAGAACCACAGCAGAGTCCTCAGCCTCCCATGGTGGAGCCTGTAGCAGGAACACGGCTCTGGGCTGCAACTCCACACACCAGCTGAAGTGGCAGCTCAGTCCCTTCCTATTCAAGCCCAATGTAAGCAATTTCTATCCTGTAGAATGGAGAGGGTCCACTGAGGGCTGACCTGCTGCTTGACACGCTGCCATGATGGTGCCAAAGGAGAAGGGCTAGGAATGTCCCAGTAGGGCAGGAAGCCAGGCATCCCCAATGCCCTGAACTGGCTGGGGCCAACTTCATGGCCTTGGTCCAGTGGGAGCCCTGGTCACCCACCAAAATGGGCATCCCTCCTTGGTGATGAGGCCAGTGCCTTGGGCTGTCCATGTGGAGCTGGTGGGCAGCAGGTGGTTTTCTCTTTGGATCTGCTCAGGAGAAAGAGCAGAGGCCACGTAGCAGGCTAAGCAAGATGGTTTGACCAGAATGCACTGGGACATCTTGACTCCACATGCAGAGCCAGCTCAGGCTGAGAAAGAGGGGTTCAGGTGGCACCAGGATCTCAGCAGGCCAGGGTTGAAGACTCCCCTGGGCCAGGTGGAGAGGGCAGAGTGAGAGCCACACACCCACCTCATCTGTACCCAGGAGCAGCACCCCACTATGGCTAGAAACTTCTCACCCAAGGATGGGACTGCTTACCAGATACCTACAACAGAGCTTGGTGGGGACATGGTGGATAGAGGTGGGCCAGGGCGGTGGTACCCCTAGGGTCCACAGGGCTGCCCACTCCACTGCTGCCTGGGTCCACTGGCCTCCATGGGATCATGTAACTGCTAACGTCTCCCTGTGTGGTGGGCATCAGCAGTTTACCAGCCAGCCGGCTGACTGCTGACCCAGCACACCACCAAGTCAGCTGGCTCCCTGGGAACAGCTGCATACCCCAGAGGTGGGGCAGTGTACTACCAAGGGACACCTTCCTTGGGACAGGGGTGAGTGGACAGCCATCCAGGAAGTGCCTGAGAGCCCGAGGGTGCGGCAATGTCACCAATGTGGTTACGCTGGTCAGCCAAGCATGGGAATAGGCAGGGACACCCAAGCCCGCTTCCCCTCAGCGAGGGGCAAGGGAGTGGCCCCACAGGGACATTCCCAGCTCAGAACGCACGGCCCCTGTGGGAGGAGACCGAGGCACGTGGCGTGATGGAGCGTGGCTCTGCCAGCCACCTTGCTCTGCACCTGGGCCTGGCTAAGCCAGGCAGAGCCTCTGGACCGCGCGAGACGTCTCAGCTCACCAGGGGAGTGTGGGGCGCTTAACAAATGGGCACCAGGCCCACTCGCGGGAGACCCGGCTTCTCAGTGGAGGGAGCCCAGACCACTTTAAAGATAGTCAAGAGCTCTGACTGTAGTCGTGACCGCCAGCCTGAGGGAGCTGGCAATTGCCCCCACCACGGCTCCTGGCTCTGTGGCCAAGCAGATGGCCAGGCAGCTGACCCTGATACCCTGGGAAGGGCCTGGGGCCAAGCTGGAGGCTGCCTGGACTGTTACCAAGAGGCCAGTTTTATTCTCAAAGAACTGGGCAACGCATGTGATGGGACTCAGCCATGCCTCATGCCTGGCTGTTACTGGTATGGAGGGACTGGTCCTTGAGAAGACATGTCCCCTATCCCCTCCCTGCCCCCTGCAGAGAGAGATGGCCCTCCCCTTGATGCTATCCCCAGCTGGGGGCCAGGGTGCCTGCAGCTGGGCCCTAAGAGCAGAGAACACCTCTGCCTGTCTCTCTGTTGACCTCTCCCATCTGAATTTTCCTCCACAAAAAGGATTTGGCCCAAGAGGGAGAGCTGCTGCCCGCTATGGGAGGCTGCGACCTATGGCCCAGGTCCCTGGAAGCCTTAGTTGCTAGCAGGGCCCTGCCTGCATGCCTGTTCCACACACGAGTCTCGGCAGTCCACTGCAGGTGGGCAGCCCACGAGGGGCAGCACTGCTTACCCAGATGCTCACTCTTCTGGGAGGGCCAGGCAGGGCGGGTCTGGCTGCTGGGGGGTACACAGGGGTGCATGGCCTGCTGCGCCCAACCAGAGCTGGAGACCAGGGCACAGGGCGGCCAGCCAGGTTACAAACCCGACAACTGTCCACACACAGCTGAGGCTGGCACTGGGGTCATTGTGAGTCCTGTTGACAAGAGCCAGGCCTCACGCAGGCCTGTGGGCAGAGTGACTCCAGTGGGTGACCACTACCTGAGCCTGCAGGGTGGGCCCGAGGATGCCCACCCTCAGCCAGGGCCTGTCTGGGCGTAGAAGTGAGCACGGGACTCCAGAGCCGGCCCACAGCCACTAGTGGGCACAGCTGAAACCTTGCCCATGTGCAGGCCCAGGCCTTTCTACAGGAAGACGGGCCAAGGACAGCCACGTCCCCAAGCTCACCCTGTGACAGCAAGACCGCAGGCCAGAGGCCTTGGAGTCGCAGGTTTAAACTCCTCCTCAGGCCTGACAGCTCTTCTTAGCAGAAGCCAGGTCCTTCTCTGTGGGTTCCTCAGGCCTGAAGTGTGGAGTCAAGCAATGTCCCAGGTGGAAACCCCATGGCTCACTGTCCTGCTGCAGAGGACTGAGATCCATGATGATAGACCTGACTCACGTCTGTCACCCGTTGGGTTAGAGAAGGTCAACTGAGCCCAGGACACCCGCTGCGGACACTGAGGGGATGGGCGTGGAGGGCCTTTCATCCACATCAATGGCTTCGGGAGGACACGGTAAGTAGGCCGCACAGAGACCCAGGAACCAGGCAGGCTGATGCTCCAGCACGAGGGACCAGGCGGGTGAGCTCCGGGGAGGCAGTGGGAGTCTGTCACGTGTCCTAGACTTTTATGGTTGAATACTCTCAGAGTCAAAGACCAACAAGAATGGGAAGAAGGAACACCCAGATGCACTGAGTTCCTGTCCTGCTCTCTGCCTTGAAGACCCCACCCCCCTACCAGGGACTGAACCCAGGGGTGTTAACCACTGAACCACATCCCCAGTACTTTTCTTTTTTTTTTTTTTTTTTAGTTGTTGATGGACCTTTATTTTTATTTATTTATATGTGGTGCTGAGAATTGAACCCAGTGCTTCACACATGCTAGGTGAGTGTTCTACCACTGAGCCCCAGCCCCAGCCCTCCCCAGTCCTTCATATATATATATATATATTTGGGGGGGGGCGCTGGGGATTGAACCCAGGGCCTTGTGCATGTGAGGCAAGCACTCTATCAACTGAGCTATCTCCCCAGCTCATCCTTTTTATAATTTATCTTAGAGAAAGGATCTTACTAACTTGCTTAGGGCCTTGCTAAGTTGTTGAGACTGGCTTTGAACTTGCCATCCTCCTGCCTCAGCCTCCTGAGCTACTGGGATTATAGGCATGTGCCTCCATCTTGAAGGGAGGTCACAGAGGTGGGATGACAGGTACTCCACTCTGGGAAAGTTGATGCCTGGGTGGGGGGCCTGGCGAGCAGTGTTGCTGGGCAGTACATGGCCATGCAGGGAGCAGGGTGGGCTAAAGCTGTCTCCCTGCTCTGCCTAGGCTGCAGGGAGAGCTGCAATGGACAGGGGACTTCACTGAGGAACAGGGTCTTGGTGCCAGCAGCAGGAGAGGACAGAGGGAGGGGGCAGCTCTGAGCTGATGTAACCCACGTCAGTCACCAGAGCTAGGGCACGAGCAGGCAGAGGTGCCAAGACATGCGGCTGCTCCAGAAAAGTGGGGGTGAGTAAGCCCGCTTCAGGGGCTGGAGAGAGGATCCTGCAGGACACCCCAGGATGGGAGTCCTGTCTGACCTGTGCACTGCAGGGCCAGGGAGTCCCTGATGCTGCTGAGCTGCTAACAGGGAGGTCACCAGGCTGGAGCAGGACCATGGGGGCTGAAAAGGATAAGTGGGACGAGGTGTGGGCAAGGGTGCTGGTGGTGAGAGGCCACGGTGGGGTCGGGAAGGACATCCTGAGGCCCTGGGGCATGCACTTAGAGGGGCCCCAGCAGTGAGCCAGAAAACCCCTAGGACGGGCTCTGGCGGTGGTCAGGTCCCCGTGCCTGCAGGCAGCAGTGCCTGCCATCCCGCCTGTGTCCCCTAAGCCCTCTGCTGCAGGACTGAAGCACAGGCCAGGACTGAGGTGGGGACACACCCTCTCCTCCCACGGCACTGTGGTCACAGGAGGACACGTGGACAAATCTCCTGGGCTGGTCATTTATCCCAGACTTGTGGGAGGCACCTTGCTGAGCTGGCCAAGGTGCTGCTGCCTGACCAAGGTGAGGGTGGGCAGGCAGAGTCCTTTGACAGTCTCCCAGCCCACCCGCTCCCCGTGAGCCGGCCCAAGTCCAGCCCAACCTCTGCACCACCCAGGCCCAGGGGTCATTAGTGAGGGGCACTTTGGGTTGGGGTGAAGACTGGGAGGCAGACCCTCCTTCCCAACCCCCACAAAGCCAGGAGTCTTGAAGGCAGTCCTTGTGTATGTGCACACGCACGTGGCACACAGGCCTGCATACCCACAGTCAGCGTGCACCCCAGCAATCAGGATTTCTGAACCTCCAAAGCCCCAGCCCTTCTCAGAACAATCAAGGGCAGGCACTGTCCAGGAGACCACCGATGCCTTCTGTGATCTGTGCAGACTGGGTGCCCTGTATCATGTCGGCTGGCGTGAGACGGCTGCAACTACCCCTCCAGCAGCTCTTGCTGGGCCATGCTCCCTGGATCATCTGTTCACCCTCAGACGGCATTTCGGGCTGAGTGTGTGTCCCCAAGTTCACACACTGGAGTGTGAGGTTACTCCTACCTCAGGACATATCCACGGTTGGAAAGACAACCTTTAAAGAGGTGATTAAGTTACAAGGAGGCCATTAGGATGGATCCTGATCCAATAGGACCGTCCTTCAAGAAGAAATCTGGCTGGGTACAGCTCAGTGGTGTGAGCTTAGGGGGAGCAAGGCTTGGGTTTGGCCCCCGGTACCATCAAAATGAAAAAGGAGAGGCCAGCAGGGCAAACTGGCAGAGGACCCCATGAGGACACAGGGAGGAGATGCTGCCTGCAAGCCAGCACTTGGGAGGAGCCAGCCTGCAGCACCTGGACCCCAGACCCCAGAGGAGGAGAACACTAACCGAGTGGAACGAGCAATGCCAGTCCAAGTGGACACGCACAGAGGGCAACTAGAGGCCACCCTTGCCTCCCTTTCAAAGCCCCACCCACGAAGGGGTCCGGCTGCCCAGGGAGGATGTCTGTGCTGGCCAATGCTCTCTCCCCAGCAGCAGGGCCACACAGCAGGTGTCCATGGCCTGGCACATGCACAGAGCAGCACTGGTCAGAAGGCAGACAGAGGGAGACGGGTCCGCAGCACCAGCCTGTCCCAGAGGTGTCCTGGGAGGAGTGGGAGGAGCCCTCCACGTGCGGCAGACCCATGTCTTCCAGCACAGGTCACAGCTATGAGGCTGACCTCTTCCATCCTGCGGAAAAGGCAGGTGGTGGGCCACCGGGCCTTAGGCTGCTGCCCTGCCTCCCGTCACCAGTGCCATCTGCCCAGGCCATTCTCAGCCAGCGCCCCTACCTACTCTGCCTACAGAGTCTGGCCAGGTTCCGTGATAGAGAGTACATGTCAGCAGTCAGGAGAATGGCCATCAGCTCAGACCTGTGCTGGACCCCAGATCCTAGGATCAACCCGTGGACACAGGGGAGTGTGCGTGTGGAAGGGGAGCAAGCCCTGCAGTGGGACCACCCTTCCCATTGCTGTCTTGGAGCACAACCTACCCTGACAGCCCACCATGGAGGGACCAGCAGAGGAGGGCCGAGTGAGGGTGGTCCTGGCCCTAAAAGCACTCCTCAGAGCAGAAGCAGGACACTGTAGAGCGGCACCACCCCAGAACCTGTGAGTCCTGCCAGTGGCTGACCCAGGGACCAGCCGGAGGGAAACACCACAGCAAGGGCCAGCCAGGACCTCAGCATCCGAGGCCGGGTAATGGCCTGGCCTCTGCTCAGCTACCACGGATAACGCGTGTCTTGCCCACACAGAGCGGGCCTGGGGCCCTGCAGATCCACAGAAAAATGGTGGCTGAGCTCAGCAAGCAGTGATACCAGCTCTGTCCCCAGACACCATCCTCAGGGAAAGAGCCACTCAGAATGTGGGCGGCTTGAAGGAGTTCCAGCCAAAGTGCTCCCAGAAAAACACCAAGAGTCACAGGGACACCCGACCAGCCAAAGTGCTCCCAGAACAACACCAAGAGTCACAGGGACACCCACCAGCCAAAGTGCTCCCAGAACAACACCAAGAGTCACAGGGACACCCGACCAGCCAAAGTGCTCCCAGAACAACACCAAGAGTCACAGGGACACCCGACCAGCCAAAGTGCTCCCAGAACACCAAGAGTCACAGGGACACCTGACCAGCCAAAGTGCTCCCAGAACAACACCAAGAGTCACAGGGACACCCGACCACCCAGCTCCCACAGGCAAGACCTGCAACACCTGCTATCCAATCCAACACCAGTCTACAGGGCTGCACCAAAGGCCCCCTGACCAAGGAGAAGGCCACCACAGACACTGACCAAAACAACCCAAAGTCAGGAACAGCAGATGGACATCAGTTGTCACAATAACTGGATCCTACATGGGCAAAAGTCTAAGAGGACGTAAAATGGACCACAGCCTGCGAGGTGAAGGACAGCTCTGGGCAGGACTGGTGGCAGGGTGGGCCCAGCAAAGGTTCCAGGTGGGACATGGCAGGGTGGGCCAGGCAAAGGCAGCACCAGTGCACTTGGGCGACCAGAGCAAACACAGAAACAAAGAGCGACCAAAACAAGAACCCAGAAGTGGAACAAGGCTCAGGAGCTACCAACCACCCTGACATAAGCATTCACTGGCTGTCCTCGCAGGAGCAGAAATAGAGAGGTCCAGAGAACTGAACAAACTATGGAAACTTCCCAAGTGTGATAAAGAGGATGTGTGCACAGACCCAAGCGAGCTCAGGAACATCAGGTACAAGGAGCACCAGGACGCGTAGGACCACATGGCTCAGAACCCAGCAGCAGATGCTGAACCTCGACGGTGGTGAGGGGCCACAAGCACCGGGAGGCACAGGGGGAGGCGGAGGCAACAGATCCCAGGGCTGACAGAAATGGGCTCCACACCAGCAGAACCACACAGCAAGAGATGCTGAAGACCCTCAGAGGGTCCGAAAAGGAGCAGATCCCGGTCCACATGGCGCGGGCCAGGCAACAGTCACAGAAACCTGAGCCCGTCACGCATACAGCAACAGCCACGGCTGTGCTCCACTCCCAAGGCCAGTGGTGGTCAACACACTTGGGGACAGCACTGTGGTTGCATCCCCAGGCTACTGCACCAATGCTGCAGCCACCCCAGGAGGGAACTGAGGCATGAGGATGCTGATGCCATGTCACCAGCCCCAGAGCCCATGAGCCCAAGGGGACCAGACCCCACCCTGTCCACTGGCCACTGGTGATGTCCTGGAAGTGATGAGGAGGGCCCTGAGCTCACCTGGCCCCAATGACAGGCTCGCGGGCATCCTTGGAGGCTGCATAGTCCATGCCGTAGAAGTTGAGCCCCAGGAGGATCTTGCTCCGCCACTTGGACTTGGGGTCCAGGGCCTGGACACAGGACCGAACCCAGGACAGTGGTGCGTTAGGGCCAGGCCTGTGGGGCGACAGGGACGGTTCCAGCACAGGCGGGAAGCCCCGCACAGACCCAGGCCCGTCCACTTGGAGTGTCTCCTCCCTCTGTCCTGTGGCCCACAACCCTCAAGAGTTGGGAAGAAGCTGGGTACAGTGGCACAGGCCTAGGGTCCCAGCAACTCAGGAGGCTGAGGCAGGAGGATCACAAGTGCAAGGCCACCTGGGCAAATTAGCAAAAATCTATCTCAAAAAGTAAGAAAAGGGCTGGGGATGCAGCTCAGTGGTAAGAGCACCCCTGGGTTCAATCCCTAGTACCAAACAAAATAAACAAAACCAACTGGGAAGAACAGGAATGATGGATTCTGTTGTAGAGGGTCACGGCAGAGTGGCTTTGGGTCCCTCCACTAGGACCCAGGGGTGCCCAGCCTGGCAGGCAGCAGTCCTAGACCAGGGCAGGGAGGAGGGTTCAGCAGACACACAGCCTGAGGTGCCTCTCCGGCTGCTTCACATGGTCTTCCAAGAGCCAGGTAGGCTCAGGCCAAGGCCTGAGGACAGAGTCAACAGCAAGGCCATGCTGTGGCCCCTGGTGACAGTTCCACCCCAGACAGGGCCCCTCACAGGTCACCCCTCCTGAGTATGGACAGGCTAAGCAGCAGGGCCTGTGGGCAGGAAGGTGCCTGCCTAAGAGGCCAGGTGTGGGCCTGCAGCCTCAGAGCCCTGGCTATACTCTGTGGCCCCACAAGACCACACTCACTGCTGCGACGTGGAGTAGTCGTAGGTCATGAGGCTGAAGCCATCCAGCACGGGGGCCAGCTGCTCAAACTCCTTGTGGGTGAACATGCCCAGCTGGTCAGTCCTGGAACGAGACAGCCCACCAGCCCCTTCACAGCGGCTCTCTGGGCCCAGCCAGGGTCGCAGCAAGCTGGGTATAGGGCTCCCAGTCCACACCTCTCTCCCTGCCATATGGGGGTCAGTTTCCCTCGATGACAGGGATGGCCTGCTGCATGGCCAGGGCCACACGTCAGAGACCAGCAGAGATGTCCTGCTCTCTGGCTTCTGGAGGGCTTGGAGGAAGAGGGGCAGGGGCTGGGCAGTTCCAGGTGCTAAGTTTCAGGACAATTCCATTAGTGGGTACGTGTGGGCCAGGCCTGTCTTACAAAGGCCTCTGATGCCCACAGGGACCAGCCAGTGAGGGACATCCACCCTTCTTCATGGGGCCCAGGTCCCTGTAACCACAATCTGCTATGCATTACAGCTACGGGCTCCTGATTCTGCTCCCAATCCCAAGGGTCCAGCATAGCCAATCTGCCCCTAACAAAGCCATGCCCCAGGTTCTCTGTCCCCCTCACAACATGAGTGGACAAGAGGATGCCTCTTCTCTGTGAAGAATGCTGGGTTGCTCAATGTTCCTGCATAAGCCAAAACCCAGGCATCCCCAGTCCCAGACGGGGTCCCATGGTGGGAACCTGAGTGCCAGGGTGGGCTCAGAGTGGCCTGCTCACAGGCCTGGTGTAGCCCCAGCACAAGGGACAGCAGCTCAAGCAAATTCCCTAGAACACTCCAGGCTGTATGCAGCCTCTGAGGAGCCACAGAAATAGCCCTCTGGCTCCAGGAAAAGCTTACACGTTGTGAAGGCCCACCTACCCCCAGGTGGGATGCTCACTCAGGAACCCACAAACATCCGCCAGTTCCGATCCCTGTTTATGAAGGCAGGTGTGTCCCCGAGTCCCACCTCATGTCACTGAAGCATCTGGGGCATTTTGTCGCTGACCCCTCCCCGGCTCAGCTGGGCAGGCCAGGCAGGAGGAGGATACAGCTTCAGGGGACCCAGTACCAATGAAGAGACTGGCCAACAGCCAGAGCCCAAGCCAGCTGCACTGCGGCAGAGACAGAGAGCCCTGCTCACCTTAAACACAGGGTATTCCTGCTCACCTGCTTGGGTACACAGGCTTGTTTTCACTGGCTCATTATTCCTTGGAAGGGACACTCTAATAACGGCTGAGGGGTGGGGGACGGTGTCTTGGAAGATCACTTCTGCCCTTCACACTGCTTCTGAGAGCTCAGGTGGATGGGCAGAGGAAGGGCTACCGTGGCCATGTCCCTTCTCTGGGATACCTCTTGCCTCACCAGGGATGCTGTGGCTCATGAGACAGACATGCAGACCGAAGCAGGGGACGATGGATGAGGGGTGACCTGGATGCCACTCAAGTCATGAACGAGCTGAGAGCAATGGACGTGGGGTAGGAACAGCAAGAAGCCTGGGGCAGAGACCTCACCACTGCAGAGGGCTGGGACCACCCAAGACAGGGCACCAGGGGCACTGCCCACCCCAGCTCTGCACCAAAGCCCCTGGGTCACCAGCACCAAGCCCACTTGGAGCTGCCTGGCTGCCAAGGCCTTCACTGGACCTCCACAGGGAAGAGGAAGCACAGATGCCTGGCTTGCAGGGACAAGGCAGGGCCCTGTGGGGACGGGTCTGGCCAGCTCAGGAGGGGGTGCCAGGGCAGGTGGATGGCTGGCACACGTGCTGTATGGCTGTGGCACAGAAAGTGGCCCAGGTGCTGTGGACGGCACACCTGCCTCCTGAGGGGTGCCGACAGACACCCCATCCAGACGTCCACTTCGCCTACCTGGCCCTCTACCATCTCTGGACAGCAGCCCCTCCCTCAGGCATCAGCTCCTTCCTGACCTAGAATCACCACAACCAGCGTACCTGGGGCTGCCCCGCCTGCTTGGCCCCGCGACATCCGGTGGTGCCCAGTCATGGCCTGGGGCCACTCCACACTGAGAAGTGTGAGCTGGGGAGATGAGAAGGGAAGAGCGCATGCTGCCGCCCAGTGCTGCAGTGCAGAGTCCACGGCAGCACAGCACAGGGACAAGGGAGTGGCAGCACCTTCAGCTTTCCTGTAAACGTCCTCACCTCTGGAAAGAGACAGACCTGAAGCCAGCTGACAGTGCTGCGTGTCAGTGCTGGGGTGGACAGAGTGTTTTCATTCTTATCTGCCCTTTCCTCTGACAGAAAGGGAGAGGCATCCTCAAACTGGGGGATCCTGGGATGCTGGATGCCCCCTGCAGGCCCTCAGTGAGTGCCCACAGCCCACACACCTATGGCCTGGCTGGCTGCTTGGAGCCTAGACCTTGAGTCCTGCCCAGGCCCTTGGGGCCTCAGGGGTGGAACAGTCCCTGAGAGACCGCAGGAACCTGGAGGCTCAGTGAGGTGCGGTGGGAGTTGTGTGGCAGGCAGGGGCCACCAGGCGCTGCAAGGCTGAGTCGAGAAGCCACACCCTACCAAGCCCCCAGGGATCAGGACAGTCCCCTGCAATGCTAGGAGGCAATACGTGGGTCTCTGCAGTCTGACGGCAGTGCTGCCCACACCCCAAGCGTCCATAATGGAGACAAACAGGCCCCTTCAGATGGGAGGACAAAGCTGCTGCAACATTTACATCTAACCAAGGGATGTGGCACGAATTCAGCCTGGAAGCTCCTAAATGAACTCCTGCCCTGGTATGGTCAGGCTAAAGGCAGCCTGCACCCTGAGGCCAGAAGACCACAAGGGCTACAGAGGAGGACTGACCAGTTAGTGCAGCTAGGCCAGGCACTGCCCTCTAGGCAAATTCCAGCCCTCCCCGGTCTGGCCTTCCAAATCCCCTAGTGGGGTCCTGCCATCAGCCAAGCTCTCTAGGTCAGGGGCCTGCACCCTCAACCCACCCACATACCCACTTGCAGTCACAGGCCAGGCTTGCCCTGAAAGGTCTAGAGACCACACGCTCGTGCCTGGGGCCAGCCAGCTCCAGCATCTTGCGTTCACTGCTGGCTGACCTTCCAGCTCACGCTTTCCAGGGCAAGGCTGCCACAGAATCTACCCTCACTAGGACACCAGAACATGGCAGGGTGGGGAATGGGAGCTGAGGACAGAGATGTGAGGAGCCCTGAAGACCTCAGAATGGAGAGCCAGCTGGAGGCTCTGCCCCTGGGGGAAGCAAGCCCAGCTGGGGAATAGGTGGGTACCTACGACCTTATAGAAGCTGCTTTTCTTGGGGCACAAACCAGGACCAAAGATGGAAGGTTTCAAGTAGGAAAGGCTGTCCCTGTCCTGTGGTCTAAGGCAGCCACCACGGTCTGGCCCTCTGGGCAGCATGTTGCCCCATCCCCAAGTAGCCACATGCTCTGCCGAGTCCAGCTCAAGGTTTCAGGGGAAGGGCCCAGCTGGCAGAAACCAGGACCCCTCTCTGGGAGGCTCGCAAGGGGCTGGCACACCGCAGCAGAGCCTGGAGCCCCTCTGCACTGCTACCACCCCTGACCAGCCTCAGAGACCAAAGAAGCCACGGGCAAACAGCTTGGCTCACAGAGCACTCTTCCCTCAGCCTTTCTGTCCTGCCAGGTGTGGCGGGTGCAGACCTGGAGCTGTGTGGGCCCCTGTCCGGACCTCAGTAGAGGGCAGGGCTCCTCCCAGTCAGAGGGACTCCCCTCCTGCACTCAGAGGCCTTATTCCAGTGTGAGCTGACAGAATCGCCATTGGTCAGACGTTTGTGTCCCCACATCTTCATGTGAAGCCCTGACCTCCAACAGGAGAGTATTTGGAGGTGGGGCCTCAGGATGGCAATGATGGGGGCACTGTGAAGGTGTCACTAGAAGAGACTAGAGAAGGTGCCATCTGCACTCAAGAAGGGGTCTCCCAGAGCACAGCCCTGCTGACACCCTGATCTGACTTCCAACTGGAACTGAGAAAATGGGCCTTGGGTCTAAGCGGCCTGTCCATGGTGCTTTGCTGTGGCAGCAGAGCCGGAGGCAGACGCCAGGGGGCTGTCAGAGGACTCTGGCTGCAGAGGTCCCTAGGAACCTGCCACAGTCCGACATGCCACAAGGGCTCTGTGCATCTGTGCACATGCTGCGGAGGGCCACCAGGCGGCGAGTGGCCAAGGACCACCTTCACGTGTGCCCTGCTCTGCTCTGCGCGACCCTGGGAGCAAACCCCAGGGCCTGCCCAGCCTCACCACTCGTGGTGCCTGGCTGTGTGTGAGCTGCTGCCTTCCCAGGGCTTCATTCAGGGTGAGCATCTCCACCTGCCCATGGCTCCCTGCACGTCCACACAGCCCCTGGAGGGTGTCTGGGTCCCCTGGTGTTCTGGCTGCTGTCGGGGCACGCCGTCACCACCTCTTACGCAAGTACTGCTCTTCATTCTTGATGTGGGTTGCAGGTTTTAGCTGCCCGTGGAATCTGTGAGAGCCGCTCTGCCCTCCGACACAGCAGCTCCTGCTTTCTTCCTCAGATCCTCATTGTAGCCAGCATGATTCCTGGCATGTCCTCACTATGCTGGACTCATGTCCTTCCCAAGGAAACCAGCAATTATGGACCTATCGCTTCCCATGCTGCTATCAGACATGCAGTTTCCTGCCATGGCCATGACACGGTCATGTCCGGCCCCCTTGTGAGTGCACAGCTCAGCTTGGCCTCGCTTCCCACCACCACACAGCCTTGTCCACACCAAGCACTCCAGCAGAGTTGGCTTCAACATTTGAGGCTCAGCAAGTGGTCACGTGCCTAGGGTTGGATTCCTAACAGCACACACAGCACAAAAACCAGGAAATGTCTGCCATGTCTCCACTAAGGGCATGCCTCACAAAGGTCCCAGGCAGGAAGGGATGATCGTGCTGTTGTGCAGGGTGTTGGCATGGAAAAAGCACTTGTCATGGCCTGGCATTCCCAAAGGCCAGCTCATGGTCACTCACAGGCTCAATGGCTGTGTTCTTCAGTCCAGGGGTACCAAACAGCCCTCAGCTCACATCAGGAGGGTAGTCAACACCATCCAGAAACAGAAGCAGCCTCCAAGCATGGTAGCCCTCTGGGGCCTGACCTCGGCCTAGAGCTGGGCCCAGGACACTACCTGGTGCCCACCAGACCTCACAGAGGCATCAACACATCACTGCCCACTGCCTCCCAGGCTGCAGGGAATAAGAGGTGATGTGATGACCAAGGGCTTCTGCACAGGGCAGCTTGGGGCTCTGGCATCAGCATCCCCGTCACCGGTCACATTCCCTCTACCAGCACATACCTGTACCAGCACTGGACCACTGCAGGGGGTGGGGGAGAAAGGCCAGTGCAGAGGATCCAGCCGGAGCATCCTCCACTTCAGGGGGTCACAGTTTACAGTAGGGTACACCTGCCTGAATGGGCACACCAACAATGTGGGGAAGGAAACCAACCTTCCCCCCAACCTGTGAGCAACACCCTGAGCTGAGGAAGCCCTAAAACATGAAGGGCTAGCTGGAGAATGACTCAGACACTGGGGACAGCATCCTCCTGTCACTGCAGGTCAGGGGCGATCTTGTTAAACCAGGTCATCTGTTGAGGCTGACCCCACTGCATTGGTGGCAGGACTCAAGGTCTGCACAGTACCTTACCGACAGCTGACCAGCTCCAGGGCTGGACCCTGGAGGTCTGCAGTGCTGGGCTCCCCCCAGCTCTGAGTCTAGCCTGCCTTTTCTGAATCTGGTGGAAGGGAGCCGCCCCTCCCCACAGCTGCATCAGACCTCCCCTAGAGCTGCGTCCCGCCCAGCACAGCCTGTGACGCCAGCGACGAGCTGGTGTCCTCTGCAGAAAGACACTAGGCAAGGGCACCAACTAGGCTTCTCTGCAGTGCTGGCTCTTCAGCAAGGGTGAGGGCAGGATAACGGGGACAATAGAGCAAACCCCCAGGGATGGTGCCAGACAGCTTTACAAGCAAGCCAGGGTCTGCACACCAGCCTCGCAGCCCGCCATGTGCCTGGGCAAGCTCCACACCAGCAGCTCCCAGGCCTCTGCCAGCTTGGGTTCCCACTGCTCCGGAGACACACCCACAAGTTTTGGCCCCACTCTCAGTCACTGCCCATGGTCCTCGCTCCCTGGGGTCCCTCCACAGGTTCCCTCCCCATGCAGCCATAGGAAGGAAGCTGTGTCTTGGTCATGGCAGGCCTCAGTTCCCACTGTCCAGTCCCTGCCCGAGGCTGGGAGCTTGGGTGATGATGCTCGCGCAGAGAAGGCAGCACTGGGAAGTCATTTCCACCCCGAATCTAGAGGGCAGTGTCCCCACCAAGGGTTGCTCTTGCGTCCTTCCATGGGTGACCCTCCAGCCACCAAGGGCAACCTGGTCTCTACCTGGCTGTGGCACCCCAGTCACACCCAGCCACCCATCACCAGGAGACTCTGAGCAACACCCTGGAGGGTCTGCAGCCCCATGGCCTCCTCTTCTACCCCGAGGTCTGCAACATGTGTCCTCACAGCCTCACCCTTGCCACCCCTGGGGAAACCCTGGGACCATGGGTCACACATTCTTTTTTTTTTTGGCGGTGCTGGGGATTGAACCCAGGGCCTTGGGCTGGCAAGGCAAGCACTCTACCAACTGAGCTATATCCCCAGCCCGAAGGGTCATACATTCTAAGTGCCTCTCTTCAAAGACAGACTCAGCTTGGGCAGTGACACAGGCCAAGCCCTGGACAAGAGCAAGGCGCCAAACCCCAGACGTGGGCCCCTCACTGGCATGGATGGTGTTGCTGGGCTGCAAGATGGGCCCACCCTGGGAACCGCTGAGGCAAAGTCCATCACCTTCTTGCCCAGTGTCTTATGGGTCAGCTCAGTGGGCACAGTGAGGTGGGAGACAGATGAGGTTTCAGGATGCCACAGGAATTAGATGGGAAGGGCTCAGGGTGCAGTCTGGGGCAGGACTCTCCACTGCTCGGCAACTGAGCAAAAAGCCAAGACCAAAAGGAACGCAGGCGCCCCGCTACACCTGTCTGTGCCAGATGCACGCCACTTGCAAACATGCACAGAGACAGGCGACTCTCAGGCCTTCCACTTCCCAGGACTGCCCATCTGGGGCAGATGGGGCACACTGGGCACTGAGTGAGACCTTAGGACACAGGTCTGAGACTGGCCTACAAAGCCTGCAGCTGCACCCAGCCGAAGCCTGTACTGATGCTGAGGCTGAGGGCCAACAAGTTTGGGGTAAAGTCAGGAGGGAGGCCGACACTCAGGCCAGGCACAGGGCCCTCCGCTGGGCAGGAAATCACCCCATGCTGCAGCAGCAACGTCGTCTGTCTCGGCTACTGGAGCACACAGAAGGCTCCGTGTGAACACAAGTCAGTCTTCGGTGTGACTCTACAGCCTGCCAGCATCACCTCAGGTCCCCAGGGCACACTCAAGAACATCCTGTTGATGGGTGGCTGCCACCTTAGAGAGCAAAGGGCTGCAGAGATGTGAGCTGGCCGCTGCTGCTTCCCAAAGGACCTAGGCAGACCCCCAGGACTCCTGCCCTGATGGCTATGAGCACCCCTCACTCCCCACCTTTCCTGCGATTCAGCCCCAGGTTTGTTCTCACATTGCGACTCAGCATTCTCTGTGCCCATGTGCTCACTCTCCATGCTAAGCACCAGATTCCTGTGTGAGATGCTCCTGGCAGAGTGGACATGAGAGTCCCACCTTCCTGGCTCCTGCAGTACCGTCTGGATTACTCCATACTACTTCCTGCCTCACAGGGCCTGGGAGAAGGCCAGCCCCAGCCAGTCAGGGGCCTCTTGGAGTAGATTCAACTGCATAGCCCTGTCCACTTGGCCTAACTCCTCATGGAACATAGCTCACACCAAGCACCTAGGGCCTCAGGGTCTCTTTGAGAATGAAGGAAATACTTTAAAAGACATTAGTTCTCAGTCGAGTATGGAGGTACACACTTGTAATCCCAGGGACTCAGGAAGCTGAGGCAGAAGGATCACAAGTTCAAGGCCACCCTCAACAACTTGGTGAGACTCTCAAAGTAAAAAACAAAGCCTGGGGATGTAGATCAGTGGTTAGTGGTAAGCACCCCTGAGTTCCATCCCCAGTATCTCTGCAAAAGGGCCAAGGGCACACTCAGAGGTAGAGTACTTGCCTAAGCTGAGAAGAGCCCTCCCGTCCTCTCCCCTCCCCTGCCCTGCCCAGGACCCACCCAGAAGGGGAGGGCATAGCTCCTGTTGACCAGAGGCCTGGCCCTTGACTGATGCCTGTGCTTGCCACCCCAACTCCTCAAGAAAGCTGCACTTACCCAGGGGTGATGGCAGGTGGAATGACCAGGATGGTCAGCAGCCGGGCCTGGTGCAGTGCCTCAGCCAGGTGGGTGAGCATATGGATGAGGCCCCTGCAGGAACAAGAGGTAGTGGGCTCAAAGCACTGCAGATCCCCAATGGCCCTAGCCTGAGATCCTCCGTCAGGCCTTCCCATCCCACCCGGGGAAAGCACCACACGGGCAATCGCTCATGTGGCTCTCTGCAGAGGGCTGGGGAAGAAGGGGCCTCACACCCCAACCTGTCCTTATCCATGTCCCAACAAAGCCCCCACCCTCCTCACACCCAGGTGTCCCTCTGGCAAGGGTTTACACAGCACCCCAGCAGATGCTCAGAGAGGGGCCCAGTGAGACAGCTCAGGTCTACATGAGCTCCAGAGCCCAAGTGGGCCAGCACACTGAGTGACACTGTCAACCTCAGGTTGTGAAACATCACAGGACAGTTTGGGGGCCACACAAGTGGGGGCTTCAGAATGAGGCAGGGCACCTGGACTGGGCGTCAGGCATGCCAGGGCCACTAGTGATAGGGGACCAGAGGGGTAACTGGGGCGGTGTGTCCAAGGACAAATATTGGTTTCTCTCCCTACGCAGCCTGGGAGGACCTGTTAGGGCCCCTGAGCCTACACTGTGTCCCTTGACCCACATGGGCAGTGGGTGGACTGCCCACAGGGTACATAGCACTAGCTGGTACTGAGTCTGCCTGCAGGAGCTGGTCTAATGCTGCTGTTCCACACTGACGTGTGCACTCTGGGCCCACTGTAACTAGACATGAGGCCCCCACTCTCCTACTGCAGGCCCCTCAGGAGCAGCCCTGTCTGGACAGCAGACCCCAAGTCCTACCCTCATGGGCATCAAGCACAAGGCCAAGGCTTCCACAGGCCATGGCCCTGCTCAAGTTTATCTCTGCAGAGTGTGGGCAGGCTAGGCCCTCTCACCAACTGGCTGCGGGATGGTGGTGGCTTCTCAGTCTCCCTGATATTGCCCAGCTGAGGTTTTGCCTTTCAAACTAAGTGCCAGTGATGCCAGTGTGAGAACTGTGGCCACAAGGAAGCTGAGGCCAGCCAGTCTTCCTTTCTTGGCCCAGCACTGGCTTTGCAGGTGGCAATACAACCACAGACCAGGGAGGGACAGAGCCTCTGGACAAGCATCCTCCCACATCCAGAACTTGCATGGTGCACCAAAGGCGGTCACCCGCCTACCACTTAGAGGTGGTGGGTGAGGAAGACAATGCCCAGGCCCCTGAAGTACCAGGAGCTCAGGAAACCAACCCTGCCTGGGGAGGACCTCCTGCCTGGCCCCAAAGGCTGTGGGCTCCGTGTTGTCTGCAATGTCCCCAGAACAAACCAGACTTGAGGGGCAAAAGGTAGCCAAGGCCATTCTGTAAGAGGTTCAAGGAGCCTGGACATGCACCCACAAGGTCGTAACCTGAAGCTGACCTTTGTGGGACAGGTGTGAGCCTATCCCTATCTACCAGCACCAGTGGCTCCCAAGGGCCCACACTGCAGCCACCCTGGGTATGGGGACTACTAAGGGGTGCTGCCCCCAAGTTCCAGTGGGACTGGCAGCAGCAACATCTCTGCTGAGGGCTTTACCAACAGATCCTAAGGGCAAGCTGGTCTCTGAGCCTATGCCTAGTGACCAGCACACATGATAGACATCACCAAGTCCAGACTCAGGTCTGGCAGGCTGGGGGCAGGTCCAAGTGGGAGCCAGCAAGACAAACTGGCTGGCAGTCCCATCTCTACCTCACCGAGAGGCAGGTTGTGGCATCAGCTGCAGGGCTGACATCCCCAGATCTGCTGCCTCCAAAGGACACCACACCACCTGTCACCCTCAGTGACTTGTGTACACCTCGCACAAAGCCTTCCAGACCTTGGGAGAGACTACCACCAGCCCATTAGTGTCTGCTGGGATGAGGTGAGGAGCACAGCACTATGAACCAACCTGAGCTTCTGGCCAGGGCAGACTCAGGACACAGGCTGCAGCCACAGTACCACTTCTCTAGCAGTTCACACTGCTGAGGTTTCACGGGGAGAAGGGGCCTGGGAGGCCTTGCAGCACTGCCTGCAGAGCTCCCCTGCCACGCCTGTCAGCCTGCCCAGGGACAGCCACTCCAGCCAGACGGCTCTGAAGGAGTTCTCAGAGCTGTTTCAGATGTTTCCCTGTCCCCTGGGAAAGCTGCCATCAAGGGGCTGGCTCCCCGAGCCATATGTTACAGGCACTAGATCCCACCAGCAAACCAGTCCATACCATGGGTCTGCCTGCTGAGCCAAAAGCAAGTGCCACATGCCTGCCCAAGTCTGCCAACCATGGTCTTGCCAGGTCAACCTGACATAGAATCCAGGCTAGGTGCTGAGGGTGGTGGGTGGGCAGGAAGAGACCTGTGCAGCAGCCTCCTTAAATATTCCTATGTCTCTGCTCAGTTAGATCTGTCCTGGGAGGCAGCTTCCAAGCAGTTCAATGCCCAACAGGATGGTTGGACCAGCTGGTCTTGCTGCTCAGGAGCCTGGCCACTGCCCACACCATGGCCCTGACATGCCCTGGGCACAAGGGGCTGTGTGGGCTATTTCTACCTCTGCCTCCCCTGCCACAGCCTCTCACTTGGCCAGGCTCTGCCGCTCTGCCCATAGCTCTCCTGCTCCAGGACTAACGAGCCACAGGGACGGAGCGCGGCTGTGTCTTACGGCCTACTTACTGCACTGAATCAGAAATGAACTACAGCAAACCGCAGCAGACGTGCAGTCCCCGGGAGAGCGGGAATGTGGGAGCCAGTCATCCAGCTCCTGCTCAGATGGAGCCCTTCCCTCAACGAGCACCTAAAGGTCAGCCACAGTGGGCCACTGCGCACTACCCAACAAGGACCTGAGGTGAGGCCCGCAGCCCCCTTATGGTGTGCCCTTTCCTTTCTGCCTCTTTCCTTGGCTAGGGTCATCCACCAAGGGCAAGGCCCCAGGAGCACCTTCCTGCCCTCTCTTTCATCCCTACCTCCCACAGGGCTCCACCCCAACAAACCACAGGAGATCCACATGGGGATGCTGCCTCCAAGTGGGCAGAACTGAGACCTGCAGATCTTTTGCCTGCAGCAATGGCAGCAATGGCAGCACAGCAGAGATACCTGGGGAGCCCAGGCCCCCGACCACCAGCAGCACCCAAGGCAGGAGTGGTCAGAAGAGTGGCTCAGACGGCTCGGAGTTCTGAGCACTAAAGCACAACTGGAATTCCCCAGGCAAGAAAAGGAGGAGCAGCTGATTCTAGAACCTACAGCATGCCCAGAAGACTGATGGGCTGCTGCCTAGGCACTCACTGGGGACTGTGCCAGCCTCTCCCAAGTGTGCGCAGGATGGCAACAGCGTCTGTCCAGGGCAGAACATTCCCTCTGCCATCTTCTGCAGGGGAGACCTCAACTTTGGCACAACCAGGGAAGGCGGTGGCTCGGGTTTATCAGGTAGGCTGCCTGGGCAGGACTGAGGAGGGTCATTCCTCACTACTGTGGCTGGGCTCTACTGTGCTGGACAGGAGCAGCTGTGGCACTTTCTGAGACTCCCTTCTTTCCTGGTCACCTGGCCATCAGGCACATAGGCATGCTGCAGCAAGGTGGTGTGAGGACATGTGTGGCTCTCTCTCAGTGGACACTGAAGCCTGTGGGCCAGGAGGGCCCTTGCCCCAAGGACACCAGGCCCATTAAACCTCAAGTCCTGGATGTGCTTGGCTGCCCTCTTTCCACATCCCAGCAGCTCCTTCCTGCTCAGTGAGGACGCCTCTGCTCAGGTCCACACAAGACCTGTTGCACTGTGCTGGCCACTCTGCTCACAGAGTCCCTGTGGGCAAAGCTCCTCTATGCCCTTGACCACCCACGAGGGGCCTCCAGGCTGGTATTGCAACGTGGTCAGGACAGGTCACCTGCCCTGTGGCCATTCCTGGCTTCTCCACCTTTTAAGGGGCCCCCCCTCCCCACCTCAGACACAGGACTGCAGGAGGGAAGCACTCCCAAATGCTTCTCCTCTCCCTTGGTCCTCCCTCTGCACTCCACCAAACACTGTGGTTCCACGCAGCCACCTGTTGTCCCCACTCACACATGCTTCTGGCTCAGCAGCTGGCTCCACACCTCCACCACAAAACCATCAAAATGCTGGTTCTGAAAGAAACACAGTCAATGAGAAAGATCCAAGAGGGACAGGTGAGAAGACAGACACAGAACTCACTCATGAGGCAAGGTCCAAGCCCACGCTGAACACCCAGAAGTCCCTCTGAAGGGGACTGTAGGGGAATCCCCCCATAGGAGCCAGAAGCAGGCTTGGCACCCTGCATTCTGCTCACCCAGGATCTTTTGCCCCGGTACCCCAAGCATACAGGCAGCCAATAAAGATGGGTGCCCTCCTTGGCTTAAACCAAAGGAAGCTTCCCGGCTCAGAAGACAAGAGTCCCACTCTGGGACCTCCAGACAACCCTGTCATCAAGAGGAAGCATGTGATGTTCTGATGTGGGCTGCCACTGTACTGCCTGGAAGACCTGGGTTGCACTAGAGGGTGTGGGAGGCAAGGCCTGTCCTGAGAGGTGGGGCTGGTTTGGGAAGGGACAGCATTCTGGGGGTGCAGAGCCTCCCTGGGGAGGAGGGGCCTTCTGAGGAGGCAGGGCCTGGTGGGGAGAAGCAGGGTCTCCCAGGGGTGTGGCCTGGTAAAGGAGAGGCAGGGCCTTCTGAGGGTGGGGTCTGGCGGCCTGCGAGGACAGCACACAGTTCTCACCTTGGCCACCTGGACCACAGTCTTGCTGAGCTCTTCTATTTCATCCTCATTGTCTAGGACGCTGCGGAAGTCATCGTAAGTCCAGTCCTCAAACAGAAGCCGAGGCACTGGTGGGAGGCACACATGGAGGTGTGACCAGGAAACACTGAATCACACTCCTTTGCTTCTTGTCTCCAGGGAGACAACCCCTTTGCTCCAGAGCAGAATCAGACTCTGATGGGAGGGGAGGCCACCATGCTGCAGCCATGCTCCAGCGTGGACATCCCACACCTTGCAGGCAGGCAAGGGTGGGACTCGTCAGGGAGGAGCAGAGAGGTGCTGCCAGTCCTTCCCCACACCAGCTCCTCCAGGGGCCTGCCTTGCAGGAAGGTGGCTGGCCAGACTTCAGCTCCCGTGGCTTCTGGCTGTCTCCAATCTCAGTCTATCCTGACGGCTCCCACTGGCCCAGAGCACAGGTCTCCTCCTGGCCCTGCAGAGTCCCTGGGTCCGGCCCACCTCCCAGTCCCAGCCAAGGCCCCGCACTCCTGCAGCTCAGTCCTGTCACTGCTCCCAAGTCTCTTGAAGAATATCCAGCCTAAGTCCCAGACTTCCACTTTGCTGCCCTGTCCTCCTGCTGCTCCCTCACCAGCTGAGCAGCAGGAGCTCCCGTGGGGCAGGGCCAGTGTTACCCTCAGGGATTCAATGCTTGCTGGATGGAGAAGGAAGAAAGAAATGGGAGGGAGAAGGGTGGGAGGAGGCACTGGCCTTGGTGGGCTATGACCCAGTGGGCAAGAGAGTCCAGAACTTGGGCTGACCATGGGTCATGAATACCAAGCTGTGGCTCATTCAGAGCAGGAGTGACCTGTGCTCACACAGTACAGTGCACTAGGACCACCGAACCCCTCCACCCACAGGGAGGCTATGCCACAGCGATGGAAGACTGGTGTGGTTCCTGAACATCACCTCCAGGCCTGCTGGACTCACCTATGTGTAGGCCCTTGGCATGCTTCCTGACAGTTCGCATCCATCCTGTGGGAACCCAATGGGACAATAAGCACAGGGCCAGGAGCTTCAGTTCACTTGAACCCAGCCTTCCCCAGGTCCGGGGGTAGCCCTGCATCACCCTCTCCCCTAGTCCTACCTCCTCCTGACGCCCCAGTCCCCAACCCAGCCCCTCCTGCCCCTTCAGAGCAGACCCGAGCTTACTCTCCCTGAAGAGCGACGGCTTTGAGCCAAGGGGACAGGTGTCCCTATCTCAGGCCATTCCAAGAGCCCGGGAATGGTAGGGCTGTTTCTTTGAATTGAGGGCAGCCAAAACCCACCAGGAATTTTAGCACTCTGCCATCTCCCCACCGTTCACCCCATCAGGGAAAACCACTCCTTGCCCCAGACCTCTAAGTGAATGCATGCCCTGCGAGTTCTGCTGGAGCCCACACAGGGCTCAGTCAGGTACACTCTGGCAGGATGCACCATGAGTAGGGCACCCTGCCCAAGCCTACCCCTCCCTGGACACCAGCCAGAGACCACCAAGGGAGAGAAAGAGCAGGGGAACCAAAGGCCTGCACCCTTCACTGCCCAGCAGCTACCCCAGTTGTCCCGGAGCCCGCCTGGCCCACGCCCACATGCTGTCTGGAAGGGCAAAGGAAGTCCTGCCCCCTCCTCCCGCCAAACCCTGGGGCAGAGTCAGGTCTGCTCTCAGGTGCTGATCAGTTATGCAGAGGGTCACAACATGGTGACCATTCTACCTGGCCCATACTGCCCCACTCTGCATACCAGCCCACATCACGGGCCTGCACTCTGGGCTCAGCAAACTCACACCTACCCACATGCACGCTCACGCTGACAGTCTCAACAGTCAGGCCACACACACCCACGTGCAT
Source organism: Sciurus carolinensis (assembly GCF_902686445.1). Lineage (NCBI taxonomy): Eukaryota > Metazoa > Chordata > Mammalia > Rodentia > Sciuridae > Sciurus > Sciurus carolinensis. The sequence continues at coordinate 715,874 of NC_062223.1, forward strand.
ACTCTCACGCATGCCCACTCACTCCCGCACAGGGACACATGTACTCTCTCTCCTCATCCCTGGGACAAGCACAGGCAAGCAGGCAGTGTAAAGACCTTGGTCCACGTCGTGCAGGCCTGTGACCTCGAACATCTCACGGCCACGTCTCTTCAGTTGTAGCCAGACTGGTGAGATATGCGTGAACTTGCTCCCAAAGACCTTAGCGATGTCATACCCATGGCTGTTCCACTGGCAGAGAAAGGGGACAGCAGGCAGAGGACAAGTGAGTGCACACCTGCCTTGCGTGATCCTATCTCTGGCTGCCCTGGTCATGCCTGGGGCCAGCAACTGGTACAGACAGAGATCAGACTGGGCCCACATCAGCCCTGTCTGTGCTAATGCTGGGGCCCAGCACTCCAGGAGCTGCCCACAGCCCAGCATCCTGGTCCAAAGCTCCTTCACCAGGGTGACCACAGCTCGTCCCTATGAGACCCAAGCTGCACCCACACATATGCAGGCTGGCAGCTGAGGCCAGACAATCAGGGAGCACGGACCACAGTCACCTGCAAACAGGAGGAGCAAGCCCCAAGAAGTCCCCAGCACCCTTCACTCTGCCATCTCCAGGCACGTCCCTCTTAGCCTCACAGCCTTTTCAATCTGGGGGGAAAGACCAGGAGGCCAGTCCACTACAGAGGATGGGGGAGCAGTGCGTCTGCACCTCAGGGCCTCCCTGTCCACTGTGAGAACCCCACTTACTGGAGTGACATAGCCTAAAATGTCTCCAGCAAAGTTTCTCTCTCGGGCCCTTGCCGAGCAGTAGCTGCGATGCTCGAGAACTACAGCCTCAGCTTTGAGGTCCGTCACCACCAGACCCCGATCTTGGACAGGCTTATCTGAAAACTGAGTCTGAAAGGAAATGAAAGGGAGAAAGTCATCAGTCACTGCCCTGAATATAACGTGGCATCCCAAGCAATGGCAGGCCCATCCTGTTTAGCCACAGACTGTCTCTGGACCAACATGACCTTGCTAACCTGGAAACCCTACAGGCAGAGGATAGAGGCCACAGTGGGTACCTCGGGTCAGAAGGGTTCTGGCCTTTAGAGAAGATGTGGTGGCTGTCAGGGGTTGTCCCTTGCTGGGGACTGAAGAGCAGGGAGGGAGTTAGGGGGGCTCCATCCACATGATGATGAACAGTCAGTACCCACTCAGGACCTGAGACTCACCTGGGCGCCCAGGGTCACACATGTTGAAGACATGTCAGGCACAAGACACTCACTGACTAATCTACTTGTGCCCCCAACACAGGTATTCTCCTGCCTTGTGGCGACACCTCTTCCCCCTCCTCTGACCCTGGAAGTCCTTCCATGGGTGTTTTTTTTTAAATATTTTTTTAGTTGTAGATGGACATAATGTCTTTACTTATTTATTTATTTTTTATAAATTCCTTTTGTGTGTGTGTGTGTGTGTGTTGCTGGGGATCAAACCCAGGGTCTTGTGTTTGCAAGGCAAGCACTCTACTGACTGAGCTATCTTCCCAGCCCTACGTATTTATCTTTATGTGGTGCTGAGGATGGAACCCAGAGTCCTGCACGTGCGAGGCAAGGGCTCTACCACTGAGCTCCAGCTCCAGACCCTTCTGTGGATTCTTTTTTTTGTTTTTGTTTTTTTTGGGTGCTGAGGATCGAACCCAGGGCCTCTACCAACTGAGCTATCTCCCCAGCCCCACTTCCGGGGATTCTTGACTTGTCTGCTCACTCCATATTCTAGGGCCCAGCTCACAACACCACCCACTCCCAGAGAACCCATTGTACAGATTCTCTGTCCTGAGGCAGAGAGCATCTGTCAGTTCAGGTCTGGGTCACAGCGATGATCCCGTAACTGCAGTCTGGCCAGAGGTGTAGAGACTGTAGGAGCTGCTGGGACTGAGGGATAGGCTGGATGGGGACCTACCCTTAAGTTTATAATCCCTGGGACTGTTCCAGAAGAACAGCACAACAGCCCAATTATGAACACAGCTCAAGGGCATCAAAAGGAGCGAGCACAACCACAGTGGGACAGGAGTGCAGCAGCTGAAAGCAAGAGGCAGAGGAAAGATGGAAACTGCCACCGGGGACAGGCCCTGAAAGGGAAAGGTGAGACACCAAGGGCGAGTTCGCCACCTCAGAACCTGGCTCCAGAGGCAGCTTACTCAGAGCCTTAGGCAGCCAAAGTCTAGAGCCACACAAGCCACCTGCCCACTGCTGGCTGGTCAGATGGCCACGTGAGGAGCCATGCCCCTGCAGAGTCCTGGTTCACACAGGTCCCAGCCAAACAAGAGAGACAGGAGTGCAATGGATCAACCCTGGGCCAGTGTGGTCACCTCAAGTTCCCAGGCCACTCCTACCTTCTCCGACAGTGTTTTTGAAGCAGCTTTTTTGGCATCTGACTTTGACAGGGTAGTGTGCACAGAGCCACAGGCCAGAGCAAGCCAGAGGACACGAAGGAGCATCCACATGGTGAGTGTGTCACAGCAGGGTCTAGCCTTTGGGTCCAGAGGGCTGCAGAGAGAGAACACATGGAGATGATGACAAAGAAAGACAGCACAGGCCAGGCGTCCCCTGCTGATGGGAGTTTGTCCTAGCATAGCCTAGTTCTTCACAGTACTGAGTTGCACCTGTGCCCCCAGGACAGAGTTCAGCCAATGCCAGCCCTGGTGGCTGGAGTCAAGTCCCCAGCACTTTTTGGTTCACCTGCCTGGACCACACAGACACCCAGACAGGTGCTTTATCACCACTGGCCTTGGAACCCTCCCTTATTGCCCTGACCACACCACCTAGGAGAAAGCTGGCTCCCACATGCCCCCTCAAACCCAAAGAAATCCTAGTCACAAGATGGCTGAAGTATAAAACAATGGAGCCACAGAAGGTACTAGGAGAAAATACAGATACCCATTCATGTAACCTCAGAGTAGAGATTTTCCCACCATATCAGTAACAGGATAGGTTATGGGGGGAAATATCACTGAAGTTCACCATGTAAAAATGTAAATCTTTAAAACCTGGGCACACTGGCATGCACCTGTGGTCCCAGCTACTTGGAAGGCTGAGGCAGAAGGATCACTGGAGCCCAGAAATTCCAGGTCATCCTGTGCAGCACAAGTTCCCATCTCAAAAAATAAAAGGAAAAAAAAAAAAAAGGTTTGACTTTTATTTAGGAAACAAATAAGCAACTTTAGAGTCAAACAAGCCAGGAAAACATACTCATAATATACTTAATAGGTTTACGCCCATAACCTATCCACAATATGCAAACAAATCTTGCAAATCAAGAATAAAAGCTGGGGGCTGGGGAGATAGCTGTCGGTAGAGTGCTTGCTTTGCAAGCACAAGGCCCTGGGTTCGATCCCCAGCACCGCAAAAAAAAAAAAAAAAAAAAAAAAAAAAAAAAAGAATAAAAGCTGGCTGCAGAGGTGCACAGCTGTGATACCAGAGACTCAGGAGGCTGGGTGCAGAGGTGCACAGCTGTGATACCAGAGACTCATGAGGCTGGGTGCAAAGGTGCACAGCTGTGATACCAGAGACTCAGGAGGCTGGGTGCAGAGGTGCACAGCTGTGATACCAGAGACTCAGGAGGCTGGGTGCAGAGGTGCACAGCTGTGATACCAGAGACTCAGGAGGCTGAGGCAGGAGGGTTGCAGGCCTGGACGATTTATGAGATACTGTCTCAAAAGAAATATCATAAAAGGGTTGGGACATAGTTCAGTGGTACAGTGTTTGCCTATTACACACAGGCCTTGGGTGGAAACCCCAATACTGCACACACACTGAAAAGCAAATAAGCTGGCTATTAGGAATTACTGGTCATTTTATTATTTCTTTACCTATATTTTGTGATTTTTCTGCAATAAACTCTCATTTTTAGTTTCCAGTCAATTCCACCCTCTGAGGGCAGCTGAGCAACAAGAACAGCCTGGCAGGGCTGCTGTCACCAGGCTTCAAGACACCAGGTATGCAGAAGCTCATCCACCTACTCTCACACCCTCCAGAAGAGCTGGGAGGCCCGCAGAGCCCAGGCAGAGGCAGGTGGGGCGCTGGAGGCAGCACCAGCCCAATAGCTAGCAAGCTGGCACCCAGCCTTCCCCAGAGGTCACAGGTACCTCTGAGGACAACCAAGTCCAGGTTGAGGAAGCTCCAGGAATCCAGGTCGGATGGGGTGTGCCCCACCAGGAGTCGCCAGAGACAGGCTCACCACACTGCCCATGTTCCCATTCCCGTGACTTCCTTGTCAGGAACCTACTTTCACCCCTTCTGCTTCCCTTTCAGAGAAACAGGTTGTCCTAGTCTGCCAGCATTTCCCCAGGCACGACCTACTGCCAGTATAGACTGCAGAGACCACAGCAACAAGCTTTTAGCTTTGGCATCTAAAACAAATACAACCCAAGCAGAGAATGAGGTCAACAGGAAGTTCCCCCACCTGGGAGGCAACGAGACCTTCACTCTGAGAGGCCAGGAAGGGAAGCTGCAGGGCACAAAGAATAGCATCCAGAGCTTGTGGCCTTGGACAAAGGGAGCAATTGCTCTAAAAGCCACCACTAGGCCAGGCATGGTGGTGCAGCCTATAATACCAGCTGCTCTGGAGGCTGAAGCAGGAAGACCTCAAATTCAAAGCCAGTCTCAGCAACTCAGTAAGGCCCTAAGCAATTTAACCAGATCTGTCTCAAAATAAAAGTGGGAGATGTGGTTCAGTGGTCAAATGCCCCTGGGTTCAATCCCCAGTACCAAAAATAAATTAAGAATAAAAATAAATATGCTGGGAGCACTGGCACACACCTGGAATCCCAGCAGCTTTGGAGGTTGAGGCAGGAGGATCCAGAGTTCAAAGCCAGTCTCAGCAAAAGCGAGGTGCTAAGCAACTCAGTGAGATGTCTCTAAAAGGGCTGGGGATGTGGCTCAGTGGTCGAGTGCCCTTGAGTTTAATCCCCGGTGCCAAAATAAATAAATAAATAAATAAATAAATAAATAAAGCCATTACAGTTCTGAGGAGATAAGAAAATCCAGGTCCAGAACACCCTCCATCCCTGGCTCCCACCCCACCTCCCTTCAGAACATAATCAGAATTTAGGGGCAGCAGCTTCCAGTCACCTCACCTCACCCAGCCCTCTCACTATTGCGACTATGAGGCTTGGGCTGTAGCCCAAGGCCCAGGGATGGGGGAATTCTGGCTGTGGAAAGAGGTTGGGGCAGGCAGCCCATGATTACCCATGGTTTGCCTGGCCAGGCTGAGACTGCGGCCATCTTAGCTCCCAGGCATCCTTTTTTGCAGGGAAGAGTTCAGGGAATCAAACCCATTGGTTTTCTACCTGAGTGACATCCCCCAGCCCTTTTGTTTTGAGCCAGGGTCTTACTAAGTTGGGCCTTGAACTTGCAATCCTCTTGCTTCTGCCTCCCAAATAACCAGACACCCATTTTTGACCCCACCCTCTTCCATGACCACAGAAGGAAAGTAAGGAGAGACCACACAGATGGATGGCCTCCAGGGAAGTGACTATGAGTAACTGTGATGGTGAACAACCACCATGACTTTGGGTCTCCCCTCTATTTGCTACCCTGCAGACCTGCAGCAGGACCACACTGTCCACCCACCTAGAAGTCCCTCTATTATATCCCTAACCCATAATTTGATTTCCTCCAGTAAGGAAGAAAGGAAGGAAGAGGAAAGGGTATAAGTGAAGCCTACCTGGACTTCTGGAAGAAAAAGATGGACCTGTCAGTCTCTGCACCCAGTGGCAGGGTACCAGGAGAACCAAACGAAACATAAGGCCAGGGCTGGTGCAACCGCTGCCAGTAGGTGGTAATTTGGCTGTGGGATACGGTCTGCCTGGTGCAGTGGTAGGGCAGTGACGTACACGTGGAGGTACACTGAGGTTGCTGCAACTCCCATGGCTCCCCACTGTCCATGGCTTGGACACCTGTGAGGGGTAACTCTCCATTGTGCTCTTCAGACTGTGAACTCCTGGACTCTCCCACACTGTTTTCATTTGTTTGGTACTGGACAATGAACCAAGGCGCTTAACTACTAAGCTATATCCCCAGTCCTTTTTATTTTAATACTTTGAGACAAGGTCTCATTAAGTTGCCAAGGCTGGCCTCAAACTTGCCATCTCTGCCTCAGGCTCTAGTTGCTGGATTACAGATGTGCACCACTGAACCTGGCTCACACACTGCAGTCTTGCATCAAACAGCATTTCTTTCCCAAACACCAATAACCCTCCTTTGGGCAGAAGGGCCTGCACTGTGTGGTGTTCTGACCCTGGCCAACCCAAGTCCCCAAATCTGCTGTTCTAACAGACTAACAGAGTACACTATTTCTGCTATTCTGGCTTCTAAGCCCCAGGGCATGGGAAGGACTGTCACAGGAGGGCTGATAGAAGCGCAGAGGTTGTCAAATGCTTTTCATGCCAACACACAGCAAGAAATACACTAGCACATGCACCTCATGCGTGCATGCCAGTTGTGCATGTGCAGACTGAAAGAAGCTGATCAGCGTTCCTCAAATTGTATGGCACTACAGTAGGAGACCAGCCTGAGGAGTAAAAAACGGGGTATTTTGTTTTATTTTTTGTTTTGGTACTAGGGAGGGAACTCAGGGGAGCCCTACCTTTGAGCGTTATTCCCAACTTTTTTTTTTTTAAGTTTGAGACAGGGTCAAAATAAACAAAATAATAGAGGCTAGCCACGATCCTCCTGCCTCTGCCTTCTGAGTTGCTGGGATTACAGGCCTGGACCACCGTGCCAGGTCAAGCTGATTTTCCCCTCCACGTAGAGTGGGCCATCCCGTGTTCTTCCGGCGAGGGCTGGGTGTATGCTTGGAAATAAAGGTGGCGCAAGAGGCAGAACGATAACGACCGCGGTGGCATTTATTGACTTTGTGCGGTGTGCCAGGCCGGTGTGTAGCCCGAGTTCGCTCCACAGCTCAGCACACAGGCACGCCTGCTAGCCCGGTTCGCAGGGGACGAGGCCCCGGGGCGAGCCGGCGCAGCCCTGCCCAATGCTGGGGCCCAGCGCCATGGGAAGACGGCCCAGAGGTGCTCAAGGTCCAGTTCCGACTCCAGCCCGCCGCCCGTCCCCTCCGCGGGCCGCACTAGGGACCTGCGAAGCAAGGGCCGGCGCGTCGCCTCGGGTGTGGGACGGCTGCGCCCGGGGAGAGCGGCCCGGGGAGAGCGGCCCGGCGCGCCCGCCAAGCCCCGGGGCCCGGGGCCCGCGGCCCGGCCGCGCGCCCGCCCGCCGGCCTCCACTCGGGAGCGCGGTCGCTGCCTCGGTGCTCTCGCCCGCGCCCCAGCTCCCTGTCCACGCCCGCTCCGCCAACTCGGCCACGCCGGCGCACACGCCTGCCTTGGCGCTCGCGCTCCCGCACGCCCGCCCGCGTCGCCCGCGCCCCACAACCGTCCGGCCCGGGCGGAGCCACTTCGCGGCGGGAGGCTGAGGCCGTGCCAGGAGGAGGAGCAGGCGGGCGGCCGCGGGGCTCACCTTCATGTCAGAAGCTGGCGGAGCCCTGGCGCTCGGCCGGAAGGCGTTGCGGCACGCCGGAAGTCCCGCCCACGGCGGCCGAGCCACGCCGGCTTCCGCGCCGCCGCGCACGGCACGCCGGGACGGGGGCGGGCCCAGGGCGGCCCTGCGCGAGGGGTGGGGCCGGGAGAGCGGGGGTGCCGGTGCAGAGCCTGGGCGGTCGGCGACCGGTTCTCCGTGTCCAGCCGCGCCGCGGAAATCTGAGCGGCGTCATTGCGTGTCCCCTGCGCCGGATTTTGACGGGCTAGTGCCCAGACGACGTCTGGGGGCCTGGGGAACCTGGGGGACCTCCTGCGGTCTTCCCGTCCGGTCTCCGCCGACCGCTCCCCTCGGTGGCCGCTTTGACCCTGGCCCGCTGCACTGCCCTCACCCGCTTCAGGTTGAGCGCATCCTTGTGGATTCCGGGGCTCAGGGTGCCTGCTGCAGCGTCTCCAGTAGGGACACCCTGTGGCCGTGTAACCCCGCCTTGGGATGCCCTGGTCAACGAAACCCCACGAATCTGATAAACGGGCTCTCCCTGTCCTCCATTGAAAATTTCTCCAGCGGGAACCTCCAGAGGCAAACAGGACCACCCCCCCACCAATCTCAGCCCCAAGTGACGCGGGGGCCTGCAAATGCCCACGTGGCCTGCATTTTAATCACCAAATGACTGGTCCTCACCCCCATCCTTGCTGTTTCCTGCAGTTTCCTCGCAGAAAACCGCATGGCCTGCCCCCGCCCTGCAGCGCACCCCACCCCTTCCCATGGCCAGCTCTAGGCGCACTGTGTGACTATTTCCCCATTCCGAGTCTTCTTCATGAGCTGAGCTTTTTTCTCTTTCGTTAATAACCGCTTTTCCTTCTTTCTCTTCCCCATATTCTTTGCCAACTGTACCCCAAGTCTTTCCAAAGGAGCCAGAGCTGGGTGTGTGTGCTGAAGGTCATGCATCAACTGCTTTCCTGGCATCCAGCTTGGCCCCGCACTGTAGGCAAATGGTCCAAATGGTGACCCCGAGTAGGGCACAGCTCTGGAGAGGGCCCCAGTAAGCTATTCTGGATGTCCTGAGAGTTGTGCAGTTCAAAGTTCTTTTAAGTGGCAAAGGCATTTATCCTTCTTGGGATCCGATTTGAGGTCAGAGTCCTTTGAGCTAAAGAATTGCAAAATCTACTCAGGGTGCACCCTAGGTCTGTGTTGCAGGCCTCCAGAACAGAAGGGAGGGAGGAGCAAGGAGCCCAGGACCAACCTCCTCTGCAGAGCTGGTTCCGAGGCCGGCTGGGTTGCCTGAAGCCTTAGCCAAGGAGCTGGCATCAAGGGGCCACAGGTACCTGGGTTGAAAACTGGTTTCTTTCCGTGGATATCCACTTAAGGCCACAGGAAGCTATGGAATGAGGCAGAGCATCAGCATTTCTGGGTTGAGCACTGCTAAAGGAACATGTTCACTGGCCTGTCCCCATGTGCCCTTCTCTGACTCCATTTGTCCAACTTTTCTTCCTTCTGAGCCACTTTCTTCTGTGGTTATCTTGAATTCCAGGAACCCCAGGTCTGATTGATAAGCATCTTTATGACAAGAAATGGAAACTAACCCCAAATACTTGGAACCTTAGAGAACAGATCATCCCATGGTTGCTCCCTAGGTGGGAACAATTGCCCAGTACTGGAACTGAGACTGGCCCCCTAAGCAAGAGCAATTGTCTTAGGAGGGGAAGAAAACCATCCTTTCCAGGGATGACGGCCTTCCCAGTGTTTCACAGAACCAATTCTGAGATAACGATCAACCAGACCATGACCTGACCAAATGACCTACTCTGCTAGCAAGGCAAACCCCCTGCCATGCAAGCCCCCCACCACCCTTGCCTTTTTCTATAAAACCTCAAAGACCTTTGGTCTCTGTACCCCTATATGTTTTTCCCAATGTGGTCATACTGATTAAAGATCCCTCCTGCCCTTACTCACTTCTCTTCACCTGGATGGGCATATTGTGACGGGTGACCCAACCAGGTCTATGGGGACTCCAATAACTAAACTGGAACATGTTTGGTAGAGCACTCCGGGGATTTTAATCTGTTTGAGTCCTTGAGATTCCTCAGGTTTTGTTGTCAATTCAGACAACCTTAACCAAGTAAAAAGGATATTTAGCTTATAAATTCAGTTTGAAATGTTGAAAATGCTTAATTAACTGAATTTGTAAATAGATCAAATGTCATCCAGAGGCTCCTTAAAAATGACTATAGGGTTGGAGTTGTGGCTCAGTGGTAGAGTGCTTGCCTGGCACGTGTGAGGCCCTGGGTTCGATATCAGCACCACATATAAGTAAATAAAATAAAAGATCCGTTTAAAACTAAAAAATATTTTTAAAAAAAATGACTATAAAGGGGTTGAGATTGTAGTTTAGTGGTAGTGTGCTTGCCTAGCACATGGGTTTGATCCTCAGCATCACATAAAAATAAGTAAAAAAAGTTATCATGTCCATCTGCAACTTAAAAAAAAAAAAAAGACTACAAAGTGTTTCCAGGTGCAGTGGTGCACTCCTGTAATCCCAGGGACTCAGGAGCCTGACTCAGAAGGATGGCAAGTTCAATCAAGGCCAGCCTCACCAATTTAGACCCTGCCTTAAAAATAAAAAGCATGGGCAATATTGAGCCAGTAATGGAAAAAAAGGACCACAAAGCCTTCTGGACTTATAGAGGGAATAACAAGGTTTGTAAAATTAAATGTAGGTAAAGAATTTGTGTGTGTGTGTGTGTGTGTGTGTGTGTGTGTAAATAACTGGGAATTGGACCTTTAATATATATTTTTATATTTTGGGAGAGGGTCTTCAAAAGTTGTTCAGGCTGGTCTCAAACCTGTGATGATTCTTTCTGAGCCTACTGAGTCACTGGGATTACAGGTCTGCTCCTGGTTAAGAAATTATTTTTGATGAGGCAGGTGGATCACAAGTTCAAGGCAAATCTGGGCAATTTAGCAAGACCCTGTCTTACTAAAATAAAATAAAAAAGGACTGGGGGTGTAACTCAGTGGTAAGGCACTTACTTAGCATGTGTGGTCCCCAGAGTTCAATCCCCAATACCCAAAGAAAAAGAAGGAAATAAAAAAGTTGGATTTTGAATTTATAACTCAGTAACTGCAACCCTAATTATTTAACCCAAATCCTAACTATTGAACCGCCTTTCCCAGACAGCAAGCCAGCCCTCAGCCCCATTCCCCACCCTCAGAATGTACTGCCTTGGCCAAAGTCCAGACTCAGGGCTGCTGGACCAGGGCTGGCCCTCCTGTTCCTGCTGTGGGGTCATCCCACCCTAGTGCTCTTGGCCAGTTGAGGTCCTCAGTCTGAGCCTGCCCCTTAGGGACAGCCTCAGGGTATCCCTGAGTTGTCACGGGAGCCAGGTCATGGCTGACACACTGAAGTCACTGGCACTGGAGGTGCTTGGTGGCTGTTGGGCCTCTGGGGCAGGGTTTGTGACTGCCCAGTGTCCTGAGGGGGCCAAGGTGGGGTCCCCAGTCTTTCAGGTGGCCCTGGGCTGTTTCTCTTTTGCCAAGTCAGCACAGGCAAATCCCTTCCCAATAGTGACAGCCCTGTGACTCCAAAGGCCTTGGTCTGGGTCATCTGGAGGGCAGGACACAGACCACTTCTGTTGTTTGTGTCCTGTCACTCCTGGGCCTTGAGACACTCCAATTTAGAGGACAGAAGTCCAGGGAGATAGACATAGGATTCCCTACTGCAGAGTCCTCCCCAACTTGTGAACAGAAATATCCTCTCTAGGTGCTAGGATAAGCAAATCCATGCAAGAAGGAAGGAGGAAGCACATTCACGTGCAGTGGAAGCTTCCAGATGGAGCTGCAGGGCCAGCACAGCAGATTTTCTGCCTGTGTCCTATGTGTGGGCCATGCTGGCCCAGCTGTCCTTGACCAGTGACAGCTGCGGGTAGGTGTGTGGCCAGCAGCTAGGCAGGCGCAGAGTCCTGGGGTGGGCGTCTGTGGCAGTATGTGGTCCACACTTTGTGTCTGCACTTTGCAAGGATCTGTGGGCTTCAAGGCATCTGCCATGGGTCGGATGCTTCTCAATATCCCAAAACCAACTTAAAAACCCTGAAAACAAAAGGAGAGGGCCTGGTTTTGTGTCTCAGTGGTAGAGCACTTGCCTTGCATGTGTGAGGCACTGGGTTCAATCCTCAGCACCACATAAAAATAAATAAAGGTATTGTCTACAATACCATCTGCAACTGAAAAAGTTTATTTTTTTTTAAAGGAGGGATATATGTGTAGCATGAGGGTCAAAGAGGCAGAGTTTCTTGGTAGCTGTGTGGATAGAATGCTGTTTCCTCCCTATAAGATTATGCAAGTCCAACCCCCAGTACCTGTGAATGTGACCTCATTTGAGAATGGTGTCTGTGGATGTAATCAACACAAGGATCTTGGAGGAGATTATCCTGGATTAGGGTGGGCGCTAAATCCAGTAACTGGGGTCCTTGGGTGAGGAAGGAGAGGGAGATTTGAGACAGACACAGGTAAGAAGGCACGCGAGGACTCTGGTGAAGAAGGGTCACTGGCTTCATGCCCAGGAGTGCCAGGGAAACAGGTTGGAGGCAGGGAGCACAGACTCTCCCCACACCCTCCGGAAGGACCCTGCTCAGCTGACAGAACTGTGCAGGAATACATTCCTGTTGTTTATCACATCCGCTTGTGTCACTTATCAGAGCAGCCCCAGGAAATTCCTTCCTCAGTATTGAGAGGGCTAAAGTGATATGCTCAGCATGTTTTCTTTCCTAAAGTTGTTTTTCCCAGGAGCATCTTAAAATTGACATGTCATCAGCTCACCCTGCTGGCCCATAGAAGAAGGAGCCAGGGCTGAGCACCCTGTATAGGGGACAGGAGGGAGGTGGATACTGGCCCAAGATGAAACACTGGCTCTGAAACGCCCCAAGCCACTGAGACCCACGAGATGGTGGACAGCAGGCTTCAGGCCTGGCTGACCTGGCCTTGAGGCGTTTTGGGGCATCTGGAGATCATGGGTCCCTGCTCTGAGGAAAAAGTGCAGACTGAAGTGGCAGTCTCCTAGGGAGAGGTAGGATTTTCAGAGCTGTCTCTTCACCTCCTCTCCTGGCTCCTTCACCAGTTGCGTTGGTCCTGTGGCTTTGGGCCCTGATGGGGGAGGGACATGTGACCATTTCCTGATAGTTGATGGTGTTGTTGGGACTGGAGCAGATGTGGAGTGGCACTGATGATAAGATAGGAAACAGGGACGCCTGACATGCCAGAGCCCTGGAACATCAGTGACACAGCCCTGCATTGTTCTTGGGGCTCTTCTTGCATCCTCGGGCCTGGTAGCAGTCAGGATCTAGGTTTGGCTGGGTGGAACAGAGCCCCCAACTATACTGGCACAAATACCAGTTGCTCTAGGCCCTGTGGCAATGGACTGCTGGTACTTGTCCTCATGGTCCAAAATGGAGCTCCTGCTATCAAAACCAGGTTCTGCCAGGCACAGTAGCACATGCCTGTAATGCCAGCATCTTCGGAGGCTGAGGCAGGAGGATCACAAGTTCAAAGCCAGCCTCCGCAAAAATGAGGCACTAAGCAATTCAGTGAGACCCTGTCTCTAAATAAAATACAAAATCGGGCTGATGTGGCTCAGTGGTCGAGTGCCCCTGAGTTCAATCCCCAGTACACCCCCCCAAAAAAAAAGCTCCCTGTAGGGGGAACAGGGAGAGGGTGGGGACTCAAAATCATGCCCCCATGTGTGCACATATCGTCTGTATTATGGCCTAAATTGTGTCTCTGAAAACTCCTATTTTAAAGTCCTACCCCAGTATCTCAGAATGTGTCTATTTCAAAGTCCTACCCCGGTAACTCAGAATGTGTCCTTATTTGGAGACAGGGTTGTGGCAGATGAGGTCACTAAGTGAGTTCACTAGTTCAGATGAGGTCACTAAGGTGGTCCTCATCCCAAGGATGGTGTCCTTATAATAGGAGATTGGGACACAGACATGCACAGAGAAGGACCCCGTGAGGACGCTGGGGAAGAGCTGGTTCAGGAGAACCAGACCTGTGACGCCTCCAGCCTCCAGAACCTGGGACAGTGGACGCCTGCCCTGGCCTGTGGTATTTGTTATGGCAGCCCAAGAAACATGCAGCTTTCCTTCACATCCTGTTGCCACTCGGCAATGCCTAGCTGCGAAGGGGGCGAGAGAATGTAATTTTCATCTGGGAGGCCACAGGGGAGGTCAGTTCAGTGATCCCGGGAGGGAGGCCCTGAGAGGAATTGGCCAGCCATCTCTGCCTTAGGCACACATGTCCTCTGGGTATGACTATTTCCTGCTCAGCGGGTCCTCTTGGTGCAATGACTATGGGATGGTGCAATGACCCAAGTCCTCAGGAATTGAGCTGCAGGGAGGCAGCTCTCTGTGGCACTCAGAGCTGTTTCCGGGGGCGCTGTACCTGCTGAGCAGAGCGGCCTTCCTGTCACTCTCTGCCCATTTGTGGTGGGGTGCTGCTGATGCTTTCTTAGGTTCTGTTCCTCCCTTCAGCGGGCATGAGGCTGCCACCTGAAGGCTGCATTTCCCAGTCCTCCTCGCAGTTCAGTCTCCCCAGCAAATGAAATTCTGGCCAGGGGATGTGGGATTGCATTTGAGTAAGGGGAGTGTTTTTCTTTCTTTTCCCCTTTCCTCTGTCTGCAGCAAGGACAGGTGTGTCATTTGCCTGAACTCAGAATCCAGAGCCACCCTACTAGCCAGGCACAGTGGACTAGTGGGTGTTCCAAAAGGGAGGAGTAAACCCCTCTCATCGTTCCCTTGCTGAGTGACTTGGTTTCTACCTTGTACATCTGGGAGCCAGCATGTGGACCTGAACTGACCCAGCTCCCTGCAAAAGAAAGGGCAGGGAGGTGGGTGGAGGGTGTACGGCACACCCACACCGTGTGTGTGTCTGAGGGTGGTGGGAGCTGGGCTCTGGGTTAGTCCAGGATCTGGCAACTGGCACCACACGCCAGAATTGCCTTGAGTGCTTAAAGACTCAAAGCCCTGGCCATACCGGCACTATTGTGTCAGAACCACTGAGGCTGGGGACTGGAGCCGGCACAGCAGCTCTGGGCCACAGGTGGACGCACTTGACCAGTCCTGCCTGTGTCCTTCCTCCCTGCCAGGAAGCCAAGGGGGAATTCCTGCTGCCACTGAGCATACTGATTCCAGCTCAGTTCTCAGGGTGACAGCCCCAGGTCCAAGTGGCATCTGTCCTCTGACCCCTAAGCCTCCTCTCTGAGCAGTGGACTGGTGGGCAACCAAGGTCCCCAGGAACCCACAAGCTGCAGCCTGGAGTCCTGCTACCTCTGACCTGCAGGTCTCTGCTGAGATTGACTGATAATCTGGCTGTCATGTTATCTTGAGGCCTCTCTGTGCTCAGGAGTGCCTGGTTCCCCTTCTTCAAGCCACTGGGCTCTGTGTCCCCAGGGGGCCCGACAGACCACCTTAATGAATCCTGCCCCTCATCCTCTGTCATCTCAGCACTCTTCTCCATTGAAAGCAGAGAGCTGCACCCCTGTGGTCTCAGAGGACAGCCCCCAAGAGCTTGGGAAGGCAGTGGCCCCTGTAATTACACAGTTCCAAGGCCTTTCTAGGGGGGTCTTATTGCAGTGGCCAGGCAGGTTTCAACTTTGAAGGCTGTGAATTCCTTTCTCTGTATTAAGTCTAGGAGTTTTTGGCATTTCAACCACTTATTTTTTCTGGCACTGGAGATAGAACCCAGAACCTTGCATATGTCAGGTGAGTGCTCTACCAGTGAGCTGCATCTCAAATCTTTTCTTAATTTTTTTTTTTTTTTTGAGATAGGGTCTTGCTGAGTTGCTCAAGATGACCTTGCTCTTGCTGTCTTCCTGCCTCCCTGAGCTAACAGGTGTGCACCACTGGGCATGACTAACCTGTGTTTTGTCAGTGTAGCAATGAGGGATGTTCTGCTGCCCGAGTTGGCTTAGCTGTCCCGGATGGCTGGTGGGTGTCCCAGGACAGAGCTACTGTCTGGGACTGCACTCTTGGAATCCATCCCACGTATTCTAGCCTTTTGCTGACATGAACTTGACTTCCTGTGGTCCTGGAGGAGACATGTCTTCCGGGCTCAGGGAGTGGCTCTGGAGCCTGGTTCCCAGGTCTCAAGGGCTGGGGCTGGGTGTGGAGGCTCTTAGGAAGTGGGGGTCAGGTGCTCTGGTTATCCGTTTACTCTGCCAGCTTCCTGGGCCCCATGCTTGCTCACCAGCACTCCAGCTCTCCTGTAAGACATCTGGAGAGACTGCATTCAATGTGGCTATTTTGCAACTATCTTGAATCCAGCTGAATATGGCTCTGGGCTCCCTTAGTTTTATAGGTGTGAGAAATGAGATATGTAGAGTTAGACAGCTCCTGTCCCAAGATGAACTGTTAGGAAAAATTATGTGTGTGTGTGTGTGTGTGTGTGTGTGTGTGTGTGTGTTTATATTGGGGATGGAACCCAGAGGTGCTTTACTGCTGGGCTAGATCCCCAGCCCTTTTACAAATTTTTATTTTGAGACAGATGACAGATTCTTGCTAAATTGTTCGGGGCCTAGCTAAATTGTTGAGGCTGGCCTCTATCTTGAGATCCTCCTGTGTCAGCCTCCTGAGTTGCTGGGGTTACAGGTGTGGCCACTGGTGCTCAGCTCTGGCTCCATTTGTAGGACCCACTTGCCTACCTTGGGTTCTTGAATTCCTCTTGCCTGCAAATTGTGCCTGGCAGGGAATGCTCTGCTCCCAGAGTCTGACCTTCCCTGGGCATGTCATTCCTAATGACTACAGGGGTAACCATTAGGTCTGAGAACTGATCTCAGGTGTGAAGCTCAGGGTCACAGTCATACCTGGATTAGATGGCTAACACCAATTTTCTGTAAGGGTCATTGTCTGTAATTCACTGTAAATCACAGATTGTGTGAACAAACTGGGCTGTTTGTAAATCTGACAGGAGGTCTAATGAGCAGGTCCAGGGGTGCACAGGAGCTGAGGCTTAGCCAACATGCAGGAGCCACCTGTTTGGAATGCTCAGCCATATTGTGATCTTTTCCTTCATGATGTGAACAAATCTTGCGCCTGCAGAGCCCTTCCTACCCAGTGGCCATGGCCCATGATGAGGGAAAGGGCTATCAGCCCCACCCTGCCATTGGGAACAGAACTGTGACCTTGATGCTAAAATGTGACAAATATCCAGCTCAGATAATTTAGGAAAAGCACTGTACACCATGGAAGCTGGCTTATTCCTCAGGGGGAGGCTCCAGTGGACTCAGGCTCCAGGTTTGAACGACTGTGAGGGTGAAGGTGCTGGCAGAGGTGGGGGTCTTTTGTATGGTCACCTTCAGGCTTTCTGGAACTCCTGGACACACTTGTGTGGACAGGAAGACAATTGTGGGAATCCCAGAGTCAGCACTGAGGAGGGGTCTTCAGAGTAGGAGGTTGTGGGATGCCGCTGAGAGGCTCGTGGGGCTGTCTGACCACCATGCTCACATGCTGTACAAGTGCCCTTGCGTCTGGAATCGGCCCTGCATGTTTTCAGGGTTGGGAAGACTTCAGATGGCAGGGGCATGCTGAAGGAGAAACCTCCCTGGCTCGCTTCCTCTGCCAGGAGGTGGCTGTACAAGGATGGGGACCCCGAGTCTCCCCTTCTTCTGGAAGCTTTCTCCTGGCTTGGCTCCATGCCTGTCTTGGAGGGTGGTGAATTTGGCTGACTTTAGGGGATTGAGCCGGTCACCAGCTTGTTCTCCCCCAGGGGTCCTGGGGCCTTCTGAGGTGCTTGGTAATGAAAAGGCCCTGCCCTTCCTCCTCCTGGCCAGGCTCTACCCAGACCTAACCTCTCAGTGGGACTGTGGAAGTGAGCCAGGGTGGGGACAAAGGTCTCACTGGTGGGTCTGGGTCAGTTCCAGATACAAGGCCAGGAAAACTCCTGAGGAGAGAGCTTCCTCTCCAAAGCCATCTGGCATCACAGAGGCGAACCCGGCAGGGCCATCTGCTCTCCAGAGTCCCTGGGGGTCGGTGCCGGCCAAGGCCCAACCAACGAGGTCCTCTGCACGGCAGGTCCATCGAGGCAACGGTGGCAAAGGCCTGCCTGGTCCTCGAGGGTCTGGCCTCAGGACAGCGGCCGCCGCGGGGGGCAGTCCCTTGGACCTCAGTTTCCCCACTTGTAAGGGAAGGCGGTACGAGGAGCAGTACGTCCTCGGCCCTACTCCCCGCAGCCGGAAAGCTCCAGGCCGTCCCGCGGCAGGTGCCGCCGGCGCGCCCGGCCGGGTGTCCCCGTCACTGTCCACATCGGTGCGGCAGCGCGGCACGCACAAGCCCGTCTCCACCCCGGGTGCGACCCAGGGCGGCTCGACAAGGCTCGGGGGCAGCCCCAGCGACTGCAGCCGGAGCGAGAACCAGAGGCAGCCGCGCCCCGCGCGCCGGCTCGGGCGTGCGCGCCCCCGCGCCGCGAACGCGCGCACGCCACCTCCCTGCGGCGCCGGCTCTGCCGCCGTCCGTGGTCGCGCGCGTGCGTGCCGGCGCGTGCGTCGTGCGTGCGCGTGCGCGGCCCAGAGAGCGGCGCTCAGGGCCCGAGGCGGCTGCGGCGAGGCGGATCGGCGCTCCAGCGCTCCTCGGCGTCCGCCGCCTCTCGGCCGCCTCGGCGTGACTGCCGCCTGCCAGTCCGCGCGCCGCGCTGCCCCTGGGCCCGCCGCCCAGGCCGCTGCCGGGGCCCGAAGATGCCGGCCGTGTCCAAGGGGGACGGGATGCGGGGCCTGGCGGTCTTCATCTCGGACATCCGCAACTGTGAGTGCCCGGCGGGCCCGCGGGGCGCGGGCCGGGGGCAGACCTGGCGGCGGGGCCCGGGCGCGAGCGGGGCGGGGGTCGGAGAACCTGGCCTCGGGGAGGTGCAGGTGCCACGCCTGACGGACCGGCCGGGCGTTGCCAGCGGGGTTCAGACCAGGCGCGGGGTGGGGATCGGGATGCGGGGCCGGGATGCGAGGGGCTTCCGGCCAAGACGCCCCTCCCCAGCATGATGTCATCTCGGTCTTTCTAGTAATGGAGCGCGTAGGTCAGCCTTTTCCAAAGTAGCGTGGATTTTTGCTTTGGGCACGGAATCCAGAGACTGTGCGTTCAGGCAACGGCCTGTGACCCTGTTCTGGCGGCTTTTTGCTTGCTGATTAGATCTCAGCCCGCTGCGATTAAAGTGACTCATTCCCCCAGGGGACCCGCAGCAGCCGGGTGTGGATGCTCTGAGCTAAGCTTTTACAATCTCTAGGCACAGGCCCTCTCAAAGTGTCCCTGGTGGAAAAAAGCCACCAAAAGTGAAATGGGTCAGGAAGGCAGGGCCTGTTAAAGCGTAGGTTCAGCTCGTGTTTCCTTGTTATTCAGCAAGTAGTTGGTTCTTTTTTTTTTTTTTTTGGTATCAGGGATTGAACCCAGGATTGCTTAACCACTGAGCCACATCACCAGCCCTTTTTTATTTCTTATATTGAGACAGGGTCTTGTTAATTTGCTCAGAGCCTCACTGAGTTGTTGACGCTGGCTTTGAACTTGGGATCCTCCTGCCTCAGCCTCCCGAACTGCTGGAATGACAGTCATGTGCCACTGAATCTGGAGGTTCCATAATTTTTATTACCTTAGGCTAATGAGTATCTTGAGAAAATTTGTGACCTCACCTACTGCTAAATGCTGTTGTGCTGATCCTTCCCTGTAAACCTCACCTCCTTGGAAGCAGGACCTCTAGGCCAGTCTGGGTATACCAGACCTCTCTGGAAGGGTAGAGGATGTCTGTCCCTTCCATCCTCTGAAGAAAAAGAGGTACTCTCAGACCAGGGTTTCTACAGGTAGGCCACTCTCTTTTTCTTTTTTTGCCATGAAATAAAATTTCCAAGGCAATGCTTTTGTAGTCATGATTTGTTCTGTGAAGCTAAGTGTGTGTGGATGAAGGCTTAGTGGCCTTAGTCTGGCCGTGATATCATCCTCCATTTTTTGCACTGGGAAGGACATTGAGAGTGAAACCATTTTCACACAACTTGTCACATTTTAGACGTGTGTTCTGTGCCAGATTCTGCATTTGACCAGAGAACGTGCCATGTGGTGAGTATTCAGTAAGTGCTCATTGATTGGCTGTAGGTCAGTAGTTCGTGGTTCCAACTGACCATCATCATTTGTGGGGTTGTGCAGCAGTACTAGATGCCTCAGTGGTACAGTTGTAAAATGTCCCCTGAACAGCAAAGTGGTCCTTGGTTGAGAACCACCGGTGTGGACCACTGCTCAAGATGGTTCTTGTTCTAGATGAGCCGTTGGAAGAAGGGGTAGGTACATGGTCCTTTTTGGGGGACCCTTCCTCAGAAATACCTTGCCATCTGGCTCTCAGGTCCCTCTCTAATCTGTTGTGGTACTGCTCTAGAGCAGACTTGTCCCTTTAGGGTGCTCTTTGGACTCTGTCCCTCTTCACTGTAAGCTCCATGAAGGGGCGCTGTGTCTCGTTCACCCATCACCCCTAACCCATGCCCCTCACAGCGTCAGGCACCTGGTGTGTGCTCAGTGGAGGCATTGACCAGGAGCCGGCTAGAGAAGACAGACACAGAAGAGTGGGCGGGCCGCATGAGCTGCAGCCAGCCAGGGCCAGAGCCATCTGAACTTTACCCTGCACTTTGTGCTTCAGGAAGGCCTGTCACTGCTTCTTTCCATGCTTGGCTCTGATTTGTGTGCTTGCTGTCTTCCATGTCTAGAGAGGGTGACAGGAGTACCCTGACTCTGTGCAGAGGACATTCTGCTGGGAGCCACCAGCGACTGAGCTGATGTTAAGGCAGGGGTTTTGAGCAGAAGTGTGCTTGAAATCTTTCGACTCTAAATCCATAGCTCCCTTTTTCTTTCTACCTAGTTCCTTAAGTTTCCCCCATGAAGGCTGTGCTAAGCATTGAGGGCAGTGTAAGGGACAAGTAGAAACGTGAGCTAAGCTGTCTGCATCTGTGGGCACTTCTGATTGGTAGTTCATTCCTCTTGGCACAGGCATCAGTGGATATGCTTCAGGATGTGAAGAGGTGCCTCTTGTCACATTGTGCCACTCAAACTTATAGCTCTTATGGTTCAGGTAGCAAGCTAATGTAGTGTCTTGTGAAACTGCCTTTATCCTTTCTGATTGACTTTAACCAGGGGTAAGGGCTTTGCTAATGTGAGTACAGTATATGGGAGTTTATAAACTTTACAGTTGTCACTAAGAAAATTCTAGTCCTTTTATTTAGTTTGTTTATATTTTTTACTTTAAAAATTTTTTTTGGTTGTCAGTGAACCTTTATTTTATTTATTAATTTATTCGTGATGCTAAGAATTGAATCCAGTGCCTTACACATGCTAGGCAAGGGTTCTACCACTGAACTACAATCCCATCCCTCAGTTTATTTTTAAATAATTTTTCAGGGTGGGATACCGGGGATTGAACTCAGGGACACTCCATCCCCTGAGCTACATCCCCAGCCCTATTTTGTATTTTATTTAGAGGCAGGGTCTCACTGAGTTGCTTAGCTCCTGCTTTTGCTGAGGCTGGCTTTGAACTTGCAATCCTCCTGTCATCCTCCCATGCCACTGGGATTACAGGTGTGCACTATCATGCCTGGCTTAAATAATTTCTTTTCTTTTTTTTTTATGTATGTATTTTTTTAATTTATTTTTTTGAATTTTTTAATTTTTACAGACACATTTTGATTCATTGTACACAAATGGGGTACAACTTTTCATTTCTACGGTTGTACACAATGTATATTCACACCATTCATGTAATCATACATATATATAGGGTAATACTGTTTCATTCTACCATTCTTCCATTCCCACCCCCTCCCACCCCCTTTTCCTCTACACCCTCCAAAGTTCTTTCATTCTTCTTAAGTAATTTCTTATTTTGAAATACTTAATATTCCTAGGAAGCTGAAGAGAAGGACAGAGAGATCTCTGGCTTCCTTCACCCCACCTTTGCTGACATGGGTATCTTGCATAACCATGGCATTTTCAACACAGGATCTGATGTGGTGCAGACCACTGGGATATTTAGGCCTCATTAGTTTTATATGCACTTGTGTGTGATGTATGGTCATGTGTGACTTCGTGGGACTCCTGAGTGGAGAGGCAGACTGTGCCATCATCACAAAGCACCCTGTGCAGCGCTTACAGCTACCCTGTTGCCCAGCCCTGGCACCTGCTCCTCTGCTGTTCGCTCTGTGATTTCTGGTGTCAAGGATGTCCTATAGTGCATGACCTTTCAGACTGACTTTTTTCACTCAGTACTGTTCCTGGGACCCATCAGGCTGTTGTGTTGGTTGGCACTGTATTCAAGCAAAGGGTTCCAAGAGAACAAAAGAGCTGCTGACGCTGGGAAAATAGCCAGTATTCACTATTCAATTATTTTGGAACTTTTGTTTTTATACAATGATATCTGTGAAGGAGAGTCATGTATAACTTAATCAAGTTTTTTTTTTTTTGTTTTTTGGGTTTTTTTTTTTTGCATTTCCAGGGATGGAACCCAGGGCCTCACATGCTAGGCAAGCACTAACTCGTTAACCACTTAGCTACATCCTCAACCCTCGTGTATGTCCCTTTTTTTTTTTTAATACCAGGGATTGAACCTAGGATGCCCAACCACTGAACCACATCCTCAGCCCTTTTTTATTGATATTTTAAAATTTTGAAACAAGGTCTTGCTAAGTTGCTGAGGCTGACTTTGAACTCACTATCCTTCTGTCTCAGCCTCTGAAGCTGCTGGGATTATAGGTGTGTGCCACTGTACGTGGCTCCTGCTTTGCATTTTTTTTAAATATATTTTTTTAGTTGTCAATGGATCTTTTGTTTAATTTTATTTATTTATATGTGGTACTGAGTATTGAACCCAGGGTCTCACATATGTCAGGCAAGCCTTCTACCACTGAGCCACAGCTCTAGCCTCCTGCTTTGCATTGTGTTCTTGTCCTGGCCTACCTGTGTGTGGTTACTTATTCTCTTTTGATGCTGGGCAGTGGCAGCAAGGTGCAGCCTGCACCCCTGAGGTCATCTGGATGAACAGCTGGGACTTGACATTGTGCTGCATGGCTAAGCTGTGACGGTGTAGGCTAGGTGTGTTTCCTGCATTTTTGACCTACAGTACCTTAATCTTACAGTGACATAGCTACGAGCCTGGTGAGGAGCATCTGTGTGTAGCACCATGAGCACTCCAAGCTCTGAGAGCTGAGTACAAGGGGGCAAGCAGGTCCTTGTGCACCAGGCATGTTGTCCCAAGCAGGAAGTGTGTTTGTGGCCTGGGACCCTGGGGATGAATGTAGCTGCTCCCATTGTTTTTGGGGGCATTTTGCCTAGCCCTCCAGGCCCTGGAGTGCAGGAGGCAGGAAAAGTGTAACAGGTTGGGGAGCTGTTGCCCTTGTTCCTAAGAAAGGGGGTGAGCCGTGCCGAGGAGGTGACTGCCAGTGCCCTGAGCCTGTGCTGCACTCTCTTGCTGGCTGGGGATCAGACGTCCCTTTAAAGTGTCCTGCAGTACGACTGAAGTTTAAAACAGGCTTTGTTCGTAAAATTCCAGTTGTTATTAGTCATAAGTTGGACTTGGAGAAAAGGAACAAAAAAATGCAGATTCTGTCTAAACTTTGGTGTAAGACTTACATGTGAAGTTGGCACTTGATTTTCCTGCATAGTGGTAAAGACAGAATGAGACTTTGTCAGTTTGTTGTTGAAATTTTAAAAGAACCTTCAAAGTTAAAAGTCTGGGCTGGGGCTGTGGCTCAGCACTGGAACTCTTGCCTTGTACACGTGAGGCACTGGGTTCGATTCTCAGCACCACGTAAGAAAAAATAAAGGTATTGTGTCCATCTACAACTGAAAATATTTTTAAAAAAGAGTTAAAAGTCCATTTTGTGATTGGGTGTGTTGATGTATGCCTGTAATCCCAGCTGCTCAGGAGGCTGAGGCAGGAGGATCGCAACTTCAAAGTCAACCGCAGCAACTTAGTGAGGCCCTTAGCAATTTAGCAAGACTCTGTCTCAAAATAATAAAATAGAAAGGGCCAGGGATGTGGCTCAGTGTTTAAATGCCTCTGGGTTCATTGTCCAGTACTGAGAAATAAAAACCCAAACCATTTTGTCATTCTTGACTGTCCATTTAAGAAGTGCTGACTGTTTAAAAAGAATGCTCTTCTTGCATATTTTCTTTTGCATCTTGCACATAATTCTTATTCCTTAGAAACCATTCTGGGAAGTGTGTGCTGCAGGGAGGGTGAGGGAGGAAGTGACTGCTGCTGGGCTTTGGGGCTGCCGGGGTGGGACTGCTGCTGCTTTTGGGACAGGTTGACTGTCCCAGGGCTTGATGTCCGAGTCAGGACTTCACTTCTCTGTCATCTCAGAATGACTTTTACTGTGCTGCTGTTGGGACAGTATTTGTCAGGGTCTTCTAGTCTCAGTTCTTGGAAAGGCTTTCTTTGTGGGATTAAATGGCATTTCCTTGGCTCTCAAAAAAATCAGATGAGTCAGACCAGAGGGGAAGATTAAGTCTGGTGTAGCAGTGATATTTTGGGGAGATTTTGCAGTGATGTGAATAGAGTTAGAATACATGGTATGAGCTCCTGCATGGGAGGGTTGGGGTGTGAGTCCCTCTGACTCTCCTCTGTTCTGTAGGATCTTGAGCATTGGACCAGCCTCCCTGAGCTCAGAGTTTAGATTTTATAAGCCTTTTTTTTTTTTTTTTTTTAATACCAGGGTTTGAACCCAGGGGTGCTTAAACACAGAACCACGTCCCCCCCCCACACACTTTTTATTTTTTATTTCGAAACAGGGTCTTACCAAGTTGCTGAGACTGGCTTTGAACTTGTGATCCTCTTGCCTCAGACTCCCAAACTGGTGGGATTATAGGCATGTCTCACCACACCCAGCTACCAAGTCATTTTGTAAGTCTATGTAAATGGGTTTGTCAAATGCTGTATCCCAAGCCAGGTGCAATGGTGCATACCTGTAATCCCAGTGACCTGAGAGGCTGAGGCAGGAGGATTGGAAGTTCAAGACCCACCTCAGCAACTTATCGAGGCTCTGAGCAAGTCCCCCGACCCCAAGAGGGAAAAAAATCCTGTCTGCGCTGTAGGCAGGCTTGGTGGGCCCCTCCTGTGTGGGTGCTTGGGAGCCTGGAGGTCCTCTGCTCAGAACGCCACTCTGGTTCTGTGTCATGCAGGCGTGAGAACACATGGGGTGTGCTGCTTTCTCCCCAAGCCTGAGCAGTTCTGAATTCTGGAACCAGTGTGGCCTCTGATTTTGGTTCAGGTCTGGTTGAGCTGGTCCCACTCTGAAGTGCTTGCAGCGTTGGGAGAGATGGACGCGTGCTTGCTGCCTCAGGGAGCTCTTGGCCTAGCCTGGAACTGAGTTCCTGGGCATCCTCTGTGCCTGAGCACCTCCTGTGTGCAGAATCACCTGCGCAGGGAGTCAGAGGAAAACGGGGTGGACAAGATGGGCCCTTGCCCTGAGGAAGTTCTTAGGGTGGTCCTAGGAGAAGGCAGAAGGAAGTAATAGAGGCGTACAGGGTGCTCGCACTAATTCCCAGACGAATTTGGAAGACTTCCTGTTCGTATGTGGCCTTGTTGAGCAAGCAGTCTTTTTCTGTTAAAGTGCATCTGGTTCAGCCCCTACCCCCAGCATGACAAAAGAATGTAGAACCAAGAGAAATTGCCCGCCCCTACAGGTCAGTCCAGAGCCTGGCCTGAGGTGAGCAACAGCCAGGGTTTGATGTGGAAACTGCATGTTGGGAGAAGCCAGTTGGATTGGCTTTTGGTGATATATGGAGTAAGTTCAATGATTGTTTTTTCCTGTTAAAAAATAGATTGAATGGGCTGGGCTTGTGGCTCAGTGGTAGAGCGCTTGCCTGAAATGTGTGAGGCACTGGGTTTGATCCTCAGCACTACATAAAAATAAATATAAAATAAAAGTATTGTGTAAAAAAAAAAAATAAAGCATCTATCTCCAAATATATTGAAAAAATAGATTAAATGACACTCAAAAAACAAATGCATAGTTTTTGCCAGGCCTTATGAAGCCCCAGCTTTAGGTTACTGGTTGTGGGAGCACTGACCTTCTCAGCCTCACCGGCCATGTAGGAAGCCTGGAGTACCCTGACGAGCAGTGCTGGATGTACAGTTCTGTGCTGAGAGAACTCCAGGGTAGAGGGCTCGAGCAGTGTGGCACTACCCCCTCCACCCCCTGTAAAGGTGGAGCTGAGACAGTGATAAGGTAGCTCTGTGCTGGAGAAGGTTAAAGGGTTGACCAAGATCCTTAGAGTACATAGCATGGACCAGGTTGCTGCCCTGCCGTGACATGGTGCCCCAGGAGTGGAGTGGGAAGATCAGGAAGAGAGAAGGTCAGTGAGACCACAGTGCCTTGGGATTACAAGTGTGCACCTCTGCAGCACTGGGGAGCGAACCCAGGCCGTTCTACCACTGAGCTACACCCCCAACGCTTTTTATTTTGAGACAGGGTCTCACTAAATTGCCAGACTGGCCTTTGAGCTTGTGATACTCCCACGTCAGCCTCCTGAGTAGCTGGGATGAAAGGTGTGTACCACTGTCCCTGGCTGGCCTCTTTGCTTTTAAGCCATCTTGTAGACAGACAGTAAACCCTGGAGGTGGGTGGGAAGAAAGGTAAATGGGAAGGACCTTGAATACAGGCACCGGAGTCCCTGTGCTCTGTACCTCCAGGACTTGGAAGGTGTGAGATAAAATATGAACTTGTAGCCACACTCTGGCCCTGCCGTCTCCCTTTTTTTCTGGTACAGGGGATTGAGTCCATGGGTACTTAACCACTGAGCTACATACCCAGCCCTTTTAATTTTTTATTTTGAGACAGGGCCTTACTAAGTTCCTGAGCCTGGCTTTGAACTTGCCATCCTTCTGAGCTACTGGGGTGACAGGTGTGCCCCACCACACCTCGCTCCTGTTGTCCGACATCACTTCCTGCCAATTCCTTGGACCTTTCCCTTCAGCTGCGTGGTAGAGAGAGTGAGACCACAGAGCAGGGAAGCAGGGTCCGAAAGGCTTCTGTGGGTGGGCTGCTGGGAGGAGCACCTGGTGCAGGGTCTGCTGCTGCTGGTGGGTGCTGCAGGATTTTCAGAGTGGCAGAGTGTGCAGAGGGGGGGCTTTTCTTCTGTGGGCCAGCAGCTCTCCTAGCAGTCTTTCTGCAGGATGCGTGACCCATGTTGGGTTGGGGTCAGATTCTGCTTGTGCTACTTTCCTCCTGCTGCTGTGAATGGCAGCCACAGTTCCTGAAGTGTTTGCTTTTGTTTGGTACTGAGGAATAAACTGAGGGGTGCTCTACCACTGCACTGCTTTATTCATTTTTTATTTTAAGATGGGGACTTGCTATGTTGGTTAGGGCCTCGCTTAGTTGCTGAGCTGGCCTTGAACTTGCGATCTCTCCTGCATTTGCCTCCCTACTTGCTGAGGTGACGAGGGTGGCAGCCGTGCTCTGAGGAGCTGGTTGGTTGTGCCTGAGGTCACTGTAGAAGGGATGTGTGCGTCACAGGTAAGGGTCGGAAGCCTTCCCTTCTGATAGACTCCTCGAGAATTGTCCTTGTGCAGAGTGGCCTCCAGCCCTGCCTAGAGCTGAGGACGTGTTGGAGGAGGTACTCTGTGTGCCAGAGGGTGCCAATCCTTCAGCCCAGGTGGCTCGGCCTTTCTGAGATGGTTCTCCATGAGCTGGGGTGTGGCTCCCTGTGTTGATGCTGGGTTCTGTTGAGTGCTGATACCCACCTGATGTGTATTTAATGTGGCATTTGCTGTGGATTTATTTGCTAAGTAGCCAGGGAAATAGATCCTCTTGTTACATTCTTGTATTGCTGTAATTTTGATCGAATCCCAAGAGTGACAGGTATTCTAAAGGTATTTCAGATTTTCTTTATGTTTCTAGATTCTACTCTCTGACATAATTGTAAGATTCATTCATCTGTTCAGCAAATCTACTGAGGATGTGCCAGGCATTATTTTCAACCATGGGAATTTGGTGGTCAACCAAATGAATAAAACCCCTCTGTTTTTAGAACTGAAATTCTTATGTACAGGCAGAAAAAAATAAATGAGAAACACATGTCTCTCTGTCCATCTCTGTTCATATCTCTGTTCATCATGGAGAGGATGGAGTAGGGACAGGAGCAGAAGGCAAGGAAATGGCTTGCACAGAGGGAGGACAGGAGGCATCAGCCTGGGGGAGGCAGTTTCCTGGGCCTGGGGGAGCTGGCTGGCCTGGGGTGGCCCGTGGGGTTCCTTGAAGGGCTGAGCACATCTTGCTTCTAATACGATTACTCTTGCTTCTCTGAGGCCAAGCAGCAGAGCCAAGGTTGAAGCAGGCAGTGCGGGTCTCAATGTGTCCCCTAAAGTCACCTTCTGGAAACTTGGTCACCAGCAAAACAGGGTGGGCTGGGGTGGGTGTGCCATCGCCCTGCTCCTTCCTCTTCCTGGTGGAGGACGCAGCAGCCCCTTGACAGAACATTCCTCCATCTTGGAACTGCCAGCCTCCAGGATGGTCTGAAATAAACCTCTGTCCTTTGTCAGTCACTGGCAGTTGCCCATGGACCACCTTGCTGCTCCGCAGGCCAGGGGCGTGGGGGCCTGGCAGGGCCCTGTGTCCAGGTGTAGCAGGTGCTCCTCTGAGGAGCCTTGGAGACCGTTGTGGCTTTCCTTGTGCTTGCGGGGGGTGCCTTCTTCCTGTCTGTTTTTAGTATTCTGCTACTGGTTTTGGGCACTTGACTTGTAACGTGCCATTAACTTTCCTCATCGTTCTTGTGCTTGGAATTTGTGCTTCTGAGACCAGTGGGCTTAGAGTCATGTTAGGCTGCGTTCTGTCCCTGTAACAAACATCAGCCAATCAGTTGATCAAGAGAAAAGGTTTATTTTGGCCCACAGTGTCCGAGGTTTCAGCTCACGATGGGTTGGTGCTGTTGCTTGTGGGCCTGTGGTGATGTGGCACATCCCTGTGGGTGCGTGTAACAGAGCAGAACTGCTCAACTGGGGGCCAAGAAGCAAAAGGGAAAGAGGAAGAGACCAGGCTCCTGTGGTCACATTGCAGGCCATGCCCTGGCCACCTGAAGGTCTCATTCTAGGCCCCTCCACTTGGGGGACATTTCATAGCCAGGTGGCTTTTCTGTGCCCCTTCGCGTTCCCGCAGCTCACGACCAGCTCCAGTGCTGCCGCCGCAGCCCCTGCACTGACTTCAGGTTCACTCCTGCTCTGTTCTGGTCTCATCTGGTGCATTTCATCTGGGATGCGAGATCTCTCGCCTTAGTGGCTTCCCCTCCTTGTCCTCTGTCATTGCTGGGTGTGTCCCTTCAGATGGCTGTCTTGCTCGTGTCATGCTATTTCTCTGCCTGCCTGATGACAGTTTATTGGATCTCAGGTGTTGTGGATCCCACCTTCTTGGTGCTGGATATTTCCATTTTTAAATACTCTAGAGCTGGGATGAAGCTACTTTATTTGGGAATAATCTGGTCTCCCAAAGAGCAGCCTTAGCCTGGGTCTGATTTCTATAAAAATTTTTTTTTTTTTTTTTTTTTTTTTTTTTGATGCAGGGTAGGGGCTTAAACCCAGTGGTGCTTTACCATTGAGCCATATCCCCAGCCCTTTTTAAATTTTTTATTTTGAAACAGGACCTCGCTAAGTTGCTGAGGCTGGTCTTGACCTTGTGATCCTCCTGCCTCAGCCTCTTGAGTCACTGAGATTATAGGCATGTGCCTCTGGGCCTGGCCTCCTGGGGCTAATTTTACTCCACCCTTGAGGCAGTGTGCTTAGAACTCTGGGCTGTGCTGCCTGGAGCTTTTCTTTTGGCCTGTGGGACCCTCCTCTGACTTCACTGGTTCTCCCTTCTGCTCCTTTTGATGGCTCTTCTCTTGGTCTGAGGGGTTACTCGCTATTCCTGGGCAGGTGGACATCAACCAAGTGAAGGTCCTTACAGTTCCTCAGGTCAGGAGACTCCGGGCCTGTGGGGTCCCTTCTCCCCAGGGAGGAAGCTGGAGCCTTTGTAAGGCCCATCTTATCTTTCTGTTTCCTGGGGACTGCTGTCTTCCACTGCTGCCTTTCATCTGTTGTTTGTAGGCTGTTTTCCTATATTCTTGTCCAGGTTTCTAGGTTTGTTTCACGTGAGAGGATAGATCTGCCCCATGTGTGGCCAGTAGGTTTTGGGGAGAGATGTTGAATATGTGATTAGTAATATGAGTCCAGAATTTGGAGACCAGATCTCATTGTAGGTAAAAGCATGGGACACCATTTCAGGTGGTTTTTGAAGCCAGAACCTGGGGCTCACTGAACCGGGGCTCAGAGATGCCATGCCGCCTTCACAGTATAGCTGGCAACAGGCACGTGGGGCTCTCTAATGTGGAGGAGAGAGGGAGGCCCAGGGACTGAGGCTAGTGCTGCTGTGAGTGCCAGGACACCACACTCAGACCAGACTGTGGACACCAGCGTACCATCTCTCTGAAGGTGTTCTGGGCATGCTACCAGGTGGTCAGGGAGGTGGGGGTGGTTTCCAGGGGAGGAGCGCGGGCCATCGAAGGAGCGGTTAGGTGAGCTCTAACCTAACCGCGGTTAGGTGGGGTTCATGGGAGAATAGTTGACTCTTCTGAGGGATTTCTGTAGAGCATGGGAATGGAAAGGTGACTGCAGAGGTCAGAGGGTGAGGCTCCTTACTGTTGCCCTCTAGTAGGTTATCATGGTTTGGATGTGAAGTTTCCCCAAAAGCTCATGGGTGAGACAATGCAAGAAGGTTTGGAGGAGAAATGATTGGGTTATGAGAGCCTTAATCCAGTCGGTGAATTAATCCCCTGTCAGGTTTAACTGAAGGTGGGTGGGATGTGGCTGGAGGAGGTGGGCATTGAGGGCATGCCTTTGGGGTTTATATTTTGTATCTGGAGTCTCTCTCTGCTTTCTGATCATCATGTGAGCTGCTTTCCTCCACCATATTGTTCTGCCATGATGTTCGGCCTCACCTCCAACCCCAAGGAATGGAGCCAACTGTCTATGGACTGAGACTTCTGAAACTGTGAACCTCAAATAAACTTTTCCTCCTCTACAGTTGTTCTTGTCAGGTCTTTTAATCACAGCAGCAAAAAGCTGACTAATACACAGTTCCACACAGCACAGACGCATCTGAGTTGTCACTGTGCCGTAGGTTGCAAATCCAGGCACAGTGTGGCTCAGCAGTTTCCTCTGGGTGTAGTTGCACAGGCTGGAGTTGAGGTGTCTAT
Source organism: Sciurus carolinensis (assembly GCF_902686445.1). Classification (NCBI taxonomy): domain Eukaryota; kingdom Metazoa; phylum Chordata; class Mammalia; order Rodentia; family Sciuridae; genus Sciurus; species Sciurus carolinensis. The sequence continues at coordinate 746,601 of NC_062223.1, forward strand.
GGGGTTCTTGGTTGAATCCTCCTCTTGGCTCACCTGGGCTCTGGGCTGAATGCAGCTTCTTGTGATGAGGCTGAGGTCCCCTTCCTGGTTGGCTGTTAGCCCAGGACAATCTTCAACCCCAGGTGGCTTCTATGTGGCCCCCGCATTATCCCTCTCTACATTTGACTGACTTTTCCTTCAGCCTCCTTTCTCTCTATTAAAGTCCTACTTTCCCAGGTTCACATGATGGTCCTTGCCCACCTGGATGACTCAGGATTATTCCTGTCTTCACCAAATTTGCAGACTTTTCTTGCCATGGGAGGTAGCTTGTAGGATCACACTAAATCTAGCAATCCATTAAAAAGGTTTATGCTCTAGTTCCAAGTGAGATTTATCTCAGGAATGCAAGATTGGTTTAACATCTGAAAATCAGTTGGTGCAGTACATCATATTAATTCAGTAAAGAACAAAAATACAGAGTCATCATAGTAATTGCAGGAAAGAAGAAAACTGGAGGCTTCACTTTCTGGTTGTAAAATTTAATGAGAAGTGATCAAGATGGTGTAGTGCTGGGTAAGGACACATGTATAGATCAGAGGAATAATATTGAAAGTGTAGAAGTAAACCTTCAACTAGTTGTTGACAAAAAACCAAGCTGTTGTAGCTTGGATCTGGAGTGTCCTCAGAAGGTTCTGTGTTGGAGACTTGGTCTCCAGCTGGTGGCACCATTGGGAGATGTTGGGTACTTTAGGAGGTGAGCCTGGTTGGAGAAAGTAGATCACTGGGCTTATGTCCTTGAGGTATGGCTTGTCCCCAGGTGGCCCCCCACCTCTTCCCAGCTGCCACTAGTGAGCAACTCCGCCCAGAAATAATGGAGTCAGGTGACCATGGACTGAAGCCTCTGAATCCACGAACCAGAGTAAATCTTTTCCCCCTTAAGTTGATTTTCCCAAGTTGTCACAGGAATGGAAAGCTAACACAAGTGCAAACACAATTTTGTGAGGAAAAAGAATAGTTTTAAACAAATGGAGCCGCAATACCTGGGTCCACCTGCAGAATGTGTTTGGATCCCTACCTCATGCCACACACAGAAATCACCTCAAGCCAGGCACAGTGTGCCTGTCATCCCAGCCACTTGGGAGACTGAGGCAGGAGACTTGCAAGTTCAAAGCCAGCCTGAGCAACTTAGCAGGACCCTGTTTCAAAATTTAAAAAAAGGCTGGGGATACAGCCCAATTGTAGAGCATCCCTGGGTTTAATCCCCAGTGCTACCAAAAAAAAAAAAAAGGTATTATAAGAGCCAACACTAGGACTGAGGTGTAACTCAATGGAAAGACCTGGGTTTGATCCCCAGTTCCCCAAAAGAAGACAAAAAACAAACAAAAAAGAGCAAGCACTATAATAAAACTCTTTTTAAAATTTTATTTCTTTGTGATTTTTTGTAAAGTTTTTTATTTTGATACAGGGTCTTGCTGAGTTGCTGGGGTCACAGGCATGTGCCACCATGCCTGGCTGCACTATAAAACTTAAAAGAAAATATAGGAGTAAATATTTGTGTCCTTGAGAAATGTATTTTTTTTTTTTTTTTGGATAGGACAATAAAGGTATATTTGATTTTAAAAAATTAATTGGGCATAATTAAAAATACATGCTGCAAATGCCAATAGTAAGGTGAAATGGCAACTGAAGATGAGAGGAAACCTTAAAGGATCACGAATTGGGAGTATGTAAAGAACCCAGCTGGCTGGAGGCTCACACTGGTGGTCCCAGATGCTGGGAAGGCCGGATGGTAGAGTAAGTGTCCCTGGGTTCAAGGTTGAGTGCCACAAAGAATAAGCAGAACAAGAAAACCCCTCAGTAAGGGAATAACTCAGTTAAAAAATGGAAATGACATTTGAATATACATTTCTCCAAACTAGGTGCACAAATGTTTCATAGGCACATTAAAAGCCATCAGGAGGGACTGTGGCTGTGGCTTAGTGGCAGAGTGCTTGCCTAGCATGTGTGAGGCACTGGGTTTGATCCTTAGAACCACAAACAAAAATAAGCAAATAAAATAAAGCCATGCTGTTCATCTACAACTACCAAAAAAAAAAAAAAAGCCATCAGGAAAACAAAAATCAATGAGTATGTTTCAAAGATGGACGGTTGCAAGTGCTGGCAAGGCTGTGGAGAATTCCAACTCTCATCCTTTTCTGATGGGGAAGGCAATGGAACTGCCCTTGGGAAAACATCTCAGTGGGGCCTCGCACTGTGAGACCTGGTTACACTGTGGCCAGGAGTGCCAGGAGTGTCCACCAGGAGGGAGCCATGTTTGTGGGCACACCTCCTCGTGAATGGTCTTGGCGGTACTGTGCATGGAGAATCACCAGGTAGTGCATGTAAAGCAAACGTGGTGTGCCCAGCGGAATCGTCTCAAGCACAGTGGAGGCGGGAGCTGACCAGTGCTCCCTAGGAAACATGGTGCAAGGAGACTAGGTGCTGTGGGTGCCCTGACTGTGAAACCTGTAGAAGCAGCATTTGCAGAAGGCCACCGGGGATCCAGCGCTGGCAGGAGGGGTTGGCAAGTGGCTTTTACAGAGATGAGAGTTTTCTGAAATTAAATGCTAAAGGATGGACAAAGCGCTGGAAACCACTGCAGCACATACTTTCCAGCATGGATTTTAGGGTATGTGAGCTGCATCCCAGTAAAAGCCCTTAAAGAAGAGGAGACACATCAGAGTCCAGTGTGTACTAATGTGGCTTGTCAGCAGAACAGCTTTTGACATTCCTTGATTTCCTTTGTCCATTGCTGTTGCTGAGGATTTCCAACATGAGGCCTGCCTGTCCTCCACACTGACATGGGGGATGCTCAGGGATGTTCCCGACAGTGGTCATGGAAGCTCACACAGCCGTTCGTGGCTCACCTGCTGTCCTGGGGGCCTCCTCTGGCTGTGTTCTTACTGATGGCCGCTCTGCCTGGAGGACCTGAGGTGGAGGGACATAAAGTCACTGGCCCAGAGTCATGCAGTGGGTTTGCCCTTCCAGCCCACGCCTGGGTGGCCTCTGTGCTGGCCTGTTCAGTGTAAGCAGACCCATCTTCCTTCAAAAATAGGCATTTTTGAAGTACATTTTGTGGTACTAGAGATTGAACCCAGGTTGCTCCATCACTGAGCTATGTCTCTAGCCTTTTTTATTTTTCGATCCAGGGTTTTGCTAAGTTGCCCAAGCTGACCTTCAACTCTCAATCCTCTTGCTTCAGCATCTCAAGTCACTAGGATTACAGAAGTGCTCCATCACACCTGGCCAAAAATAGACTTTTGCTTGGTCAATTTTTTGCTCTTAGAGGCTTGCTTAATGAAATCATTTGTGCAAAGACTAGTTTAGACCAACTTTTATTGTACATTTCTAAGACTTATCTTGGTAGTTGGGATTTTATAATTGTCTGTTGTAGGCTGCTGTACTGCTTGTTGGAATTTAGGTGATTTAGCATAACAGGGCTGACAGTCCAGTGGTTCATTCTGTAGATATGAATTGATTAATCAGCATGTCCTTCCTGAAGAGTGACCAGGGTAGTGCTTCTAGAAACCCAGGCACTGTGCCCAGGTGCCCCAGAGAGGGTACTTTTGCAGCTCCTCACGTGCAGGTTGAGGCATGCTTTCTGCCAGTGGCTGTGGCTGGTCTGGATTCCTCATTAACCGTCACCACTCCAGTGCAGGGTGACTGAAACCACAGTACCAAAGATGAGGCTGTCTGCGGGGTCGTCACCACAGCCAGTTACTCTGGCTGGTGCATGACCAGACTGATTTCTAGATCCAGGCAGATCTCTGCACCCATCCTTGCCCTCAAGCTGACTCTTGGTCTCAGCGTTAGGCTCTGTGGCTAGGTCTGTCCTTGCAAGGTGAGATCTTCTGCCCACAGGTGGAGGCGTAGCTTGAGTGAGTGTGAGAGGTTCCTGGGCTGGTGGCTGGCATGGACAGTGGCTGGTTGGTAATGCACAGTGCAGACACCTGCATCACCACCTCGGGTAGTTGGGAGGTGGCTGGCCGCCGGCTGGGCAGTCCTGCTGGACCATCTGCAGCCTCCCCCTGGACAGGCGTGTTAGATCCCTGTGCAGCAGTTGATCTGGTGGATGCCCCCTGTGGCCTTTCTAGGCTGAGCCATTGTCTCAGCTGGATGAAGACGTTGCAGTGTTGGGGCAGCAGGCGTCAGGCCCGGGACCTGCCGTGGAGCAGTGGCGCTGCCCCAGGCCTGCAGCCTCCAGGAGCTGTGTGTGCACGCCCATCCCACCATTTCCCCTCCGGCCAGGGGTTCTCAGACCTGCAGGCCTATCCTCAGCCTCTGGTCAGGGTTGGCTGGCAGCTGGTGTTGGGAAGCAGCAGACAGGAGACCTGACCCAGTTGGAGTCCCTGACCAGTTGAAGGGACAGAGGGAATATAGGTAGAGGCTGTGCGTACCTGAGAGAGGCACTCTGGTTCATGTCTTTGAACTCGCCCCTGGGGAGGGGTGGTGGATGGGTGTGCTTAGAAGAGTTGGACTTTCTGTAGGGAAGGGGTTGAAGGACCCAGCTGGAGGCAGGGGATAGCCACTGTGTCTGCCGACCTGAGGACAGGAGTGTGAGGCAAGGCCCATGTCTGGGGTGGTCTGCCTTCAGGACCCCATAGAGCAGAGACTGGACATAGGAAGAGGGGAGGTCCAACGAGAGCAGGGCCTTGGTCTGGGGTCAGATGCTTCTCTGTGAAGCCTGTTTCTTGTAGGGGAAGCGACAGTCCGGGACCACAGTCTGGGTGCTGGCGATGCTGATGCTCATGGCTTCCGGGTTGTGGTTCTTTCTGGCCCCTGGTGGGCAGGTCCTGGAAGAGCACCTCTCATGGCACTGGGGGAAGTCCAGATCTCCAGGCCCCTCCTTGGCCCCTCCAGCATGCCTCCTCTCCTCCCACCAGCAGTCACTTGCGAACAGGGGGAGGTCCCTTGCCTGTCCCCGTGTGCACTGAGTGCAGGAGTGCTGAGTGCAGTGGTGCCCTGCTGCCCTGGCCCCCAGCCCTTCTGGTGCTGCTGGACGCACAGCACGATAGGCCCTGCTCCCCGCAGGCCATGGGACGCTGGTGCTGCTGGCTCTGCCTCTGGCCTGACTGGCCCCGCCAGGGAGTTGGGGGCCTGGTTTCTGCTGTTGGCCCCCAGCAGGAGGCAGCCAGCTTCCTCCCCTGGTCTCTCTTCCTGGCTTCTGGCAGGGGCTGAGCAGACTCCAGGGCCTGTTCCTGCTGGCAGCCCCAGTGCTTTCGTTCTTGGTGAGGTTCTTGCAGGGAGTGGTGTTTCTCGAAGTCGGTTAAAGGATGCCTTTGTGTTCTTTTTTATAGGCAAAAGTAAAGAAGCAGAAATAAAGAGGATAAACAAGGAGTTGGCAAATATTAGATCAAAATTTAAAGGTAAGTGTTGAACCTTTTCCATGACATACTCCCTTGTAAACGTTTGCATAGTGAGGACCTAATCTTTTTTTTTTTTTGTACTGGGGATTGAACCAGGGGTGCTTAAACACTGAACGACATCCCTAGCCCTTTTATTTTTTCTAATTTATTTTATTTTTAGTTTTTACTTTTCTCCCGCCTCAGCCTCCTGAGTAGCCTGGGTCACAGACGTGTGCCGTGGGGCCCAGTAGGACCCAGTCTTGTAGTGTCTTATCACCGACTCCACGCCCAAGTTGGTTCTGCGTCAGTACAGTGACTGTCACGGTCAGCCAGAAAAAAGCAGTGCTGAGGTCGGGCCGTGGCCATTCTCCAGCAGTAACAGTGTGTGCTGAATGGGCCCATGGCCTTTCTGCCTGGCGTTGGTCTTTCTTCTCCTTGGAATGACACTGACCAGTGTCCCTGGTGTGCTGGGTGGTGTCAACCATGGCCTGAGCTGAGGGCTGTGTGTGTGGGGTACGAGGAGCGCTGTGCACATCCTGCGCCTGAGTGCTCCTGCTGTGTCACCACCTGCCGGCCAGGCTCCCGCCTGCCCTGAGGCTTGCAGGGCATGGACTTGGCTTTCAGTTCATGAGGCATTTGTGAAAGCTCTGCTGATTCTGAAGCTGTAGCATTGTGGTTGATTCGTAGGTTTGAGACCTGGCCTGAGTCTCTGAGCACACAGGTTAGCTGCAAGAGTGGCTGCAGTTGCCTAGAAATGATGAGTGGAGGGGCTGGGGCTGGACCCTGAGAGCCGCGGGGAACACAGAACTCCTGGGATTCCTTAGGACGGGTGCCTGTGGGGCTTGTGGCCAGTGGCATTGGAGGCATTAGAATTGGGGTATTCACCGTCGAGCTTCAGGGAGAGTCTTAGGTCTTAACCTTTTAAAGCCAGGCCCGGGATTCCTAGCAGACTTCTGAGGCGGGTGGTCGTGGCCTGTTTAATGTGTGCTTTTGGTGATCTGTGACTTGGTCTCTTTTTGCTGAGAGGGGATGTCATGTGGCTGCCCCAGATTGGGCCCCTGCTTCTGCTCGCGTGTTGCTCACCCTAGGCCGTCTCCCTTGTGCGTCTCTTTCAAGGCTGTGGAATGGAGAGGCTCGTTGTCCAGGTTGGGTTCTCGGGATGCAGACCCTGCGGTGGGGTTGCACCGCCAGAGCATTACTGGAGAGGAGTACCAGTCTGCTGCGGGCGGGAGGCGGGCCTGAGGGCGGCCGGTGTGTGGTGCACAGACGCCTGGGGCCAGAGCCAGGGCAGCAGCTCTGGCCCCCACCGTGCGGCCGTCTTCACTTTGTGTGGGCATGCAACTGAGCCTGTGTGGGTGACTCGACAGGCGAGTACCAGGCATGTGGATGAGGCTGCATTCTTCTGAGGGCTCAGGGCTCTCTGGTGGTGAGTTAAGCCTGGATGGGAGAGTCTGTAAGAGGCCCCATTTGTTGATGGTCAGCTTCTTAAGACTGAGGACTCTGTTCAGCTCACACTCTGTGTCAGTGCTCTGGGACTCAGTGGTCATCACATCTGTGTGGAGCTAAGCTGTCCTGGCTTGAGGGACAGAACTCGAATGCACTGGCCAGTCGGCATCTCTGAGCATGCATCTGCCCTACACAGGGTGTCAGTTTTCACTGAAGGTCTGCATTCATTCTGGGGAAGTGTGGCCTGGTGTCCCTTCCTGTCAGGATGGACAGTGACTTGGTCTGTGCTGCCTGAGATGCTTGCAGTACAAGTCATCTTGCAGGTCTGAGTTTCTAGTGGCCTCATTGAAGAAAGTAAAAAGCAGAGGAAGTTAGCCTTGGTAATGATGCTTTATTGAAGAGATCGGAATATAAACAGTGAAAGAAAAAAAGTAGCAAAGATAAAAGTTAGGCAGTGAGATACTAAAACGATCATGCTGTTTTTCCAGATATTAAAAAAAAATGTGGACTGGGACTATAGCTCAGTGGTAGAGTGCTTGCCTGGCATGTGTGAGGCCGTGGGTTTGATCCTCAGCACCACATAAATATTAAACAAATAAAGGCATTCTGTCCATCTACAACTACGAAAAAAATTAAAAAAAAGAGTTTTGTTTGACCCAGTGTACTTGAAATACCATGGCAGCACATAATGACAGCAGAAGTCACGGAGGTATTTCACACTTCCCCAGCAAGTCTGTGAAGCCCTGTGTGGACGACCACATTTCCGTGCTTGTGGCACAAGTGGTTGGGGTCTTTGTACTAGACACTGTAGACTGAGGCCAGCCTGCCACTGGAAAGTTTGGAAAGGCAGACACAGCATTTCAAGAAATCCTAAGGCATTAAAGAGAAGGTAGGGACCCATACAAGTAGGGACAGCAGCTGTGCCCAAGAGACCACTGACCCCAGAGAAACTGCCCCCACACAGAACCAGCTCTGGTGACTGCTCATGTGTAGCTGATCTCTGCTGCCGCCACCTCCAGAGCAGGCCAAGGATGCTGCAGACTCTAGTAGGCATACAGCTCCTCACGCAGAGGACCATCTCGCAAGGGTGTCAGTGCAGGGCCTAGGGGCCAGCCGAGGCCTAGCACCCACCACCTCAAGCTGCAGCTGCCCTTGGCCATGCCCGGCCTCTCCCAGCCCACGCTGGGTGCCTCATGGCTCACACTCCTCTTGGCCTCACGCCTTGAACCTGGGTCAAGGTGAGGAGCAGCAGTCCTCTCTGCAGGAAGGCGCATTGCTATGAGAACACCCTGCAGGGTGTGGTCAGGGACACGGGGTGCTCAGTGAGCAGGAGCTGTGTCACGCTGTGTGGGAGATGTGGTGGGAGAGTGCTCAGGCAGGGCTTGTCGCTGTTCGGAAGTAAAAGGCAGACTCAAGTCTTGGCGGGAAACTCAAAGTGAAAAGTGACAGTAGATCTTGAAATTAGACCTGGTGAATATTCTAGAACTGAAACTCGTAGTAACCAAAATGAAGGACTCAGTGGACAGACCTGGTGACAGATGCAGCTGGAGAGAGAGCTAGTGTTGTTGTTTTTTTTTTTTTTTTGGGTGCTGGGGATCGAACCCAGGGCCTTGTGCTTGCAAGGCAAGCACTCTACCGACTGAGCTATCTCCCCAGCCCCGAGAGCTAGTGTTGTGAAAGCAGATCAGAAGATTCCCCTGGGTGTAGACAGGGAGGGCGGGTGGCCACCAGAGCTGGTGGGAAGCCCAGGGCTCAGAGAACTTGCAAGAGCTCACAACACAAACAGCACGGATAGAGGAAATGTGCACCTGGACCCTGAGTGTACCCAGTGGAGGGGCAAGGTGGGGTCTCAGAGGAGGTGCAGGGCTGTCCCCACGAGCAGCACCCGTGGCTGGCAGCTGGTCTCCAGCAGCAAGGACCCGGGCAGGAGATAGCAGTGACCATCCCCAGGTGCTGAGAGGTGGCAGTCAGTTCCAGAGGCCACCCCCGCTAAGGTGACTTGCTGAGAGTGAAGCGCAGAAGACCTTTGAAGACTAATGGAGAGACTTTCCCAGCAGAAGGGTCAGAGGGTGCTTGGTGGATGAAAGGCCCTGTGTCTGGTGGTGTCCTGTGGATGAGACACCTGATGGGGTGAGAAACACACCCCAAGCCCAAGGATGGCAAGAGACCGCGGAGCAGAGCAGGCGAGCCTTATGGACAGCCCTGCAGGGGCAGGTACTGGGGAGCAGGAACACACAGCAGGGTGCAGTGTCCCTGTCCTGGTTCCTCACTGATTGAGTCCTCTGGGGTACACAGCTTCCCGAGTGTCACCTAGGTTTTACTGTCTCCTCTTGGGTGATGTAAAGAAACAAACCCTAGGTTGTCCCCACCTCCCTTTGTTTACTTGTGGTGGGCAAGGCCCCTGGGTTGAGTGCCTTCTGGCACGTACACTGTTCATCTCTGCTGGTCAGGTTGGGCCCCTTCCGTCTCACCTCCTGTCTGTCAAGGGGCTGTGAATTCTTAACCACTGAGCCACATCCTCAGCCATTTTAATTTTTTATTTTTGAGACAGGGTCTCACTAAGTTGCTTAGGGCCTTGCTAAGGTGCTGAGCCTGGCTTTGAACTTGTAATCCTCCTGCCTCAGCCTCCTGAGCTGCTGGGATGACAGGCGTGCGCCTGCCCGTCGCTTTCCACTCTGCTCTCCCCTCCAGTTGTCTTTCTTACATCCCATTTTTACACTTAAGGCCAAATACCTTGTTTTGAAAATGGATCACTGGACTTTCTATTTCTCACAATAACGCACAAACTAAAGGATACTAATAACCTGAGTAGTCCTGTGGACAATAGAGAACTGAGTCTGATCTTGAGATCCGCCATCCAGAAAGCCATAGGTGCTATGGTACCTGCTGGTAACCCCAGCCCTTGGGAGACTGAGGCAGAAAGATCTCTTGAGTCCAGCAATTGGAGACCAGCCTGGGCGACATAGTGAGACCCCAACTCAAAAATAGAAACAAACCCAGGCAGCCTGTGCTGGGGTGGGCCACAGGTGGTGTTATGGGGCGCAATTTAAGAACAGACTGATCACCACTGAGAAGTCCAAATTTGAGAGTCTTTATTAAGCTGGTCAGCTGACTGTCTCACACAATGCCCCAAAAAAATGGCTATTGGGAGAACAACCCCGACCACAGGGTTGTAGGGGTTCTTATACCAAAAATCACATCAATCATAAGTGTCTGTTGCTATGATTCAAAATTACAAACTAACATCATGAGATCATTGACAGAGGGGGAAGTGGGTCAAAATGACCCTTACCTAGGTACAAACTAAAGAATGGCTACTAACATCCACACAATCACTGTTCACATGGTACGTTGTTTAGGAGCAATAGGAATTAAAAGAGAGCAGTTCTTTACTACATAGGAGTTGCCATTGTATATTATTAAACATGTCACACCAAGTAACTGATGATGGGCACAGAGGTGGGGTGTTCCCATGGGAGAAGCTTATTTCCTACATAACCTGGAGTCTCAGAGCAAAATGGAGTCTGTTTAGTCATTTCCCTTAGAGTCTGGCCTAGAACAGTCTCATGGAGCCAGATCTGTCAGCCCATCACATTCCCCACTGGTTTTATGTACATAATCAAATCATTGATTTATAGTAGTGCATAGGTGATTGTAGTGAGTGTGCAACCCCATTAGCTTAACAGACTGGATTCTGTCTCTAATATATTTAAGTCCAAATCTGTTTGTCTACTTAAAGTTTTGAAATTCTGGTTTCCAGTAATCAGGGCAGTGGTTCCTACAGCTGTGGAGTCCATTATACCTGTTTTTACTAGGAGGGGAACTAAGACAGGGGCCGCTTGTTTAGATATTAGCCCCATCTGTTCCTTTTATTCCTCCCCATCATAGTAGTATACAGAATTTAGCCCATTTGGCAATCTCAAAAAGTTGAACGGTTAAGCACAGAGTTATTCCTGATGTAGTCCAAGCAAGAGAAAAAACACAATTAACAGTTTTTTCAGTCTTATCTTTAGATGGTGGTTGGGGTCTCTGAGGGCTGTCCATTTTTCTGTTGTCTTGACTCACATGCGATGAGCCCATGTTGTGAATAAGGTCCCTTCCATTTCAGCCAGGTGTTAGTCCTTTCTGGAACAATTTGATGTAGACATAGTTTTCTGACTGAAATGTGTGTTGGAAATTAGTGGTCTCTTGGGGCTGGTTCTCTCATAAGTTGAACCTGTTGGAGAGACTTAACAACAGGTTAGAACAGGAGCAGGTTCTTGGTAAGGGTGGAGGAAGGGCTCTGGAAACATTAGCATTTTAATCTCTCAGAGGTCATTTGCCTCCAACTTTCTGGATCCAAACTGGCTCTTATTTTTGTGATTTAACCCAACTTACCTATCTATATTGACTGTCTTTTTAAAATTTTTATTATTACCCCTCTAATTTTAGGGACTTTTTACTGCTGTAAGGAAAAAGGGTGATGACTGCTCTTGCTGCTTCGAGCTGAGAGGGGGTGATGTGGGGTGGGGCAAGCAGTAAAAAGTTCCTTTCTAGGGGTAAAAGTCTTATTCTATGAAAGAAACAAAAAATCATGAGTACAAAATAAATAGCATCTGGAACATGTCAATGAATATCATGAAACTGATAGAAATTAATAATCTCTTACCAGGAGGTGGAAGAGCTGAGAGGTTGTTCCCATAAAAAGGCCTAACAAAGCCTAACAAGTCTGGAGAGGATAAGGCCTCAATTGTAAATCTTTAACACTGTTGTAGTTATCGGGAATGTAAGCACAACATTTAGTTAAGTTACTTAATGTCACCTGATTTTTGTAAAATATCTTTTTACTGGCATGATCTTTTTGTTTAGTAGAGATCCCTTTATTTTTGTTACTTAGGGTTAGAGAATCATACTAGCAAACATTGATTAAGTCTACCTGTACCGGAGGTTAAGATGATCTGCAGGCCTTAAACTGACTAAAAACTTATAACTCTGGCGGTTTCTCTTGATAGTTATCAGGCATTTTTGTTTAAGAATCTTTTTTGTTACCTCTAGTTTTATTTATTTTGAGGGTTAACACAAGTGTACATCTTAAGTTACATTAAAATAACTATTGTTTTGTTTTTAAAATGTGCAGGAATGACTGTGTTTTGGTTTTAACTGTTTTGCTAGGTGTTTAAGACCAAGTTGGTCAAATTGACCTTGTTCCTATCTGCTGTTAAGAGTCAGCTGAGTTCCCACAGGGGTCACTCTTGGGGAACTTGAGAGCAGCTTCTTAGCTCCTTTAGTGCCGTTCACCTGGTAGGGTCTCCTTGAGGAGGTGGCTTCCTTTGGAAGCATTAGGGATGTCTCCCTTTCCCAAGAACCCTCCTCTGCAGCAGGTGCACTGATTGGCTTTTCATCCTCTAGTGGTCTCATCAGTCTCCCTGATTGGAAGGTTGTGTGGCCCAGAGTTGCAAAGCTCCTTAGAGAAGTTCTCTTGTTCCCTGGGTTTAGGCTGACTCTGAGGGCAAGAGCCAAATATTGATTCTCTTGACCCCTTTATTTTAATCTCAATCTTTCAGTTTTGATCTTAAACATCCAGCAAGTCAGTTTCACCAGTCATACAGTAAGAGTACTGGGTTTTAACTTTAATGTCTATGACTTTATAGTTATTTACCAACTTTTATTAAACTGGGGTCTATATTATCTGCCCTATAGGTGATGGCTTATTATCTCAAATTAATTTAGATTGTTCTTGAAGCAGTACCTCTGTAAAACATATTTAGTTGTGTAATAGCTGTCTTGAATTTTGGCTGAGCTATATATTATGTCCCCTGTTTGCGATCACAGTAATTTTATAACAAAAATATCAGTCTTTTGAATATAACTTTAAATGAGCTGAAGTCTGACTTATTTTGGAGCCATTGTAACATGTAGTAAGTTAGAAAGCAGAGCCTTATCTTAGGTAAGGCAGGGCTCTTCATAAATCTTAGGTAAAGCAGTCCTAGTTCTGAAGCTGACATTTATCTTTTTAAATATCACTTTATAAAGTTTACATATATTTTTTCCAAGTCTATTTGAATGTTAGTTAACACAATATGATATTACACCTAAAACATGAATCAAAGAAAGCTGAGAGAGCTGTTAACTTTTCTTTTTCGTAGTAAAGTGGCAAAATGTTTTCCTGTTTCATGATATTAACTTTTAAATAGATCAGGCTGTCATTATCTTTTAGAAATACATTTACATTTTTATCCCAGTGCAGAAGGTGACATAAGGTTCAGGTCCAGTTACAGAACACTAAATGATATAAATAAATCCCCAATAAAATTTCTTATTCTGATAAGTTTAAGTTTATCATTACAACTTTAGGTTGGAGACTACCAGCTATTGATAAAATGTTCTTTTAAACCTTTTAAAGACTTGTATACCTGGAAGATATGAAAACATTTAATATATGAATAAGAATAATAGAATCATAATTACATTGATGTTTTTATATTAACCATGTTTAACTTTTTTTTTTTTTTTGGGTGCTGGGGATCGAACCCAGGGCCTTGTGCTTGAAAGGCAAGCACTCTACTGACTGAGCTATCTCCCCAGCCCCATGTTTAACCTTTTAAAGAAAATTTAGACTTTGTAATGTAGTACAATACTCTAACAGTTGCTGTCTAACCAGAGTTGTACAAACCCCCAATTTTTAAGACTAGTTTCTCTAGAGAATAAAACTTAACAGACACAATGTTGAGAGTAAATTAATATTTTAAGAATTATTGGTCATTTCAGCATATAGACTGAAGTTTGGTTTATATCAGTACATTAATATTTGACCTTAGGAAAAACCTTGAATAGTTTTTAACTGTTGTGTTACTTACATATACACATAAACCTTTTAAAATTTACTCTAAATTAACATTTTTAATCACTTAGTTAGACACTTGTTGTTTACTTAGATGTATTACAGCCTTATTTTATCACATAAACTTTTTTATCTAGAAACATTTTTATTAAATATATTTTTATATCTAAAACCTTATAATATTTTAATCTGTTGATCCCCTTTTTAAAATTTATATTCTGAAACCCTTATAAATTTCTGGATTCAGATAAATCACTCCATTTTAATCAGATGAAATACTTTGTTACCTGTAGAACTCTATTTAAATATAATTGAGACTTTTGAACCCTTTATATAGAATAATACCTATTAGGACTTTTAGTAACCATGTTTTCAGTGATAACACAAAGTAAATTTAAATCCTTTTTTTATTTACCAATTTATGAAAACAGCAAAAATGTTTTAAGTATGTTACCCTGTGGAATTTAATGAGTTAAGAGTATTTATTATATTTTTTTTTTTTTTTTTTTTTTTGGGTGCTGGGGATCGAACCCAGGGCCTTGTGCTTGCAAAGCAAGCACTCCACCGACTGAGCTATCTCCCCAGCCCCTATTTATTATATTTAAAAGTTAGTATTTTAACTCTCTAAACCAATCAGATGTCTCTAACAAACACATCCATGATCAATCCCATATGTGTTAAATCTAATTTAGTTATTTTTTTAAAAACCAAGGTATTAGAGAATTGTATTGAGCCATATCAGTCATTTCTTTCCTGTTGAAGAAAAAACTAAAAACAATGGATATTAGACATTTTATAAAATTAATATTTTATTTATTTTTTGACCACCTGGAAACAAAACTGTGTTAGTAACTTGAAAGCCATATTTTTGTTTACCTAATTTAAAAATCTTTTAAATCATGTGAATCAAAAATATTTGGATCCATTTTTAAAAATTTTAATTTATGAGCTCACATGTCAATTTTGGTACCAAATATATGTAGACATGACAATACACCAGAGTACATATACATAAAATAAACAGATGGACAAAGACTTTATAGCTTACTTTTTAAAACCCATTAGATTGAGAGTTAACTGTTGTAAACTAGCCTCTGAATGAAACAGAGCATTAAGAAAACTTTATAATTGGATAAAATAGGTCTGATCAAAAATTAACCTAGGCACACCAGATCGAAATTATGAACTCAAAAAATAGAATTTTAAAGTCTTTTTGGCCTCCATGCTGATGTGGTCCCTCTCATCAGAGATGAAGAGGAATTAAGAGAATATAGACAAAGGTTATGCCTTATCCCTCCCTGAAGGAGTTTCCCAAAGAGACAGTAAGGGAGCTGCTTCCATTGGTCTCCTTGGGAGAGCCCCCTCAGGTTGGGGTCTTGTTCTAAACTGGTTTTCCTGGTCTCTTGGGTAGCAACCATAAAAATTTTAGCCTGGCATTTTGGTGGACCAACTCTAATATAAGCTTTAGCGAACATGGCTAAAAACATTTTTAACCGTTTTTTTTTTTTTTCAACCCAAATTTGACTATCAAACATTTGATCAGGATGTTCAGGTTGCCCAAAGACATTTTGGTGGTCCCTTGAGGGGGCCATCTGACCTTGAAAGTTGGTCATTCTCTCTCACAGAATTTAGAGAGAGAAAAGACATTGCAGCGGGTTCCGTAGTCACTGGCTCTCTTCTGGAATTCCTGGAAATTAGTAACATGCACTGGAGGGGAGCACATGACTGACGTAAGCCTGAGACTGACCCAGGCTTACACTTAAGGGCAACAAAGAAACAAAAGGACCAAAAAAACCACAGAACAGATAAGATACCAAAGACACGGACAAGTGGCCACTCCAGATTCCAGACCAGAGGGACTGAGCAACGTCCTGCCAGTCCCAGACTCGGGAAGTAATGCTGCGTCCAGCCTTCCTCAGAGTCCCCAGGTGCAGATCCGCCAGAAACAGACTTACGGGTCCCCCAGGGGTGCAGAAACAGGTGACTCTCTCGGAGAATTTAGTTCAGTCCTGGGTCGGGGCTCCACAGACCTGCAGCCTGGGGCTGAGGAACGTCTCTCAGAGGCCTTCCCCCAGGAGAACGCTGTGGCCTCTCCCCTCCGCAGGAGTTTCCAGGTCAGGGGTGAGCGGTGGTTACCCACCAGGCAGCCAGGATCTCGCTGGGGCCTCCAAATGTTATGGGGCGCAACTTAAGAACGGACTGATCACCACTGAGAAGTCCAAATTTGAGAGTCTTTATTAAGCCGGCCGCTGACTGTCTCACACAATGTCCCCAAAAAACGGCTATTGGGAGAACAGCCTCGACCACAGGGTTGTAGGAGTTCTTATACCAAAAATCACATCAATCATAAGTGTCTGTTCCTATGATTCAAAATTACAAACTAACATCATGAGATCATCAACAGAGGGGGAAGTGGTCAAACTGACCCTTACCTAAGTACAAACTAAAGAATGGTTACTAACATCCACACAATCACTGTTCACATGGTACGTTGTTTAGGAGCAATAGGAACCAAAAGAGAGCAGTTCTTTACTACATAGGAGTCACCATTGTATATTATTAAGCATGTCACACCAAGTAACTGATGATGGGCACAGAGGCGGGGTGTTCCCATGGGAGAAGCTTATTTCCTACATAACCTGGAGTCTCAGAGCAAAATGGAGTCTGTTTAGTCATTTCCCTTAGAGTCTGGCCTATAACATTCTCATGGAGTCAGATCTGTCAGCCCATCACAGTGGGTGATATTGTCATGTTAATTTCATATTCAACCTTTTATGGTAGAAAGTACCTCATTATTATTTTTCACTTAGAAGGCTTTCATAATTTGATTTTTCCATTCTATTTAAAGATAACAGTTTGTCTAATAATACTTTATTACTGTACTTAAAAATTTGAGAAATTGTGATATGATATACATAATTCAAAATTTACCATTCAGGGGCTGAGGGTGGCACAGGGGTAGGGTGCTTGCCTCACGTGCCTGAGGTCCTGGGTGTACCCCTGGCGCTGCAGGTTAAAGGAGGAACTGCGAGCCCCTGTGGCCGGCTCGTGGTGTGTACTCGTCCTGCTGTGTGGCCTTCACCAGCATGTCCCCAGGGCCTTTCACTTGGCCAAGCCCACACTGACTCCCTAAGAACCGACTCCACCCCCTCCCCAGCCCTGGCGCCCCATCCTCCTCCCGTCTCTGAGTTTGATGCCCAGGGATTTCGTGAGTGGAACCACACAGGGTTTGTCCTTTATTTCCGATTCTCTTTGTGTCCTGTCTTCAGGTTCCTCTGTGCCTTAGCATAGGCAGGGCTTCCCTTTTAGGCCAAATGGCGCCCACTGGGCCTGCTGTGTGCACAGGCCACCCTGTGCTTGCCTGCAGGTGGACACGTAGGGGTTCCCGCCTTTTGGCCATTGGCGAACGTGGCTGGGTGAAGGTCTGCAATCCTGCTTTTGTTCTTCGGGATCTGTGCCCGTGCTGGCTCTCTCTGGCTGCATCAGAGCCCCCGAGAAAGCCACCCAGAAGGGCTGGAGGTTTCAGTCCAGGATGAGCTCGTGCCCTAGCTCGACCTGAGGCGAGGCGGAAGGTTGTGGCAGGAGGTGCTGCAGAGGAGGCTGCTCACCCGCGCCTGCAGGACGCAGAGACGGGAGGAGGAAGGCCAGGAGAAAGCACATCCTTCAGAGACCTGACCTGTGGGCCGGCCGGCCTCAGCCCGCCAGGTCCCATCACCTTTACCACCGGCGCCCAGTGGCAGCACCAGCCGGGACCAGGCCTCCAGCACAGGAGTCTTGGGGGACATTCCAGATTCAAAACGCGGTCTGAAGTGGAATTACCAGACCATATGATCAGGATTCTATTTTCATTGATTATATTGTTATTGGTTTTATTATTTTATTTCTATTTTTTGAGGTACTGGGGTTTTAACCGAGGGGTACTTTACCACTGAGCCATATTGCCAGCACTTTAAAATTTTTTTTTGATATTTTGAGACAGGGTTCTGCTAGGTTGTCCAGTCTGGCCTTGAACTTGGGATCCTCTTGCCCCAACCTTTGTAGTCACTGGGATGACACCGTGCCTCGCTACTTATGGTTAAATTTAATCCTGGTGTGTGTGTGTGTGTGTGTTTAAGGATAACAGGGGTTGAACTATTGAGCTCAGGGGCACTCAACCACTGAGCCACATCCACAGCCCTATTTTGTATTTTATTTAGAGACAGGGTCTCACTGAGTTGCTTTGCACCTCACTTTTGCTGAGTCTGGCTTTAAACTCGTGATCCTCCTGCCTCAGCCTCCTGAACTGCTGGGATGACAAGCATGTGCCACTTCACCTGGCTAGTTTAATCCTTTTTTGTGGTGCTGGCATGGAACATCAGGACTTTGCACACGTTAGGGAGGCGCATCCCAGCCTGCTGTCTGTGTCTAGTGTCTGAAAGAGCCTTGCACTGCTTTCCACAGTGGCCCCCTGTCTCTCATTCCCACCAGCCCTTCACAAGGGGCCCGTTTCTCTGCGTCCTTGACAAGTGTGCTGTTTCTGTTTTCTCCTTCTTGGTGAGGCAGTTGTCCATGGTTTTGATTTGCATTTCCTAGTGGCTGGTGGTGTGGAGCATCATTGTGTGCAGTGGGCTTTGTCTGTCTTCATTGCAGCAGTGTCTTTCTGAGTCCTTTGCCTGTTTTTGATTTTGCCACTGATGCCTGCGTATGCCAGGCGTCCCCTCTGGCTGGCTGGCTGATTCCAAACCTCGCCCTGTTCTGTAGGCTGCCTTGTCCACTGGTGAAACAGTGAATATTTTGATCAAGTCTGGTCCATTTCTGGGTTTCAGGATTGTGTCTGAGAAGTCACTGCCGGGTTTATTCTACGTGGAATTGCAAGGTGCGGGTTAGTGTCGCGAGCGGCGAAGAGGCGAGTGACTAGAATTTGGTTCCAAACAAGTTGGCTTTATTGATATACTCGGGACAACACAATCCGTATCTTAACCTTAATATTCCCAATATCACACTTCAGTAAAATCATATGGCAAACCAACACACCTCAATCAAATAGTCCAAAGTCCTCTTTGCCCTGTCGGTTCTGACGACCTCGAATGCGACGTGTCTTAGTTGGAGAGAAGACGATGGCTGGTCTCGGAACTCCCTCCGGCCGATGGTCCGCGGATCGAGGACAGGCAGGCCCCGCTGGTCGTGAGGCCTTCAGAGCAGCGGAGTCTCGCCAGTCTCGATGGATGGATGACGGTGGGGCTCGTGAACCTGGCTGACGTGGGTTGGTCCGGAGCTCTGGGCTGAGCTGGGAGCTGTCTGAGAGGGGGTCACAGACCCTTCCTGCCGGCGTGTTTCCAGCCCTGGTGCAGCTGGTGCCTGCCTCCCTGCTGCACGCTCGGGCCATTTCCTTGTCAGACATCCAGGTCTGCCCCTTCAGGTGGTCAGTGTGCTGCCTGTGGTTGCCCACTTGGGATGTTCCCATCTGAGATCCAGGCAGCCTGGTGCCCTGGACCCCTTCCCCAGCCTTGTCTGCATCTCAGGGTCTGTGGGCCGGGGGGCCAAGCACACAGCTGTCCTGGGGCCAAGGTCTTGGGGTCAGCTGTGGGGACCTGCTGGGCTGCACGAGGAGTGCTGGTCGCACCTGGGCCTCATTTAGGTGCCTGCCAGGTTAGGTAGTGTCGGCATTTCATACGAGAAGACGCATCAAAACAAGCAGGTGCATGTTTGAATTTCATCGTGTAACTGAAACTGGAGACTTGGTAAGTTAGTATGAAAAAATGTTTTACTATTTTTCCAGTTGAAAATTTTAATTGACAAGCTGAAACTCTACATATGTACAGTGTGCAGCTTGGTGTTTTGATGTGTGTGTACATGGTGGAATAGCTAATTCAAAGTAATTAATACAGTACTTGGTGTAATTTTTTATGTAGTGCTGTGGATTGAACCCAAGTCTTACATTTAAGGTCGATTGATTTAATTTTTTTTTTTTTAAGTTGTGGATATACACAATACCTTTGTTTTATTTACTTATTTTTTATGTGATGCGGAGGATCCAACCCAGTGCCTCACACGTGTTGGGCAAGCCCTCTACCACTGAGGTGCACCCCAGTCCCCTTGAGTAGTCTTATGTGGGGAGAACACTTTGTATTCCTAATGTAATATGATGAAGGTTGTCTGTTTGTAATTAAATTTCATAAATTCTTAGTGGGGAAGATGGGGATTTCTTTTGTTTTTACTTGAGCAGTCTCTGTTCCAGTTGACAGAGGTCTGATTACTCATGGCTTTACTTTATCAGCACAGACCTGCGGAGCCAGCCCCTGTGCCAGGGTCTGTTTAGGTGTAGACTACCCACCCACTCGAGGAGGTGCCAGGTGGAGCTGCGGAGGGTGGGCCTGGTGCTGTCACCCCTGACTGGTGTTGGTGGCAGGTACCTAGCCCTGTCCTCTCTGCCTGGGCCTAGCAGGCTGGTGTGTTGCTTATAGCAGGAAACCTTCCACACCTGTGAAGTCAGTGAGTGGCCTGATCACCCGTCAAGTGCTGCGTGCAGAACCCTGCTTGTTTTCACAGCACCCCGAGAGCACACTGGGGCTGGAGGGGTCAAGGAGCAGGCGGCCACCCCTTCTTCCTGGAGTCCCAGTACTTGGTCAGCAGGAGGTTTTCCACCCACCCTGTCCTTTTGATCTTAACAGCAAGTCACACAGGTGGGCAGTGCTACATCCTCCCCATTTTACAGTCCAGGAAGTGAAAGTTTACCTTAGCATTTTGAAATTACTGAAAAAAAAGCAAAACCAAAAACAAGCCCAGCTTTAGTACTGAAACGGACAGCTTGAAGTCGGTAACAGCCTGCGTCTCATCTGAGAGAGGACGCTGAACTCCGGGGAAAGAGTAACTGAGATATGAGGGCCTGCGTGTCCCCAAGGCTGGAGTTGGACCTTGGAGCAAAGGGGAGGCTCAACTGGAGAAGTTGCTGGTTTGGTACAGCAGGTACAGGCTTTTGGGGGCCTGCACAGTCCCCTCCCCAGCAAGTCACATGGGGCTACAGAGGGATCCATGTGATGGTCCTTTGGAGAGGGTCGTGGGAAGGTTCTGATCAGACTGAGAGGCCTAATCCATGGCCTCATGCCCATCTGGCTGACCCACCCACAATGGCCCCTCCAGCTGTTCCTCCAGTGCCCACTCCCAAGGAAGCATGGTGCTTTTGGGCCCAAGAGAACTTGCTGGCTCCAGGGCCAGAGCCCCATCGCTGTCCCCACAGACGCATCCTAGTGAGCAGCTGCTTCCCTGCCCCTGCTCCGGTCGTGAGCGCTTTTCCTGAGCAGTAGGAGGAGCGCAAGCAGTGCTTTTGGCTGTGGCCAGAGGCGGCTTCCAGAGGGATCCAGTGGGATCTTGAGTGAGTAGGAGACTTGCTGCTGGAGCCTCCCAGGGGCTGTGCTGGGCCTGTGCCAGAGAAGGGGTGGAGTTGGAGTCTGGGCTGGTCTCCTATGTTTTTGGTCTTTTAAATGAGATGTTAATTTGCTGCTGAAGAAGAGGAAGGTTCTGAGTTGCCATGACGTGGTTTCCAGCTGG
Source organism: Sciurus carolinensis (assembly GCF_902686445.1). Taxonomy (NCBI): domain Eukaryota; kingdom Metazoa; phylum Chordata; class Mammalia; order Rodentia; family Sciuridae; genus Sciurus; species Sciurus carolinensis. The sequence continues at coordinate 767,757 of NC_062223.1, forward strand.
ACGGTGCACCATCAACCCTTGCAGAGGTTTTTATTTTTCCAGGCCCCTCCCTTAGGCCCCATGTGCTGACCCCACCCAGCAAGAAGACCATCCTTGCCAGTGTCTCCAGGTGGGGCTGGAGACTGGCTGCAGCAACTATGCTGCACCCTCAGGTGGAGAGGAGGGCAGCGGTGTGTTCGCTGGCCGTGGTTCTGGACCTGCCTCGCTCTGGTCTTGGGGAGGTTCGGTCATGCTGTGCGCGTGTGGCTCATGGCCTCTTGATTTGTTCTGAAACTTGTGAAGTGGGAGATGATCTAGAGTATGTTCATCTACCTCGATTACTAAACAGGCTTTAGAACCTGACTTGTGATTTGTGGCAGGATGGGTGGATTCCAGCCTTGTGAGGGCCGTGTGGGTTGTGGCAGGACAGGGGAGTCCAGGCTGCTGGACAGCCTGCGGGGTTGTCCTGGGAGGGCAGAGCTCCTGCAGCCAGTGTTCCTTTGTTAAAGGGGACGCTCAGCTTGTGGGTTGTGGTGGCAAGGCCCTGCTGGCCCAGGTCCCACTGCCTGGCCCCTGTGAAGATCCCCTTTCTGCCCCTGTTGCTCTGCTGTCCTGTTCTCCCCTTCTTCCTCACTCACTAGAATTGACCCTCTCCTCACGCTTTCTCTAGGTGACAAGGCTCTTGATGGCTACAGTAAAAAAAAGTATGTCTGCAAGTTGCTCTTCATCTTTCTCCTCGGTCATGACATTGACTTTGGACATATGGAGGCTGTGAACCTGCTAAGTTCAAACAGATACACAGAAAAACAGATTGTGAGTATGGTGGCAGGGTGGGCCTTGAGCCCACTGACCTCCCCCTCCCCTGTTCCACTCTGTACTCTGTGCTGACACATGGTGGACAACCTGGGACCCTGCCCTGCCCACCACACCTGAGTGCTTCTGGGCAGAGGGCATGGGAGAGTGGACTTCTTCCCTGGGGTGGGTTCTTCTGGTGAGTTGGCCCCTTTTGCTGCTGCCCTCACGACTTCCCCTCTGTGCCCCTGGAATGCTCCCTGTGGTCTGGCTAGTGCATTTGCTAAGAAGTAGGTTTACCTGAACGACTCTGCCCTTCCTGGAACACAGGGCTACCTTTTCATCTCCGTGCTGGTGAACTCCAACAGCGAGCTGATCCGCTTGATCAACAATGCCATCAAGAACGACCTGGCCAGTCGTAACCCTACGTTCATGGGCCTGGCCCTGCACTGCATCGCCAACGTGGGCAGCCGAGAGATGGCCGAGGCCTTTGCCGGGGAGATCCCCAAGATCCTCGTTGCTGGGTGTGTATCTGGGCACTCTGGGCTGCCCTTTCGGTGTTGAGCACTCAGGGTGTGCCGTGTTGCTTACGCAGTGCTCTGGTCTTGCAGCTGTGTAATGGGCATGTGGCACACTCTGAGGTTAGGTCAAGATGTGCTGGTTCAGCTGGCCATGGTGGCACACACCTATAATCCCAGTGACTCAGGAGGCTAAGGTGGGAGGATGGCAAGCTCAAGGCCAGCCTCAGCAGCTTAGTAAGACCCCAAGGAACTTAATGAGACTTTGTCTCAAAATAAAAAACAATGAAAAGGACTGGGGATGTGGGTCATTGGCCCTTCAGTCACCAGTTCTTAAAAAAAAAAAAGAAGAAGTGCCAGTTGAGGGTTTGGTGGAAGTCCAGTCAGATTGTGCCTCCCTGGGGCCACTGAATGTAATCAGCAGATTGCAGGGGAAAGTGTGACCCTGGCAGCAGCATCCAGGCCAGAACGGGCTCCAACTGGCGTGGCACCTGGAGGGGGAGGCGTAGAGGTGTCCTGCCACGCTGGCACTTCTTGCTTTTCCCAGAAGCGTTAGAAGAGCAGGCCATGCTGCAGAACCCTGTTTGTTCTGCGTCCTCTGGTCCTCTCCTGGTTAATCTGGAGAGCAGCCGAGTGGGCCCTAGTAAGTGACTCCGGAAGAGTCTGAAACGGCTCCGGCCCTACACCACGGGCTGGTTCGAGTGCTCCCGGCGTTGGGTGGCTGGACCACGCTCACTGGGTGGCACAACTCACTGCACCTTCAGCAGGATCTGAAAGAGAGATGGAGATGTCAGGGAACCGAGCAGGGTGTTGAGGCTTGGAGCAAGGTGGTGGTGCCTGCAGGCTGCATGGCAAGGGCCAGAGGCAGGAGAAACAGGCTAGGGTTTCCCTCTGTGCCACCTTGCCCCTGGTGGTCACAGTGGGGTGCCTACTACTGTCACTGAGTGGGCAAAGGCCAGGATGCTGCTAAGTGTCCTGTGTGGTAAAGGAGCCATGGGCTGCACCAAGGGCTTCCCCTTTGAGCAGCATGAGGCACAGTGTAGGGAAGGGTCTCAGGAGTGTCACGGAGAGTAGCCTGGAAGACACTGCAGAGCAGCCCTGTGACAGTTCAGACACGCAGGAGCTCTGGGGCCACTGAGGGCAGATGGGAGGTGTACCACAGCTGAGATTGCAGTGAGAGACTCAGGGACCCATCAAAGCCCAGCCAGAAGCAGAAACAGCAGGAACACGTGGGTATCCTGAAGCAGAACCTTCAAGACGGAAGGAGATGTGACAGGGTCTGAGTAGGTGTTGGGCAGAGCATGGGCCAGACAGCAGAGCAGAGAGGAAGCCCTGAGAGAGGCCAGCGAGGACCCCAGGCCCTCCTCCCTGCTGCAGTCACTGCAGAGCCCTGTGCACAGGACACCTGTGTGTGGCTGTCTGTCAGCCGTGTGTGCTGCTTTCCTCTATCACTGTGCACAGGACTGGCCCACAGGGAGTGCTGAGCCAGCATCCAGGTGGAGGGAATGTAAGCCGGGTCATCCCTGCAGAGTGCTCCCATGGACAGAGGGGACAGTTCCCTGGGTCCACCCATGTGCTGCAAGTCAGTGAGGGTGAGGACAGAGACTGTGCAAGGACCCTCTTGCAGGGGACGGTGGGCCTGGCACTCCACCCCTCTGAGCCTCCTGTGAGGACCTTCTGTAGACAGTTGCTGCCTCTTCCAAAGCTCACTGTAGCAACAGAGGCCAGCCATGAAATCCCACTGAACCAGAGATGGCTCTGAAAACAGTGCTCTGGGGTGGACACCGTGGTCAGAGAACACTGCTGACCTCCAGTCCCTGGAGGCAGGAGACTGGTGGCTGCAGAAGGCATTGTCATGGAGTACAGCCGTGGCACCAGAAATAGGGATGCAGGGGAGGGCAGGGCTACAGGCTGGTGCTGTCATTGCTCTGGGACTCCCGTGACACTCAGAGCATTGTGGAGCAGTCAGGAGGCGCTCTGGGCCTCTTGTTCAGTGTCCTGGTTGCAGGCATGGAGACTGGTGACGCGAGGGAAGACAGCTGACTGGCGCCACACAATTTCTGCAGGCCCAGCAGACTTGCTGGTGGGGCCGGGGAGGCATGTGCTACTCTTTGTAGGTGTTTGTGTCAAAAAGAACTTTTTATTCAAAGTAACTTTTCCTCGGAATAGTGCTGGGGAGATGGAGGGGTTTCTCATGTTAGTTTTTACCACATTTAGGAATAAAAATCCCAAATTCAAAAGGTAAGCAGGAATGCTCCGAAGCTCTTCTCTCCCTTCCAGGTGTTTCCACCTTAAGTGCCCCCAGGAGATGGACTGGTTTTTTCCAGGTCATTTGGACAGCTGAAGGGTGTCTCCTGGTGGGCCTGTTGCTCAGGGGTCGGACTTGGGGTGTGGAGAAGAAGGCACAGGTGGCAGGTGCCTCCCACCAGTCCTCTGCTCCTCTGCACTGATCTGCAGCCTTTGTGCTGTTGGCCTTTATGCTCACTGGGAGGGAGGAGAGGAGAGTGGGTCCTGTATCAGACACTGGCCCCAAGACTTGACTCAGTGTGACCGGAAGGCTGGCCTGTGGGTACCAGGTATGACTGCAGACTGGACAGGGAAGTGACACTTCTGTGCCATGCTAAGCGTGTACTCCTGAAACCTTGTTTGCTCGTCTTTGTACACACATCAAAGCCCTTTCTGCCCCGGGCATCAGGAGCAGTACTGGTGCTCTGGGTCCTGGGCACAGAACACTTGCCAGCTCCCGTTCTCAGCAGGGTGGAGCAGGGCACGGTGTGTGCAGGGGCTGCAGGAGGACTGACAGCATTCTGGAGCCAAGAGAGGAAACTGCTGTGGCAGGCGAGGCCCTCCCAAGTGCCGTGGTGTGGGGAGAATGAGCGGGGCCAGCCTACACAGCCAGGCCTGGTGACGAGTGTGGAGGAGGGCACTGAAGGTGAAGGCTTGCGCGGTGGGACCCTGCATACTCTCCACGTGGCTCTGTGCAGGGGCACCCTCTGTGTGACCTCTGGTATCTGTCTTCCAGAGACACCATGGACAGTGTGAAGCAGAGTGCGGCCCTGTGCTTGCTGCGCCTGTACAGAACCTCTCCTGACCTTGTCCCCATGGGTGACTGGACGTCCCGTGTGGTGCATCTCCTCAACGACCAGCATTTGGTATGTACTTCTGCCACCTGCAGTCTTCTCTGGAAGAGCCATGGCCCGAGAGGCAGTGCGACTCTGCAGACGGGGAGCAGGGATCTGCATAGGTGTGACCACGTCTGCACATTGTAGCAGCTGGTGTGCAGCCCACCTGCACCTGTGGGGAGAGGCACCACCAGATGGGTGCTTTCTGGAAGAGCCTGTTCTGTGAAGGGCATTCCCTCCACTGTTTCTGACAACTGCCTGGCTTGGGCTACGAGATGGAGTTTCCTGTGGTCCCAGGTAGACTCTGGCATGCAGGCTTAATGCTCCTTGGGCTCAGCTGTCATTTATTTTATAAATAGGAAGAGGTCTCAGGGACTCAGTGACCATGGTCAGGGCATGTCATGGAGTAGGCCACCCAGTCCAGGGACATGGAAGGTAGCAGTGGCAGTGTTGCTTGCTTTCTGCTGGACAGGTGGTCAGTCTCCCTACTGCGTGGGTAAGTGAGTGCGCTAGCTGGTTTCTGTATTTCTTCCCCAGGAGAAATCTTCTGCAAAAGTTAATTAAAAATGAAGATCATTACATGGACCGTTAGGGAGAGAGCATGGGGGGTTGCAGTGGGATTTTGCTGTGGAGTGACATCTGTCTGAGCTGTCCCCATGACGACTTCTGTGCTTGGTGGGATGTGAGATGGAGCTGAACCCTGCAGGTCTTGGTGCAGGGAGCAGGCTGAGGACCTGAACAGGGGCACTGAGGATGCCGCTGCAGGTGTGGGTCCTGGGTGCTGGCAGGGCACCTGCTTCTGCAGTGAACTGCAAGATGCTGCTCCAGGCCATCCTCTGTGGCCACACTTCAGTGCCAGTAGACCCCGCGGGCCAGAGGGCCTTTTTCAGGTTTGCAAATGAGGAAACCAAGGCTCAGAAGGTGAATCTAGTCTTCCAAAGGGTATGAGTTGAGGTGTCGGGCAGGTGCAGACCCAGGTGCTGTGAAGGTGTGGAGCCAGCCGGCCACTACTCACAGGCCTTCTGCATCGTGTGAGTGTCTGTTGAGTTTTGGCAGGTGTTGCCCTCATGCAGCCTGGAGGGCAACTTCCCCTGGCCTCAGGGTGGAAGGGTGGTGCCTCCTGCTTGGTGCTCTGTGACTGAGATCCCAGGGACTTGGCTTGCTTTCCAGTTTTTCTGTGCACTCCCTCTCTTGCCAGGTGCACTGATGGACATGCCCTGGGGCACAGGCCTAAGGTAGGTAAGGGCCAGGAAGCCCTGTGCCGCTCAGTGCCTCCTCCTCTCTGCTGCTCTTCTTCCTTGCACATCTTGCCTCCAGCTTTGCTGTGAGGAAGGCCTGGGGCTTGGCTTTCTCTGACCTCAAGGTCAGGGACCCTGGGAAAGTGTCATCTGTTTACTCAGCAGTTTAGGGGTCTAGGGTCCTACTGATGGGGCAGGCTGAGGTGTGGGCAGGCCTGGCAGAGGAGGTCAGGAGTTCAGGGTCAGGTGCGTGCAGGAGCTGCATGGGTGGGAAAGGGGATGGTTCTGTGCCCTGAGCTGGGCATGGTGGTCCTGCGGTCACGTGATGAATTAGGTGGGCTGGAGAGGATGAGGAAGTGAGCTGCCGTCTGGGGGAGGGCTGGGGGCAGGGAGGAGGTGGTGCAAGTGTGCGCACACGTCCCCTCAGGAGGGCCTGATGCCCTGGGGAGACTGCACTGGAGAGCGAGCCTTGAGTTGGCAGCAAGTGAGCCGAGCGGCCCCCTGTGGGAGAGTCTCGAACTCAGGAGCCCGTGGGGAAGGGCTCACACCGGTGGGTCTGCGTGCTACTGAGTCCCAGCGGTTCTGGGTCCACCAGGGAAACCTGTCAGCATGCACCTTGCCCACTGAGAAACGCACAGCATGCTCAGTTAGGTCTGCTGTGAGTTAGTATTCTCGTTTTCATCAGACAGTGGAAGAGAGAAGGCAGTGGCCCTCGTGGGCCTGCTCCCCAACCCAGTGCGGGAGCAGCTAGGCAGGAACCTGATACTCTGGCAGTGGTTGACATGGATGGCTGCTGTACTGACTGTCCGTGTCTTCAGGCTCAGTCAGAGTCATTCATTTTACCATTTTTCTTATATTTGTGAGAGAATGTCTTTACTCAGTCCAAGTCTTTGAAGAGATGGAGTTACAGGACCCTGCCTCCTAGAGGGTCTTCAGGGTGTGCAGGCAACGCAGGGGTGAGTTTCCTGGTCCTGGGGGGGCCTCCATCCACGCTGCAGCTCTTCAAGGGCAGAGCGAGGCCCAGCAGGGCTGTGAGGGTTGAGTGGGTCTGTGGGCCTGGCTCCCTCTGCAGCCATGTCACTCAGGCAGCCCAGCAGATGGCGACAGGCAGACAGGTGGCAGAGAGGAAGGCTCCATGCACTGCTCCATGTGGGCTCTGGGCCACTCCAGAGCCTGGGCCCAGCTGCGTTTCCCAGGTTATGGAGAGAAGCTGGGTAAAGGCGACAGCTTGTGTGTGCTGTCTCCATCTTGAAGACGCTGTGGGTCCATCGGGGCCAGCCTGGTGCCCGGGTGGCTGTGGGTTGCAGAGTGCCACTCCCCATGTGCCTGGACCCTAAGCCCAGATGGGCATCTGTCTGAAACCAGGCGCCTGTTGCTGTTTCTTCCAGGGTGTGGTGACCGCGGCCACGAGCCTCATCACCACACTGGCACAGAAGAACCCAGAGGAGTTCAAGACCTCGGTCTCCCTGGCCGTCTCCAGGCTGAGCAGAGTGAGTGTGGTGGGGCAGATGTCGGGTGGGCTTGAGTCTCCATTGTTCCACTCAGTTAATCTCTTAGTTTACTTTTTAGAATGCTTTGTGAATTCAAGGATGGAGACCATGCTGGTTAGCCTTTAACGTTTCTTTGAAATCTTTTATTATTTGAGAAGGATCCTGTCCCAGCAGGACCAGCACACAAAGCCAGTCCTGCTTGCTGTTCCATCCCCTGTGCAGGCCAAGGGTCACACACGAGGCTCCTTGCAGAGGGGTGCCTGCCCTCACCCAGGTGCCACCCCCTCAGTGGCGTCCTGGACGGTCTAGGGTCCCGCAAACACCCTGGGCACGTGCACTCTGCTGCGCAGTCCTCTGGCCTGCTTTGCGTAGCGTCGCCTGGCCTCTATGTGATGGGCACAGTGCATCAGCCTCCACCATCAAGTCCTACTTCATCTGCACATCCAGGCTCTGTGGGCCTCCCTTGCTCGCACTGGTCCTGGGTGGCTCTGCTCAGCTGAGGCAGTGCAGCCGGCTTCCAGAGAGCCTTGCCGTCTGCGCGTGCCTCTGTGCACCCGTTCTACACCCTGCCCGGCACTGGGGGCTTGGCCTCTGGACTTTGGCTTCTCATTGTGGTTTATTCTGCGTTCTCCTGACTGTCTGTAGGATAGTACCTTTCAGGTGGATTGGCTGTTGGGATCTCTTCTCTTGTGAAGTGCTGAAGACTTTTGCCCATTTTTCTATAGTATTGTCTTTTTTTGTGGTTTCACGGCATTTCCTTGTTTTGGATGTGAGAACTCTGTTGGCAGTATTGAATTGGACTTTATAACTGGCCAACACGTATTTGTGGTTGGTCTTAAAAAATGGCAGCTTCACGTTACTTGCCCTCCTCTGTGTTTGGAAGTTGCTGTGACCTGCATTTCGCGGTCTTCGTGGAGTCTTCTGCCGTCAGATTCTACAGCAGTGTGGTTGAATTTGCTAGGCTTCTCTGTGACCAGTGCTCTCTGTGTGTGGCTCCTATGCTGTGGCACCCTTGGCGCAGGCTAGAGAGCACTGCAGAGCAGGCACCTTCCTCAGGTCCAAGTGCTCCCCTCCTGTGCTCCTGACCTCACTGGACTGGCTCTTGGTGTCCCACAGAGCAAGCCCTGATGTCCTGGTCCCCTACCCCAGTAATCCTGCTGGGATTTGGGATTGACTTTATGAATGCAGTCTCTCTCCCCATTTATTTAGATAGTCTTTAATTTCCATAGCATGTTATCTTTTTGAGATTCTTTTATTAGATTTATTTCTATATTTTACATTTAAAATGCTATTTTGAAGGATAGCCTGAATTTCTTATATTTTAATTTTTTTTTAGTACTGAGGATTGAACACAGGAGTGCTTAACCACTGAGCCACATCCCCAGCCCTTTTTATATTTTATTTAGAGACAGGATCTTGCTGAGTTGCTGAGTTAGGGGGCCTTGCTGAGTTGCTGAGGCTGACTTTGAACCCATGATCCTCCTGCCTCAGTCTCCCATGCTGCTGGGATTTCAGGTGTGCGCTGCCATGCCTGGCAGTAACTTGAAATTTTTACTTTTGTGTGTGTGATGCTGGAGATGGAACGAGCCCCTCATGCATGGTTGGCCAGTGCACTATCCAAGCCACACCCCAACCCAGTTTCTTCACTTTTGTCTATCATATGTTTATGTAACTTTACAAGTGCAGTTCAGTGGTGTGAAGTGGTTTTGTAACGCACACCTAGCACTGTGACTTTTCCCATCCTGTGAGTCTGATATTGTCCCCATTAAATGTGGGCTCCCCACTGAACCTCTTCTTCAGTGTCTGGCTTTCTGTCTCTGAGTCTCAGAGCTCCAGGACCTCGTGAGTGGAATCACACAGGATTGCTTTTGTGACTGACTTATTTCTTTTACTTCACTTGCTCTCAAGGTTCACCTGTGTTGCTGAATATTTCAGAACTTGAATTTCAGGCTGTGTAATAGTCTTTCATATGGATGACCCTAGTTGGCTCTGTGCCCCAGTTGGCTCTGTGCCTTTGGTCCTTACCTGCCTGCCAGCCATACCATGGCACCTTGGGACCCCACTGCGTGGACAGCTAAGACCCTTGACACCCCTTCCCCACCATTTCCTCTCCCACAGCATGGACTCAGGCATCCATGGTGTCCAGCTTTGGGGCTCATGTCCCTAGACTGGCAGGGAAGAGGGAAAGAGGGGGTCTTTGAATCCTGCCCCCCCACCTAGCTGCCTCTGCCCTCTGGGCCCCAGAGGAGACGTCTTTGTGACGGGCACTGGCCCTGGAGCAGTCTGTTTCCAGGCCTCTTGCCCCCTGTATCTGCTTCTTGGCTTTAGAGTGGCACTGGGGCAGGGGCAGTCTTTAGTCCAAGAACCATCCTGGTCCAGCTGCTCCCTGGGTGCCTGCTGCTAGAACTCGTTTCCTCCAGTCCTGAGGAGCAGCCCTCCATGGACAACTACTGCCTGCTTCAGACCATCAGGAGGGGCAGCTTTGCCAAAGTCAAGCTGGCCTGGCAGGAGGTTGCCATCAAGGTGGACCCAACTGAACCCCAGCAGCTTGCTGAGCCTGTTGCAAGAAGCCCGCAGCATGTGAAGCTCTTGAAGCTGATGGAGACTGAGGAGACAAATACTTGGTGATGGAACTGGCGAGTGCTGGAGGAGTGTGACCACTTGTGTGACGTAGCCACCGGGGCAAGAGCGCAGGTGCCAGTTTGTACTGTGCCCACTCTTGACTCCAGAAAGGCTTTGTGCTCAGGGACCCGAGGGCTGGGGACTTGCTGCTGGACACTGAAGTTGATGTCCAGATCACAGACTTGGGCATTAGCAATGAGTTCACTCTGGGCTCGAAGCTGGACACATTTTGCGGGAGCCCCCCATTTGCTGCCCTGGAGCTGTTCTAGGGTAAGAGGTGTGATGGGCCAGAGGTGGACATCTGGAGCCTGGTGTCATCCTGTATACCTCGTCAGCAGCTCCCTCCTCCTTGGACGTGACCTCAAGGAACTACAGGAATGTGTCCTCAGGGGAAGTGCTAGATCCCTTTCTACATGTTCACAGACTGAGGGTGTCCTGTGGAGATCATTGTGCTGGACCCAACTAAACACTGTTCTCTCGAGCAAACAGTGAAAGAGGGATGAATCAGCACCAGCCACAAGAGTGAGGCGTTGAAGTCACATCCAGAGCCTGAGCAGGGCTCTGGGGACACCAAGCAAATGGAGGTAAAGGTGTGTGTGGGCTACGCACAGGAGGAAACCGAGAGGCCTTGAACAGCCAGAAGCACAAGAGTAACCACCAGCTGCCTCCTGCAGGGCTGGAAGACTGAGGAGGGTGGGGACTGGGGGACCACAGGCTGGCCCTGGCACAGGTGGGGAGGCCTGCTGACACTGGGGATCATGTTCCAGGAAAGCACCCCTCCATCTGCCACCACCAGCGACTTCTGTGGCCCATCCCGGCCTTCCCTGCACCCCTAAGGCAGCCGGGTCAGCATGGGGGAGTCAGAGGTGCAGGAGGAGCAGCCACCAGGCCTGAAGGTGAGCTGCAGAACCTCAGGAGGTGTTAGTTGAGGGCTGCCAACCTCCAGGACCATGGTCAGTGGTGCCCACAACCACCGAAAAGCCAAGATCCCTGAGCAGTGGACACCCGGCAGGAGCAGCCCTCACAGCTTGCCTCCCACCGTGATGGCTCGCAGGAGCACCTGTGGTAGTGCAGCATTCCAGAGAGCAGCCCAGGCACCCTCTCCAGTCGAGGCTGGTTCCTGGCTCAGCAAGCTCATTGCAGAGGTCCATGCCTCGGGCTCTAGGGCCTGAGGCGGGGACAGAATGCTGGCTTCTCGAGGAGTCCCTTCCCTTCCGAGGGGCCCAAGCTCCTGCTCTGGTGTGTCATTCATTCCCCATCCCTTGAGGAAAGACTACTGTCACATTCAGGTGTCACCGAGTAGGGTGCAAGAGAGGGTTGCTGCTTGGCTGTCGACTGGCAGCTGCTGTGACCGTTCTGTGCTGCAGAGCACGGTGGGCTTCATGACATGGACAGGACTGTCAGTAGACAGGCCCTCAGAGTGCCTGATGCGGAAGATGTGAAAGAAACCCTGTGTGCAACTGCAGAGCTGACCTGCGGGCGGACTTGGCCTCCAGCCAGCATGGCTTCTTGGATGCCATCTAGGTCTCCTGCTGTCAACGCCTCTCACCCTGTTCTGTCTTACAGATTGTGACGTCGGCCTCAACAGATCTTCAGGATTATACCTACTACTTTGTCCCAGCACCCTGGCTGTCAGTCAAGCTCCTAAGGCTGCTGCAGTGCTACCCACCCCCAGGTGATGGCCAGCGGGGCAGGGGAAGTCGGCCCACCTAGACCTACATGGGGAGGGTTAAATTCTTTTGCTAGATTTGAGCCTTTTGCTATGTGGGACATTCCTTGCAAGAGTTCTGGTTCTCATTGGTTACTTCCTCTGCCAATGCTGCTGTGTCTTGCTCTGGGAGAGGCCGTGGTTGTTAAGACTTGGATTCCTCTGTGCTTTTATGTAGTTTCAGATCTGTGCAGTTTTTTGAGACAAGTCTTTCTACGGTGCTAGAGATGAACCAGGGCGCAGCCATCCACTCCAGTGCTGTGCCACTGGGTTACACGCTGGCCTCCTTGCTGGCGTTAGTAGCCATGTCCCAGGAGTTCCAGAATTTTTGTGTTCTTTCTCTTTTGTTTCAAGAGGAAGTCTGAAGCTTTCTGTCTGTGTTGCTGTTGCAGCAAGCACTTCCTCTGTTCCTGTAGGTGAGAGCAGGTGGAGGAAAGGCCTTTCTGTCCCTTTTTCTTGCGATTTTTTTCCATCATGTTTTGTCCGGGTCTTTGGATTTTATTTCCTCCCCACTAAGATAATCTGTATCTCAGTAAAAGTGCTCTGCATGCGTCCTGCATTGAGGCGCAGGCCCCTTCATTTCTGGCATATCTGCCACTGTAACAGGAGGCTGACGGCTTTCTCACATGGTTTTTTGAGTGCTCCTGGCTGCTGCACAGTTAGGATTGGCTCTTTCAAGTCCCACAGATCCTCTGTGGATTGGGGGCCTCTCAGCAGGTGTGAGCCTGAGGCCGGGGAGCCTGACCAGTCCTTCTTCGTTGCCCAGAAGACCCTGCAGTGCGAGGCCGCCTGACCGAGTGCCTGGAGACCATTTTGAACAAAGCCCAGGAGCCACCTAAGTCGAAGAAAGTGCAGCACTCCAATGCCAAGAATGCTGTGCTGTTCGAGGCCATCAGCCTGATTATCCACCATGACAGGTGAGCGCCTGGCCTGCTGCAGACGCTGCTGTGGCTCCCAGCGTTGCTCCCCTGGACCTGCCCTTCTCCCTCCTGGCGTGCCCTCTCTGCTCCCCTGGACCTGCCCTTCTCCCTCCTGACGTGCCCTCTCTGCTCCCCTGGACCTGCCCTTCTCCCTCCTGGCGTGCCCTCTCTGCTCCCAGATTCTCCACCAGATGCTTTGCTAACTGTGGCCATCCCCAAAACTACCTCCTGCCCTTCTGAGCTTGCCCGTCCTGACTGACTTCTCCCATGGAGATGCAGTAGAGAGTCGGGATTGCATGTCCTGTTGGCTGTACTGTGCTGGCCCAGGTCTCCTAGGGCAGTGGTGGGGACGACTCTGCCTGTGGACACAGCACAAAGGGCTGTGGCAGCTGCCGTGCTTCCCAGTGGGCCTGCAGCACTGTACTTGGGTTCCAGTGAGGGGGTGTGGCCCGCAGGCCTGTGGGCAGACAGCAGCTGCCCTTAGCCATTGCTCCTGATGTCAGAGCAGTCCCCCTTCAGCAAGGCAAGGAACGCTGAAGTGAGGTTTCTAATGGGAGCATGCCTCTTGGTCCTCACTGAATGTGCTTAAAGAGAATCGGAGTCACACAGAGGCAGTAGGGACTACGTGGAGACGTTCATGTCTGTCTTGTGCCTCCTCACTCGCTGCCTGCCCTGGCTTTTGCTGCCTATGCAGCTGGGCGCCAGACTGGCTGCTGACTGAGGTCACTTTTCTGGTCAGGACCAGATTCCAGCAGCACCTTGACTTCTGGACTCCAGAGTGGGTGGGATTCTGCAGAGCTTGGGAAGGTTCCAGTGGGAACAGGAGCTACAGGCCGTGACACCTATGTGAGAGCCAGGTTGGGTCCTGCCTCTCAGGCCCTGGAGTTCTTGCTTGGGAGCGTGCAATGCCTTTGTCCGGCGCACAGCAGGGCCCAAGGCTCTCCTGCTGGCCTGACGAGAGCTGAGGGAGCCTCTCCCCTCCCACCCGTGCAGTGAGCCAAACCTGCTCGTGCGCGCCTGCAACCAGCTGGGCCAGTTCCTGCAGCACCGGGAGACGAACCTGCGGTACCTGGCCCTGGAGAGCATGTGCACGTTGGCCAGCTCCGAGTTCTCCCACGAGGCTGTCAAGACCCACATTGAGACCGTCATCAATGCCCTCAAGGTCAGCAGCGTGCGGAGCTGTGACTCTGCTGAGTCCCCTTGGCAGTTGGGTTTGGGTCCAGAAGTGCTTCCCTGGCTCCTGTCATCCATTACACAGGCTGGGCACAGCTGCTGGGCGAGTTGTCTTGGGGACCTGCCATGGGGTCCCGCCGTGTCTAGAGGCCACACTGGCCAGCCAGGTGGAACCCTGGGCTGCATGCGTGTCACCACAGCAGTCCTGACTTCTCATGGGACAACTCTCCTGTGATGTCCTGCTCGCCGAGTCCCAGCTAATGGTTTGGTGGATAGAAGCAGTTCTTTTTTGGTAGAAAGGTGAATTTTTTTTTTCTTGGCACCAGGGATTGAACCCAGGGGCGCTTAACCACTGAGCCACATTCTTGCCCTTTATTTAATATTCTTTATTTTTGAGACATGGTCTCACTAAATTGCTTAAGGCCTCCTTACATTGCTTGGGCTGCCTTTGAACTTGCCATTCTCCTTCCTCTGCCTCCCAAGCCATGCACTTTCACACCTGGCTGAAAGATGAAATATTTTATTCTCTCTAAGAAAACTCACACTTTCTTGAGGAAAATTCACTTTCTCAAGGATTTCAGATTTGTTTTTTAAATATTTTTTTAGTTGTTGAAGGACCTTTATTTTATTCATTTATATATGCGGTGCTGAGAATCGAACCCAGTGCCATGCTAGGCAAGCGCTCTCCCACTAAGCCACAACCCCAGCCCCTCAGATTTTTTTTAAGAAGTAAAATTTTAGCACTGGAGGCACCTAGCATGTGCCAGGCATGTGCTGCTATCTGTCTGAGTCTGCAGGACCAACCTGGCAGGCCTGCTCATGCCCACGCCTGCCTGTTGGCATGGAGCAGCAAGAGGCCACAGCTGGAGGTCACAGTGCATGTCCTGACCGAGTCTCGTGCTGTGGACCACAGGTTTGCATGTCCTGGTGTCCTGGGGCTCGCTGGGCTTTGCTTTGGGCACCAGTTGGAGGCCGAGCGCTGGTCCTGGGTGTCTGTCTGGTCGTTCCCGTCATCCGCAGGGAACCACCCTCGCCTTACCTTGCTCTGGCCCTTGCCGAGGCGCCTCTCGTCCTGCCTTGGCATCCAGCTTACCTCCTCACACACCTGTTCTGGTTCCTTCTGGGGCAGAGTCAAGAGCCTGCCTCGGGGCGAGCTCCTGGGTGATGCTCCCAGGTGATGCAGAGGGTGCCAGTCTCTGACCACTCAGTGGAGAGGCCTCCATGACCCAACCACTGGGTACAGAGACGCTAGCCAGCAAAGTGGGCATGGTGAGCGGGAGGGAGCTAGATGCTGGACTGACTGGACCATTTGGCCCATGTTGTGGGTGGTGAGTGAGTGAGGGGTCTATGTGACCCCAGTCAGTTGGGCTCCCAGCCACAGACAGTGAGTGAGGAGTGGGTGCAGCATGGTGATGGGACCAGAGCCCTAGGGGCCCAGTTGGGGCAGGATCCTGGGGAGCCCTGGGTGGCTCCCACAGCATGTAGATGCTGAGACCCTGGACCACACACTTCAGGGGACAGTGACTGCCCACCAGCCTGTGGTTTGTGTGGGTAGCCACTTGATTCCTTGCGCTCCCCTACAGACAGAGCGGGACGTGAGTGTGCGACAGCGAGCTGTGGACCTGCTCTACGCCATGTGTGACCGCAGTAATGCCCAGCAGATTGTGGCTGAGATGCTGAGCTACCTGGAGACAGCCGACTACTCTATCAGAGAGGAGATTGTGAGTCCGTAGCTGGGTCTGCCTGCTGCTGGACTGTTCCCGGGTGGCTTGTGACTGTCCAGCACACTTGGTTGGGGGTCTGTAGGATGCTGGACAGAGGACCCCTTGGTGCTGGCCTTGCAGTCAGCATGGAGCTGCCTCACATCTCCCCAGCAGCAGACTTTCCCAGGACCTCTGTCTTTCAGTGTGGTGCCAGTTTGGCAGGGTCGGAGGGGCCTCAGTGGTCTGCATCACGGCTAGTGTTTCAGGGCCTGTGGGCAGGTTGCTCAGTGGTGCTGACATGGAGCTGTAATTGACACGTATCTGTGGGGCATGTTTTCCTGGGACCCCTCGTCCTCCAGCTGGACGTGAGCCTGAGTGGTGGCTCCCTGCATGGAGCCATGGCCTCCCGTGACTCTTGTCAGTCACCACACAGTGGGCATGCACCCGACAGGCTCTGCCGCCTAGCAGGCCCCTGCTCGTGTCACGTGACCAGGTCTGAGGGAGGGGACCCCGGAGCCACATGGCCGCAGAGGAGATCCGCAGCTGCCCGTGCTCCTAGCCCAGGGCTGGCACTGGCTCCTCCTACCTGAGTGCAGACAGGGTGCTGCTCGGCTCTCCATCACAGTAGTGGAGCACCCTGGTGATCGGCTTGTAGTAGGAAGGTGTATTCTGCCTCCCAGCCTTGGAGCCCGCAGTCCAGGGTCCTCTGGGCCCGTGCGTGGTGTGTTTGGGCAGGCGGCCTGCCGATTCAGCCAGTGCTTGTTTCTGACCTGGGTGGAGGGCTGGTCCTTGGAGAGGCCCTCCTTAACGCCGCTCTGGGTGTTTTGGCAGACGGTGGAGCTGTGTCCATGGGCACATCACGTACACGCTGTGCGTCCTTTCTTAAGGGTTTAGAGCCATCATGCTGTTGACCTGTGTCACGTGTCTCAGTCCCAGGACCAGGGCTCACCTGCCTGCTACCTGCGTTGCCCGTTGGCTGCTTGGAGTGCTTGCGGTGCAGCCATTCCCTGCCCACAGGCTGTTTGCCCTCCTGTGCACTCAGGGTGGTGGTCTGCGTGTGCTCTGGGTGCTGGAGGCAGGCCTGGTGGACTCAGGAAGGCATCCTGTGGGAGGCAGTGAGGGGCCCCAGCCTACGGCTGAGGGCAAGGGCCAGGCTTGAAGGCCTTGGGCTTTGGAGTGATGCTTTGGATTTATTGTGGAGTCTGTTTGTGGGGGTGGGGTGTGCAGAGCAGATGGATGGGTGTTTTACCTCCAGGCTGGGGATGGTGGGGGCCTGAGGGACCTGGTTGCCACGATGGCTGGTTCAGAGTTGGCAGCTGGCATCCTTCGGGTGTAAGAAGAGGGTCCACTGTGGGATGACATTGCCACTGGGTGGCTGCCCCGATGCTGTGAACCTGCAGACTTAGGTTGGGTGGTGAATGGGCAGCCCTCCTGTGGAGAGAGGATAGGCCGGCAAGAAGAGGCCTGGAGGTGGTGGGAATGCCGACAGGAGGGAGAGCCATGGCCCCAGGATGGTGTGCAGTGCTCCTTCCATTGGGACGTCCGCAGGTGGTACTAGGCAGGTGGCCACAGTGTCCTGTTGTGTGTCTGGCTCAGTGGCCTCTGCCTGTCCCTGAAGGTTGATGGCTTTCCTCACCTGAGTAGCGGCTCCGCACCCTGGGCTCACTGTCTCGTCTGAGAACTAGGGAGGGCTTTCTGCACACCCCACCTTCCAGGTCCTCCACAGATCTGGGTGACGGCTTATCCTTGCTGTGGCCTCAGTGGCACCTGCCTGACCAGGCTCCCCCCAACAGGTGCTGAAGGTGGCCATTCTGGCTGAGAAGTATGCAGTGGACTACACCTGGTACGTGGACACCATCCTCAACTTGATCCGCATCGCAGGGGACTACGTGAGCGAGGAGGTGTGGTACCGTGTCATTCAGATCGTCATCAACCGGGACGACGTGCAGGGTTACGCCGCCAAGACCGTGTTTGAGGTGCGGCCCGGGTCGCTGTGCTGGGCAGGGTGGCAAGCGGGGCAGCGGCGCCCATGCCCACGTGGACAGGGACACAGGTGCCCGGCGGGTGTTGCTCCTCGCCCTTCTGCTCCCGTCTGCTGCTCCCTGCGCTCCCCTGGCTCCTGGCTCACTGTCTCCTGGAGCCTCTCCTGCTGAGGCTTGCAGCTTCTGCACCTGCCTTAGCATGTTCACGGTCTCACAGGCTCTGCAGGCCCCAGCGTGCCATGAGAACCTGGTCAAAGTGGGCGGCTACATCCTGGGGGAGTTTGGAAACTTGATTGCTGGGGACCCTCGGTCCAGGTAAGACGCCTCAGGTGCCGGTGGGCATGTGCTCTGGCTGGGCTGCTCTGCTTCCTGTCCTCCTGAAGGCAGGGCTTGTCCTCACCTCGGTCCTTCGCCCTCCACGCCATTCAAGTCGCAGGCCTCTATCAAAAGTAAAGAAGTGTGGTCCTGCGACTGGCGTCCTCGGGGACATGTGGACAGATTTGGCATAGGAACCGCAGCCTCCCGAGGGACTTCTGCCTTGGCAGGGCCCTCACCCCAGCATGGGTGCCCGGCTGTGCGCTTGCCCCTGAGCTGGCGAGCTGACGGCCCACCTTGCCCTGCCCAGCCCTCTGATCCAGTTCGATCTGCTGCACTCCAAGTTCCACCTGTGCAGTGTCCCCACCCGGGCACTGCTGCTGTCCACCTACATCAAGTTCGTGAACCTCTTTCCGGAGGTGAAGACCACTATCCAGGACGTGCTACGCAGTGATAGCCAGCTGAAGAATGCGGACGTGGAGCTTCAGCAGCGGGCTGTGGAGTACCTGCGGCTCAGCACAGTCGCCAGCACCGACATCCTGGTATGGAGCGTCCTGAGGCCTGTGGCTGGCATCCCAGACCAGGGCCAAGCTGACCCAGTGTTCTTTCCAACCAGGCGACTGTCCTGGAGGAGATGCCGCCCTTCCCGGAGCGTGAGTCCTCCATCCTGGCCAAGCTCAAGAAGAAGAAGGGCCCAAGCACGGTGACTGACCTGGAGGAGATCAAGCGGGAGCGGAGTGCTGATGTGAATGGGGGCCCCGAGCCCGCCCCAGCCAGCACCAGCGCCGCGGTGGGTCCTTGCTGCTGTGTCCTACCCTCCTAGGGCCCCACAACCTGAGATCAGGATCCGCAGAGCATGCCTGTCAGGGAGAGTTTTTTACTTGCCGGAACTGAGAGCCCAGTGGCGACTCAGGCCTGGGGTCTCGTGCTACTTCACCCAGGCACTCGGGTGGCTCACCCAGCGGGCCAGCATCGGCCTGCTGCGGGTGTCTGTGAGGCTGGCTTCTTGGCGGCAGGCTGGCCCCTGCATCTCTCCAGGTGCCTTGGGAACTTGGTCCCTCCTCTCCCATGGAGGCCCGCCTGCGTGCTCCTCTCAGGCTCAGCTGCTCCACCGCCTCACCTTGCTCTTGGAGGTGCTCTGTAGTGAGCTGAAGCAGAGCAGATCTCTTCCTTGTGAGTGATGGATGAGACAGGCTATTCACACAGCACCAGCGCAGGCACCCCATGGGGCCCAGACCAGGGCAGAAGGGCAGCACCAGTGTCCTGCAGAGCAGAGGCTTCAGCCCCAGCAAGGCGAGGCCATGTCTGGAGGAGGATGTGGGTGCTGGTGTCTGGCGAGCAGGTCCCCCAGAGCCTCTGAGGAGAGCCGCAGTGTTCTGCTTGCGTGCTGTGCGAGGCTCTGCAGCTCTGAAGTAGGCACTTCCGCAGGCTCAGAAGGGCCTTGTTGGACACTGTGAGGCTGTCATTGGTCTGTTTGGATTTTCTTGGTTTTTCCCTTTTGCATTGACCCCGAGAAGTGAGGCGTGACCTGCCCAGCCAGGCCTGGGTGGATTGGGAGGTGGGCCTGGGACCCAGGCTGAGGGCTGGACAGCGTGGCTCGGCGGGTTGGAGTCGTGGGTGCAGCCGAAACTGTGCTCGGAAGGTGGGTGTGGGCTCCCTGAGGCTTGGCCTGTGCTAAGGCCTGCCCTCGGGGCCTCCTCAGGGTTGAGTGAGTCAGTTTCCTGGCTGGGCTGCACACCCCTTCCTGACTTTAGAGGCACCCAGCAGGTGAGTGGCTGAGAGTGGGGTGCAGTGGGGTGGGTGTGGTGAGACCTGCAGCCTGTGCCCCGAGCTCCATGATCCGCAGCGACAGCCCTCCTCCTGGGCGTTGAGGAGGAGGAGTGGGGCGTGGGCAGGCTTGCAGCTGGAGGCCTGGGCTTCCTGTGGCTCTTTTCATTTGGGGCAGTGTGGGCCGAGTGTCTTTTACTTAAGGTTGTGGTGACGTACCAGAACACCTCTGCAAACATCTTACCTGTGAACTTGTGGAGGCCCCTGGGACACTCCTGCCCATGTGCCTGCGGTGGCGGGTTTGCCTGGCGGTGGTCAACCACCCTGGTGGCCAGATGTCCCCAGAGGCTGTGGTGGCTGGGGTCTGTGCAGTGCTCTTTGCTTCATTTCCTGCTCCGATGGCTGTTGAGGGAAGAGGTGTGACAGTTGGCAGGATGCTGGCAGCACTCTGGAAGGGTCTCCGCAAGGCCCAAGGGGCCAGCAGGTGGGGAAGGTAGGAGTGTGGGTGTGGCCTGCTGGGTCCTCCTGATACAGCGTACAGCAGCCTTGCTTTTACTGTTCTTGTAACTCTTGGGATGATTGTTTAATAGGACAGAGGGGGTTTCCCAGTCTTAAAAAGCATTTGGAAACCACAGACTTCCTTGACCCACCTTTCAGGAGCCAGTGGTGGGGAGCCGTGAGTGGACGGCAGAGCCGCAGGAGCTCACCATGGGGTGCCTGTCTGTAACCCACAGCCCTCCGGTGCACAGCCTCCTGAAGATGCAGACCCAGTGGAGTGGCTGCCTCAGGCATGGAGGGCAGAGCCACCTGCAGTGGGTCCACTGGACTTGCCAGCCTCCCTCCCCTGGGGGCGTGTGTGACCAGGTCTGGGTTCCTGCTCTCAGTGGCCTGTGATGTGCTTGCATCCTGCAGTGGCAGACCAGTGGGCTTGCCTGGCCTGCCCCAGGCCTCACCCACGTGCCTCAGGCGGGCAGCTGGTGCTCTCCGCTGCGTTCATCTTGGAGTCGCATCTGTGCACGGTGCACACAGCTCAACACAGGTAGCGCCCAGAGTAGTGTGAAGGGGCCGCGAAGGCATCTGTGCCTGGCAGGGCTCTGCTGGAGACAGGATAGCAGGCCTGCAGGCCTGGCCCCATGTGCAGGGCCTTCCACGCGGGGAGTGGCCGCCTTTTGACTTGTCTGGAAAACCATTGCAGGCTGAGTGAGTGGGTCGGATGGTCTCAGGACCTAGTCTCAACCCGTCACAAGGGTCACTCTTTGTGGCTGTGCAGCAGGACATGGACCAGCCCCTGGGGGGGGGGTGTCTTTGTTCAGGCACCCACATCTCTGGCCTTGGTTCATGGAGTTGGTAGCATCTACGTCAGGTGACAGTGGGATCCCAGGCCTGGAGTGGCTTGTAAGAGCTCTGCTGGAGGCGCCGAGGCACGTGGTCAGCTTCATGCTGCGGCTGGGCCCAGGCCCATGCAGGGTTAAGGCTGAAGGGAGCCAGCTGCGTGTCGTGAACAGCAGGCGTGGGTGTGTGGAGCTGTGCCTCCTGTGATGTCGCGGACACCAGGTGACATTGGCGGTCACTCTGTAGCCTCATCACCCCTGAGTTGGCAGTCACTTCTGTGGCCCTCATCAAAAACCAGGTGATATAGGGGTCCCTTCTGTGGCCTCATCAACCCTGTGATGTAGGGTCCCTTCTGTGGCCCTTGTCACACTGGGTGACATAGCAGTTTCTCAGGATGGAAGCCATCACTTTTGTCGAGTGCCGGTCTGCAGACTGTGCTGTGTGTGGTATTGAGGTCTGAGCGCAGGGAGCTCTGTTACTGCGCCACATCCCACCCCTTTCATTTCAAGTCAGTGGGTCACCAAGTTGCCCAGGCTGGCCTCAAACCTGCAGTGCCTCCGCCTCCTGCTGCCCATGAACTTTTTAATCTGCCTTTCCCCTCAACAGAGTAACTTAACAGATGCACCAGGAATCCGTTCTAGCAGGTGACTTGCTGATTCCATTTTGCTTTGTAGAACTTGCTCTCTGATGGCAGAAATGTTTTCAGAACATTTTTCAGTGGTGCTGATGGGGAGATACTGCCCACGCCTTTGCTGTGTGGAGTGTGGCCCTCTTGTCGCTGCCTGGTCCTGCCCCACGGGCCTGCTCAGAAAGGGCATCCGGCGGGTGGGGCGGGTGGGGCTGGGAAGTCCGCGTGTGCGGACTGCGGTGCCCAGCTCTGGTGCTGACGCTCCCCCTCCTTCTTTTCCAGTCCACGCCTTCCCCATCTGCGGACCTGCTGGGGCTGGGGGCTGCTCCTCCTGCCCCCGCGGCGCCACCACCCCCCTCCTCTGGTGGGCTGCTGGTGGATGTGTTCTCAGACTCGGCTTCCTCGGTGGCACCTCTTGCTCCCGGCTCTGAAGACAACTTTGCCAGGTAGCCAGGTTCCCGCACAGAACATGGGCAGTCGACTGGGCAGTGGGCGGCTTGACACTCCGCTGCTGCTTGGGAGAAAGGCGGGCCGCTTTTTGTGGTGGGTTCGCTCAGTCCCCTGGCTCCACTGACAGTGCTGTGGCTGCCGGGAGGTGAGCAGGTCAGTGTCCCCAGCAGGCAGTGGAGCCACAGGTCTGGTGCTGCTGGGTGTTCAGTGCACACTCTGGCCACTCCTCTCCCCTGCATCCTGCTCTCTAACCTGCTGTTCTCCCGTCGCCGTTCCTGGTCAGCCTTGTAGATAAAATGCCCCTTTTTTGTGAATGACCCATTCAACCTTGTGTTGGTGGCTGCCTGCCCTGCCCTGCCTGGCCAGGCCCAGAGGCGTGTGTTCTTCCTGCAGGCTGCAGCTCTCTGGGGCCTCCTGACTCTCCCCGCAGTGTGCCTTGGCTGGCATCTTTGCTCTGTCTTCCCCCATTTTCGAAATGCGGATGTCAGACTGTTCTTCCCAGCACTTACTCTTACTTCCACCTTAGGGTCATCTGCTTGCTTCTGTTTATTATACATACATACTTATTTATTGGCACTGGGAATTGAACCCAGGGTAGCTTTACCACTGCCACGTCCCCATCTCCAGCCCTTTGTGGTTTTTTTTTTTTTTTTTTTTTTTTGGGTGCTGGGGATCAAACCCAGGGCCTTGTGCTTACAAGGCAAGCACTCTACTGACTGAGCTATCTCCCCAGCCCCCTTCGTAGTTTTTGAAATCACTCTTTCTGACTTCCCCAGGCTGAACTGGAACTGGCGCTCCTCCTGCCTTAGCCTCCTGAGTTCCTGGGCTCCCAGGCTGCACCACTGTGCCAGGCCTGCTGTTTTCAGATCTGTGGACATGTGAAGGCCCTTCTCTCACCCTGTACATGTCCTGGGTGCAGATTAGAAAACCTTCAGGCAGTGGCTCTTTGTCCCCAGTTTGAAGACTGTAGAAGTCTTGTGAGCTTTCTCCCTATTTATTATTTTGTGTTTTATTTATTTTGTTCCTCCTATTTATTATTTTGTGTCAGCAATTTCACAACATTGTTGGCTTATCATCTTGGAGTCAAGAAAAATTCCTTAATCCCTTGTATTTGAGATGTCTGACCCACAATTCCCCCCACCTTAGCAGCGGGCAGGTAACTTTTCAGGTTCCGTGGTGTCAGACTTGTTGCAGTTCTTGTGTTCATCCCGCATGCTAGCTCTCGTTCCTTTGGGAAGGTGGTTTGGAGTGCAGGTCAGCACAGGCTGCCTCTTGGGCTGAAAGCAGGCTTCTCCTTCAGAGAGTACTGGTTCTGGATTGGAGAGCACCCAGTAGGGCCAGGCTCCAAGTTGCTGTGGCAGAGGGAGCTGCCTGTCTTGGGACAGAAGCTGCATGTCCTGGGGCAGGGCTCACAGGCTGTGTGTCTTGGGACAGGAGCTGCGTGTCCTGGGGCAGGGCTCACAGGCTGTGTGTGTTGGGGCAGGAGGTACATGTCCTGGGGCAGGAGCTGTGTGTCTTGGGGCAGGAGCTGCGTGTCCTGGGGCAGGAGCTGTGTGTCCTGGGGCAGGGCTCACAGGCTGTGTGTCTTGGGGCAGGAGCTGCGTGTCCCGGGGCAGGAGCTATGTGTCCTGGGGCAGGGCTCATAGCTGGTGTGTGTCCTGGGGCAGGAGCTGCGTGTCCTGGGGCAGGAGCTGCGTGTCCTGGGGCAGGGCTCATAGCTGGTGTGTGTCCTGGGGCAGGAGCTGTGTGTCCTAGGGCAGGAGCTGTGTGTCCTGGGGCAGGAGCTGTGTGTCCTGGGGCAGGGCTCATAGCTGGTGTGTGTCCTGGGGCAGGAGCTGCGTGTCCTGGGGCAGGAGCTGTGTGTCCTGGGGCAGGAGCTGTGTGTCCTGGGGCAGGGCTCATAGCTGGTGTGTGTCCTGGGGCAGGAGCTGTGTGTCCTGGGGCAGGAGCTGCGTGTCCTGGGGCAGGGCTCATAGCTGGTGTGTGTCCTGGGGCAGGAGCTGCGTGTCCTGGGGCAGGAGCTGTGTGTCCTGGGGCAGGAGCTGTGTGTCCTGGGGCAGGAGCTGCGTGTCCTGGGGCAGGGCTCATAGCTGGTGTGTGTCCTGGGGCAGGAGCTGTGTGTCCTGGGGCAGGAGCTGTGTGTCCTGGGGCAGGAGCTGTGTGTCCTGGGGCAGGGCTCGTAGCTGGTGTGTGTCCTGGGGCAGGAGCTGCATGTCCTGGGGCAGGAGCTGTGTGTCCTGGGGCAGGGCTCACAGCTGGTGTGTGTCCTGGGGCAGGAGCTGCGTGTCCTGGGGCAGGGCTCACAGGCTGTGTGTCTTGGGGCAGGAGCTGCGTGTCCTGGGGCAGGAGCTGCGTGTCCTGGGGCAGGGCTCACAGCTGGTGTGTGTCCTGGGGCAGGGTTTACACACTAACGTCCTGGTGTGGGCTTTATCTCGTGAGTGACCCCAGCTTTGCTATGCTGGCACCACACCAGGCTCTGAGGGCTTGCCAGTGACCAGGCCGAAGACCCCAGCTTGAAGCTCTGTGGGACTCAGTCAGAGCATTTATGAACTGTGACCCTCTGAGCAGCTGTGCTTGGTGCACCCTGATGTCCTCTCAGAGGCGGGTGGTGGAAGAGGGGAGGGCCTTGAGGTGTCGCCTGCCTTTGGGCCACTGTCCTGTGAGGCTGCACTCCAGGTCCCTGCGCCCTTGCCCTTGCCTACTGCTGGGCAGCCCTACTCGTCTGACCTGGCCTGCACGCTGCCTCAGGTGGCTGGACTCGAGGGTGTGGTGCCGACAGAGGGTCATCACGGGTGTGTCTGGACAGCGTGGCAGGTCGCATGCGCCAGCTCACACAGGGCTGTCATGGGGCAGTCAGTACGGGAGGCGTGGCCTGCTGGCGTGGCTTCTGTTCCTTGTGGGTTCCTCAGGTTAAGGTGCAGTTGAGATTGGTCCTTCAGAAAACTCCTGACCCCAGCAATGTCGATGGCACACTGTGGATGATGGAGGGACACCCTTTCTGTTTCCCTGACAGATTTCAGTTTAAGTTGTCTTAATCCAAACCAAGCATGACCCCTGTGACTCCACGTTGGCATGGGTCCTGCTGTGGGTGAGTTGCAGCAGGCAGCCCCTGGTGCTCGTGCCAGGAGCCCAGGCCTCGGGCCCACTCCTGATGGGGGCGTTCTTAGTGGCGAGGAGCTCAGAATCAAGGTGCTCACACCTACTCTTCGTGGTGTTTTGGAAAATCGTCCTGCCTGTCCACTGACAATTTACTTTGTGGCATTTCTCCTAGCCAGAGCTGGGTAGGTGGTCTGTCAGGCTGTGGCCTGGAGGGCTTGGAAGAGCCCGCAGGAACTGGGTCTGCAGAGGTATGTCCGTGGGTCTGCTGCCTGGACGGCTCCTGGGAGCAGGGCCTGCAGCAGAGCTGGGTGAGCCCTCTTGGGTCACAGCGTGCCAGCCCTGTCCCTGTGAGGAGTCCATGTGCATGCTCAGGTGGGCAGCTGCAGAAGTCAGAGGAGGATCAGTGCAGGGTTGGTGTGGGTGGGCGAGGAGATGGTGGGCGTGAGGGAGTGCAGCCGCGCCCTCTGCACACTGCCCGGCCCCAGCTCGCCCCAGGCCTCGTCCCTGAGCGTGGTCAACTTTGCCCTCCCTCCTGGGATTCAAGGAGGTGGTCACCACCACCTGCTCTCCATCTCTGGTGGCCACAGGGTACAAGTGGTCCCTACCCTGTCCTGCTGTCTCCCACTAACTATCTGACCTTGGTAGGCATTAAGCCCTTTTCAAGAACAGTTCCCTTACAGTGGGTGGCTTTGAGTGACACTGTACTGTCCTTTTCCTTCCAGGTTTGTTTGTAAAAATAATGGCGTGTTGTTTGAAAACCAGCTGCTTCAAATTGGACTTAAGTCTGAATTTCGGCAGAATCTAGGTATGTGTTTTAAATATGCACTGAAGCTTCCCCTTGGGACCTGTGGGAAAGAGGAAGTGTCAGAGGTTGCCTGCCAGTGAGGCCCTTGTGTCCAGCACGCACAGGAGCCCTGTCCAGGCGCTCTGTCCAGAGACACGGATGGCTAGGGCAGGCCTCTCTCCAGGGGAGAGGTGCTCCCGACAGGCGCAGAGCACGGCCACAGCAGGGGAGCTGCATCCCTGCCCACAGGCACGCTGCCTGACGGCTGCTGTGGACAAGAACAAGACCACTCCTTAGCCAGGTGGAGATGGTGGCAGGGATGGTCCAGCAGCCCGCTTCTGGGTGAAGACCCAAAGAGTGCAGAGCGGGGTCCGAAAGAGGTGTTGTGGACATATGTTCACAGCTGTGTCGTTCACAGAACCTAAGAGGAGATGGCCCAGTGGTCCTCCGTGGACGGGGGTACCTTGGAGCACTGTTCAGCTTTGCTCACGGGACAGCGTGGCACCTGCTCCACGTGGAGGAACCCGAGGACACTAGGCTCAGTGACGTGCCCGTGTGCAAGGACAGGCTGCATGATCACAGGAGGGCCCTGGGAGGGCTGGAGGGCGGGGCCAGTGTTGCAGGGCAGGCTGTCCTCTGGGAGGTGGAATGGTGGCAGCTGCACAGCAGGGCGAGGGAGCCGAGTGCCCCGGACTGTGCCCTTTGGGCTCGGCTAAATGGTTTATTTTGGGTCTTGATTAATTTACCACAATTTTTAAAAATGGAAAAGGGAAAGTTTTGAATCTAAAAAGAAAAGATTATGCCCATTGGAACCTGGGGCTGCTGTTGCTGAAGTGGCCCCCGCGGGACGTGCTGGGCACCTCCCTCCCAGGGAGCCTTGTGAGCTTGCGAGGAAGCCTGTGCAGAGCGAGCAGGGGTGCAGGGAGGAAGGGAAGCAGCTCTCCCTCAGGGCCCTGGCAGGGTGGGGCGAGGCAGGAGCCTGAGTCTGCAGTGAGCAGGCCTGCTCCTCGCGACCAAGTCCTGGCCTCTGGCCAGGATGAGTTTGCCTGGCTTTGGTTTACTTTTGGGTTGTGCGTGGGTGACACCAAAGTGCTTGCCTTTTCAGAACCTTTGGGGCTTACTTTCCTCTCTGGACTCAGAGGGTGAAAACCCCACTGAGACCTGTGTGAAGACTCGGGTGCTCTAACTGACTGGCACAGAGCAGCAGCTGACTGCCTTGGCAGGGTGGTCTGGTGGTGGTGTGGGCTCAGTGTGCACGTCTGAAGGATAGTCCCTACATGGGCAGCACTGGCTCTGGGCCATCCAGTGGACCCAGGCCCAGGCAGGCCTCCCCGAAGGGCCCGAGTGGGGTCTGCATGCTGCAGGTGCAGGCAGGGCTGGGCTAGCATGACTGGGCCCTGCTGGTGTGAGTGACACCTTCCTGCCTGGTTCTCCCTGCACAGGTGTGCAGGAGCGGTCAGGAGACCCAGGCATGCTGCTAAGGGGAGGAGAACCAGCCCTGCTTCTGGCTTCAGCGTGCAATCAATCTTTTTTTTTTTTTTTAATTTTTTTATTTTTTGGGATACCAAGAATGGAACCCAGAAACGCTTTGCTACTGAGCCACATTCACGGTTCTGTTTATTTTTCATTTAGAAACAGGGTCTCCTTAAGTGACCCTGGCCTTAAGTTAGGCTGGCCTTGGGCTTGTGAGCCTCCTGCCTCAACCTCCCCAGTCATTGCGGGTACACACCAGTGCCACTGTGCCTGGCTGCATGCTCCTTTTTTTTGGCGGGGGGGGGGGGGTTACTGGGGATTGAACCCAGGGCACTTCATTCAGTGAACCACATCCACAGCCTGCTTTTGTATTTTATTTAGACAAGATCTCACTGAGTTGTTTAGGGTCTCACTAAGTTGCTGAGGCTGGCTTTGAACTTGTGATCCTCCTGACTCAGCCTCCTGAGCTGCAGGGATTACAGGCATGCACCACCAAGCCTGGCTTTTGCATGCTCTTTAAAATCAGTGAAAACATTAATTTTAACTTCAGCTGTCGGACATAGCAATTAGCTTAGATTTAGTCAGGGCTTACAGGGCACTTGGTTTTCACTGTAACTATGCAGATCAAGTATAAAGTAAAGTGTGTGAAAAAATCGTTTTTGTCCTCTAGGCCGGATGTTCATATTTTATGGTAACAAGACTTCTACGCAGTTCTTGAACTTTACTCCAACACTCATCTGTGCAGACGACCTACAGGCTAATATCCTTGGTGCCACCTGGGCCTCAGACAGACAGGTGGCCGTCTGGGGGTTAGCTGGACCTTGGAGGAAGTTGCTTTTGGTCATGATAGCAAGGTGATCCCAGGTGAGCAGGTCAGGTGGTCCCCTGCAGTGCATCTGTCTGCCCTTCATCTGCTGCCTGAGCTGCTGCCTCTCCTGACTTCTGTCCTGTGATGTCATTGGTGAGTCCCCACTGAATGCTGCTCTTGCCCTTGGAGGCCTGCCTCTGGGCCATTTCTGCTCAGAGTGGAGCGTGTGGGGAGTTTGTTTCCAGTAGCCCCCTGTTCAGACTGTAGTCTTGTCCCTTAGTAAGCACAGGACGCCTCCTTTGGGGACCTAGTCATATGGGTGGAGCAGTGAGCTCCTCTCCACCTGTGATCTGTGTGCATTTTAGAGGAACACTAAAACATACCCTTGAAACTTTTGGAATAGACATAAAACACACAGATGTGCTGTCTTCGTTCAAGATCAGGAGCATAGGCCCACGTCTGTGTGTCCTTCCCTGGGGCCTGCTGGGCTCTAAGGGCCTGTAGGGTGGTCCTGAGCCTGGCAGCTGAATGGCCAGTGGGCTCAGCATCCAAAGGGAAGGAGAGGCCTTCCCTTCCACCTCCAGACCCAGCTGGGTGGCGTGGGTTGCTTTGTAGGTGGCTTGCGGCATAGTGGCACCTGCTTGCTGACTGCACACAGAGCTGGCCCAGATGGTGGAGTTGCCTTGCTGAGGTGACAGGTACTGGCTTCTGCTCAGGGACGAGCAGAGCAGCCAGTGGTCCTTCCCAGTGGCCTTGCAAAAGAAGGGAGTGGGCAGATGCATAGCAGCCTTGGGAAGTTGGGTCCACTCTCCAGTCTCAGGCAGAAGGACAGGTCTGGTGATGGTCCTGGCCTAAGGTCTGTGATGTGGCGGGGCATGGTGTGGGGCATGTGCTGCCTCCCGTGGCGGGGCTTGTCCAGCTGGGCCTGCTCTCCCAGATGGTCTGAACTCCTTAACCTGCCCGCTCACATCTGAACCTGCAGACCAAGCCTGTGGACCCAACGGTGGATGGGGGTGCACAGGTGCAGCAGGTGGTTAATATAGAGTGCGTGTCTGACTTCACGGAGGCGCCGGTCCTCAACATTCAGTTCAGGTAGGAGTGAGTGTCGGCCCTCCAGGGGGACACCCAGCCATTGACAGCCCTCCAGAGTGCAGGAAGCCAGCAGTGAGTGCAGCGTGTGCCCCAGGGCCTGTAGCCTGAGTGCTGCAGGGCCAGCCTTCAGCATCTCCCAGCTGTCGGCTCTCTCCAGAGCCAGGTAGGGCTTCTTGTGCAGCTGCATGCAGACCCCTACCCTGAGAGTACCCCTGTGGAATAGCTGTGATCGCGGGTTCCCTGTAGGTCTGAGGCCAGGATGTTTGGAGAAGCACATTTTCAAATTCTAGAAACAGAGAACTTAGGCAAATGCTTCTCTTCTGTCTTGTGTGGGGAGTAACCCCATGCCGTCTGCAGACCTGGTGCTCTGGGAGGCAGACGGAGGGCAAGGGCAGGAGGTGGTGGGTATCCTGCCAGCCCCTTGGACCAGGCAGTGCACTTGGCCCTGGCTTCGCTCACACAGCTGCCTCTGTGGGTACATGGAGGGCTGGCTCAGCCCCTGCAGGATGGCTGACCATTCTGTGGCTGGGGCATCCTGGGGTGGCTTCCCGAGCCCTGGGCTGTGCAGCCGGGAACCCTGTCCCTCCCCTCTTGTTAACACGTTTGCCCATAGGTATGGTGGCACCTTCCAGAATGTGTCTGTCAAGCTACCCATCACGCTCAACAAATTTTTCCAGCCCACAGAAATGGCTTCTCAGGATTTCTTTCAACGTTGGAAGCAGCTGAGCAAGTGAGAGGGCAGTGTGCTGGGGCAGGGAGGGCAGCAGGGGGCATTCGATGGGTGGCCTGTTTTGTCTCTGGAGTGGCTGCCAGCTCTGATAGCCCTCTGTGCCCTTCCTCAGCCCACAACAAGAGGTGCAGAACATTTTCAAAGCGAAGCATCCAATGGACACAGAGATCACTAAGGCAAAGGTAAAAGGTCGTAGTGGTGTCCCCAAGGCGGATCACGTAGCTGTTGCCCATCCTGACATCCTCCTCCGTTTGGACAGATCATTGGATTTGGTTCCGCGCTCCTTGAGGATGTCGATCCCAACCCTGCGAATTTTGTGGGTGCTGGCATCATACATACCAGAACCACCCAGATTGGGTGCCTGCTGCGTTTGGAGCCCAATCTGCAAGCCCAGGTCAGCTCCTGTGGAGGCGGGTGGGTGCTCTGATGTGTCCCTTTGGCAGGACTTGGGCAGTGGGATGTGCAGATCCTGAGGGGTGTGCTCCTATAGCTGTGCCCGCCAGTGCATGTAGTGTTCCCCTCTCCCTGTGGGCTCTGGCGTGGCCCCCAGAGCCTCCTCGCAGTTGGCATGCTGGGCCCCACGCTCTGTGTTGCAGTTCCATCAGCGGTGCTTCCACTTACCCTGAGCAGTGTCCTTCTGAACGAGGGTGCCCAGTCTGTGTGTCCAGTTCTGCTGGGGGCACCTGCTGCTGCTTCATGGGTGGTCCCTGGGAGAGCAGTTGCCTGGGCAGGTGTGAGGTTAACTGAGAGGAGCTGTGGGCTGCCGTCCAGCGTGCCTGGCGCTCTCTGCTGTGTGCCGGCCATCATTCAGCTGTCTGTTCTCAGTGCTCAGTGTCTGCTGCGTGTGGGGCTGGCTAGGGAGCTCCATGTGCCACTGACCTGCTGCCTCTGTTTCAGATGTACCGGCTCACGCTGCGCACAAGCAAAGACGCCGTCTCGCAGAGGTTGTGTGAGCTGCTGTCAGAGCAGTTCTGACCCCTGGGACAGAAGGTCCCGCCGTGTTCGTGCGTCTCTTCGTCTCTGCCATTCGTCTTCGTCACCATACTGCTAATGAAACCCCTTGTCTGAATATCGCAGCACAAGGTGCCTCCAGGCCCAGCCCCTGGGCGGTGTGGGACAAGGGGCATTGTGGAGGAGGACTGCAGCGGGCCTGCCCTGGCAGGAGGGCCCTGGCCCTGGGTATCGAGACAGCTCTGTGGCTCAGCCTACCAATTAAAGGGAGATGTGAAGTTTGAGTGGAAGTGGGATTCTGTCGAGGCTTGTCCCGTGCTGCTGTCCTGGCGCGGACCCGGCTCAGACTCTGGTGCAGCAGTGCTGCTGTGTTTGCAGGGCTGCCTGGGACCATCTGCTGTGCGGCAGGGACACCCACTGCAGGAGGAGTGTGGCTTGGCCTGCAGGGTGGGCAGCATGTCATGGGACTTGCTGAGGTACTGCTGGGTGTGCCTGGGAAGGGTTGTCATTCACTGCTCTGCTGACTGTTGCCCACACCAGGCACCCGCTCTCCTCGGCTGGCCCTGTGTGCAGCTCCGGTGTTTTTGCAGGGACTTTTGTGCTGTGCTCTGTACGACACCTTAGGTTTGCACTGGTGGGTGGAGGGATCCTGAAGGATCTGCAGTGCATGACCATGGCCCATCTTGCAAGCCTCTGCAAGGTGTGTTGGTCCTGCCTGCTGGTGGCCTTCACCGGTCAGCGCAGTCTCTGGGGCTTCAGCTGAGGCTGAAGTATTGTAGACTGCACCTGTCCAGTTCTTGCTGGAGGTGGGGATGGAGGAGATGGGAGGGGACAGCGGCCCTGAACAGGGCTCTGCTGAGGGTGTGCTGGGCCTGCTGGCCTTGTACTCGAGCTCTCACAGGGGTCCCTGCATGCGTAGCACCTCGAGGCCGGATGTGGATGGGGCAGAGAGGCCTCGGGAGCCGAGGTGGGCCCTGAGACAGCTCCTAGGGTCAGTACACAGCAGTTCTGCAGGTTCGTCACTTGTGCCCACAGCACCTGAGGAGATGTAGGAAAAGGCAGGACCCACTGTCTCCCTTGATGTGCCAGAGCACTGGGTACCACATGGGCCCTTTGCCCTGGCCTCTGGCCATTAACCTGCTGCTGCTGAGTCTTGGGGACAGCTGCAGGGCATTATGTCCCACCCAGGGTGACTTTCACAGCATCCAGCCCTTCCTGTGCTGATCTTGGTGTGTGTGTGCTCCAGAACTCCTGGTCTGCCCGCAGCATGTCAAGACACACCCCTGCCTCAGGGTGGACTTGTGCTGCAGATGGATAGCCTGGCTCCCTGGCCAGGGTGAGCTTCTGTGTCCTCTTGTTGCAGCTGCTGGACAGTGTGGCTGTCCCTGATGTGTAGTCCACATAGTGCATGTGGACAGCAGGGTCTGTGGCCATGGCTCCTCTGCATGGGCAGCCAGGTGGTGGTCTCTGGGCAGTGAGTCCCCTGGCATAGGAAGGGCTGCTAAGGCACAGGCCTGCCCTCTGTGCCATCCCAGGGGTGTCCATCTGTGCATTGTGCTCCTTTTCAGAGAAAAATAAATGCTAGTGCAGTTGACCAGAATGTGTGTAGTCTTTTGGGGAGCTTTCTGCGGGCATGGTGGGTGCTGGCACCAAGGACCCTGGAGTGCCATCTGCCTGTGCAGCCTGTCCCTTCAGCACAGGGGCAGTTGCTGTGGGTCTAGCAGTGCTGGACAGGGCACCTCACAAAGCCACAGGGCACCTTTGCCCTGTTAGTGTGGCTCTGGCTGTGGCTGAGTCTGCCTGCCGCAGTGGGTGTTGGGCTGTGGCTCTGTGGAGGCCTGTGGTCGAGGCTCACAGGACAGGTGGGCCCAGGGCTCTTTCCTGCTGAGCCTCCTGTCTGGAAACCTGCAGCATGGCACTGGAGATGCTGCTGGAGGGACCCAGAGGGTCGTAGCTTCACCAGACACTCAAGCAGGGTCCTGGGTGGGGCATAGCCAGTGGTAGTGTCCTTTCTTGTCCCAGTCCCACCTAGGGACAGCCCCACCCGGCCCAGGTCCTGTGCCCACTGTGCATGTGTGCCCGGGAATGGAGGCCCGAGGGATTTGGAGGATGACACCGTGGTGCTCTTGGATTAACCTCTGCCTTTACAAGAACTAGTTTATTTGGAATCAACTCGGTGGTGGGTGACAGCCTCCTCTGGGGATGTGGGTTCTGGTGGCAGCCAGCCTGGCCAGCTGGGTACCACTGTCTTACACCTGCTTGTCGCCCTGACTGGGGATACCCCTCTCTGCTGTATTTGGTGCTTACCTTGCCTTTCGTCCCCTATCCCTGTCCACACCCCCATGTCCCCATCTCATCAGTCCTCATGCTCCCCAGCAGCCTGCTGGCACAACCCCTCCTTGGCCTCTTCTCTGCAAGATTCTGCGATCAAAGGCTGGGAGGCTGTGTGCATGGCAGATGCTGCAGTCAGCAAGTGCCCGGTGTGTCAGGGTCAGCAGTTCATTGCCCACCTCAAACCTACTCTTAGCAGGGTCTGCAGGAGGTAGGTGGTCAGGGCTTCTGCCTAGCAGCTTCTTCCTCACAGCAGCCTCAGGTGAGCTGCCTCCGAGGGCTCATGGAGACCAGATCTATGTCCCGGAAAGGGGCTGCTGCACAAATCCAGAGGAGGTGGCCATGGTGGCATCTGTTTTGTTCTTGACCTGTGACCCTTCATGTCCGGGAGACCAGGCTGCTTCTCTAGGCTCTGCATGGGGGTTTGCACACACAGTTGCTGAACACCTGCAAGGTGAGCGTGAGCTGCTGGCCTGGTGCGTTGGGGTCTGGACAGGGCAGGAGGACCTGCTTCTCGTAGGAGCTAAGTGGTGAGCAGCAGCTGCATTGGGCATCCACCTGCTGGGTGGTGATGTTGAAGCTGCCAAGAAGCAGACAAGCAGAGAGTCAATGAAGCCTCACTCCCCTGAGGAGTAGGCAGGACTCCAGGCTGTTTGTGGGCCACCTCTTCAAGAGCATTCCCTCTCCTACTGACTGTTGCTCACAGACACAGAGCAGGTGTGGCCCTGGGCATGGGGAAGGCTGCCTGGGCCCCAGTGGGATGGGCGGGGCAGCACTGCAAGTACTTGACAGCCTGGCTCCTACAGTGGTCCTGACCCATCCAGGAAGGTTGGCTCCCAGGAGCTCACCTGACAGAAGAGGCACAGACACCCTCGCAGCGGGTCAGCGTCACGTTTGCTGTGCACCCCTGGTACGTGATCTCTTGCTCATGCTCCTGTACACTGCAGGGTCCTGGGAGCCAAGAGGCAAGAGAGTTAGGTGGATAGTGAGATTAATGCTCACTTCAGGGCAGGGCCACTGAGCTGAGGGCACAGCTGAACAATAGGACTGAGCTTAGAGAAGCCAGAAGTCAGGTAGGCCCCACCCTGGCCCTTGCAGTTCAGACCAGGTTCTGCATGGAGAGAAAGGCTGGCAGCCTCTCATTCCTGACTTTTCGGAAGGACTTTTCGGTAGACTGGGCCTGAGTTCTCACCACCACCCCTCCTATGGCCCAGACATGACCTATGGCCATCAAGTGTCTCAGGACCTGCTGAGGGCCAGGAGAGTGTGTTGGTGTCTCTCCCCATATCACTGTTGGGGGAGGGGAAGCAGAACAGGCTCTGTGGTCTGGGTTTCTAGGAGGGGTGTGGTGTGAGTACCAGGACACCTGGTCAGATAGTGGTGGTGATGCTGCAGTGCGGCCCAAGGTGCGCTGGTGCAGGGGACAGGCATTACAAGCTGCTAGTGTGGACGTGGGTCAACACACTTAAAAAAAAAAAAAAAGGTTTCTGGAAGACTGGACATCCTGCCCCAGGGGTGTCTCCCTCAGTTGCATCAAGCTGATTTTGTCCCCCTACTACACCAGCAGCTGAGGAGGGAGGGGCTCATGGTCTGGTGTCCTGAGCCCCAGCTGTCCCCCTGCAGCCCACTCCCATTGCTTGTGTTCTGCTTCCTGATGTTACTTCCGCAGAAAACAGCCTGCATCCAAGTCCTTTTTGTACACCGTGACAAGGCCTCATGCACAGTAGAATGTGCAACTGGGCTGGCGAGCAGGCCCTGCTCGGGGAGGGCGTGTCAGGGCAGCCCGTCTCCAAGGACAGGTGCCACAGAAGATATACTCCTATACTCCCAGGGAAGGAAGGGCGTACTCAGAGTCCAGGGTGGACGTGGACAGCTCCTGTTGCCATGGCATGGCCCAGGCACATGCTTACTTTGCAGGGAGCCCTGGCAGTGAGTGCCTTCATTAAATGGCAGCCCTGGTCTCCAGTCCCACTCGACCTTCTGCAGGTCCGGGAGGTACATACTTTCACGGGATTTTGCTTTTCCTCTAACTCAAAGGAGGTCATTCTCCTTGAGCTCAAGGGCCCCTGCTAAATCACACCCTTGGTCTTCTCAAGGGTCAGATGTGGAAGGCTATCTGTGGGGAGATGTCAGCCTGAAAAGAAGCCAAAGAAGTGGAGGGACATGACGCAGAGGCCCAGGTTGTGAAAGAGGCCTCCCATGGCTGGTAGGAGGCTGGAGAAAGCCCTAGTTTCAGCCAGACTGGAGTTAGCACAGAGGGATGCTCACGTTTGGGACAGGCACACGGGACTTGGGCAGCATGGAGGCATGACGGGACGAGGGAAGGTGGTACACAAGAGCAGCACAGCACTGTTGAGGGAAGAGGCAGGCCTGGAGTGCAGCCCTGTACCTATGGAGGCTACAGAGATGCTACTTACCAGGAGAGGACACCGGGGGAGCCACAGTAGAAGAGGATGCTGGGGGGAAGGTAGAGGAGCTTCCACGAGAGGTTATGTGGCTGGACAGGAACATGGATG
This sequence comes from Sciurus carolinensis, assembly GCF_902686445.1. Taxonomy (NCBI): domain Eukaryota; kingdom Metazoa; phylum Chordata; class Mammalia; order Rodentia; family Sciuridae; genus Sciurus; species Sciurus carolinensis. The sequence continues at coordinate 803,280 of NC_062223.1, forward strand.
TGGGCAGCCTGGTGGTACCAGGAGGGCTGGTTGTGAAGTTGGTGGTGGGAGAAATGGTTGAAGCTGTCATCCCCAAGGTAGATGACACGAGATCTAGCGTGGAAGCTCGGGTGGTGAGAGAAGTAAACTGGGAGGTGGTGGATTGTGAGAAGGCAGAGGAAGGGGAGGCACTGGGTGTGGTCCTGGAAGTGGAGGGGAAGTCTGGGCTAGACTCTGGTACTTGAGGTGGCCTGGGAGACATATGGACAGGAGGCAGGGTGGGAAGATAAGAGGGGGAGAGAGATGAGGTAAAAGGAGGTGAGAGGGAAGTCTTGACAGGAGTGGACGCTGGTGTGGGAGACAAAAAGGAAGAAAGAGAGGTAGAATGTGATCTGCTTGTGAGTCCAGGGGACAGTGCAGGAGAGGACATGGACCTGCTGGTGGGCGAGTACTGTGAAGTAGCAACGGTGGGGGTTGGAGGGACTGAAGTAGGTGATGAAATCAAAGAAGAACTAGAGGGGAACATGGTGGAATCGAACGACGAGGAAGTCTGAGAGGTTGACAGGGAGGATATGGATGAGGTCTTGGACCAGAGCATAGAAGGAGAAGGAGAAGATGGAAAAAAAGAAGTGGAAAGACTTGGAAAATGAGATGGTGAAGTAATTGGAGATAAAAAAGGAGAACTGGAGATAGAAACATATGGGAAATTAGATGAGGAGCTCCCAAAAGTGGAAGACACTGGGGAAGTACGGAAAGTACTCTGGGATTGGAACGAAGCACTGGTGGACGAGGTTATCAGGGGTGTGGTCTTTGTGGGTCCTGTAGCCTTGAGTGTTGTGGTTAAAAGGCTGGAGATCATTGTCCTTGGCATGGAGGTTGCCCAGAGCGCTGGTGTGCTGGATGTGATGCTGAGGCTCTCAGAGGTTGTGGTCTTTTCCGAGGTGGACAGTGTGGGAACCAGGGAGGTCACAGAGGTCTTAGGTCCAGATGGAAATGAAATGGTAGTGGTGGATCTGAGGGATGTCCCTGTGAGGGGAAGTGAAGCGTGGGCAGTGGTGGAGGCAGAGGTGGTGTGTGAAGACTGAGAGGACCATGGTGTTTGTGGAGTGCTCTGAGTGGCCTTGGAGGTTTGGACCTGAGGGCTCCCAGTTCCCATGATGGTGGTGCCCATAGGGGATGTGGATGGCTGATGTGTCGAGGAGAAAGTGTGTGACTCGGGGAGAGGGGAGGTTTTGGCTGTAGTTAAAGAGCTGTGTGCTTGGGTGGAGGTAGTGTTGTTCGTGGTCATCATTGGTGTGGTGGTTGTGGGTCCTGTGGCCTTGAGTGTTGTGGTTACGAGACTGGTGATCATTGTCCTTGGCATGGAGGTTGCCCAGAGCACTGGTGCACTTGATGGGTTGCTGAGGATCTCAGACTTTGTGGTCAGTGCCGAGGTGGACTGTGTGGGAACCAGAGGGATCGTTGAGGTCTGGGGCCCAACTGAACTTGAGAAGGTACTGGTGGATCTGAGGGGTGTTCCTGTGAGGGGAAGTGAAGTGTGGGCAGTGGTGGAGGCAGAGGTGGTGTGTGAAGACTGAGAGGACCATGGTGTTTGTGGAGTGCTCTGAGTGGCCTTGGAGGTTTGGACCTGAGGGCTCTCCGTTTCCATGATGGTGGTGGCCATAGGGGATGTGGATGGCTGATGTGTCGAGGAGAAAGTGTGTGACTCGGGGAGAGGGGAGGTTTTGGCTGTAGTTAAAGAGCTGTGTGCTTGGGTGGAGGTAGTGTTGATCGTAGTCATCATTGGTGTGGTGGTTGTGGGTCCTGTGGCCTTGAGTGTTGTGGTTACGAGACTGGTAATCATTGTCCTTGGCATGGTGGTTCCCCAAAGCACTGGTGCACTGGATGTGATGCTGACGCTCTCAGACTTTGTGGTCAGTGCCGAGGTGGACTGTGTGGGAACCAGAGGGATCGTTGAGGTCTGGGGCCCAACTGAACTTGAGAAGGTACTGGTGGATCTGAGGGGTGTTCCTTTGTGGGGAACTGAAGCGTGGGCAATGGTGGAGGCAGACGTTGTGTGTGAAGACTGAGAGGACCATGGTGTTTGTGGAGTGCTCTGAGTGACCTTGGAGGTTTGGACCTCAGGGCTCTCCGTTCCCACGATGGTGGTGACCATAGGGGATGGGGATGGCTGCTGTGTCGAGGAGAAAGTGTATGACTCGGGGAGAGGGGAGGTTTTGGCTGTAGTTAAAGAGCTGTGTGCTTGGGTGGATGTAGTGTTGTTTGTGGTCATCATTGGTGTGGTGGTTGTGGGTCCTGTGGCCTTGAGTGTTGTGGTTACGAGACTGGTGATCATTGTCCTTGGCATGGTGGTTCCCCAGAGCACTGGTGCACTGGATGTGATGCTGAGGCTCTCAGACTTTGTGGTCAGTGCCGAGGTGGACTGTGTGGAAACCACAGAGGTCGGTGAGGTCTGAGGCGCAGATGGAGTTGAAATGGTAGTGGTGGATCTGAGGGACGTTCCTGTGAGGGGAAGTGAAGCGTGGGCAGTGGTGGAGGCAGACATGTACGAAGACTGAGAGGACCATGGTGTTTGTGGAGTGCTCTGAGTGACCTTGGAGGTTTGGACCTGAGGGCTCCCAGTTCCCACGATGGTGGTGCCCATAGGGGATGTGGATGGCTGATGTGTCGAGGAGAAAGTGTGTGACTCGGGGAGAGGGGAGGTTTTGGCTGTAGTTAAAGAGCTGTGTGCTTGGGTGGAGGTAGTGTTGTTCGTGGTCATCATTGGTGTGGTGGTTGTGGGTCCTGTGACCTTGAGTGTTGTGGTTACGAGACTGGTAATCATTGTCCTTGGCATGGTGGTTCCCCAAAGCACTGGTGCACTGGATGTGATGCTGACGCTCTCAGACTTTGTGGTCAGTGCCGAGGTGGGCTGTGTGGGAACCAGAGGGATCGTTGAGGTCTGGGGCCCAACTGAACTTGAGAAGGTACTGGTGGATCTGAGGGACGTTCCTATGTGGGGAAGTGAAGCGTGGGCAGTGGTGGAGGCAGACGTTGTGTGTGAAGACTGAGAGGACCATGGTGTTTGTGGAGTGCTCTGAGTGACCTTGGAGGTTTGGACCTCAGGGCTCTCCGTTCCCACGATGGTGGTGACCATAGGGGACGTGGATGTCTGATGTGTCGAGGAGAAAGTGTATGACTCGGGGAGAGGGGAGGTTTTGGCTGTAGTTAAAGAGCTGTGTGCTTGGGTGGAGGTAGTGTTGTTCGTGGTCATCATTGGTGTGGTGGTTGTGGGTCCTGTGGCCTTGAGTGTTGTGGTTACGAGACTGGTGATCATTGTCCTTGGCATGGTGGTTCCCCAGAGCACTGGTGCACTGGATGTGATGCTGAGGCTCTCAGACTTTGTGGTCAGTGCCGAGGTGGACTGTGTGGAAACCACAGAGGTCGGTGAGGTCTGAGGCACAGATGGAGTTGAAATGGTAGTGGTGGATCTGAGGGCCGTTCCTGTGAGGGGAAGTGAAGTGTGGGCAGTGGTGGAGGCAGACGTGTACGAAGACTGAGAGGACCATGGTGTTTGTGGAGTGCTCAAAGTGGCCTTGGAGGTTTGAACCTGAGGGCTCCCCGTTCCCATGATGGTGGTGGCCATAGGGGATGTGGATGGCTGATGTGTCGAGGAGAAAGTGTGTGACTCGGGGAGAGGGGAGGTTTTGGCTGTAGTTAAAGAGCTGTGTGCTTGGGTGGAGGTAGTGTTGTTCGTGGTCATCATTGGTGTGGTGGTTGTGGGTCCTGTGGCCTTGAGTGTTGTGGTTACGAGACTGGTGATCATTGTCCTTGGCATGGAGGTTGCCCAGAGCACTGGTGCACTTGATGGGTTGCTGATGCTCTCAGACTTTGTGGTCAGTGCCGAGGTGGACTGTGTGGGAACCAGAGGGATCGTTGAGGTCTGGGGCCCAACTGAACTTGAGAAGGTACTGGTGGATCTGAGGGACGTTCCTGTGAGGGGAAGTGAAGCGTGGGCAGTGGTGGAGGCAGACGTTGTGTGTGAAGACTGAGAGGACCATGGTGTTTGTGGAGTGCTCTGAGTGACCTTGGAGGTTTGGACCTGAGGGCTCCCCGTTCCCACGATGGTGGTGACCATAAGGGATGTGGATGGCTGATGTGTCGAGGAGAAAGTGTGTGACTCGGGGAGAGGGGAGGTTTTGGCTGTAGTTAAAGAGCTGTGTGCTTGGGTGGAGGTAGTGTTGATCGTGGTCATCATTGGTGTTGTGGTTGTGGGTCCTGTGACCTTGAGTGTTGTGGTTACGAGACTGGTGATCATTGTCCTTGGCATGGTGGTTCCCCAGAGCACTGGTGCACTGGATGTGATGCTGAGGCTCTCAGACTTTGTGGTCAGTGCCGAGGTGGACTGTGTGGAAACCACAGAGGTCGGTGAGGTCTGAGGCGCAGATGGAGTTGAAATGGTAGTGGTGGATCTGAGGGACGTTCCTGTGAGGGGAAGTGAAGCGTGGGCAGTGGTGGAGGCAGAGGTGGTGTGTGAAGACTGAGAGGACCATGGTGTTTGTGGAGTGCTCTGAGTGGCCTTGGAGGTTTGGACCTGAGGGCTCCCCGTTCCCACGATGGTGGTGGCCATAGGGGATGTGGATGGCTGATGTGTCGAGGAGAAAGTGTGTGACTCGGGGAGAGGGGAGGTTTTGGCTGTAGTTAAAGAGCTGTGTGCTTGGGTGGAGGTAGTGTTGTTCGTGGTCATCATTGGTGTGGTGGTTGTGGGTCCTGTGGCCTTGAGTGTTGTGGTTACGAGACTGGTGATCATTGTCCTTGGCATGGAGGTTGCCCAGAGTGCTGGTGCACTTGATGGGTTGCTGATGCTCTCAGACTTTGTGGTCAGTGCCGAGGTGGACTGTGTGGGAACCAGAGGGATCGTTGAGGTCTGGGGCCCAACTGAACTTGAGAAGGTACTGGTGGATCTGAGGGACGTTCCTGTGAGGGGAAGTGAAGCGTGGGCAGTGGTGGAGGCAGACGTTGTGTGTGAAGACTGAGAGGACCATGGTGTTTGTGGAGTGCTCTGAGTGACCTTGGAGGTTTGGACCTCAGGGCTCTCCGTTCCCACGATGGTGGTGACCATAGGGGACGTGGATGTCTGATGTGTCGAGGAGAAAGTGTATGACTCGGGGAGAGCGGAGGTTTTGGCTGTAGTTAAAGAGCTGTGTGCTTGGGTGGAGGTAGTGTTGTTCGTGGTCATCATTGGTGTGGTGGTTGTGGGTCCTGTGGCCTTGAGTGTTGTGGTTACGAGACTGGTGATCATTGTCCTTGGCATGGTGGTTCCCCAGAGCACTGGTGCACTGGATGTGATGCTGAGGCTCTCAGACTTTGTGGTCAGTGCCGAGGTGGACTGTGTGGAAACCACAGAGGTCGGTGAGGTCTGAGGCGCAGATGGAGTTGAAATGGTAGTGGTGGATCTGAGGGACGTTCCTGTGAGGGGAAGTGAAGCATGGGCAGTGGTGGAGGCAGAGGTGGTGTGTGAAGACTGAGAGGACCATGGTGTTTGTGGAGTGCTCTGAGTGGCCTTGGAGGTTTGGACCTGAGGGCTCCCCGTTCCCATGATGGTGGTGGCCATAGGGGATGTGGATGGCTGATGTGTCGAGGAGAAAGTGTGGTGACTCGGGGAGAGGGGAGGTTTTTGGCTGTAGTTAAAGAGCTGTGTGCTTGGGTGGAGGTAGTGTTGTTCGTGGTCATCATTGGTGTGGTAGTTGTGGATCCTGTGACCTTGAGTGTTGTGGTTACGAGACTGGTGGTCATTGTCCTTGGCATGGTGGTTCCCCAGAGCACAGGTGCACTGGATGTGATGCTGAGGCTCTCAGACTTTGTGGTCAGTGCCAAGGTGGGCTGTGTGGGAACCAGAGGGATCGTTGAGGTCTGGGGCCCAACTGAACTTGAGAAGGTACTGGTGGATCTGAGGGACGTTCCTGTGAGGGGAAGTGAAGCGTGGGCAGTGGAGGAGGCAGACGTGGTGTGTGAAGACTGAGAGGACCATGGTGTTTGTGGAGTGCTCTGAGTGACCTTGGAGGTTTGGACCTCAGGGCTCTCCGTTCCCACGATGGTGGTGACCATAGGGGACGTGGATGTCTGATGTGTCGAGGAGAAAGTGTATGACTCGGGAGAGCGGAGGTTTTGGCTGTAGTTAAAGAGCTGTGTGCTTGGGTGATGTAGTGTTGTTTCGTGGTCATCATTGGTGTGGTGGTTGTGGGTCCTGTGGCCTTGAGTGTTGTGGTTACGAGACTGGTGATCATTGTCCTTGGCATGGTGGTTCCCCAGAGCACTGGTGCACTGGATGTGATGCTGAGGCTCTCAGACTTTGTGGTCAGTGCCGAGGTGGACTGTGTGGAAACCACAGAGGTCGGTGAGGTCTGAGGCGCAGATGGAGTTGAAATGGTTGTGGGTGGATCTGAGGGACGTTCCTGTGAGGGGAAGTGAAGCGTGGGCAGTGGTGGAGGCAGAGGTGGTGTGTGAAGACTGAGAGGACCATGGTGTTTGTGGAGTGCTCTGAGTGGCCTTGGAGGTTTGGACCTGAGGGCTCCCAGTTCCTACGATGGTGGTGCCCATAGGGGATGTGGATGGCTGATGTGTCGAGGAGAAAGTGTGTGACTCGGTGAGAGGAGAGGTTTTGGCTGTAGTTAAAGAGCTGTGTGCTTGGGTGGATGTAGTGTTGTTCGTGGTCATCATTGGTGTGGTTGTGGGTCCTGTGGCCTTGAGTGTTGTGGTTACGAGACTGGTGATCATTGTCCTTGGCATGGAGGTTGCCAGAGTGCTGGTGCACTTGATGGGTTGCTGATGCTCTCAGACTTTGTGGTCAGTGCCGAGGTGGACTGTGTGGGAACCAGAGGGATCGTTGAGGTCTGGGGCCCAACTGAACTTGAGAAGGTACTGGTGGATCTGAGGGACGTTCCTGTGAGGGGAAGTGAAGCGTGGGCAGTGGGGAGGCAGACGTTTGTGTGTGAAGACTGAGAGGACCATGGTGTTTGTGGAGTGCTCTGAGTGACCTTGGAGGTTTGGACCTCAGGGCTCTCCGTTCCCACGATGGTGGTGACCATAGGGGACGTGGATGTCTGATGTGTCGAGGAGAAGTGTATGACTCGGGGAGAGCGGAGGTTTTGGCTGTAGTTAAAGAGCTGTGTGCTTGGGTGGAGGTAGTGTTGTTCGTGGTCATCATTGGTGTTGTGGTTGTGGGTCCTGTGACCTTGAGTGTTGTGGTTACGAGACTGGTGATCATTGTCCTTGGCATGGTGGTTCCCCAGAGCACTGGTGCACTGGATGTGATGCTGAGGCTCTCAGACTTTGTGGTCAGTGCCGAGGTGGACTGTGTGGAAACCACAGAGGTCGGTGAGGTCTGAGGCGCAGATGGAGTTGAAATGGTAGTGGTGGATCTGAGGGACGTTCCTGTGAGGGGAAGTGAAGCATGGGCAGTGGTGGAGGCAGAGGTGGTGTGTGAAGGACTGAGAGGACCATGGTGTTTGTGGAGTGCTCTGAGTGGCCTTGGAGGTTTGGACCTGAGGGCTCCCCGTTTCCCATGATGGTGGTGGCCATAGGGGATGTGGATGGCTGATGTGTCGAGGAGAAAGTGTGTGACTCGGGGAGAGGGGAGGTTTGGCTGTAGTTAAAGAGCTGTGTGCTTGGGTGGAGGTAGTGTTGTTCGTGGTCATCATTGGTGTGGTAGTTGTGGATCCTGTGACCTTGAGTGTTGTGGTTACGAGACTGGTGGTCATTGTCCTTGGCATGGTGGTTCCCCAGAGCACAGGTGCACTGGATGTGATGCTGAGGCTCTCAGACTTTGTGGTCAGTGCCAAGGTGGGCTGTGTGGGAACCAGAGGGATCGTTGAGGTCTGGGGCCCAACTGAACTTGAGAAGGTACTGGTGGATCTGAGGGACGTTCCTGTGAGGGGAAGTGAAGCGTGGGCAGTGGAGGAGGCAGACGTGGTGTGTGAAGACTGAGAGGACCATGGTGTTTGTGGAGTGCTCTGAGTGACCTTGGAGGTTTGGACCTCAGGGCTCTCCGTTCCCACGATGGTGGTGACCATAGGGGACGTGGATGTCTGATGTGTCGAGGAGAAAGTGTATGACTCGGGGAGAGCGGAGGTTTTGGCTGTAGTTAAAGAGCTGTGTGCTTGGGTGGAGGTAGTGTTGTTCGTGGTCATCATTGGTGTGGTGGTTGTGGGTCCTGTGGCCTTGAGTGTTGTGGTTACGAGACTGGTGATCATTGTCCTTGGCATGGTGGTTCCCCAGAGCACTGGTGCACTGGATGTGATGCTGAGGCTCTCAGACTTTGTGGTCAGTGCCGAGGTGGACTGTGTGGAAACCACAGAGGTCGGTGAGGTCTGAGGCGCAGATGGAGTTGAAATGGTAGTGGTGGATCTGAGGGACGTTCCTGTGAGGGGAAGTGAAGCGTGGGCAGTGGTGGAGGCAGAGGTGGTGTGTGAAGACTGAGAGGACCATGGTGTTTGTGGAGTGCTCTGAGTGGCCTTGGAGGTTTGGACCTGAGGGCTCCCAGTTCCTACGATGGTGGTGCCCATAGGGATGTGGATGGCTGATGTGTCGAGGAGAAGTGTGTGACTCGGTGAGAGGAGAGGTTTTGGCTGTAGTTAAAGAGCTGTGTGCTTGGGTGGATGTAGTGTTGTTCGTGGTCATCATTGGTGTGGTAGTTGTGGGTCCGGTGGCCTTGAGTGTTGTGGTTACGAGACTGGTGATCATTGTCCTTGGCATGGTGGTTCCCCAAAGCACAGGTGCACTTGATGTGATGCTGACGCTCTCAGACTTTGTGGTCAGTGCCGAGGTGGACTGTGTATGAACCAGAGAGGTTGTTGAGGTTTTGAGCGCAGATGGATTTGAGATGGTAGTGGTGGATCTGAGGGACGTTCCTGTGAGGGGAAGTGAAGCGTGGGCAGTGGTGGAGGCAGAGGTGGTGTGTGAAGACTGAGAGGACCATGGTGTTTGTGGAGTGCTCTGAGTGACCTTGGAAGTTTGGACCTGAGGGCTCCCAGTTCCCACGATGGTGGTGACCATAGGGGATGTGGATGGCTGATGTGTCGAGGAGAAAGTGTGTGACTCGGGGAGAGGGGAGGTTTTGGCTGTAGTTAAAGAGCTGTGTGCTTGGGTGGAGGTAGTGTTGTTCGTGGTCATCATTGAGTTGTTGTTTGTGGGTCCTGTGGCCTCGCCTATTGTGGTTAAGAGACTGGAGATCATTGGTTTTTGAATGGAAGTTCCCCAGAGTCCTGCTGTGCTGTATGGGGTGCTGCCGTTCTCAGAATTCGCTGTCAGCGGAGAGATTTCCCGTGAGGGAACCAGAGACATCATCGAAGTCAGTGGCCTCACTGGAGTTATAAAGGTCGTGGTGGTCCTGAGGGTCCTTCCTGTTTGTGGAGCTGAGCTCTGGTCAGTGGTGGAGTGCGTCTTGGTGTTTGAGGCCTGAGCGACTGAGGAGGTGTGGCTCATGGGCCTTTCTGTGTGTGCATTAGTGGTTTCCTGGAGGGATGTTCCTGTCAGTGCCCTTGATGTGGGAGCGGTGGAGAGAGACCTGGTGGAAGTGTGACGTGTGTCGACCGTGTTTTCTGGAGACCAGGTGGAGGGTGCAGTGTTTGGTGTTTGTAGCGTGGTTTTGGGTGCTGTTGACCATCCAGTCCCTTGCAGTGCCTGCCGCGTGAACGTTGTTGACCTGAGGGTGGCTGTTGGTCCTCTGTGGCTGGTCTCAGGTCCTGTGGTTGTGCTGAGCGTTCCTGGTGCAGTGCCGTCTCTGTGGAAGCAAGGCATGTGTTACAGTGCAGTCCCCACTTCCCTCCTAGACGCCCTGTGCTCCATCCTTGTGGCCTGCCACTGTCCTGTGTGTCTGTCCCTGTCGCCACTGCCTTGATCACCCCTGTGTGTCTGGGGAACTCTGTGCTGCCATGGAGCATTCGGCTGCAAAGTGTGGGTGCTGGCTCCCTGTGAATCTGTCCTTGTGTTGTGACCTCTTCCCTGTTATCTGTCCCTATTGCCCTAGCGTGTGAGGTCCTTCTGGCCCTGTCCCCTCTCCTGGTGTCTGTCCCCACTGTCCCAGCCTCTCTGGTCCTTCTGGCCCTGTCCCCTCTCCTGGTGTCTGTCCCCACTGTCCCAGCCTCTCTGGTCCTTCTGGCCCTGTCCCTCTCCTGGTGTCTGTCCCCACTGTCCCAGCCTCTCTGGTCCTTCTGGCCCTGTCCCCTCTCCTCATGTCTGTCCCCACTGTCCCAGCCTCTCTGGTCCTTCTGGCCCTGTCCCCTCTCCTCGTGTCTGTCCCCACTGTCCCAGCCTCTCTGGTCCTTCTGGCCCTGTCCCCTCTCCTGGTGTCTGTCCCCACTGTCCCAGCCTCTCTGGTCCTTCTGGCCCTGTCCCCTCTCCTCATCTTCTGTCCCCACTGTCCCAGCCTCTCTGGTCCTTCTGGCCCTGTCCCCTCTCCTGGTGTCTGTCCCCACTGTCCCAGCCTCTCTGGTCCTTCTGGCCCTGTCCCCTCTCCTCGTGTCTGTCCCCCTGTCCCAGCCTCTCTGGTCCTTCTGGCCCTGTCCCCTCTCCTGGTGTCTGTCCCCACTGTCCCAGCCTCTCTGGTCCTTCTGGCCCTGTCCCCTCTCCTCGTGTCTGTCCCCACTGTCCCAGTCTCTCTGGTCCTTCTGGCCCTGTCCCCTCTCCTCGTGTCTGTCCCCACTGTCCCAGCCTCTCTGGTCCTTCTGGCCCTGTCCCCTCTCCTGGTGTCTGTCCCCACTGTCCCAGCCTCTCTGGTCCTTCTGGCCCTGTCCCCTCTCCTCGTGTCTGTCCCACTGTCCCAGCCTCTCTGGTCCTTCTGGCCCTGTCCCCTCTCCTCATGTCTGTCCCCACTGTCCCAGCCTCTCTGGTCCTTCTGGCCCTGTCCCCTCTCCTCATGTCTGTCCCCACTGTCCCAGCCTCTCTGGTCCTTCTGGCCCTGTCCCCTCTCCTCATCTTCTGTCCCCACTGTCCCAGCCTCTCTGGTCCTTCTGGCCCTGTCCCCTCTCCTCATGTCTGTCCCCACTGTCCCAGCCTCTCTGGTCCTTCTGGCCCTGTCCCCTCTCCTCATCTTCTGTCCCCACTGTCCAGCCTCTCTGGTCCTTCTGGCCCTGTCCCCTCTCCTGGTGTCTGTCCCCACTGTCCCAGCCTCTCTGGTCCTTCTGGCCCTGTCCCCTCTCCTCGTGTCTGTCCCCACTGTCCCAGTCTCTCTGGTCCTTCTGGCCCTGTCCCCTCTCCTCGTGTCTGTCCCCACTGTCCCAGCCTCTCTGGTCCTTCTGGCCCTGTCCCCTCTCCTGGTGTCTGTCCCCACTGTCCCAGCCTCTCTGGTCCTTCTGGCCCTGTCCCCTCTCCTCGTGTCTGTCCCCACTGTCCCAGCCTCTCTGGTCCTTCTGGCCCTGTCCCCTCTCCTCATGTCTGTCCCCACTGTCCCAGCCTCTCTGGTCCTTCTGGCCCTGTCCCCTCTCCTCATGTCTGTCCCCACTGTCCCAGCCTCTCTGGTCCTTCTGGCCCTGTCCCCTCTCCTCATGTCTGTCCCCACTGTCCCAGCCTCTCTGGTCCTTCTGGCCCTGTCCCCTCTCCTCATCTTCTGTCCCCACTGTCCAGTCTCTCTGGTCCTTCTGGCCCTGTCCCCTCTCCTGGTGTCTGTCCCCACTGTCCCAGCCTCTCTGGTCCTTCTGGCCCTGTCCCCTCTCCTGGTGTCTGTCCCCACTGTCCCAGCCTCTCTGGTCCTTCTGGCCCTGTCCCCTCTCCTGGTGTCTGTCCCCACTGTCCCAGCCTCTCTGGTCCTTCTGGCCCTGTCCCCTCTCCTGGTGTCTGTCCCCACTGTCCCAGCCTCTCTGGTCCTTCTGGCCCTGTCCCCTCTCCTCATGTCTGTCCCCACTGTCCCAGCCTCTCTGGTCCTTCTGCCCTGTCCCCTCTCCTCATGTCTGTCCCCACTGTCCCAGCCTCTCTGGTCCTTCTGGCCCTGTCCCCTCTCCTCATGTCTGTCCCCACTGTCCCAGCCTCTCTGGTCCTTCTGGCCCTGTCCCCTCTCCTGGTGTCTGTCCCCACTGTCCAGCCTCTCTGGTCCTTCTGGCCCTGTCCCCTCTCCTCATGTCTGTCCCCACTGTCCCAGCCTCTCTGGTCCTTCTGGCCCTGTCCCCTCTCCTCGTGTCTGTCCCCACTGTCCCAGCCTCTCTGGTCCTTCTGGCCCTGTCCCCTCTCCTCATCTTCTGTCCCCACTGTCCCAGCCTCTCTGGTCCTTCTGGCCCTGTCCCCTCTCCTGGTGTCTGTCCCCACTGTCCCAGCCTCTCTGGTCCTTCTGGCCCTGTCCCCTCTCCTCATGTCTGTCCCCACTGTCCCAGCCTCTCTGGTCCTTCTGGCCCTGTCCCCTCTCCTCTTGTCTGTCCCCACTGTCCAGCCTCTCTGGTCCTTCTGGCCCTGTCCCCTCTCCTGGTGTCTGTCCCCACTGTCCCAGCCTCTCTGGTCCTTCTGGCCCTGTCCCCTCTCCTCGTGTCTGTCCCCACTGTCCCAGCCTCTCTGGTCCTTCTGGCCCTGTCCCCTCTCCTCATGTCTGTCCCCACTGTCCAGCCTCTCTGGTCCTTCTGGCCCTGTCCCCTCTCCTGGTGTCTGTCCCCACTGTCCCAGCCTCTCTGGTCCTTCTGGCCCTGTCCCCTCTCCTCATGTCTGTCCCCACTGTCCCAGCCTCTCTGGTCCTTCTGGCCCTGTCCCCTCTCCTGGTGTCTGTCCCCACTGTCCCAGCCTCTCTGGTCCTTCTGGCCCTGTCCCCTCTCCTCATGTCTGTCCCCACTGTCCCAGCCTCTCTGGTCCTTCTGGCCTGTCCCCTCTCCTGGTGTCTGTCCCCACTGTCCCAGCCTCTCTGGTCCTTCTGGCCCTGTCCCCTCTCCTCATGTCTGTCCCCACTGTCCCAGCCTCTCTGGTCCTTCTGGCCCTGTCCCCTCTCCTCGTGTCTGTCCCCACTGTCCCAGCCTCTCTGGTCCTTCTGGCCCTGTCCCCTCTCCTCATCTTCTGTCCCCACTGTCCCAGTCTCTCTGGTCCTTCTGGCCCTGTCCCCTCTCCTGGTGTCTGTCCCCACTGTCCCAGCCTCTCTGGTCCTTCTGGCCCTGTCCCCTCTCCTCATGTCTGTCCCCACTGTCCCAGTCTCTCTGGTCCTTCTGGCCCTGTCCCCTCTCCTGGTGTCTGTCCCCACTGTCCCAGCCTCTCTGGTCCTTCTGGCCCTGTCCCCTCTCCTCGTGTCTGTCCCCACTGTCCCAGCCTCTCTGGTCCTTCTGGCCCTGTCCCCTCTCCTGGTGTCTGTCCCCACTGTCCCAGCCTCTCTGGTCCTTCTGGCCCTGTCCCCTCTCCTGGTGTCTGTCCCCACTGTCCCAGCCTCTCTGGTCCTTCTGGCCCTGTCCCCTCTCCTGGTGTCTGTCCCCACTGTCCCAGCCTCTCTGGTCCTTCTGGCCCTGTCCCCTCTCCTCATGTCTGTCCCCCACTGTCCCAGCCTCTCTGGTCCTTCTGGCCCTGTCCCCTCTCCTCATCTTCTGTCCCCACTGTCCCAGCCTCTCTGGTCCTTCTGGCCCTGTCCCCTCTCCTCATCTTCTGTCCCCACTGTCCCAGCCTCTCTGGTCCTTCTGGCCCTGTCCCCTCTCCTGGTGTCTGTCCCCACTGTCCCAGTCTCTCTGGTCCTTCTGGCCCTGTCCCCTCTCCTCATGTCTGTCCCCACTGTCCCAGCCTCTCTGGTCCTTCTGGCCTCTCCCCTCTCCTCATCTTCTGTCCCCACTGTCCCAGCCTCTCTGGTCCTTCTGGCCCTGTCCCCTCTCCTCATCTTCTGTCCCCACTGTCCCAGCCTCTCTGGTCCTTCTGGCCCTGTCCCCTCTCCTGGTGTCTGTCCCCACTGTCCCAGCCTCTCTGGTCCTTCTGGCCCTGTCCCTCTCCTCATCTTCTGTCCCCACTGTCCCAGCCTCTCTGGTCCTTCTGGCCCTGTCCCCTCTCCTGGTGTCTGTCCCCACTGTCCAGCCTCTCTGGTCCTTCTGGCCCTGTCCCCTCTCCTCATCTTCTGTCCCCACTGTCCCAGCCTCTCTGTCCTTCTGGCCCTGCCCCCTCTCCTGGTGTCTGTCCCCACTGTCCCAGCCTCTCTGGTCCTTCTGGCCCTGTCCCCTCTCCTGGTGTCTGTCCCCACTGTCCCAGCCTCTCTGGTCCTTCTGGCCCTGTCCCCTCTCCTCATCTTCTGTCCCCACTGTCCCAGTCTCTCTGGTCCTTCTGGCCCTGTCCCCTCTCCTGGTGTCTGTCCCCACTGTCCCAGCCTCTCTGGTCCTTCTGGCCCTGTCCCCTCTCCTCATGTCTGTCCCCACTGTCCCAGCCTCTCTGGTCCTTCTGGCCCTGTCCCCTCTCCTCATCTTCTGTCCCCACTGTCCCAGTCTCTCTGGTCCTTCTGGCCCTGTCCCCTCTCCTGGTGTCTGTCCCCACTGTCCCAGCCTCTCTGGTCCTTCTGGCCCTGTCCCCTCTCCTCATGTCTGTCCCCACTGTCCCAGCCTCTCTGGTCCTTCTGGCCCTGTCCCCTCTCCTCATCTTCTGTCCCCACTGTCCCAGCCTCTCTGGTCCTTCTGGCCCTGTCCCCTCTCCTGGTGTCTGTCCCCACTGTCCCAGCCTCTCTGGTCCTTCTGGCCCTGTCCCCTCTCCTGGTGTCTGTCCCCACTGTCCCAGCCTCTCTGGTCCTTCTGGCCCTGTCCCCTCTCCTCATCTTCTGTCCCCACTGTCCCAGTCTCTCTGGTCCTTCTGGCCCTGTCCCCTCTCCTGGTGTCTGTCCCCACTGTCCCAGCCTCTCTGGTCCTTCTGGCCCTGTCCCCTCTCCTGGTGTCTGTCCCCACTGTCCCAGCCTCTCTGGTCCTTCTGGCCCTGTCCCCTCTCCTCATGTCTGTCCCCACTGTCCCAGCCTCTCTGGTCCTTCTGGCCCTGTCCCCTCTCCTCATGTCTGTCCCCACTGTCCCAGCCTCTCTGGTCCTTCTGGCCCTGTCCCCTCTCCTCATCTTCTGTCCCCACTGTCCCAGCCTCTCTGGTCCTTCTGGCCCTGTCCCCTCTCCTCATCTTCTGTCCCCACTGTCCCAGCCTCTCTGGTCCTTCTGGCCCTGTCCCCTCTCCTGGTGTCTGTCCCCACTGTCCCAGCCTCTCTGGTCCTTCTGGCCCTGTCCCCTCTCCTCATGTCTGTCCCCACTGTCCCAGCCTCTCTGGTCCTTCTGGCCCTGTCCCCTCTCCTCATCTTCTGTCCCCACTGTCCCAGCCTCTCTGGTCCTTCTGGCCCTGTCCCCTCTCCTCATCTTCTGTCCCCACTGTCCCAGCCTCTCTGGTCCTTCTGGCCCTGTCCCCTCTCCTGGTGTCTGTCCCCACTGTCCCAGCCTCTCTGGTCCTTCTGGCCCTGTCCCCTCTCCTGGTGTCTGTCCCCACTGTCCCAGCCTCTCTGGTCCTTCTGGCCCTGTCCCCTCTCCTCATCTTCTGTCCCCACTGTCCCAGCCTCTCTGGTCCTTCTGGCCCTGTCCCCTCTCCTCATGTCTGTCCCCACTGTCCCAGCCTCTCTGGTCCTTCTGGCCCTGTCCCCTCTCCTGGTGTCTGTCCCCACTGTCCCAGCCTCTCTGGTCCTTCTGGCCCTGTCCCCTCTCCTCATGTCTGTCCCCACTGTCCCAGCCTCTCTGGTCCTTCTGGCCCTGTCCCCTCTCCTCATGTCTGTCCCCACTGTCCCAGCCTCTCTGGTCCTTCTGGCCCTGTCCCCTCTCCTCATGTCTGTCCCCACTGTCCCAGCCTCTCTGGTCCTTCTGGCCCTGTCCCCTCTCCTCATCTTCTGTCCCCACTGTCCCAGCCTCTCTGGTCCTTCTGGCCCTGTCCCCTCTCCTCATGTCTGTCCCCACTGTCCCAGCCTCTCTGGTCCTTCTGGCCCTGTCCCCTCTCCTCATATCTGTCCCCACTGTCCCAGCCTCTCTGGTCCTTCTGGCCCTGTCCCCTCTCCTGGTGTCTGTCCCCACTGTCCCAGCCTCTCTGGTCCTTCTGGCCCTGTCCCCTCTCCTGGTGTCTGTCCCCACTGTCCCAGCCTCTCTGGTCCTTCTGGCCCTGTCCCCTCTCCTCATGTCTGTCCCCACTGTCCCAGCCTCTCTGGTCCTTCTGGCCCTGTCCCCTCTCCTCATGTCTGTCCCCACTGTCCCAGCCTCTCTGGTCCTTCTGGCCCTGTCCCCTCTCCTCATGTCTGTCCCCACTGTCCCAGCCTCTCTGGTCCTTCTGGCCCTGTCCCCTCTCCTCATCTTCTGTCCCCACTGTCCCAGCCTCTCTGGTCCTTCTGGCCCTGTCCCCTCTCCTCATGTCTGTCCCCACTGTCCCAGCCTCTCTGGTCCTTCTGGCCCTGTCCCCTCTCCTCATGTCTGTCCCCACTGTCCCAGTCTCTCTGGTCCTTCTGGCCCTGTCCCCTCTCCTCATGTCTGTCCCCACTGTCCCAGCCTCTCTGGTCCTTCTGGCCCTGTCCCCTCTCCTCATGTCTGTCCCCACTGTCCCAGCCTCTCTGGTCCTTCTGGCCCTGTCCCCTCTCCTCATGTCTGTCCCCACTGTCCCAGCCTCTCTGGTCCTTCTGGCCCTGTCCCCTCTCCTGGTGTCTGTCCCCACTGTCCCAGTCTCTCTGGTCCTTCTGGCCCTGTCCCCTCTCCTCATGTCTGTCCCCACTGTCCCAGCCTCTCTGGTCCTTCTGGCCCTGTCCCCTCTCCTCATGTCTGTCCCCACTGTCCCAGCCTCTCTGGTCCTTCTGGCCCTGTCCCCTCTCCTGGTGTCTGTCCCCACTGTCCCAGCCTCTCTGGTCCTTCTGGCCCTGTCCCCTCTCCTCATCTTCTGTCCCCACTGTCCCAGTCTCTCTGGTCCTTCTGGCCCTGTCCCCTCTCCTCATGTCTGTCCCCACTGTCCCAGTCTCTCTGGTCCTTCTGGCCCTGTCCCCTCTCCTCATGTCTGTCCCCACTGTCCCAGTCTCTCTGGTCCTTCTGGCCCTGTCCCCTCTCCTCATGTCTGTCCCCACTGTCCCAGTCTCTCTGGTCCTTCTGGCCCTGTCCCCTCTCCTCATGTCTGTCCCCACTGTCCCAGTCTCTCTGGTCCTTCTGGCCCTGTCCCCTCTCCTGGTGTCTGTCCCCACTGTCCCAGCCTCTCTGGTCCTTCTGGCCCTGTCCCCTCTCCTCATGTCTGTCCCCACTGTCCCAGCCTCTCTGGTCCTTCTGGCCCTGTCCCCTCTCCTCATGTCTGTCCCCACTGTCCCAGCCTCTCTGGTCCTTCTGGCCCTGTCCCCTCTCCTGGTGTCTGTCCCCACTGTCCCAGCCTCTCTGGTCCTTCTGGCCCTGTCCCCTCTCCTGGTGTCTGTCCCCACTGTCCCAGTCTCTCTGGTCCTTCTGGCCCTGTCCCCTCTCCTCATGTCTGTCCCCACTGTCCCAGCCTCTCTGGTCCTTCTGGCCCTGTCCCCTCTCCTGGTGTCTGTCCCCACTGTCCCAGCCTCTCTGGTCCTTCTGGCCCTGTCCCCTCTCCCTCGTGTCTGTCCCCACTGTCCCAATCTCTCTGGTCCTTCTGGCCCTGTCCCCTCTCCTCGTGTCTGTCCCCACTGTCCCAGCCTCTCTGGTCCTTCTGGCCCTGTCCCCTCTCCTCATGTCTGTCCCCACTGTCCCAGCCTCTCTGGTCCTTCTGGCCCTGTCCACTGTCCTCGTGTCTGTCCCCACTGTCCCAATCTCTCTGGTCCTTCTGGCCCTGTCCCCTCTCCTCGTGTCTGTCCCCACTGTCCCAGCCTCTCTGGTCCTTCTGGCCCTGTCCCCTCTCCTCATCTTCTGTCCCCACTGTCCCAGCCTCTCTGGTCCTTCTGGCCCTGTCCCCTCTCCTCGTGTCTGTCCCCACTGTCCCAGCCTCTCTGGTCCTTCTGGCCCTGTCCCCTCTTCCCCCGACTATGTGCTGCCTTCCTGTGCTCTGCTTCCCACTGGCTCTGGGAGACGCGGCCTCAGCCGTGGCACCCTGGCCACAGAGGGGCTCCTGAGGGTGGGCACCCTGGCCTCCACGGGCTGCCACTCACCTTGACTGAGGAGTGTTTCTGTCACTGAACTTATTGGGGCCTTTGTGGTTCTTGCTGTGGACTGAGCTGTGGACTTCGTGCCTGGGTTTGTGGAGGATGCTATGGACTGGGTTATGGCGTGGGTCACGGTCAGTCCTGTGGCTGTCGACCTCCATGTGGCTGTAGGGTTAGAGGTCGCTGCTGTCACTTGAGGTGATTTTGCAAAGGACAGCCACATGCATCTCACAGCGTGTGCCTGAGTGCCTGCGCTTGCCTGTGAGCCAGGATTGCTCGTAGGGTCTGCCTGGGGAAGCACTGGCACCCTGCCGCCCGTGGCCTGGCTCTCATGGCCTTGAGGCCATGCCAGTGACCCAAGGCTCATGTGGGGCCCTCCCTCTGCCCACTTTTGGTCAGACGTGTGGACGAATGCCCTGTGCTCTCATGGTCCCAGGCATTAGGTCTGCCGTGTTGGTGGCAGGATGCAGCTGGTGCCCCGCCCCACACTGCTGAGGCATTCCAGTGTCCCATCCATGTTACCGCCCGAGGAGACTAGAGATGGCATCCATGTGGTCAAGAGTGTCCAGTCCTCAGTGGAGGCAGGGGCTGTGGGTGGGACGGTGGGCCCAGGGCTGCTGGTGCTGGAGTTCCCTGTGCTGGGCTGGACTTCTGAGGGTGGTGAGCCTGTGTGGGATGACCTGACCTCATGCACGGGCAGGGGCAGACCACATGCCCTCGAGTCCTGTCTTCTCCTGTCACCCAGCCTGGCAGCTCCTGGGCTGGAGGAAGGGGGTGGGAGGCCTGGGGACGGCTGAGGCTTCTGAGGGCAGCATGGGCCCTGCGTGGGGCCTTCTGTGAGGGACTCACTGTTGAGGCCTTGCTCTGTGCTCAGTGGCCAGTTCAGCAAAGGCTGAGTGGGCCGGGCCGAGGGAGGTGAGCTTTGCGCTCCCTCCCGCCTTGGATCTGGGGTGCACAGGTGTGTTCCTGCCCCTCCCCTGCTGGCCTAGGTGGAGGGGGCAGGAAGTGCCCCGGCCGGCAAGCCCGTGTCCTGTGGCAGTTGGAGTGTGCAGTCACCTGTGGTGGGCAGCAGCGGCAGGGTTGTGTTGGGCGGCACTGTAAGAGGAGGGTATGGTCAGACGCCACTGGTCATGCAGCCCCCAGCCCTCGGCCAGGGGTCCTGAGGGTGCCCAGGCGGAGCCGTGTGCTCCTGTGACCGGGGCTGGCCTGCCTGCCCTCCTTCCCTGTCTCCTCTCCTCCCCTCCTCTGTTCTCAGCCTGGTGTAGAGAGGTGAGCTGCCAGCTTCTTTCACTGTCTAGAGCAAGGTTCCCAGGAAGAGTCCCACTGTGCTCCCCAGTACCCTGGCAGACCTGGGGGGCCTGCTCTGAGTGGGTGGGCTGTGGGAGAGGCAGGAGGCCAGAGGAGTCTAGTGCTGTTCCTCTGTCTCTGCCTCCTGCAGCCTCGCTGCCTGTCTCTGGGACTCTCAGTACCTCAAGGGGCAGGGCCCTGAGGAGTGGGGCTCTGGGGCTGGACTTACTGCAGGGCACACAGGTCCCCTCGCTGTGGTCAAAGTACTCGTCCTGGGAGCAGTTGTAGCAGCCTGTGGCAAGGAAGGGACAGGTCAGCACCGGCTTGCACCCAGTGCTCTGCCTCCAGCCGGGCCACCTATGCTCGAGTCCCCACGGCCCCCGCCTCTTCTCACTTCCAGCTCTGAAGCCCCTTCCTGGGCACCCAGGGCTCTGTCCTGGTGGCCCCCTCTCCTTGTTCTGGCCCTGGGCCCTTCCCATCTTGTCCTCTGCCATGTGTCTTGCTCCCTTGCCTGGTTTTCAGACATCTCCCCCTGGCCAGAAACGGAGGTCAGGGCAGTTTTGTGTAAGACCCTGCCCCTCACCCAGCTCTGGGCCTGGGCATTGCTGAGTGAGCCTGTGTGGGGTCAGTTTGTGAGAGCGTGAAAGGCCAGGTGGGAGGGAGGAGCATGTGGGCGAGGGAGGGTGGTGCCCGACTGTGGCGGTGTGTGTGTGTGTGAGTGTGCACGCACACGTGAGGAAGAGGCGCGTGTGCCCCCGCCCCACCTTCGACGTTGGTGTCTGGGAAGCTGTCCAGGTGGCCAGGGCAGAGGCAGGGCTGGTAGTGCCATGTGCAGTTGGCCTCCGGCGTGTACTGGAACTCGCCCTCGCCGGCCTGCGCGTGGCTGTTGTAGAAGTCGCAGTAGACGGCTGGGGGAAGGGAGGTTGGGGTTCTGCTGGCAGAGCCTGGGGCCGGCACGCCCTGCAGGGCTCAGGCTCTTGGGCCAAGCGGTTGGCGGGCAGGGCACTCACGGCAGAAGTCCGGGGTCCTCCAGTCCACGCACACGCCCTTGTCCAGGCAGGCCTTGGCGTAGGCGGCCACTGCGTCACACAGACACTCGCAGTCCCCGCCCTTGTTGCAGCCGCAGGCATCACGCACGCAGGCCTCGTAGTAGGGCATGCGGTACACCTGCAGGGCAGTGCAGGCCAGGGTCTGCCCTCAGCTGTGGCTACTCCTGCAGCCAGTGCTGCTGGGGCTCGCCAAGGCCACCAGGGAGTGTTCTGAGGGGTGTTCTGCTCCCAGAGACCACCCATGGCCTGGTGTGGCTCACAGGCCCCCCGACCTACCCCTGTGCCTGTGCTCCTGCCTCCAGCGTCCTCGGGGCACCCCTCAGCCATGGGGCACCCTTCTCTCAGTGCTCGTTGAGCCTGAGAACCTGGGTGTCCAGGGATCTCCCCCGGGCAGCTCCAGATCTCCTCCTGACCAGGTGCTACAGGGTGGGCTTTCTGCTGGCACTGGCGAGGGACACCACTCTATTCTGGAGGGCAGAGGCCTGGGTGCTACAAAGCACCCTGCAGAATGGCACCACCGTGGAGGGCTCCTGCTCTGGTGGGCCGTGCCCTCTCATGCCTCCCTGCGCCCCGCCCTCCCGGCCCACCTTGCTGTGACAGGTGGCAAAGGTCTGACTGTTGATGATGCTGCACTTGCGCTCGGCCCAGGGGCGGAGGAAGGCGTTGAGGCTGCAGGGGTCCTCCACGTAGCTCGTGTCCCCGCACAGCGGGCTTTCCTTCCATGAATTCACGAACTCCAGCTCACTGGATGCCACGTACTTGCTGCGGGTCTCAAAGTCGTCCTTCATGTTCCCATTGCAGTTGCCACACAAGCCACAGAGGGCGTCCTGTGGGGCTCCGTGTCAGGCGGGGAGCAGGTGGGCTTTTTGGTCCACCCCACCCCAAGGCCAGAGGGGCTCTGGCCTTGACCGGGGTGTGCCTGGCAAGCGCAGCAGGTACCTGGGAGGCACGATGGATCGTGATGGAGATGCTCATGTGCTTGTTCCAGACAAGCGTCAAGTTGAAGCGGCCGGGGATGCCCACATCCAGAACCAGGTTCAAGGAGCTGGGCTTCACCTGCAGGTGCACCTGGGAGTTCTCCCCGCTGACAGTGTAGTTTCTGTCTGCCATCGTGATAGTCAGGCCCTGTGGAGCAGCTGTCACTGGCCACCTGCTGGATGGCCTCTGTGGTACCTGGGGCTGCCCCAGGACTGGGTCATCTAGGGCAAGGCTGATTGTGTCCATCAAGGGCACGTGCAGGGGCAGCTGCTGGGAGTCAGCTCCAGGCAGAAGGCTCCAGTGCATGTGGGAACAGGCTTGGCTCCCTGGAGGACACCCTCCCCTCTGCCCAGGCAATGCCCTGGAAGCAGGTGGCCGTCATCTGCCACTAGTGCAGAACACAAAGATGCCCACCTGGTGAACAGTCTCCAGAGGCAGTGGGCACCACCACCTCCCTCCTGGGCATACAGGCGAGGAGGGGGTGGGCAGGGAGGGTTGCATGACAAAGGTGGGACCTGGGGTCCTGGGCAGTGAGGGCCCAACTGTGTAATGGGGTCCCAGCCCTCTCCTGCCCTGGGAGGGGTCCCCGCTGCTCACGCCCAGGAGGATCTGGATGGCTCGGGAGCAGGTCACCCCTGATTTCCCGCAGATGACGTTCTCCGTCAGGATCTTGAAGCTGGGCTGGGGGTCACTGCCACCGCAGTCATCCTGCAGGGAGCGGGTGCTGAGGGGGAGCCCTGGGTGCCCGGCCCCTGCAGCGGACTCCCAGGGCCCCAGGAGTTACCGTGGCCAGAGTGTACTCGCAGTTGCCGTCAAAGACGAAGCGCCGCCCGTCAAAAGTGACTATGTGGCCCTCCCCATAGAGGCTGCAGGTGGATGGGCAGTGGGCACTCTGCTGGCAGGTCCACCTTCCCTGTGAGCAGGTGCTGTGGAGAGGGTGGGTGGAGTGCTGGGCAACCCTCTTCCCACTTGTGTGGTCCCAGAGGTTCCTGGAGGCCCTGGGCGCCCTGCCTCTGGGGACCCCACCTCTGGCATCCCACTCCTAGGCACCCCTGCCCTGGGTGCCCCTGCCTGCAGATGGCCCAGGGGTCCTGGGCTCCGGGTGAGGTGTGGCTTACCAGTTCTTGCAGTCGGTGCGGAGCTCAGCACCCCCGGGGTAGGAGGCCCCTGCAAAATCACAGGGGCACTGCTCTGGGGGCACGCACTGCCCGTTGGTATTCTCGTAGAACCCCTCAGGACAGACGCAGCCAGCCTCGCACTTGGTGGGAACCTGGAGGGGAGATGGGTTGGTGTGCCCTGGAGGGAGCCCAGCCTGCTGCCCAGCCCTGGCGTTGCTCCCAGGCCCTCCCATGGATCCTGCTCTGGGTCCTTGGTGGAGCCACCTCTCTCTAAGGGGAGGGTCTGTGCTGCCTGCCTCAGGCCACCCTGCCCTGGACCCTGCTTGCACCCCAAGCTGGCCCTGCCTCCACAGAGCCCAGCAGATGAGCACGCCCCTCCAGCTGCCTGGCCACAGCGTTGCTCTTGACCTCCTGATCCCCAGCCCACATCCACAGCTGGGGCCAATGGAGATGGAGATGGAGTGGGGATAGGGCAGCCCCTGGGGCCTGTGGAAACCCTCTCTAGGCCCCAACTGCTTCTCCGTGCCCCTTACGCAGGCGATGCCGGTGGCCAGTCTCTGGCAGGTGGGGGCACATGCAGCCCCAAACTTGTCCTCTGAGGACTGGCTACAGGACTGGAATGTCTTGGGGGCTGGGCAGGAAGCTGCAGGGGAGGAGGGCGGGGTCAGGTGGCCTCGGGGGAGGGAGGCCAGGCACCTCTAGGTCCCCCTTTGACTGGCTTCTGCAGCTGTACCTACCCAAGAGCACCTGCGGCTGCCCCGGGCAGCTCAGCCGTCCGTTGGTGCAGTAGCTGCATGAGAGAGGCCACAGGAGGCCGCGTGAGCCTGGGCCTGGTGTGCTCCCCCCGCCCAGCAGACCCCGCCGCACCAGAGGATGCCGTTGACTGTGGTGGCCTGGCCCGCCAGGACGAACTTGTGCCTTTCCAGCATGCAGGGGCACTGGGCCTTGCGCACACACTCGTTCCTGTGGTCCAGGTAGGTGCCCTCGGGGCAGTTGCAGCCGTCCACGGGCACTGCACTGGTGTGGCACTCGGCCTCACGGTTGGACAGCGACAGGCAGGTGCGGTCACAGGCGTGGCTGTCCTGGCTGAAGGTGCGGTTGCCAGTGCAAGGGATAGCTGCAGGGAGCTGGGGTCAGGCCCTCCGTGATGGCCAGGCCCGTGGCCTGGGCCACGCTGCCCACACCCAGTGGGGTGGCCAGGCAGAAACGGGCCCTGGGACCCCCATGTCATAGGGACCCCACCGCGACTCCCTTCCTGGTGACCCGCGCGCCCCGCCCGGCCTCGGCACTCACTGCAGTTGTATATGCTGTCCCTCCAGCCCCAGAGCGGCGCGGCCTGGGAGGAGCAGGCCAGCGCGTAGGCGCCCAGGGCCGCGCAGATGTGCGGGAAGGTCTCCTCGTAGTTGCAGGCCTGGTACACGCACCTCTGCAGGCAAGAGCCAGCCACGCAGGCCATGGCACCTCCTCTCCCTCCCCGGGCCGTGGTCCCAGTCCCAGGACTGCTGTCTGCTGCCGGGGCCTCCCCCAGGGCCCCCGAGCGCGTGCAGGCCCACCTTGTAGAAGGGCTTGGGGTCCACCACGGCATGGCACCTCTCAAACACACTGCCCTTCTTCAGCAGCACTGAGCAGTGGGTCTCTGCGCACACCTCTGGGGGCGACAGGCTGGCGGTGGGTGCCCTGTCCCCTCCCAGCCCCAGGCCTGGGAGGCAGGGCAGGGAGACTCACTGTTGAGCTGGCTCATGGAGCAGGGGTCGATCTCCCGTTCCAGGGCAGCTGGGCAGTTCCCTGCCCGCCAGGAATCCACGAAGAGCGCAGCGGTGCCCTCACTGATGCCCGCGCTGCTCGTGAACTCGTCGGCCGTGTCCCCGTTGAAGTTGCCACAGAGCCCTGCACGGCAGACCGCGAGGGCCGAGCCCGCCTGTCGCTTCTGCGCCCCAGGCACCCCACTGTCTCCCGCTGTGCCCCTGTGGGAGGCCACTGACCTTGGGTGGCCACACCCCTGTGGGCTCCCTGCATGTGGAGGGCCAGTACCGGCCTCTCTTGGGTCCTCCCCTGCTGAGGCAGGTAGGGGCTCACCTCTGGTCTGGCCTCTGAAGTGCGGCCCAATGGTGATGTACGCCTGGAAGATGGGCTGCTGCTGGACCACGAGCTCCAGCCCGAAGGTGGTGGCCATCTGGACGTGGGTGGACGTCTGTCTGAAGATGGTGATGTTGCCTGCAAGGGTGGGTGCTCAGCAGGCCGCGGGGCCTCCCCACAGAGGCGTGGCCCACGAGGCCCCAGCCGGGCGGGGACATACGGGTCTGATAGGGGAGCCATTTGGTGTCTCCATTGCTGGTCACCTCGTCCTCAGAGATCACGATCTTGTCCTGGAGGGAGGGCGGCCAGCGTCAGGGCGGGCCAGGAGCAGGCAGGAAGTGGGCGCAGCCCTGCTCGGGGCAACCTACCTGCCTGGACAGGTAGACGATGGCGACCAGGGACGTCTCTGAGTGTGAGTAGCCTGACTTGTCATATGTGGCCATGAGGATGCCCTCGTCGGGAAGCAGGGGGCTCTGTGGAGGCAGGCCGCTCAGGTGCCGTGGGGGCAGGCCGCCCCTCCCCAGCCCGGAGCCCATCCTACCTGGAGGAGGATGTAGGTGCAGGTGCCGTGGAAGCGGTAGGGCCTGGCGTCAAAGGTGGTGACAAAGGAGCCGCCTTCCAGGGAGCAGTGACCTGGACATGGCTGCCCTGTGCATGTCCAGCGGCCCATGGTGCACTGGCTAGGGGAGCCACAGGGGTGACCCTGGTAAATTGCGTCTGTCCCCAGTGTTCCAGGCCAGCAGGCCCCCCCCCCCCGCCAGAGCCCCTCACCCCCAGTACTCACCAGCTTTGGCAGGCGGCCCTTGTGACCTTCCCGGAGCCATAGACCACTCCGTTGAGCATGCAGGGGCACTGGCTGACGGGCACACAGGTGTGGTTGTTGGAGAGGTCATCGAGTACCATTCCTGCCAGAAAAGGACTTCCTGGGCTTGGATGGGACTGACCTCCTGCCACCCTCCTGCTGGGGTGCTCCTTCCCTGGCCATCCTGTACAGACCCACTGGTCCCTTGCCAGGTGCAGCTCAGGTGAGGCCCGCCTGGCAAGTCTCAGGGATGCATCACTGCCTCGCCCACCTGGAAGTCCACCTATCCCGGCAGTTCTCGGCCCCCTGTGGGCCCCACTCACTCTCCCGTGGGTTTGCACACGTGGCTGTGGAGTCTAGGTCTGTGGGAGTGGTGAGGTTCTGGGGTGGGCAGAGGGGCCCTGGGATTGGGGCTCCAACTGTAGAAGGTCTGTGCTAGGTTGTCCCTAGTTTCGGGCTCATCGCCCTGGTGCCACGGGCAGGGGGAGCTGGCATCCACCTCACCTTCAGGGCAGAAGCAGCCCGAGGTGCAGGAGCTGGCGCAGCTGTGCTGTGGGTTGGAGCAGGTCCGGATGCAGGCTGTGCCACACTCCTGGTACACCTGGTTGGCCGGGCACTGGCCCACGGCTGCAGAGGCACGGGGTCTGTGAGAGGCCCCGCCCAGCCATAGCAGCCCGGCCTCCCCCCAGGAGCAGCCTGCCTGTGGCTCCCCCGCCCCCGCCCGTCCGGCTGGGGCTCACAGCAGAGGCTGGGGCGCCGCCAGTTGTGGACCGGCCTGTGAGCCATGCTGCAGCGGCGAGAGTACTCAGACAGAGTGCTGCAGCTGCAGTTCTGCTGGCCCGGCTGTGCACACGTGGCCATGTCCGCTTGGCAACTCAGCACCAACGGCTCCTTGGGCACATCGCACTCAGGGGACACCAGGGTCAGCAGCTGGGTGCAGATCCCGACCTGGGCAGAGGGCCACTCAGGGTCACAGAGGCAAGGGCACCTCCCACACCATGGCTGGGGCTTGGAAGGTGGGTTGTTGGCCCTGAGATCCCATCAGACCCCTTGAGGGTTGGCCCCACCGTGGCCCCAGGACCTGGCCACCTCACATACATGTGTGGCCTGCAGGACAGGGGGCCTGGGGACGGCCTCATAGGCGCAGATCTCATTGGGGTCGTCCAGCTTCTGGAGCGCAGCGTATTCGTGGGGCTCCAGGAGTTTGCCTGGGGCAGGGGCAAGGATCAGCACCATGGGGTCTGGCCCAGTGGGCCTGGGTCCCACAGCCCTGCTCGCCCCTCTCCACCTACCATCCTCGCTCAGAAACTCGTTGGCCGCCTTCCCGTCGAAGTTCCCACACAGCCCACACATCTGGCCCATGTACTTCCTCTCCACCAGAACCTGCAGGATGGGCACTGCTGGGCCCCGCAGGGTGCAGGAGGGGCTCCGTGTCCAGCGGGCCGGGCCACCCACTCCTGCTCTGTGGGCCCAGGCCTGCTCCCTCCCCCACCTTTCTCCTTGGGGGCTCCATCTCTCGCTAGGTCCTCCTTATTTTCAAGTGGGGAAACAGCCACCAAGAAAACCCAGGTCCAATCCAGGTTACTGGCTAGGGGTCGGTGCTGCTTGGCAGAAAGGGCCTGGCTGTATTGCCAATTAGGGTCACGGCAGGTTGGGACCCCTGCCCAAGGAGGGCAGCCCCTCCCAAGCCTTGTACCTTGGACCCTGTGCTCCTGCCCAGGCCCCCAATCCTCACCATGAGGTGGGGGTCCGGACCCCACATGACCACCAGCTCCAGCTCCAACTGCTTGGCTACCAGCTGTACGCTCTGGCCATAGGGTGTGATCTG
Source organism: Sciurus carolinensis (assembly GCF_902686445.1). NCBI lineage: Eukaryota > Metazoa > Chordata > Mammalia > Rodentia > Sciuridae > Sciurus > Sciurus carolinensis. The sequence goes on from NC_062223.1 coordinate 830,440, forward strand.
GAGCCCATTGCTAGTGTAGGGCAGGCTGACCACCCTGTGATGAGAGCAGTCAGTGTCTGCCCCCAGGTTCCCAGCTTGGCCCCATGGCCCACCCGACATCCTTGAGTCAGGGTCCCCAGCCTCACTCAGTGGGCTCACCCAATGTCCTTGATGGAGACCGTCGCTTCATTCACAGTGACCACAGAGGACCCTAGCTCCACGATGATCCGAGAGATGTTCCCATCTGCCCCTCGCCGCAGCTGGACACTGAAGGTGGGTGAGGCATCCTTGCAGCTGGCCGCAAAAATGTAGTTGCAGGTCCCCAGGAAGTCGTAGGCATGGTGGTCGAAGGTGGAGAAGTGGCCAGCCCCCCACGTGGAGCACCAGCCCTTGTCCAGGGCTGCGGAGAGAAAGGCGTCTGCAGCCCTGCAGCTCCGCCGAGACCCTGGGAGCCCACGCGGGGAGAGGTGGCTTTCTGGGTGTGTGGGAAGCCCCGCTCCCTCCACCGTGGACACTGTCTCCCCGGCCTGTGGGCCCTGAGCTGGGCTCCACCCACTGTCCCGGGCCTTACAGGACTGTAGGCTGCCCTCAGCGTTGGGGTCTGTTGTATCTCCAGTCGTGGGATCTGTAAGACAGGAGGCCACTGCTCAGCCCCCCTGTAGTTGGCTCACCCAGGGGCTCTTGGCAGGGAGGGCCGTGGGCGGTGTGTGCAGCTTCCCCTGAGCACCCGTCCTTGACTTCAGATGGGCAGTGGCTCTCCCAAGGCTTGGTGCTTTCGTGGGAGCCTTGTCGCACAGGCTGTGCTCTTGGGAGTCTGCCTGTGTGTGAGTTGGCCTGCACTCTGGGTCTGTCTGCACTGGGCAGAGGCCTGGTGGCCAAGGAAGGGGCACCAGACCAGTGTGCTGTGCCCTGAGGTCAGGCTGCCCCTCCCTCCCTTCCTGTTGGCTTTGCCCGGACACTGCCCTCCTGGCCAAGGCAGCAGTCTGCTTGTGGGCAGCACAGCAGTCCTGAGGAGGACAAGGGGCCAGCCTGAGCCTGGCCTCCTGGTGGCCTGCACAAGCTCGGTCCCTTCCTCTGTCCCTGCTTCTCAGTCCTTCACCTACTCCCTTGAGCTCAGCCTGTCTGCATGGAGTGACGGCTTTGTGCCCATGACCCAGCCAGGTGCACGGGGCAGGACGTGCTCGCATGGACCTGTCCTGGGCAGGAGACACGCACACGCGTGCACATGCATGGTGCACACGTGCTGCAGACTGCTGGCTGCCATGATCAGATGGCAAGGCGGCCAGCCTGTGCTGTGTGGGGACAGGCTGCGCCCAGTCGGGGAGCGCTGCTTCTCAGGAGGTGGCCTCTGACGAGGACTGGGCACTGCAGCCCAGGACTCGTAGGAGGACTCACTGTCCTGTGGGGGCCGGAGTGGAGTGTAGCCAGTGGGGCAGCCCTGGGCAACCAACCAGTGCTGGGCCTCAGGGCAGGGTGGCCCCAAGCATGGCGCTCTCAGGCACCCTCTGGCCAGGACACCTGCTGGCCTGTCTGCCAGGCTCTCCTCCCCACTCACTGCCCAGACAAGTAGGCCACCCCACCCCCGGGTGTCTGCAGACAAAGGGAACGGGACAGAGGTTCCCGGGAGCTGAGGACTTGCTCAGCTCAGGGGTGGCTGCTGGAGCTGGTGGGCAAGGCCAGGAGGGGTGGGCGTGGGACATGCTGGGTGGCGACTGATGAGGGTGGAGACAGCGGGGATCCCCTGCCCCCTCTGCCCCCTGCCTGGCTGAATCTGCTGTTCCCAGCATGCTGCATGGTCTCCTTGTGGGGAGCCATGTCCAGCTCTGTGAACCCCCCAGAGGCTGAGCAAGGGCCAAGGCTGCTCTGAGCTCGTCCATCTTCCTGCCTCTTTTCTCCTTGGCAGCCTCCAAGACAGCCCCCTGGGTGGGTCCTGGACTGGGAGCTGTGACCAGGGAGATGCCCAAATAGCATGGGTCACAGTGACCATGGAGCAGGGAAGCTGGAAGGGGGCCAGCCCGGCTCCTGCAGGCTGTGAGGGTGCCCTCCCTGTGGGCTCTCCTCCTGGCTCCCACTCCACCCTTCCCTCGTCCAGGGACAGGTTGACACATTCTCCCCTCCTCCTCTGACCCACACCTCCTGTGGCTCCTGTGGGCCATGGTGGTATCTGAGTGCTGGCTGGGCTGTCCAGATGCTCCTGGGCCCAGATCTTGCCATGGCTCCCACCCGCTGACCAGCTAAGTGCACAGCTCACAGGGGTCCTCCTACTCCCCACCTGGGTCCCTCATCCAGTTCTGCCAAGCTGTGGAGGGTGACACTGTCCCTCCCGTTGCTGCTAGTCACCACCAGAGTGTGTGTCTCTGGGTGTCCCCAGGAGCAGAGCTGGGTGGCCAAGGGGTTGCATGGCTGAGGCTTGAGGAGGCACTTTGCCATGGAGTCTGTCAGGCCCTGGGGACTCAGGCTCAGCCTGGGCAAGGGTCCTGAGGTGGGCCTGGCAGGAGTGCCAGCTGCGGGTGCCGGGATGAGCAGGGGCTGGGCTGTGAGTGGGCTCCCTCGGGCTAGGCCCCTTGCCCTAAAGATGGTCTTCGGCTGGCCGCAGTGGCGGATGCCTGCCTTCCCTGCGAGTAAGACTCCGCGCTGGGTGCAGGCTGGAGCGTGCCCACCCCTCACCCGTCCCCTCCTTGGCCTTTCCTTCCAGGATGCCCCAGGGCCGGCACTCTGAGAGTGCGGACCTTGGCTGGTCTACCCTGGGCAAGACCCTCCTTTCATGTGGACGGGGACATCTGGTCCGCGCTATCCTAGCGTGGTGCTGATGGCGCGGGCCCAGTTCTCACCCCTGTTGACCGCAGACTGTGACTGGCTCCATGGCTCCCAGGTCCCAGGCCCCTTGCTCTTGTGTCCGCCACGCCCCAGGGGCTTGCCCCACCTGCGCAGCCCCGCTCTCCTGCCACCCCTCCTGTCACCCGGCGCCAGCCTCTGCAAGCTGACCCTGCCGGACTCCGCTTTGAAGAAGCTCAGAAGGCCGTCGGTGCCGTGGCCTCTCCTTCCTGGGACTTTCTGTCCTTCCTGCTGACAACCTGACGCCAGACCCAAGGCCTCTGGGGTGGCTCGTCTGCCGCCCCCAGTCGTTCTGAGCCCTGGATCTGCTGCGGCTGCAGGAGCACTCGCTGTTCCTGGGCATGCTTGGTGACCCCGCCTGCCACCCCTGCTTGTCCTGGGCAACCTGACTGGCTCACAGGCCTCCCTCAGCCTCAGGTCCCACTGACCTGCTGCCTGACTTCCCCCAGACTGCGCAGAATCAGCACGAAAAGCATACCTGCTGAGGGAGGGCGGGCTCCAGGGCGGACCCCCAGCCGACCCGCGCCTCCCTCCCCCTCCCCAGACCCAGCTCTGCTGTGGCTCCACCTCCTCCCGCCAGGTGTCCTGGGCTCAGGGTGGGCAGGGGTCCCAAGCGACCTGACTGGACCCATGGGGCCTCACTGAGGGGCTCAGCGCCGCCCCCAGTGTGACGGTGATGCCTGCCTGGTTGCGGGGTGCTCCTGGGAGAAGGGATCAGGGCAGGCTTGGGGGCGGGGGTCACACTGCCCCAGACTTTGGCCCCAGCCTGGGCGCAGCCGCAAGGGTGGGCTCTGTCTAGCTGTTATCTGCTGCACGGGGGCTCCCGGCTGCTGCTGAGGAGCGTGGTCTGCGTCACACCAAGCAGAGGCCAAGGCAGTGCACAGGGCTTCTCCCCACACTGACAGAAGAGGACACAGGCACAGGGCCCACTGCGCGGTCAGCCCTGTGCGTGATCAGGGCCATGGAGCCTGGTCTCCAGGCCACGAGCTTCCCTGCTGGGAGGCTTGTGGCCCTGCCCCTCCCCACCTTCCAGCTACCCCTCAGGCCCCAGAGACCAGGGTGCAGTCGGGAGAGGGCTGGTAGATCTGGAGCTGTGTTCCAGGTCCCACGTTCCTGGAGGGGCTGTGCCGGAGGGCCTGTGCCGGAGGGGCCTCTGCCCTGCTCCAGCACCCTCCCTGACCATTGTGCCCAGCTCCCTGGGGAGGAGGACAGGACCCAGGGCAAGTGGGCCCCGGGGGGAGGCAGCACCTCCAGGCCTGGCCCCCGCCTGCTGCCATTCATCAGCGCCTACAGGGTCAGCCCACCCCGGGCAGAGTCAGCCAGGTGAGAAGACCTGGGAACGCACTCAGGTGCAGGGGCCTGTGGAGGGTCTGGGCCCTCTGGCATGGCCTGTTGTGTCCCCACTCACCTGTGCTGAGCAGGGTTCCCCCAAAGGACAGGAGCAGCAGCAGCCAGAGGCCCACCATGGTGTGGCCACTGGAGAGGAACTGCTGACCTGGCCCTTCTGCTGGGCTCCCGGAGTCCTGCCGCCACCAGCTCTGCACCTGTGTGCCAGCCCCACTGGCCTTATGTAGGGGTGGTAGCCCTGCCCCTGTTGCGCCACCCGTGCCCCACACTCTGCTGTAAATGCCACTGCTGATCGGGCACACGGTGGCCAAACAGGATCTCAGCCTCCACTTTATCAGGACCTGACCTTTCTCGGAAAATTCTGCAGCGGCGGCTGCCCCATTATCGCCCACTCCCCCAGGGAGGGAACACACACCCTCCAGCAGCCCACAAACACCTCCTGTGTCTGGGCCATTCTGGGGGCTGGGGCAGGTCCTCCGGGGCCCTCCCCTTTGGATCCCTGGTGGCAGCGTCAGCACACACCTGGATGACCAGGATGGGGATTGTCCAGGGGTAAGACTGGGCACCCTGTCTCCCCTGACAAGTAGCACAGGGTGCTGGGTGGCTCCTGGGTGAGCCCTAATCTCCACTGGGTCCCAGGACCCTGAACGGTGCCACATGCTAGGTCCTTGCCCCTGAGTGTCCCTCCTGTGGGGCCAGGCCTGAGGGACTGCCCAAGGAAGTCCTCGTGTTGCTGGGATACCAGGCTGCCCACTTGAAGACCCCACCTCACTTGGCCTCCTCTGAGGGATAGGCCTGGGGGGACCACAGGAAAGGTCACCTCCTGGGAGGTGACCCCCGAGGTTTGAGCTGCTTTGAGCAGCTCTGCTGGCAGGGACCACTCAGCTCAGGAGCAGGACTAGGGGCCCTGGAGGCTATTCATCTCAGGGCCATCTCTGTGGGGCTGAATGGGAGACAGTGGTGGACTCAGTGTGCACTCCTGCCCCATTGGAGAGCCGCTCCAACCCACAGGGAGAAGGGTTGTCTTCTGGGGCAACACCTGGGGGCAGGGCAGAGAGCGCCCCTTAGTGTCAGGGCTGGAGCTGGGGCAAAGTCAGGGTAATGGTGAGGTCGGAGGCCAGGAGGAGGGCAGGGCCGGGGGCCTCCCTGGGACCCTTTTTCAGCTTGGGAAGGGATTCAGGGTCTAGCAAGTCACCACTGGGGTTGTCCAGCCCGCTCCCTGGCTCCCCACCTCCTCTCCTGGGTTGGGTCTGGTGCCCACCAGCAGGAGCCTCCCTGCCCCCACTGCAGGCTTGGCGTCCCAGCCCAGCCCTGCTTCAGCCTGGCCTCCCCAGGGGGAACCGCACCCTGGCTCTCAGGAACTGAGTCTCCTGGCCTGGACCCAGGCCTTCCCCCGAGCCCCCGTCAGGCCTGCCCTGGAACCTGGCCCTGGCCCTGGAGGGGACATACTGCACCGAGACAGAAGCAGTGGGTGTCATGTGCTCACCTTAAGCAGACTGTGACTTTGAAGGGCGTGTTTTCGTACTGCAGTGCAGTTTGGTGGTAGGATGTGAGCTTAGCATGTGCAAGGCCCTGGACTTGATTCCCAGGGTGTACACATACAACCAAAAAGCAAAAGAAGAACGTGGCTTTCGTGTAGAATTATAGTAAGTGTTCAGGCTGGTGGTGGAAGGCCACTCTGGACTCTGCTTCTGACTGTCCTGGTTTGGGTTATTTCTTCATTTTTGTTTCTTTTTCTTTTCTTTTGGTATTGGTATTAGAAATTGAATCCAAAGGTGTTCAACCTCTGAGCTGCATCCCCAGTCCTTTTGTATTTTCTTTTGAGATGCCAAGGGCCTCATTAGGTTGCCCAGGCTGGCCTTGAACTTGGAATCCTCCTGCCTCAGCCTCCCAAGTCACTGGGATGACAGGCTCTACCATTGTGTCTGTCTCAGGTGTCCTTACATGCCCAGCAAACCCGTCAGGTGAGCAGCTGAGGTATAGGAGTGAAACCTTTGTCCAGACATGCTGAGCAGCTGCAGCCAAACAGGATCTCAGCCTCCACTTTTTCAGGACCTGACGTTTCTTGGAAAATTCTGCAGTGGCGGCAGCCCCATTATCACCCACTCCCCAAGGACGTGGGGACTTGCCCTTGCTCTGAGCTGTGGCCTGAGCTGGGGTCCTGGACTGGTCACTGTACCAGGGCAACCTGCATGGACGGGGTGTTTTGACTAGAGGGCATGTCTGCAGGGGCTGGGCTGTCTGACTCTGTGCACTCATGCTGTGCCTGTGTCCATGCGTCTAGAAGTAGACATGCCCTGTGAGGCTGTGCATGTGCGAGCACCAGGCTTACATCTGCTGCTGACAGCTGTCTGTGGTCTGACCTGTCTTCTTGATCATTCAGGGTGCATGCACACCAAGGTGAACGGCTCTGCCCAGCAGTGTGGCCGAGGGCCCCTCCTGGTGCAGGCCATGGCTTCAGGGTCCCATTTCCCAGCACACTTGTTTGGCGGGAAATTGCTGCTGAAAGGTATTTTTGTCTCTTGACTTGGGAGCATTCCAGTGCACCAGCACACTGCTCTGAACCTGGGAGATAAGAGTGTGTGCGGCCATTGTTCCCAGAGGCAAGCTCCGTGATAAGACCGGTCCTTCTGGCTGGAAAGCGAAGCCTGTGGGCTGCATGAGTGGGCGATTGTCCACGCTCACACCCAGCCCAGACCCCTGTCTCCCATGGCTGTCCCTGAGCAGTGGTCACCCAGGGCCCAGGCAGACGGTGGAGGAGGATCTGGACTGGGCCCAAGGTCTAGTGAAACTTGCCCCAGTCAGCTTTGGCCCCAGAACCGAGAGTTCGGGGAGAGGGCTTGACTCCAGCATGCTGGCTCCACTGTGAGGAGCCGTCCGTTAGGCCATGGATCTGGGATAGCAGTGAGCAGACCTTTGCTTGGTGTTGGGGGCCAGGATAAGGACACGGCATTTGCCTGGGCAGCTCCCTCCAGAAGGCTCCAGAACAGGCTTGGGGCCACAAGGAGCCACAAACCCAGGGTTTACTACATCTCGTTCACACAGAGCTGGAGTGGACACATCAGCAATCTGCTTCTCCCATCCTGTCCCTGCCCATTGGGCCCCTCCTGGGCCATGTGTACATTCCCTGGGGGAGGGCAGGGAGCAGCACCCCCTGCCCCAGGCCCATGACTTGGCAGCTGGTCAGCATCAGATCAAAGAGCTGAGAACTGGCTTTGGGGCATGTTTGGGAAAGATTTTGACAATAGGAGCAGGGATTCTCTTGTGGCTGACGAGGCCCCAGGACTGGGCCAGCTGTGATCAGGGGAGACTGTCGTGACTCATGACCCGTCAGTGTGGACCCATGGTTGGTCATGCGTATTTCAGGACTTCCTGTGGATCAGGGTGTGAAGCTCAGCTGCCTGGACTGGTCCTTGAGGGGACGTGGGCCACCTGGGCTGAGCACTGTGGAGTCAGTGAGTGACAGGACTGGCCCGTGGGCGTCTGCTGCCTGGTGGGACGTGGGAATCACCCGCCCTGTTGTGGAATGGCTGAGGCTGAGGCTTGTGTCCCTCAGGTGGTGCCCGCTGGGGCCCTGGTGCCAGTAGGGTCTGGGCTGCAGCCACTGTGCAGCTGGGACCCTCCCTCTTCCCCTGCCCCCGGGTGTCACTGGTGACACACTCCCAGGCATGCCGGCGTGCCTGCCGAGCCCGAGTCCTTCACTTCTGTGCGCCTTCGTCCTGCGCTTGTTGCTGCTGCAGACCCTGCTGGAGCCCTGCACCTGTGCGTCTTCCACCCTGGCATGCCCAAGATCCTGTCCACCCGACCTCTGGCTTCCCCGCTGGCAGGAGCTAACCCTGCCTCTTCAGAGGCCCGTGCAGACCCCGCCCCCGGCTGGTGAGGTTGGCCACTTCCACAGTGGTAATGGAGCCGCAGGCTCTGAGCTCAGGATGGGCCCAGGCCAGGAGAGGGGAGCGTGGCCCTAGGAGGGTGCTCTCCAGGCTCCACAGAGGTCCCTCTGCAGCAGCCCACTTGGGGTGCTTCTGGGGACCCATCCCCTAGTCCACAGGTCGGCCTCAGCCCTTAGCACCTCGGCTGGTCTTGGGGTGATCTGCCTTCCCCCTGGTTTTGGGCCCTGGCCCCAGCCCACTACCCAGCAGGTAAGGAGCAGTCAGTGGGGGCTGCTGCCTGAGGTCAGCTCTGCCCAGGCTGGGTGGAACGTTCTCCTGAATCTGCTGTGGTGCCTACTGCCTGCCCTCTTCCTGACAGGCCCTCTGGTCCTTTTTGTCTACTGGAACCTGTGTTGGGGCCTGACAGACCATGGACAGTAGGGCTGGTGTCAAAAAGGGGTAGGTGGGCTGGGCTCCCAGAAGGCTGTGCTTTCTGTCAGGGTTGGGGCAGCCAGAGCCAAGGGTGGGCTTAGGCTGGCACCCACCTATCATCCAGGCAGCCCCCACAGGAGAGGGCTCTGGCCCAGTTATTCCCCCCTCAGGCAAGGGCTTAGCTGGGGTAAGGGGACAAACTGCAGCCAGCCCCCACCTCCTGGGAGGGGTTGCCCTCCTGCAGCCTCGGGCGAGCCCCAGGGGTGCCTGTCTGGGACAGCAGAGCTCCGCAGTGGGTGCTCCTGATGCCCCGGCACCTCCCCTCCTCACCCCCACCCCTTGGGAGGGGAGGAGCCCCACTGCTCCTGGGAGGACCCGCTGCTGACCAGGTAGGTGCCCTGCCATGTACCCAGGGCCCAGGGTCCCGGACAAGCCTGGGGTCGGAGCCCTGCCAGGCTGCTCGTGGCAGGCGCTCAGTGTGCAGGCCCTGAAGGCTGGGCTCCAGGATCCTGGGAATCCAGTTCCAGCTCCTCGGCCCCAGTCCAAAGGCACCTAGGCCAGGGCCAGCAGGGTGCGGCCGCGTGACGGCCGGGGAGCGTCACCCTGCTGGCTCCTGTGCCGATCGGCGGATGTTGAATGAAAAGCAAACAGATAAGGCAGGTGGGGGTGTGGGGCTCGGGCCCCCTGCGCTGCCCGCAGCACACAGCGAGCCTCCAGGGCTGGGCTGTCGGGCGCCTTTGGCCCTCCGGGGAGTCGGCCAGTGCTGGCCCTCCACTGGGGACTGGGGAGGGGGCTTTGGGAGGACTGTACCCTGTCTGTGTGACCCCTGGAGACTTGTGGTCAGGGGGCGGCCATTGTGATTGGGACTGCCAAGGGGGGCACAAGGCCCCTCCTGCCCTGGGAGTCCTCGATCCCCACAGGGGATGACGGGATCAGCAGGGCCGCGAAGCATGTCAAATGGCCTCTGCAGACAGATGCAGCCCAGAGCTGGTCCTGGCAGCCAGGGCTGGAGGAGGGCTTGGGCCCTCCAGGCAGCAGCCAGGCCCAGGGAGGTCAGGCCAGGCCCACAGCTGCCCAAGGGTGCTTGAACCCAGAGCCAGCTGGGAGAAACCAGTAAAGAGAGGACCGAGAGCAGGGTGGGGAAGAGCCTGAGTAGCCTGAGGGCAAGCGGGTGGCTTGCTGACGGGTCTGGACAGGGCTTGGGGACAGCAGGGTTGCGAGCAGATCTGAGACTGCACGGCACAGGGCTGGCGAGCCTGGTGAGCCCGCCAAACCCGCCTCTGCTCTTTGCTTCCTCTTCCTTTCTTTTCCTCCCTCTGCCACCTTTCGGGCTGTTCAGGTTCAGACTGTGTGTCCCATCTGGCTGTGCAGCTCTGCTCCGTGATTTCAGTACCACCTCTGGGTTTCAGAACCAACCCTCACTCCCCGCAAGAGGCACCAGTCGGGCTGGGAGCCGAGCTGGGTTTCCTCCTGGAGCTTCCCGTCACCTTCTCGCACGTCTCACAGTGTCTCTCGCAGGCCCACACCACGTTGCTGTTTTTCATTGAATGAATCATCTTTTAATTTTTTTTTTTTTAGTTGTGGATGGGCACAATACCTTTATTTGTTTTTTAAATGCTGAGAAATGAACCCAGTGCCTCACGTGTGCTAGGAAAGCACTCTACCACTGAGCCACAACCCCAGGCCCTTAACCAATTATCGTCAAGAGGCTGAAAGAGTAAGCGGAGGGCAGCGTTGCTCAGTGGTCAGTGCACGCCTGGCACACGAGAGGCCCTGGTTCCACCCCGGCAGCGTGAAACACAGAGGTGAAAGTAGCAAGCAGAACATCTGCAGCCTGTTCCATTCCCCTTGCTGGCGCTTTTGTCCCTGGGCACCCGCTCCTGCGTCCGGAGGCCTCTGCACGTCCTGCACCCACACTGAGCAGGTCGCGTCTGAGGAGACCTGTGAGGTTGGACGGTGCTGCCGGCTGTCCCTGATGTGGGTTCGGACCCAGGGTGCCTGCTGCTGTGTCTGTGTGCTGTCCTGGCATAGCGCACGCCAGCTGCCAGGGTCTCCCCTGGCGCTGATGGTGGCAGCTTGCCTGAGCCCAGCCCTGGCGTGTCTTCTCACTCGCTTGGGGCTCACCAAGCTCCCTGTGCTGGGCAGCCTCCGATTCTCGTCCCACTTGGACAGACGAGGCCTCTCCACCTTCCCTTCCGTCCCTGACTCTGCTGATGTGGGTGTAGGCTGGGTGGGCTGGCCTGCTCAGCTCCTGGGGTCCGTTCGTGGCTTGTCTCCTTACTCCCTGTCTCGTCTGCAGAGCTCTGAAATCAGTGCTCACTGCTCCTGCGTGTCTAATCTGTGTGGTGCCACCCAGGGCATGCTCACCTGTGCAAGGTCCTTTTCATCCCTGGAAGTTTAATTTGGGTCTTTAAAATTTTTTAAAGAAATTGATAGACCTTTGTTTTATTTATTTATTTTTATGTGGTGCTGAAAATCAAACCCAGTGCCTCACACATCCTAGGCAAGTGCTCTGCTGTGGAGCCCCAGCCCCAGCCCAGGTTTGGGTCTTTTTTATGTCCTCCAGGTTCCCATGTTCAAGCCTGCCCACAACTGTTTGGTCCCACAGTGCAGAATGGTGGTTAAGGCCACGTCTTCTAATTGTAGCATCTGTGTTGGCTTTGATGGGTCCTGATGAGGTTGAACCACGCTTTTTCTTGACTTGCTGGTGCTGTTTGAATGGTGCCAGCTGGTGTGCATTTTGCCTTGTTGGGAGCTGAGCATTTTCGAAGCCTTGCTCTGGATGCGGTGAAGGTGCTGGAGGCAGTCTGATGCTCTGGGGTCTCACTTCTTCGACTCATTACACAAGGATTGGAGCTGTGTTCCATCCAGGGACTGTTACTACTGAGGCAAGACCTTATGGAATACCCTGCCTGTTGCACCATGAGCCATGAATTAGAAGTTGCCTTGGTGCTGCTGGCGGACAGACGTGCTCCCCCGCTGGGGGAGCCTCAGTCGCTGTCCCCTCTACACCTTGGGGGTCCTCTCCTCAAGGAGTCTCCTTCCAGGCATGCGCTGGGGGTGTGCCAGTCAGTTTTGTGCTATTGCAACAAAACAGCTGAGGTAATAAACTTATACAGAGGAAAGGTTTCAGTTCATGACAGGATCCTTTGGGGCCTGTGGTGAGGCAGTGAATCATGGTGGGAGCCATGTTGGAGCAAAACCACTCACTTCGAGGCAGCAGGGAAGGGAAAGAGAAAGAAGGACGGGCATACCCCTGGGAACCCGTGACCTCCCATCAGGCCCCACCACCTCTCCATAGCACCAAGCTGAGGACAAAGCCTGGCACTGGCACATGACCCTTGGGGACACTCCCTGTCCAAGCCAGAGTGGGCTCTTCTGCAGGTCTCCAGGCCTCTCTGGGCAGCTCTGTCCTTGCCAGAACCCCATGCACTGCAGGCAGCCTGGCCAGCATGGACTCCACCTGCCTTCCCCTGGGCCCTGCTCACGCCCCGTCCTGGGCACTCTGCTGACGGGTGACGGGGGCAAGTGCAGGGCTTTCTGGCTGCTGTGGACCAAGCATCTGTGTGTCCCCCAGATCTGTGTGCTGAGATCCTAATGCCCAGGGGGTGGGGGCAGAAGTGGACCTGGCAGAGATGAGGTCCCCACCGAATGGAAGAGGCCCAGAGCTCCCTCGGGCAGGCGAGGGGCAGTGAATAGGAGTCCTCACAGATGCCAGACTGCCACCCTGACCGGGGCTGGGCCTGGGAAGCAGTGTCACTGTCCACAGCCACCATCTGCAGTGCTGTGAGGTGGCCCGAACCCACAGAGCCACCACTCGGGTCAGTGTGCTGGGGCTGGCGCCCGCGTTGCAGATAATCTGCTTCACAGCCGCTGCCTCTCCCTGCTGGAGGGAGGCCCTGGGGGCTGGGATCCTGGTTGGTTCTTAGGAATGGCACAGTGGTGTGCTGTCACTAAGTAGAACCTGGGAAAACACAGGAGAGGCACACTCCAGGGAGCCCCGTGCCCACGTCCACCCTGCGAGCCACCCGCACCGCCGCCTGGCCCTGTCATCCATGCCTGAGGTGCTGGGCAACTCCTGTGTGGCTTCCTGGGCAGGTTCTCCCACGGGCCAGAGCCTGGTCCCTCCCAGGCTGGAGGCCCTGTCTCAGCTTCTCTGCTCCTTGGGGCCGTTGGTCCCTTGTGCGTGGAAAGGTCTCCCGAGCTCCCTCCGTCATGCTGTGCTGTGCTCCCTGAGTGTGTCTCCTCCAGTCTCCCCTGTTCACAGGGCGCTATGCCCGAGCTCCCCCCGTCATGCTGTGCTGTGCTCCCTGAGTGTGTCTCCTCCAGTCTCCCCTGTTCACAAGGCGCTACGCCCGAGCTCCCCCCGTCATGCTGTGCTGTGCTCCCTGAGTGTGTCTCCTCCAGTCTCCCCTGTTCACAGGGCGCTATGCCCGAGCTCCCCCCGTCATGCTGTGCTGTGCTCCCTGAGTGTGTCTCCTCCAGTCTCCCCTGTTCACAAGGCGCTACGCCCGAGCTCCCCCCGTCATGCTGTGCTGTGCTCCCTGAGTGTGTCTCCTCCAGTCTCCCCTGTTCACAGGGCGCTACGCCCGAGCTCCCCCCGTCATGCTGTGCTGTGCTCCCTGAGTGTGTCTCCTCCAGTCTCCCCTGTTCACAGGGCGCTACGCCCGAGCTCCCTCCGTCATGCTGTGCTGTGCTCCCTGAGTGTGTCTCCTCCAGTCTCCCCTGTTCACAGGGCGCTACGCCCGAGCTCCCTCCGTCATGCTGTGCTGTGCTCCCTGAGTGTGTCTCCTCCAGTCTCCCCTGTTCACAAGGCGCCAGTCACACTGGGCGACCTTCCCTGGTGACCTCACCTTCTGTCACATCTGCAGCCACCCTGTTTCCAAGGGGGGGCCACACTTAAGGTGCTGGGGTCAGGAACCTGAGGCAGGTGGACACCATGCACACAGGTTTCCACACAGGCCATGTGTGGAGAGTCCTCTGCTCTTTGGAAGCGGTTCTGGGGACAGCTGTGGGCATCTTTTCCCTCTCTGGGTGTGGAGGGGCCAGACTGTCTTTCCCAGAGCCTCTGCCCCACTGTCTGCCTCCTGACAAACAGCTGCCCACATGCCACTGAAGGCCGAGTCCAGCTCCAGAGAGCTGGAGGGCCTCTGGCTCCTGCCTTGCTGAAGAGGGGCCCCAGTGCTGTGGACACAGCCCCTGGGCAGACCCTGACCCCTTGGGCTGCCAGGCTCCGGGGCTCACATGGAGCGCCACGGGTCACCTCCCTGGGGAGGCATCACCCCCACCTCATCTCCCTGGGTCTTGGTGTACCTGGGCTGAACAGGTGCCCTCCTGGCCCGGGCCTCTCTTTTCCCACAGGACGTAGTGAACTTCCTAGTGACAACCACGGCAGCTGATGCCCACAGCCACTCGCTGGCTTCGCCCCATCCCTGCCTGCCCTGGTCCAGCTCTGGGGTCCTGGTTCTGCAGGGCCCTGGCACCCCTGGTTGGCTGCAGTGATTGGTTCCCAGCTAGGACTTCCCTTCTATGGGAAAATGGACATCCAGGACTCTTCCTGGACAGCAGAGCAGGAGAGGCCCACCCACACACTGGCATGGTGGGGGTAGAAATGGAGACTGTCCAGCCCTGGGTTTTCCAACTTCCCTGCCCAGGGCACTGTGTGACTGGACACAGGCTGGGCCAGTGGTGGCTGACCTGTTCCTGGGTCCAGGGTTGGCTCCAGGAAAGCCCTCTGTCTTCCCGATGCTGGCTTCCTGGCAGGAAGGGGCCACTAGGCACAGCTGATGGGGGCCTCATGGAGTGGTGGACACAGGCCTCTGAGTGTATGTATGGACCTTCCTTCTCTGTGGCCGAGCTTCCCTGTTAGCAGGGTCAGAGGCAGGCCAGTCAGGGACAGGTCCATTACAGAGCCAGGGTGGACTGACCAACTGGGGAAGAGCCCACCCAGTGTGATCCTTAGAGCAACAGGGTCCCTGTGTGCATGAGGGTGACGAGAAGCTTCCCATCGTCACTGTGGACTCACTGCAGGTACCAATGGCCAGTTCCATGTAGACCAGGAAGTGGGCACAGGGAGGCGAGGACTTGCCCAGGGTCAACAGGAAGTGGAGGAGCCAGACGCCTCCGGTCCTGTGGCGGATGCAGGCCCTGGTGTCCTGGTGCCCTGGTGGGGCAGGTGGAGCCTGGGCCTGCAAGCTCCTGGACAGGCCAGGGAGACAGGTTCTCCTGGGGACAGGAAGACAGGAGTGGGGACTCCAGGGCCACAAAAGGAGGGACGGCGCCTGTCAGGCTGCTGCCTGCATCCCCACCGCAGGGGGCTCAGCACCAACATCCATGCCCAGTCTGGTGTGCACAAGTGCTCACACCTCCCCCGCACCTGGCGTACACGCACAGGACGCACACAGTGCTGCTGCCCTGTTGTGGGCACACACCCGCACACATGTGCACACTCGCACACACACACACGCACGCACGTTCTTTGGTTGCCAAGGTGTAAGGTGCTCAGGCTGGAGGGCTCAGATCGTACTGTGCGGCCCTGTGAGCTCACACCCACACCCCGTGCACCTGCCCAGCTCTGCTCATCCGGCCCCCGCAGCTCAGGTTCTATCATCCTAAACTGGCTTTGCCTGTTCTAGAATGTCCCACAGAAGGAGCTGAGTGTGCCCTCGCGGCTCCCTGCACTCCCCAGGTGACCGAGATACACCCAAACCGCCCTGGGCACAAGCCCAGCACAGTGCCTGGGGAGGCAGAGTGGGTGCCAGGCGCCACCTGCTGGTGGGTCTCGGCATCATGGCGCATCACCCTCTGGAAGCTTCTGCAGGCTCAGGCTGGACAGGGCAACGGGGCTCAGGGAGAGGAAATCCTGAACCGGGTGGTGACGATGTGGGGACTGAGACCCATCCTGCTGCTTGGCTCTGCCTGTGCCCAGCAGCTACACCTGGTCTCTTTGGAACTGCACAGGCTGGCGGGGGGGGCGATGCTCAGCCCACCTGACTCCAGGGTCCCAGCCTCCCCTCCCCAGTTCTCGAGGTTATGCTGAGCTATTCATTTCCAGAGTGGGCTGTGCCCTAGCTTCCGACTTGGGAGGCTGGGTGCTGTTCTCCTTGCTCCATGGCTGCAAGTCCTGAGCAGGACATGTGGGGTCCCATACCCAGGGACTCGGGGGCTCTCCAGCATCTGCCTGGGCATCCGTGTGAGGCATCCTGGTGTTGCCACCACCACCCATGTTCTCTCCCCTCTGCCCGTTCCCTGCTGCATGTCCCCGATCCTGACCCCTTCAGTAACGTCCAAGCTGCTGGGTCCACAGGCCCTGTGTTGGCCCCACAGGCCCCACATGGGCCCCTGTTCACCCTCCTGTGCCCATTGAGGGGTCTGGGAGCTGCTGCTTGTCTGCACAGCCCCCTGGGCTGCTACAGGGACATTGGGATTTCCAGGAGGCAGGGGTTCTGGGCAGATTCCCAGGCACCCTGTTCAGGGAGAGTGTGGGGGTGTCCTGGGCAGTTACCCACACTCCACCCTGGGTCAGGTGACCCCTGCAATTCACTGGCATTGTAGGGGCCCTTTGTGGTGGCCCCACTGGCGGTATGACCCTTATGAGCCCACCCCACCCTGCCAGGGCCTGTGCCTCCTCCTCCCTGTCCTGCAGTGAGGGGTCCTCCCTGCACCTGTGCCCAGGTTGCTGTTTGAGGTAACCTCCCTGGAAATGGTGCTGTTCCCCAGGACCCCCGGCCACTACTGCAGGGCCTGTGCCGCCTCCTGGCAGTGGGGTCAGCTCCATCCAAGACAGCCTCGGAGCACCTTGGGGTCCAGGTGGTGGCATGGCCACATGGGCTCCAAAATGCTAGGTGGGCAATGCAGTGTCCCCGACAGGGAGCCTCTTGCTTAGTGCTGCTCCCCAGAGCACATGGAGGGCCAGTGGGGGCCAGAAGGGCTAGTGGCCACTGAGCCCAGCAGTGTCCTCTCCCCTCCCCTCCCTGGCAGGCTGCAGGAGCTGGTGGGACAGATGGGCCTGGAGGAAGTGATTTCCCCTGGGGGGCCTTACCTGGGGGAGGGAGGTTCCACAGAGGCTGCCAGAGCCTCTCCCCCTCTGCAGGTCAGGCCCTACCTGGGCAGGGCCAGGAGGCTGTCTGGGCACCCAGCACCTGCCCTGGGTCTGTGCTGTTGCATGGCCTGAGGACAGCTGTCTCCTTGGTGACCAAAGGGAGTAGTCTGCTGGGTAGTGTCCGTGTTGTCCACTGCCCTGGGAGAAGGATCTGGGGACGGTGTCCACCATCCCTCGTTTATGAGGCAGTTAGCAGAGACCTTGAAGCTAGCTGTTTGGGGCGGCCCTGTGGGTACAGGAGTGGACCCCAGGTGCCCTCCATGCTTTCCCGTGCTCCCAGGGGGTGGTCCTGCCCCCTGAGTGGGGGCAGTGTGGCCCCCGCTCCTGAGCCCGCGCCCCTTCACACCGTGCTCCGGCCTACCCTGCCCTGAGTTTCTGCCCACCTTGAGCCCCGCAGCCCCAACACCCCAGCCCTCAGACTAGTCTACACCCCAAGTCTGCCGGACCCCAGCCTCGCCCTGTCCTGCCTACCCGAAGCCCTGGAGTCCCCAGACATATCCTCTGACCCTGTGCCCACCTCCCCCAGCTGGCTTGGTATGTGGGTGCTGAGGGATGGTGGGACCCCACTGCTGCTGTACCCCACAGGTCAGAGCCACATGGCTGACCCCAGGCCCTCTGGCCACATCTGTCCTCCCTGGCACATCCACCCTGGGCCAGAGGATGTCCCAGCAGCCCAGAGCCTAGAGTGGTGTGGAAGGGGTTGCTTACTGTCCGCCCTCTGTGGTGCTGCCCTGGGACTGTCTGGCCCTGGGGCCTGCAGCACAGAGCTGCCGATTCCTCCCTCTCTGGAAACGGGAGCTAATGGCCCCCGCAGGGGTCCTGGCTCCTAGGTCCCCTGGCTCTTGCTACCCCCACTGGTTCCCGGAAGATGCTGGCAGGAGGAAGGGAGGGGAGCTGGGCCTGTGCCCGCAACAGGACCTGGCCATAAACCTGGGTGTGGTGAGGCCTGGTGTGGGTGGCTGACCCTCCTGGTGGACTTTCCTCCCCGCCTGGCCTGCAGCTGTCAACCTTCCCAGGAACTGGCACTCCTGTTTGTTCCTTGAGGGAGCTGTGGTGTCTCCCACCCGTGCACACGGGCTCCTCAGCAGGCCTGGGGCTGAGCCTGCCTCCCCTGGCCCTGCACCCATCCCACCCAGAGGGGGTATATGGAGAGGCCACCAGTGACAAGGGCAAGGCCCTCGAAGCCCAGCCTCCTCTTGGAGGCAGGGAGGTGGTCCTGAGAGCTGCTTCCACTGACTCCAGCTAGGAACGGGGTGGGGTGTGTATGGCACTTCCCGCAGGGACCCCCAGGAGATGACTGGTCTCAGCCCAGAGTCTCTGGGCATCCCCGGACCTCTTCAGGGGAGCCTGTGAGCTCCAAAGGACTCTCGCAACGAGACCGAGAAGTGGCCAGCCTCCTTCAGTGGTGCCAGAGGACATGGCTCCCGGGGCCTCGTGCACGTGGGGCTAGCCTGTGCCCCTGAGCCACACCCCGCCCTTGCCCAGTGGAGCAGGTCCTGTTCCCACATGCTCACAGGGGAAGAAGGGCCGGAGGAAGGCCACGTCCAGTAGCTCAGCAAGGTCAGGAATTGTCCACACCCTCGTCTGGACCGTGGTGCTCTGGCCGCAGTGGGATGTGCCTTGTCGGTGCTTGAAGGGGCCGCCTGCCTGCCTGGGGGTCGCTCAGGCCCCTTCCCAGGACAGACGGCAGAGTGCAACCGAGGCCTGGTTGCTTGGTCCATCTGTGCTCCCTAGTGACAAGCAGCATCCTGGAACCCTCTGCCACCCCGTGCGTCCGGTGGCTGCCCGGCCTGGTGGGACCCCGACCCCGAGTGCTCCCTGCTGAACCTGGAAGGCAGCAACATTTGGAGGACCCTGACCATGTGGGAAGCCGCTCCCAGGAGGGAGACCCAGAGGCTACACGGTGCCTGGGAGCTGTGTGGAGTGGGCTCTCACGTCCTTTGCCAGAGCCAGGCGGGGCAGGCCGGGAACTGAGGCAGGGGTTCGCAAGACCCAGGAGGTGCCCTCTGGTTGCTGACTTCTTTGTTTCAGAAAGACAACGATCTTTCATGAAAGCGTGACTGCGGAAGCATGTGATGTGCTGCTCACCTGCTCGGAGCGGCAGCCAGCCTCGGAGCCAGGGGTCCTGGAAGAGTGGGCGGGGCCAGTTGGGGGTAGGAATGTGGAAGACTCCCTGGCACCTCTGGGGGCCCCACCCTGGGAGCGGTGAGGTCACCCCCAAGTGGAGGGGTGGATCCCCCCCACAGAGCTGTTCTTGTTTGGGGACCTTCCCTGAGGGGTCACAGCAGGGCCCTGGTCACCCTGGTCACTGATCTGTTTACTTATTTATTATCTAAAAGAATCTTCTCTCTTTAAAGAATTTTGATTAGTAGATTCATTTTTTTTCTGTGGTGTGAGGATTAAGCCCAGGGCTTTGCACGTGCTAGACAACTGTTCTGCCCTGAGCCACACGCCCCTCCCCTGGAAATACAGTGACGAAATACGTCCTGACCGCGTCCAGTGCCCAGTCCAGGGGCGCTGGGCATACTCACCTGCGGGGCGGCCGTCACCACCTCCATCTCTGGGGCTTCCTCACCTCCTCGGCCTGAAGCTCTGTCCTTCAAGTGCCGACCCCCGCCCTCCAGCTGTCCTGCCCGGGCTCTCTGCTCTCCGCCTCTGTGGCCCTGAGGGCTGCGGGGCCCCACGGGTGTCCTGCAGGGTCTGTCCTGCTGTGCCTGGGCCCTGTCACTGAGCACAGTGTCCTGGGGTCCATCCAGCTTGCAGCAGGTGTCAAGATGACCTTCCCTTTTGAGGCCCAGTAGCATCCATGATGCATGGCTGGACCATGTCTTGTCTGTCCATTCAGCAGCTGAGGGACACTTGGTGGCATCAGCCTTTGGGGTGGTGGGTGATGCTGTGTGGACAGGGCAGTGCCCGTCCCCACTCGGGTCCTTCTGTGCCCTCAGTGGAGCTGCTGCCCTTGGCACCCGCGGCTGCAGAACTGCCCACTCTCCCTCCATTCCCGCGCGGCCTATGGTTTTGTCCTTGGTGAGAGCCAGCCTAGTGGGAGTGAACGCTGGCCTTCTGGCTTGGGTCCACCCTTGGGGGATCTCTGGGCTTGGCCTGGGTACCCGGAGCCTGAGGTGGGTCTGCAGTGGGGACTCGCTTGTTACCTGACCAGATGCCCCTGCCCAGGCTCCTGCACCCACCAATCACCCCTCATCTTCCTTTGGGGACTCCTCCCTGGCTCCCACCTGGCCAGAGGCTGATGGGCCTGAGCCATGCCTGCCCCCAGGGGACCTGCCAGGGATCGGGGTGTCCTGAGGTCGATGTCCCTAGCAGGGTGCCCAGAGTGGCCGTGCGCTCTGGGGCCCCGCGTCAGTGAGCCACGCCTGAGTGCCGCCTGCAGAAACTGCCGGGAGGCAAGGGAGACCGCACCGCCTCTCCCCAACTCCAGTCTCAAGCCAGAGCCAGCAGCCGGGGACCGGGGCTCCCCCCCCTCAGGGCTGCAACTGGACGCGGCTGAGAGTCCACATGGCTGACGTCTGTCTTTATGGTCTTCTTCCTTTATTGTGCTGTTTAATTTATGCAATGGTGGTGTGGTGAGGGACACAGGAGTTGATGGCCTCCGGTGACCCCGGAGCGAGGACTTTCCGTCTTTACTTTGTGACCCTGCAGTGGCCCTGCCCATGGCCGTGACACTAGGGAGCACTTACCTCAAAGGCCAGGAGTTGGGAGATGCCAAACAGGGTGGCGTCTTCCACATCCACTGCGGATATGGCAGAAACTGAGAGCAGGAGGGTGGGTGGGAGAGCTGTCTCCCTCGGCCAGCTCCGAGGTCGCACGGCCTCTGACTCCTTGCCCAGCATGCAGCACGGGGCAGCGTCCCCGGGGACGGCGCTGGGCCTCGACCTCTTTCACTGCACAGCATTTGACTCTGAACGTGAAGTGTCCCAAGGAGGCATGTGCCTGGCCCGAGCGCTGTCAGGAAGGACGCAGCGTCACCTCCAGCAGGTCCACCTCACAGCCTGGGATGCCCGGCGGCCATGTCGTCCCACGGCGGGTGGGGGGTCGGGCCCAGGCCACAACCAGGGGCTCCGCTGTGCTGTGCTGCTGGTGGGGAGAGGGGGCTGCCACTGTTCTCTGGTCACTGCTTTACAGCCTCTTTCCCCAACGGTGTACAGAGGAAATTAGAAGAAACATTAAATACTGGCCAGGAACACCAACTAGTCCGCTGTGGTCATTCTCCAGCACAGCTTCATGGCCTGCAGCCATCGAGCCTGTGGTGGGACAGTTGGGCAGTGCCCGTTTGGGGAATCTTCTCGCAGACTCTGGCTGCTTCCTGCTGAACATCCTTGGGAGACACCAGGAGCCCCAGGATGCTGGAGCCCATCCCTCCTGTGCGCCCAAGAACTCACTTCCCCACGCCCTGGCTGGAAGTCTCTAGAAAGCCATTGCCACCCGAGGGGCAAAACCGGGGTCTCGTTCTACTTTGCATTTCCTTGAGACTCTCGGGGGCTTTGAGATGAGCCCCTGACCTCTGGGGCCCCCTTGGAGAGTCAAGGAGGTGAGGCAGAGGTGCTGTGCGTGGGCACTGTGCAGGGGCACCAGGTGTGGGCACCGAGTGTGGGTACCGAGTGTGGGTACCATGTGTGGGCACTACATGTGGGCACCAAGCATGGGTACCGAGTGTGGGTACCTCGTGTGGGCACTGCATGTGGCACCAGGTGTGGGCACTGAGTGTGGGTACTGAGTGTGGGCACTACATGTGGGCACCAGGTGTGGGCACTGTGCATGGGCACCCGTATAGGCATGGCATGTGGGCACTGCACGTGAGCACCATGTGTGGGCACCGCGTGTGGCACAGGTGTGGGATTGGCTAGTCTCTTCCCAGCATGTTCCGGAACCTGGAAAACAGCCGTGGAAGGGGCCGTGGGAGATGGACTGGGTGGAGGTCTGCGGGCCCCTCACCCCTGCCCGTGATGTTCGGGTCTCCTGGAGTGCAGGTCAGTTCAGGGGGCCTGGTGGCCTTCAGCTTGGCCTCTTTGGGTTCCCCGGTGCAGCTGCCTGGTGGGAGCTGGCAGGGGCTCTGGGAAGCTGGGGGGTGACGGGTGCCTGCTTTCTGTGGCGTCCTGGCCTTCCCCAGGAGGCTCACCTCCCGCCCACCTGTAGCCACAGGTGTTTGTCGGCAGCGCCCTGGGACCTCGCCTCCCGCCGCTGCCTGGATCCTCTTCTGCCCAGGCCTGTAGGTCTCGCACAGGCCCCTGGCACGTGGGTGGTGTCTTCTCCGGGGCAGCTCCCAGCAGGGCCTGGGTCCGTGGTGAGCAGAGCCCCTTCCCTACTCCACCAGTCCTGGGACTGCCTTGCACAGGCCTCAGGTCCCTGTGGCTCCTGAGGTGAAGCACTGTTTGCTCTTCTGTTCATGCCCCCCGCCCCCCGCCAGCTTGTTCTGCTTGGGATCACGTCCCTGGTCTGATCCAAGACAGGGACACAGTGTTCTAGCCTCTGTCCACTCCTCTGTGGTCCTCCCCAGACGACTGGGACAGCTGCTTCCAAGATGGAGGCAGAGGGTGGCTGTGGAGCAGGCGGACTCCTTCCCACCCTGGAGCACTGGCTCCCTCCAGCCCAGCGTGCCCCCCAGGCTGAGTGCCGGCTGCTGGGCCCCCGAGGCCTGGCTCCCGTGGGCTCCTGTAGCCTCCCCCAGAGCCAGGAACAGACTGTCCACGTTCCTAGTGCCTGGGTCACCCCGGCAGCCTCCCAGACTCCTCAGCAACTCCGCAGGCTGGACCCCCTCCATTTGAAACACGGGCATGGCTTTTGTGACTCCATTGGAGCACGTCCTCGAGCTCTCGTGGATTCTGGGGGTCTGTGCCCAGGGTGCCAGCACTAGGGGCCAGACCCTGGCCTCTGCAGGCCACTGCTCCCTGCATTATCTCAGCGGCTCTTCCTAACACTGTGTTTGTTAGTGTGGGCGTCATGCGAAGGCATGTGCAGACGCCTTAAGAAATGGAAACAGACTACCACGGGGCCAGCGGTCCCACAGCTGGGTGCACAGACACCAGAGAGGAGCCTGCAGCTGAGGGGCAGGGTCAAGCCAGTGGGAGGGTGGACACAGAAAAGGTGATCTCAGCCACAGAAGGAGAGGACCTGCCACCTGTGAAGACATGGGCCACATGGCTGAGGTGGGTCTGCTGGCTCCTCTACAGCAAGGGTACCATTTTGCTACTTCATAATTGGTAAATTTCTTGGGGAAGATATTTTGAATCTATGCAAATAGCTTGTTTCTCTTAAACCTTAGCCCACTGGTTTTAGGGTCTTTTAGTAGATATTACTGAAGCAATTTATACTGATGGTGATTTTTTATTTTACCCTTTTCTCCTACACCAATCAATTGGGATTCTTTTATAAAATGAGTTTCTTCTCTCATTTATTTGCTTCACTGAATTCTCAGCTATTTCACTCTTTGGGCATATCCAGTGTTACCTGTTTTGTTGCTCATATGGCTCCAGCTCTGGCCGCCGGGAGCCCCTTTGCTGGGGCTCCTGTCCCTTTGACAAGCTCTCATCCTGTTTGGAGCACGTCCTCATTTTCTGGCACCACACAATGCTTCAGGTTTATCTTGTCATTTCCTTGCCAAGAATCTCAGCCACTCCTTGAAGGAGCTCTGGTTCCTTCTGTGGGAGAAAGGTAATTAGAAACCAAGATCTGGGCTCCACATGTGGTCATTGCTACCATGTGTCATTGCAGGCCTTCTCAGGGACACTGGAAAACACATGTGTAGACTAACCTGTGTGCATTTGCACATGTGCACACACACATCTCTAGCTATCATCTACCCTCTGTTTATTGTTTGAAACCACTGTTTTTGTGTGTGTTTTGTTATGCAGCAATAGCTGACTGATACATGTGGCCAGGGATTTTCAGATGGCTCTTCCAGCCTCCCTGGCCAGATGGCTTCCTGGAAGGTACTGTTGGGAGTTGGGGATGGGTGGGGTTTCTCTTTAGAGTCCCTCAAGCCACAGGGGCAGGCTCCTCTGCAGCCTTGCCACTTCTGTGGCACTGCCCATGCTAGCGCTGCTGGCCCCCTGGAGAGCCCTCTTTCTCTGCGCCTGTGTCTGGTAAACCTGTCTCTTCCATTTTGCTCCCAGCCCTGCGAGTGGAAGCTGCTTCCTGCTGCCCACGGTGCTGGGTGCCTCGGTGCTGTGTTTTGCTCTTCCAGCTTCCGCACGGCGGCAGCCAGCTTCCACATTGGCTCTCCTCTGCTGGAAATGCCAGGTGTGCTTCCTGCCCCTGACTGGGCAATACTGGATGCTAGGTGGACACAGTGACTGGAGAGAGACCAGAGAGCAGGCCAGGAGGCAGAAGCTCAAGGAGTGGCCGTGGTTTGTGGGATGCTGCTACCACTAACTGCTGCACTGGAGGATGAGAAGGAGCTCCAGGCAACGGCCTCGATCTTGGAAATCAGGAAAGAGAGCGGGAGCAAATCAAGCCCAACACAATTCCTTGATAAAACAGCACAATAAAGCACTAGAGAAGGACCAGTGAAACCAGGGCCGGTTCCTGAGCAATCGGGGAAATCCTCTAGGTAGGCTGACAGGCAAAGAAGAGACTCGTCACACTGACAGAACTGGAGTGGAGGCAGCCACAATTCTACAGATGCTGGAGGATCGTGACCGGTGCTCCGACAGGCTCACGCTCTGACAGGTTCAGTAACAGATGAGGTGGATAGATTCCTTGAAGACAGGTTTTATCAAAACCCGCTCATGAACCAATAACTTGGAGGGCCCTCTGTGGTAAAGGAATTGACTGTAAGTAAAACCAAACCAGATGGCTTTGCTGCTGACTTTTGCCCAACACTGAGGGAGCAACTAGAACCACCTCTACACAAACTGTTCCCCAAAGACTGAAAAGGAGGAGCCCTCCCAGCTCTGAAGGCAGCATTAACCCACGTGAAAACACACAGAGACACAGAGAAGAGGACTGTGCTTGGACGTCCCTCCTGAGCACAGGTGCAAATGTTATGATTTTAACAAATCAAATCCAATGACCTACGAAATCTGCAGCCAGAGTAGCTTCTAGGAAGGCAGGGTCAGCCTAGCATGAGGCACTGTGTCACCTGACGGAAGGGCACAGTCCTGTCCCCTCGGTGGCTGCGGGACATGCACCTCCTGGCACAAGCACTCTGCTCAAAGATGCAGGAGGACAGCCTCATCTCCACAGGGCTTCGAAAAGCCCTGTCCTGTCCTGCGGCAGGCGGGGAAAGCCGGCACTGTACTGGAACCTGAGCAGTGCGTTTGGGAAGGAAGAGCAGAAGTCCACGCTGGAAAGAGGCCACGCAGGGCAGAATGGGGTCCCGAGAGCTGGTGCCTGGGTTGGTGGATTGTTATGGTCTTGGTCACGGGGCCAGACGACCAGTGCATGAGAACAGGCTGTTCAAAGTGGACAAACAAGGCGCGTGAAGGAACGAGGGCAGGACAGAGGCTGTACTCCACGGTCACTGGGAATGTGCAGACAGACCACTAGAGATCCCTCGCAGGCATGGGGCTGCGCTGTGTCGGCAGAAGGGCACGTGCTGGGTGCTCCTCTGGAGAGGATGGCGGGACACGCAAGTCAGGCTGTAGGCTGTGGGGGCGGAGCTCCAGGCTGCGGGGGCGGAGCTCCAGGCTGCGGGGGCGGAGCTCCAGGCTGCCAGGGCAGAATGGGAAGGAGGGCGAGTGCCCCGCGGTGATCCAGAGCTCTGTTTTGGGCATATACACGAAGAACTGAAGGCAGGGCCTTGGGAGGTCTGTACACCTTGCTCAGAGCAGGGGCTGGAACGGGTGGCAGCCTGCGCGCCCTCTGCGGAGAAGTGATGAACCAGACCTGGCGACGCGGCGGGGAATGCCGGTCGGCCCTGGGACGGGGAGTCTGATGCAGGCTGCAACACTGAGGCGCAGCCTGTCACCCCAGCACCTCGGGAGACTGAGGCAGGAGGTACACCAGATCCAGGCTGCCTAGGCTTTTACCCCCAGAAGACCCTTACCATAATTAAGTTTTTTGTCAGCAAGATTTTAGAAAGTGATCTTTTCTCATGCTTTCTCTCTCCTACTCACTTTCTTTCTCTCTCCTCCTCGTTTCTCACACTCTCTTGTGCGTGCCCTTTCTCTTTTCCTCTCATTCTCTCTCTTACCCTGCAGGGAGACACTCTGTTTGCTTAATAAACCCTCTTATGTCCCGCGTGGTTTCCTGGGTTCTTACATTGGTGCCGTGACTCGGACGGGCTCTTCCGCTGTCTCTTAAGCAAGTGGAACCCCATCTGACGCCCCAGTGCCCTCGGACACAGCCTTACCTTCCATTCTGCCTGGACGCTCTGCTCTGCATCCATCACGGGACTTCAGGTTGGTGAGTCCCCTAGGCGGGTTCCCTAGGCGGGTTCCCTAGGCCAATTTAACCCCCAGCCACAACTTTTACCATTACAGCTGCCCCCTTAGTCGGTCTCATCTGCCGGGTGGGTTCCTGATTTTACGGTGGAGAGTCTCTCTCAGGGTTGAGGCTCCTCTTCACACTCAAGCTCACACTCACACTTGAAAACCCTGATATCAGGTCCTCAACCCTCCTCGGCTTTTGCCTGGCCCACATTGGTGCTTGTGTGACCACACGATCAATGTGCTGCCTCCTCGACTCCAGCGACTACCCTGTGGCCTCAG
Organism: Sciurus carolinensis; assembly: GCF_902686445.1. Classification (NCBI taxonomy): domain Eukaryota; kingdom Metazoa; phylum Chordata; class Mammalia; order Rodentia; family Sciuridae; genus Sciurus; species Sciurus carolinensis. The sequence continues at coordinate 856,668 of NC_062223.1, forward strand.
GGCGCCCGGGCACAGGCTCGGCTGTATCAGTCTCCACCATGGGATCTGGGTCCTCCATTCCGGCAGATTCACCCCTGGGATGTCTACTAGACAACTTCAGAACCCCTCGCCTGACCCCTGGCTTAAAGCCAGCAAAACTTAATGATATTTGGCCATAATACCCTTACGATAATCAATCCAAAATGGCCCCATAATGGCACACAGCTTCCCTGAGCGAGCGGGCAGATGGAAAGGAATTCCTTATCTTCAATTCTCTTCTTTCTTGCTTCTTGGCTCTTCCTGCAGGCTCGGGCGCCTCCAGCCCCTGCTTCTCCGTCTTCCCCTGCTTCTCCATCTCCTTTACCCCATTCTGTTTCTGCTTCCATTCCCCGGCCCAGCCCACCTAGTCCTCCTGCCACGAGGTCCCACATATGCTGGTGTGGAGGGAGTAACCAGCCCAACCATCAGTGGCATGTCCCAGTAAGGAGTATGCTATAGCAGCCCCATTCCCCACAAGTAGTGGGAGATAATGTTTCACAATTTTCTGCAGCCAAACCTGAATTGATTACTAACTAGGAAAAAGGGTTAAAATGCCCTAGGTATCAAGTTTCTGCTATAACCTGTTAGCTCCTTTCAGATCTCAGTCAAGGCTTACATTGAAATGTAAATGGAGGAAGCCAGAAGGCGCAGTGGGAGACCAGTCTCAACCCCCTCCCCCCCAAAAAAAGTGTCCATTTTAAATTTCTCCTGGGCTGCAACATAGAACACTTTATCTCTCCCTCTCACCCCTTCTCTCTGCCCTTCTCTTTCTCACTCTCTCATGCTATAATTATTGGCCATTACCATTTTTCTTCTAGGACTCTTGTTTTTCTTAAATGCTATATTTTTGAGCTCACAATTTTGATTCTACATACCTAGGTTAATGATTTTTGATCAGTTCTTTTTATCCAACTCTAGAGTTTTTTTTTTTTTTTTTGCAGTACTGGGGATCGAACTCAGGGCCTTGTGCTTGCAAGGCAAGCACTCTATCAGCTGAGCTATCTCCCCAGCCCTAGAGTTATTTTTGAACATCTGTTACATTGCAGTGGAGATAAACATTACAAGGCCTTTACTTTTGTGTTAAATATAAGCGCACATAAAAATTAAAATTTTTAAAAATGGATCCAAACACTTTTTTTTTTTTTGGTACTGGGGATTAGAACCCAGGGCCTTGTGAGGCAAGCACTCTATCAACTGAGCTATATCCCCAGCCCCTCCAAATACTTTTAATTCACATGATTTAAAAAAGTTCAATTTAAATTGGGTAAACCAATAGCAGCAAAATGTCTTTAAAATTAACTCACAAATCTATAGGTGGTCAAACTAATAAAATGTTGCTGTTTATAAAATGCCTAACATCAATTTTTCTAGGACTTTTCTTCAACAGGAAAGAGACAGCAAATACTGTTGGTACACTTGTCTGATATCTTGGTTTTTTTTTTACAGTAAGATGAGTGAATTAGAGTTGACTTGTATGGGGTTACTCAAATGTGTTTGTTAGAGACATCTGATTAATTTACAAAGTTATTCCATGGAGTAACATACTTAAACATTATTCTTTGTATATTAAATGTGTTCATATTTTCCAGGTATATAAGCCTTTAAAGCAGAAAATTTATCAAGCTGCTATTCTCCAAATTAAACTTGTCTGTAATGCACCCACCCCAGATGCCTTTACAACCTGCTCTTCCCCAACCAGACTTCTACCATGGACCCCTCGATTAACCCGGTTTCTAAAAAGAGAACTCCAAACTGCTTGCCCCATGCTGCCTGCTTCCAGCTCGAAGAAGCCAGAGCGGTCATCGACCCCTTTTCCTACAGCAGTAAAGGAGCTCCTAAAATTAGAGGGGTGAATGAAGCCAGAATTGGGGACAGGCAGTTAGTGTAGAAATAGGGGATCAGTCAAATCAAGGAAATGAAGTCCATGAAAGCCATCTGCCTCTGGAAGTCTGGAAGTTGAAGACTGCCCCTTCAACTTTTTACATCTCACCTGCAAAACCAGCCCCAGTCACTTACGCAGGAAGGAGAGAGAAGGCGGGAAAGAACTGGAGAGCAAAAGAGTTTCTTATAAAAACAGAAAGAGGGGAATGTAATGTAGTACAAAGCTGCTCCCCTGCCCTTTATGCTGCAGTCATTTCCCCGCTCCCAATTTCTTGTCACCCACCCCCCTTTCCGCTGCAGCCAATTCCCCGCCTCCCAACCACTTGTCAGTCTGTGAACATCCTGGCTAGCTATTGGTTCATCAGTCAGCTTGCAAGTATCCTTCTCTGTTATTGGTCCCCTGTTAGCCTGGGGAATTCAACTGCTTCACGGTGGCTACCCCGCCATCTTTTCTCATGCTTTCTCTCTCCTACTCACTTTCTTTCTCTCTCCTCTTCGCTTTTCCACTCTCTCTTGTGCGTGCCCTTTCTCTTTTCCTCTCATTTTCTCTCTTACCCTGCAGGGAGACACTCTGTATGCTTAATAAACCCTCTTATGTGAAAAAAAAAAAAAAAAAGATTTTAGAGGAGTTCTGCAGAGAGCTCAGTGTGGTGTGAAGCTTCCTCTTTCTTGTAAAAGTCAGGTTTCCAGACAAATTGTGTAATACTGTCTCAGGAGAGCTTACTGTGCAAAAGTTACTGTTTGTTTTCTTGGTAAAAACTTGTGAAACCTCTGTCTAGCCTGAGAATATGGGACAGAATACCTGCTATGTAACCACCCACTCACTGTTAGGTAAACCCCTACTGAGTATAAATCTCAGAAAGTTTCCAGACCTGGGATCCACAGATTTTGTATGCACTAGTGAAGCCAGAATTAAGGACAGGTAGTTAGTGTAGAAATAGGAAATCGGGTCAATTCGAGGAAATGAAGCCATGAAGCCATCTGCCTTTGGAAGTTGGAGACTGCCCCTGGAAGAATGGAATGTCAAAGATCTCCGGAGTCCATTGATTACCAAATTTACCTGCCTTTATCAAGGACTGCAAGCAAGGAGCTGCTAATTAATGCCCCCTGGGCCCTTATCTGCCTGAATCACCTTGGCCCTCCCCCTGCCCATGGCTTCTCACTTAATGCAAAACCGGGCCTAGTCACGTAGACAGGAAGGGAGAGATAAGGCGGAGAGAACTGGAGAACAAAAGAGACTTTAACCTATAAAAGATGCAGGGTGTGCTCACTTCTTGGGACTTTAGAACATCAGTCATGGCCCCCTTCTCCCTGCCGGGAGAAGTCTGTATTATTCCCTTTAAATAAACCTGCTTAATATGCTTGCCTTGGCGTGCTTCTCTAGTGCTTAATCTTCAACATTAGAAGAAGCAGAACTCGTCACCGGTAAACGGCGGTATCACTAGCATCTCTGGACCTCTGCGGCTTAAATAAATCTGCTTCCTGAAAATTCTCAGGTGTCCAACCTCATCTGTCCTACATCAGGACCACTTAATGAAACTGTCTAAAAAAAAAAAGGCTGAGGTCTTGAAGCCAGAATTAAGGACAGGTAGTTAGTGTAGAAATAGGAAATCGGGTCAATTCGAGGAAATGAAGCCATGAAGCCATCTGCCTTTGGAAGTTGGAGACTGTCCCTGGAAGAATGGAATGTCAAAGATCTCCGGAGCCCATTGATTACCAAATTTACCTGCCTTTATCAAGGACTGCAAGCAAGGAGATGCTAATTAATGCCCCCTGGCCACCTTGGCCCTCCCCCTGCCCATGGCTTCTCACTTAATGCAAAACCAGGCCTAGTCACGAAGGCAGGAAGGAGAGATAAGGGGGGAGAGAACTGGAGAACAAAAGAGACTTTAACCTATAAAAGATGCAGGGTGTGCTCACTTCTTGGGACTTTAGAACATCAGCCATGGCCCCCTTCTCCCTGCCGGGAGAAGTCTGTATTATTACCTTTAAATAAACCTGCTTAATATGCTTGCCTTGGCGTGCTTCTCTAGTGCTTAATCTTCAACATTAGAAGAAGCAGAACTTGTCACCGGTAAACGGCGGTATCAGATTTGGAGGCCCCAGCGAGATTTACGCCAAGGTAAGTAAGCTTCTCTCTCCACACACCCCACATCTGTTTGAGGTGCATCTTTCTTTCTGTCTCTTTATTTTTGGAGGGCAAAATGGGCACCCGTCGGCTACTTAAATGCAGTTAGTGCAGCCGCCATTCTTAAGACTCGGGTGAGAGGTTTCCTGGCCCAGGCAAGTTTCCAATCACCTGCTCTGTAGGCATGTTGGACTGTGCTGAAGCCGTTTCCTACTTTTCTGTCCAGGCCCAGAGCGCAATTGCCGCCAGTACACAGTGTCCCTAGTCCTGATCTGCCCAGGATGCGTGGAGGTGGAGGAAGGGTTGGAGCAACTGCGGGGTTCTCGGCCCGGGCTACTCTCAGGTGGACCCCAAAGGTTCCTTCTCCAGACTCCCCCTCCCGACAGCCCTGAAGGGTATCCAGGCTGATCGGTAGACAATGGCACTGAGGGAAAGCGCCAATCACCTTTGCCTCCGTATGGGCCGCACAGTGCACAACACTCCCGCAAATCCACTCCCTCCTGGATGCTCCCCTTCCCTTGCCGGTCAGACATTAGGAATTCAAGCTGTAGGATTAAGGCCTGGGATGATTAGTATGAAAATGCCCAGGTTCCCTTTGTTCACATAGTTAGCCTTCACTAGTCTATCTAGAGTCTCCCCATTACTGTTCCCATGCTTAAATGTGCTCATGGTGTTCTCTTTAAGCTGCAAGAGGGAGGCATTTAAAAACCCCTCCCATGAGACCCTCCAAGCAAAGGGCGTTATACGCCTAACAACCAATAGATGTCCCCTCACCCTCCGGAGATTCCTTTCGTCTACAGGGCAAGAAGATAGGCAAAAGGCACACTTTTTACTTTTGTCATCATTTTTCATAATTAGGAGTTTATAGTGGCAGGGAGGAAAGCAGTAATGCCCTTAAGTCTGAATCCTCCAAGGGTCTCTAGCACAGGGCAAACTAGAGCCCCAGCACTTTGCCAAAGGAGGCCAGAAATACTTTGGCAAAGCCAGGTAGTGAGAGACGGGTTTTCTGGACCGGATTGAAGCTCAAACTTAGGGAGACGTCCCTGCACATAGTCTCCGGCACGGGCGCCTGAGGTCTATTTTTCTTTTCTTCCACTTAGATGGGAGCTTCACTCTCAACAGTATTGCCAGGTTCACCACTAGCCTGCATACTGCTAAATTGCAAATGATCAAGAAAAGTGCCTTTCATATGTTACCATGCTTGACAGCAATAATCTCTACCGTGAGAGGAGAAAGCCTTGAGAAATCGCCCACTAAGGGAGGAAAATTGAGGGAACCCTCCCAACTTAAGATAGGCAAAAATAAATTTAAGGAGGCTTTTGGAGGATCCTAATAAATATTGAGATGTTTCAAAACTTATGCCAGGTATTTGACCTCACCTGGAAAATTATGCTATTAACCATCTAGAGCAGGCAGTTCCCAGAAACCATCCAATAATGAGTAGGATGCGTAAAAAACTATTATGCAGCCTTCAGGAAAGTCCTGCTATTTTCATGGAGAGACTTAGGAAAGCAATAAGAAAGCACACCACTCTGAATCCTGAATCCATAAAGGGCCACCTACTTTTAAAGTATAAATTTATCATTTAGTCAGCCCCAAATATTTAGAGGAAATTTCAAAATTGGCACATGGCCCTGATCAATCCTCAGATGATCTTCTCCAGCTTGCATCTTCTGTTTTTAATAGACATCAAAAAGAAAAAAAGGGAACATATGGGCAAGAAAAAGGACTTATTAAAGATCATTCAAACTGATAGAAACTTTTAATGCCTTGCAATAGTCCATGCAATTTGCCCATTTTAGGAGTTAAAAAGCAAATTGCCTAGTCCAAGACCTTAGAATAATGAAGCAGTAATTTACCCCATCCTGTAGTTCTTAATCCATACACTTTTATCTTGGATTCCAACTGCTGCTTGGTTTACTAAGATGGTTTTTCCTGTTTATGCTAGACTCTGAATAGCAATTTGTTTGCCAGATACTGTATCTCAACTAACCTAGACAGTATTGCCTCAGGATTTAGATGGCCCTCACCTGTTCCGGACAAACCTTAGCTAAGGACTTAACAAAATTCAGAGATAAAACATTCTGTGATTGTTCTCCAGTAAGTAAAGTACATACTTTATGTGCCTCCACCCAGGAGGAATATCAAAAGGCCATTGCAGAACTCCTAAACTTCTTACTAATAGGAATTATAAGATCTCAAAAAAATAAAGCTTAATTATGTCATCAACAGGTTCAATGCTACAGGAAATAGCCACCATAGCACAATATTCTGCCCCAGGAAGGGGCCTTACTTCAAGCTCCTGTCCTCAGCTTACCTATGAAGCAAGATTTAACCTGTTTGTCACAAAAGGGGAAAATAAATCCTGGATAGGCAGCCATAGGCAACTCAATAACCAATGGCATATCTCAGTGAGGAACTTAGCAAAGTAGCTTCATTCTCAAAAGAAATGGAAAATAAGGTCTCATAATTTTCTTTGACATCCAACCTGTACTGATGAGATGGCTAAAGTGCCTTAGGCACAAGGTTTCTATTCAAACCTGTTAGGTCCTTCCAGATCTCAGTCAAGGCTTACATTGAAATGTAAATAAAAGAAGCCCAAAGACTCAGTAGGAGACCGGTCTCAAACCCAAGAAAAAAAAGGTAAAAAAGAGCCTTACTTAAACTCCAGCAAAAGTAAATTTTATGGTGCCTTACTAAAGTAATTAACGGCCGTATCATTTTTCCAGGACTCTTGTTTTTTTTAATTCTATATATTTTTTGAGCTCATGATTTTTTTGATAAGTTCTATTTTTTTATTCAACTACAGCTTTTGAACATCTGTTACATTGCAATGGAGATTCACCTATAAAGTTACAAGGCCTTTGATTTTGTGTTATTTGTATGTCGTGCTGTCTGGTGTTGTCTGTATCAAAACTGAGCGCTCCTAAAATTAAAATTTAAAAATGGATCCAAATACTTTTAATTCACGTGATTTAAAGGTTCAATTCAAATTGGGTAAACTAATGAAAGTAAAATGTCTTTGAAAATAACTCGCAAGTCTCTAGGTGGTCAAGCTAATAAAATATTGATGTTAATAAAATGTCTAATATCAATTGTTTCTAAGACTTTTCTTCAACAGGAAAGAGACAGCAAATACTGTTCAGGACACTTGTCTGATTTCTTGGTTTTTACAGAATAAGTGAATTAGAGCTAACATGTATGGGATTATTCAAATGTGTTTGTAGAGACATCTGATTAATTTTCAAAGTTAAAATGCTAATTGTTAAATAACATCAAGTACTCTTAACTCCTTAAATTCCATGGGGTATCATACTCAAACATTATTGGTGTTTTCATAGGTTAGTAAATAAAAAGGGTTTAAACTTGGTTTGTGTCATCACTAAACTAAAAACAAGGTTACTAAGAGTTATGTCCTAACAAGTACAATTCTATATACAAAGGGTCCCAAAAGTTTCAACTGTGTTTCAATTAGAGTACTATAAACAACAAACTATTTAATCTTATTAAAATAGAGCAATTTATCTAAATTCAGAAATTTCATAAGAGTTGTTTCAGAATGCGAACAAAAAGGGGTCAACGAATAGGAAAGAGAAAATAAAAGGTTCTGGGTATGGAAATATATTTAGTAAAAGGAAAAAGGAAATGTTTCTGGGTAAGAAAGTGCTTGTGTGATGGAATACATGAGGGTCTAAGTAAGTGCTAAGAAAGTCTGTGTAAGTAAAGGGCAAGTTTCAACAAGTTTGCGTGTAACTAAGTTGGTTGTATGTATGTGAAACAGCTAAAGCTATTTAAGGTTTTTCCTAAGGTGAAATACTAATGTTCTGAACAATTAGTCTTAAAAATTTTGGTGTATACAATTATGGTTAAACAACTGTTAGAGTATTGTACTATGTTACAGAGTCTACATTTTTCTTTAAAAACTAAATTTGGTAAGATAAAAGTGTCAAGGTAATTGTGAAATGGTTACTAGTTGTATATTAAATGTGTTCATATTTTCCAGGTATACAAGTTTTTAAAGCAGGGAATTTATCAAGCTGCTATTCTCCAGATAAACTTGTCTGTAATGGTAATTTTAAACTTATAAAGAGTAAATTTTATTGGGGATTTATTTCTATCATTTAATGTTCTATTATAGGACCTGTTATCAATAGGGTATATGTAAAATTTGTTACTTTTTACACTGAGACAAAGAATTTCAAATGTAGATGTATTTCTAAACATTAGAGCCTGACTTGTTTAAAGGTTAATTTTGTGAAACATGAAAATATTTTGCCACTTTGACACACAAAAGGAAAGTTAAAAGCTCTCTCAGCCTTTCTTTGATTCATGTTTTAGATACAATGTTAAATTGTGTTAATTATAAAGTTTATATAGACTCAGGAAACAGTATATGTAAACTACTTAATGATATTTAAGGAAGAAGCAAAGATCAACATCAGAATTAGAACACTTAAGGTCTGTAAAGAGCCACGCCTTACCTGAGATAAGGCTCTGCCTCCCACCTTACTGCATGTTAGAGTGACTCCAGCTTATTTATTTGTTAGTCAGACTTCAGCTTATTTAAAGTTATAGTCAAAAGATTGATTCTTGTTGAAAAGTAGTATGATCTCAAATAGGGAATATAATGTGGTTCTCAGTCAAAATTCAAGATATCTATTATACAAGCTAAATGTATTTTTACTCTTGCTAATTTCATTTTGTAAAACTGTTACCTGTTAATGTTTTGCAGAAGTAGCTGGTTCAAGAACACACAACCTAGGTAACTTGTGATAATAAGCCATCACCTATAGAACAGATAGTGGTAACTTCCAGAACTAATGCAGACTCCAGTTAGATAAAAGGGTAAATAACTGTAAATTTATGGACATTGAAGTTAAAGCCCAGTACTCTTACTTTATGACTGGTGAAACTGGCTTGCTGAATGATTAAGATCAAACTTAGAGATTGGAATTAAATACAGAAGGCAAGATAGACCAGTATTTGGATCTTTTGCTCTCAGTCAGCCTGAACCCAGGGAATGAGAGGACTTCTCTAAGGAGCGCTGCAACTCTGGGTCACACAACCTCCTGATCAAGGAGATTGTTGAGACTAGAGGATGAAAAATCACTCAGTGCATCTGCTGCAGAGGAGGGTCATGGAAAAAGGGAGACATCCCTTAATGCTTCCAAAGGAAGTCACCTCATCAAGGAGAACCCTGCCTAACCAATGGTACTGGAGGAGCTAAGAAGTTGCTCTTAAGTTCTCTACAAGTGGCCCCTGTGGGAAATCAGCTGACTCTTTAACAAGACAGGAACCAGGTCAATTTGACCAGCTTGATCTTAGACACCCAGCAAAACAGTTAAAACCAAAATATAGCCATTCTTGGGCATTTAAAAGAAATAATAGTTAAATGTAACTTAAGATGTACACTTGTATTAGCCCACTAGAATAAAGACTGGAAGCTACAAATGAAAGAAAGATTCTTCAGCAAATGTGCCTGATAACTATCAAGAGAAACTGCCAGAGTCAGAAGTTTTTAGTCAGTTTAAGGCCTGCAGACCTTCCTAAGCTACACAGGTAGATTTAATCTATGTTTGCTCGTATGATTATCTAGCCCTAAGTAACAGAAGTATAGAGATCTCTACTAAACACAGGTTATACCAATAAAGGGATATTTTACAAAAATCAGATGACATTAAGTAGCTTAACTATATTTTTCTGGGGACATCTATGACATTAAGAGTTAAATGTTGTGTTTACATTCCTGATAACCTGGACAATGTTAAAGTTCCCAAATAAAGGCCTTGTCCTTTCCAGCCTTTGCTAGGCCTAGTTATGGGAACAATTTCTCAGTTCTTCCACCTCCTGGTGAGAGATTGACTTCTGTCATTTTCATGATACTCAGTGGCATGTTCCAGATGCTGCAACATTTACTTTGTACTAATCTCATTTCAGTACTCATGTCTTTTTGTTCTTCTATCATAGAAGCACCCAGCCCCAGATGAGTTTACAACCTGCTCTTCCCCAACCAGACTTCTACCTTGGACCCCTCGATTGACCCGATTTTTAAAAAAGGAACTCCAAACTGCTTTACCCCTCGCTGCCCCCTTTCAGCTTCGAAGCAGCCAGAACGATCGACGCCCCCTTTTCCTTAAAGCAGTTAGGAGTTCCTATAGCTAAAGGGGGGAATGAAGCCAGAATTAAGGACAGGTAGTTAGTGTAGAAATAGGGAATCGGGTCAATTCGAGGAAATGAAGCCATGAAGCCATCTGCCTTTGGAAGTTGGAGACTGTCCCTGGAAGAATGGAATGTCAAAGATCTCCGGAGCCCATTGATTACCAAATTTACCTGCCTTTATCAAGGACTGCAAGCAAGGAGATGCTAATTAATGCCCCCTGGCCACCTTGGCCCTCCCCCTGCCCATGGCTTCTCACTTAATGCAAAACCAGGCCTAGTCACGAAGGCAGGAAGGAGAGATAAGGGGGGAGAGAACTGGAGAACAAAAGAGACTTTAACCTATAAAAGATGCAGGGTGTGCTCACTTCTTGGGACTTTAGAACATCAGCCATGGCCCCCTTCTCCCTGCCGGGAGAAGTCTGTATTATTACCTTTAAATAAACCTGCTTAATATGCTTGCCTTGGCGTGCTTCTCTAGTGCTTAATCTTCAACATTAGAAGGAGCAGAACTCGTCACCGGTAAACGGCGGTATCAGTCTGACTCAGGGGAGGAGTGCTTGCCTAGCATGCGTGATGCCCTGTGTTCAGTCCCCAGCACTGTAAAAAACAAAACCTGTAGACAGGAAGTAGCACGGGCTTGCCAGGAGGGGGAGGGGCGTGGGAGTTAGTGTGTAGCGGGGGCTAAATTCCAGTCCGCAGGGCGAAGGGAGCTCTGAAGCTGGGTGGAGATGGCTGCCCAGGTATTTCATACATGGTAAGTTTTATGTTCTGTGTATTTTGCCACAATAAAAAAGTCCTGAAAAATTCGATTGTATTTCTATATATTAGCAACAAACGATTGTGTACAGGAATTAAAATGCCACTTACAAGAGTATCAGAAATATGAAGAACTTAGGGAAAATCTGACAGAAGATGCGGAAGACCAGCGCGCAGCAAAGTGCAGACCTTCCCTGCAGAAATCGAGACCCTAAAGAGGGCAGAGGCGGCTCATGGGTGGGAAGACTCCGTCCTGCTAAGATGGCATCGGTCTGTGAAGATATGTTGATTGGTGTCCAATGCAACCGGTCAAAAATCCCTGCAGATTGGAAAAAAAAATTTAATTATTTTTGAAATTGGAAAATGGGTTCTAAATTTGGGAGGCGCAAGGTCAGAGCGTAGCCATGGCAACACTGAGAAAGAGCACCGTGGGAGGTCGTGCCCGCTGGGTCAGGAGGTGAGAGCAGTGGGGCACTGACACACAGGCAGGGTCCAGGGGTCAGAGCCAGGTCCAGTGCAGGCACTCACACGTGCGAACCGCAGCGGCCTCTCGGATGGACTGAGACCATGCTGCGGCCACCCGGCCTCCACCTGGGCCTCCACTGAGTGAAGCTTTCTGCAGGACACCCTCACTGCAGGCAAGTACCAGCTCGGGAGGATCCGTGCAGTTGCTAGGAGAGACGAAGATTCATGTGTAACCCCGAAGGCACTGTCCATGGAAGAAGGGATCGGTTAGCTAGAGTCATCAAGATCATAGACTTTCATTCTTCAGAAGGTGCTATTAAGAAAGTGAAAAGACAGGATCACTAAAGCTCTGGAAAGAATGACAAGAGTTAGTAAATGAACAGCATCAGATTAAACAGCCGGCGCACAGCAGAGCAAAGAGCACTGTGAAGAGAGGAGCTGCAGAGTGCCAGCTACTCGGACGGGAGTGATATCCCCAGTATCAAAAAGAACTTAACACCCAAAATCCAAATGACCCAATAAGAACTGGGTAAATGAACTGAAAAGACCTCCTCAGAAGAGTACAAGTGGCCAACAAATATACGAAAAAACTGTTGCCATCGTCAGCGATTAGGGAAATGCCGATCAAAACCACACTGCAGTTTCATGGCAGGTCAGTCCGAATGGCAGCCATCGAGAACACACATGTAATCAATGCTGGCGAGGATGTGGGGAGAAAGGTCCACTCATGCATTGTGGGGGAGCTGCAAATTAGTCCATCCACTCTGGAAAGCCCTGCGGAGGTTCCTCAAGAGATGAGCAGTGGAACCATCACCTGACCCAGCTGCCCACTCCTGGACACTTATCCTGAGCTGTCCACGTCAGCACACCACAGTGGCAGGCACACCCATGCTTACAGCCGCACCACTCACAGTAGGTGTCCACCAGTGGATGGATGGATAAAGAACAGGGGCGTTGGGCGGGGGCTGGGGCTCAGTGGCAGAGCACTTGCCTAGCATGTGGGAGGCACTGGGTTTGATTCTCAGAACCACATAAAATAAATATATAAGATTACATAAAGTTATGTCCATCTACAACTAAAAGTATTCTTTAAAAAAAGAAAAAAGAAAGTGAGGTATATCAACACAATGGAGTTTTATTCATCCATAAAGAGGAATGAATTATGGCTTTTGCAGGAAAATGGGTGGAACGTGAGAACATTGTATTAGGAGAAATAAGCCAAACTCAGAAGGCCAAGGTCGAGTGTTTCTCTCACATGCAGAAGCTAGAGAGGAAAGAGGAAAACAAAGGGGGAGATCTCATGGAAACCCAAGGTCGATCAGTAGAGCGGAGGAAGGGACCAAGGGGAGGGGCTGGAAGGGAGGGAGGTGCTGTTATCCTGCGTGCATGTGCCCGTAGGTCACAACAGGGCCCCTGGTTGTTCACTGTAATGCCCCAGTAAGGAAAAGGAAAATGGAAAGATGAGCCACAGACAGGAGAAAAACATTTACCAAAGGGCAGCTCTGAAAGGAACCGATGCCCAGAATATATAAATAAATCTTAGAGCGCAGTAAACAAACCCACCTAACTGACCCACGAGTAACGGTCAAAGATCTGCGTGGACACGACCAAAGAAGATATGTGGATGGCAGAAAAGACACATCAAACCAACCTCGTTAGCCATGGAAAGAAGCAACTTAAAGCCACACGAGACCCCTGCACCCAGTCAGGATGGCCAGTCGCAGGAGATGCAGCCTGCCCGGCTTGCTGGGGGACAATGCTGCAGCCACTCAGGAAAACAGTGTCCCCTCCCTCCCTCCTTCTTTCCTTCCTTCCTTCCTTCCTTCCTTCCTTCCTTCCTTCCTTCCTTCCTTCCCTCCTCCCTTCCTTCCTCCCTCCCTCCCTTCCCTTCCTTCCTCTCTCCTTCTTCCCTTCCTTCCTTCCTTCCCTCTCTCTCTCTCTCTCTCTCTCTCTCTCTCAATCTCTCTCTCTTTTCTTCTTCGTTTCTTTTGAAACAAGGTCTCACTGTGTTGCCCAGGGTCAAGTGATCCTCCACATCAGCCTCCCAAGCAGCTGGGACTATAGGCAGGTGCCACTGTGCCCAGCTTGGTGGTCTCTTAGGGTCTAAGATGGACTTACCTTGTGATCTACAAGGTGGTAAGGCCCACTGCCCAGGTGAGAAAGGCATGGGTGGGCTGCTGAGGGTCCACAGATGGCTCTGGGAGACGGGATGTGGGACCTAAGATCACTGAGAAGAGGGTCTGGGAAGATCCTGTGGCAGCAGCTGGCAGACAGCACCTGGGTCCCTCACGACGTCACTCCAGGTGGCTGGTCTGTCCCTCTCTGCTCTCCTAGTGCAGGCCAGTCGCATGAGAGGCCCTGTCCTCTCCAAAGTGCCTTCAGTTCCCTGCCAGCCACCACGGGAGCGGGGACATCACTGTGGCAGCTTGCGTTGCCCTGTGAGACCGCATCACAAGGGACTTGGCGTGCACGCGAGAAAGCAGCTTTCTGCAGCTCACGTTGACCTGCCCTGATCCCCGCACGCCTGGGAGAAAGCCAGTGTCCCTCGCGGTGATGTGTATCTAGACGTACCAGGTGTTGTTTCCTTGGCAACGGGCAGGGGACGTGGTGTCTTACTGTCCTCGTTTTCTTCAAGGCGACACAACGGGCTACTCCTAGGTATTTACCTGGGAGAAAAGAATACGTGCATCCACATGAAGACATGTACGCAGATGCTCCTAGCAGTTTTGATATTTGTAGTAGTCTCAAGCTGGAAACCACACAAGTGTCCATCGAATGGTGACTGAATGAATACATGAGATGTCCACAGCAAAGCAATGAACTATTGATAAAGGCAGCAACGTGGGTGAATCTCAGCATGATTTTGCTGGGTTAAAAAAATCAAAGAAACAAAAGATGCAACATATGAAACGTTTATATAAAATCCTAGAAAACGCAAACTAAGCCTTAGTGACAGAAAGGAGATCAGTCGTTACCTGTTGAGTGAGAAAGGGTGGGCGGGAGAAGAAACCCATCCAACTATCCATCCACCCACCTACCCATCCACCCATTCACCTACCCACCCACCCACCCATCCATCCACCCCTTACTCATCCACCCACCCATCCATCCACTCACTTACTCATCCACCCATTCACCTACCCATCTACCCACCCATCCATCCACCCACCTACCCATCCACCCATTCACATACCCATCCATCCAACCCATTCACCTACCCATCCACCCATCTGTTCATCCACTCACCTACCCATCTACCCATTCGCCCATCCATCTACCCCGTACCTGCCCAGCTACCCATCTGCCCATTTGCCTATCCATCCACCACTCATCCATCCATGTCAAGGGGCATGATGACACTTGTGTGGTGATGGATGTGGATATATTTCTACCTGATTTTGGTGATAGATTCTTATGTGAATATGTATGTCAAAATGGACCAAATCATAATTAAGACCCTGGCAGTTTATTGTATATCAATTATACCTTAGTAAATTATGTCTTAGTAAAACTTGGTAAATATTTCAAATTGGAGCTTTTAGATAATACTACATCTGTTTTCCTTGTGGCAACATAAAATTATAGTCATAATTTATAGTGACTGAATGATATTCTAGGACATTTTTGGCTCTTAGAAAATTGTTTATTTTTTATTATAATTATTACTGCATATTAATTGTACAAAGTGGGATTCACTGAGACAATGTCACATGTGCGGGTAGTGTGCTTTGATTGTATGCACACTCCCCATTTTCTTCTTTCCCCTCCCCTCATCCTTTTCTCCTTCCCTAATCATTCCCATTCTGTAAAGCAACACATGTGATACCCATCTTTTCAAATCTATATTTTGTCTAGTATGATGATCTCCAGTCTCATCTAATTAAATGGCAAAATTTTGTTCCTCTTTTTGGCCAAATAACATTCCAATGTGCATATTTACCGTATTTTCTTTATCCATTCATCCACTGATGAGCAACAAGACTGATTCCATAACTTAACTGTGGTGCATAGGACCTTTAGAGATTTAAAATTGATCATAAAGATAGATCAGAACCAAAATTATACCAATGGTAAAAATTGCCAGTGGTTGTCAGGGATTTAGGCGAGCTCCAGGAGTGCTTAACACTTCCTGAGTGTCAGTCTCCTCACTTCAACACGAGGTGGAGCGTCAGGCTCTCAGTGCTGGGGAGGGTTCTGGTACGCTGGGTGCTTTGTGGAGGAGCTACAAAAGGAACACCCCACGACGCCGAGAGGTTTAATTTGTATGCCCATCCACCCAAGGACCTCCTTCCTTCTATTCACTCACTCATCCATCCATCCGTCCATCCATCTGTCCATCTGTCCATCCATACATCCATGAACCCATCCCTCCACCATGTGTCCATCATCCACCTGTCCATCCATACACGCATCCATCTGTCCATCTGTCTATTCACCCAACCATTCATCCATCCATCCACCCACCCACCCACCTATCCACCCATCCACCCACCCACGCACACGCGCATCCACCCCCCACTTCTGCCCAGCCAGAGGCAAAGCCATGGAGTGCACCTCTTGTGAGGTTGGCCATGGAAGAGCAAACAGAGGTTGCTGTCCACAAGGCACTCACTGCAGGAGGGTTGGAAATGGTCACAGAGCGAGGACACTGTCAGTGTGAGGGTGTGACACCTGGGCCAAGTCTCAAGGGAAGAAGGGGGTGACTGCCCCAGAATGGGAGAACCCCTGAACTGCAGTTTCCTGTCTGATAGCCCTGGATGAGGCCTGCCCATTGCCCAACTGCACAGTGGAGCCCTGGCCTGCTCAAGGACCCCAGGCAGCTGGGTTAGCCTCTCCCAACTCTTGTGTCCAAGAACAAACCCTTCTGTGTGCTCACTCACCCCGCCTTCACACACTGCACGGGGCCAACATCCTACTGAACCTGGGATGAACTCAGGGGCACTTGGAAAATGAGCCACAACCCCAACACTGTTTTGTATTTTATGTAGAGACAGGGTCTCACGGAGTTGCTTAGTGCTCTGCTTCTGATGAGGCTGGCTCTGAACTTGCAATTCTCCAGCCTCAGCCTCCTGAGCCACTGGGATTACAGGCATGTACCTCTGCACCTGGCCCCACATCCTACCTTTACATCCATGCAGGAGTGGGAGGTGATGTGGGGTTGTGCTTGCCTACTCCAAGGGTCAGAGCTGTCGAAGGTCGGGCAAAGGACCTACATCCCACGCGTGAGCTTGTCTCTCCGACATCTCAGGGGAACACTGGGTGGGGTGAGGAGAGGACCGTGCCAGGGCCGGGGTGTAGGCCATTCTACTCTGTTCCTCTGATGCTAGGGCTGGGCTCCACCTTGGGGGTAGACCAGGCCCACTAGGCCAGTTAAGTCCAAAAGGCTGGGGGCTGGGCTGCCGGGTTCTGGGGTTAAGACTGCAGTGGTGGTGGGAGTGATGGTCAGTACATAGTCCCGGGCCTGCCCAACTCTCTTCAGATGGTTTCACTGGTGCATGATGACGGCACAGGGGAGGTCCTCAGTGTGATGTCACACCTGCACCCAACACCACAGTGCACGGGGGGACTCAGTGTGAGGTCACACCTGCACCCAACACCACAGTGCACGGGGGGACTCAGAGTGAGGTCACACCTGCACCCAACACCACAGTGCATGGAGGGACTCAGTGTGAGGTCACACCTCACCCAACACCACAGTGCATGGGGGGACTCAGTGTGAGGTCACACCTGCACCCAACACCACAGTGCACGGGGGGACTCAGAGTGAGGTCACACCTGCACCCAACACCACAGTGCATGGAGGGACTCAGTGTGATGTCACACCTGCACCCAACACCACAGTGCACGGGGGGACTCAGAGTGAGGTCACACCTGCACCCAACACCACAGTGCACGGAGGGACTCAGTGTGAGGTCACACCTCACCCAACACCACAGTGCATGGGGGGACTCAGTGTGAGGTCACACCTGCACCCAACACCACAGTGCATGGGGGGACTCAGTGTGAGGTCACAACTGCACCCAACACCACAGTGCACGGGGGGACTCAGTGTGATGTCACACCTGCACCCAACACCACGGTGCATGGGGGGACTCAGTGTGATGTCACACCTCACACAACACCACAGTGTATGGGGGGACTCAGTGTGAGGTCACACCTGCACCCAACACCACAGTGCACGGGGGGACTCAGTGTGAGGTCACACCTGCACCCAACACCACAGTGCACGGGGGGACTCAGTGTGAGGTCACACCTGCACCCAACACCACAGTGCATGGGGGGGACTCAGTGTGAAGTCACACCTGCACCCAACACCACAGTGCACGGGGGGACTCAGTGTGAGGTCACACCTCACCCAACACCACAGTGCACGGGGGGACTCAGTGTGAGGTCACACCTGCACCCAACACCACAGTGCATGGGGGGACTCAGTGTGAGGTCACACCTGCACCCAACACCACAGTGCACGGGGGGACTCAGTGTGATGTCACACCTGCACCCAACACCACGGTGCATGGGGGGACTCAGTGTGATGTCACACCTCACCCAACACCACAGTGCATGGGGGGACTCAGTGTGAGGTCACACCTGCACCCAACACCACAGTGCATGGGGGGACTCAGTGTGAGGTCACACCTGCACCCAACACCACAGTGCACAGGGGGACTCAGTGTGATGTCACACCTCACCCAACACCACAGTGCATGGGGGGACTCAGTGTGATGTCACACCTCACACAACACCACAGTGTATGGGGGGACTCAGTGTGAGGTCACACCTGCACCCAACACCACAGTGCACGGGGGGACTCAGTGTGAGGTCACACCTGCACCCAACACCACAGTGCACGGGGGGACTCAGTGTGAGGTCACACCTGCACCCAACACCACAGTGCATGGGGGGGACTCAGTGTGAAGTCACACCTGCACCCAACACCACAGTGCACGGGGGGACTCAGTGTGAGGTCACACCTGCACCCAACACCACAGTGCATGGGGGGGACTCAGTGTGAAGTCACACCTGCACCCAACACCACGGTGCATGGGTGGACTCAGTGTGAGGTCACACCTGCACCCAACACCACAGTGCATGGGGGGACTCAGTGTGAGGTCACACCTCACCCAACACCACAGTGCACGGGGGGACTCAGTGTGAGGTCACACCTGCACCCAACACCACAGTGCACGGGGGGACTCAGTGTGAGGTCACACCTGCACCCAACACCACAGTGCACGGGGGGACTCAGTGTGAGGTCACACCTCACCCAATACCACAGTGCACGGGGGGACTCAGAGTGAGGTCACACCTGCACCCAACACCACAGTGCACGGGGGGACTCAGTGTGAGGTCACACCTGCACCCAACACCACGGTGCTCAGGGGGACTCAGTGTGATGTCACACCTGCACCCAACACCACGGTGCATGGGGGGACTCAGTGTGAGGTCACACCTGCACCCAACACCACGTGGCATGGGGGGACTCAGTGTGATGTCACACCTGCACCCAACACCACGGTGCATGGGGGGACTCAGAGTGAGGTCACACCTGCACCCAACACCACAGTGCATGGGGGGGACTCAGTGTGAGGTCACACCTGCACCCAACACCACAGTGCATGGGGGGACTCAGTGTGAGGTCACACCTGCACCCAACACCACAGTGCATGGGGGGACTCAGTGTGAGGTCACACCTGCACCCAACACCACAGTGCATGGGGGGACTCAGTGTGAGGTCACACCTCACCCAACACCACAGTGCATGGGGGGACTCAGTGTGAGGTCACACCTGCACCCAACACCACAGTGCATGGGGGGACTCAGTGTGAGGTCACACCTGCACCCAACACCACAGTGCATGGGGGGACTCAGTGTGAGGTCACACCTCACCCAACACCACAGTGCATGGAGGGACTCAGTGTGAGGTCACACCTGCACCCAACACCACAGTGCATGGGGGGACTCAGTGTGAGTTCACACCTGCACCCAACACCACAGTGCACGGGGGGACTCAGTGTGACGTCACACCTCACCCAACACCACAGTGCACGCGGGGACTCAGTGTGACGTCACACCTCACCCAACACCACAGTGCAGGGGGGACTCAGTGTGACGTCACACCTCACCCAACACGGTACGATTAGCCTTCTAGAGGGCAGTTGCTCTTCCTCCCCTTCCTCCTCTCTGTTCCTGGTCTCCTCTTCACCCTTTGATTTTTTCAATGAGCTTGTTATAATGTATATATTTGGATCGTGTTTTATCATGGGACGTAGGCATAGCCTAACTTGGTGGGTTTCTTCCCTGGCTGTCCCCAGGCCCAACCTCTCCCTTGCTCCTGGTGCCCCTCCTGAGTGGCTCAGTTTCCCCTGGCTACATGGGCTAGGAATTGGACTGAGCACTTGGTGTCGTGGCCCATGGCCTGAGGTGACACACATGGCGGACCTGTGGGCAGCCTGCCCTTGCTGGAAGCCGTGGTTTCAGTGAACAGGAACACGGTCACATCCAGGTTGACTCAGGGCAGGGAGAAGAGGGACGCCAGGTGGGCGGAGAGATGCACTTCACCAGAAGGACTGGACAGGGTCAGCACTCAAGGGTGGCTGGTCTTGGTTCTCCACGACAGAGAGGCAGCTGTGTGTGTGTGTGTGTGTTACCAGGGTGTCATTTTAAGGAACTGGTGGGGGCAGCAGGTCCAGCATTTGCAGAGCAGGACGGCGGGCTGGAGACCCGGCATTCTCCAGCCTGGGTTTTCAGGGGGCTGGGAACCAGCTCACACCCAAGACGTCTGGGGGCAGATGCCCTCTTTCTCAGGAGGCCAGGCCCACCCTCACTGAGGAGGGCCTCCTGCTGACGTCTGAAGACCTTTGCGGCAACATCAGTACTGACATCTGTCCCAGTTGGGTCCCATGGCCGTCCAGGTTGGCACCACAGGAGGGGGCGGCTGTCCCTCCCTCGTCAGCCTTCCTTCCTCAACCTGTCTTCCTCCCGCAGCTCGACCCAACCGCCGGATTCCTGGTGAGTCAGTCATGGATACGCAGAGGGGAACAGGCACCTCAGAAGCCTGTGACGTCCTTGCTGTCCCTCCCTGTGCTCAAGGCTGTAAATTCCGTGTATTCCCTGGAACAGCGTCTTGCTCAGGTAAACACCACGGGGTGTGGGCCAGCAGGTACCCGGGACCCTGCCCGCCCTTGGCTCTGGGTCCTGCCCACCATGGGTTCCAACCATCAGCTCCTTGCCCAGCAGCCCCTACCCGTGGCCAGGTGGGCTGCCACTATCACCTGGGCCACCACAAACTCTCCACTGCCAGCAGCTCCCGTGTCGAAGCCCCTCCCCTTCACCATGGCCCCTCTTGCCCTGTGGCAGAGGATCCCAGGCCACGGCTGAGGATCCCGCTGAGATGCTGCCCGTGACGTATCTGTGCAGAGGAGAGGGCTGACCAGCAGACAAAGGTGTTGTCCTGTGTCTGTCTGCTTCAGGCCCCCTGATATTCTGGTCTAGCTGCACCTTGACCTCTGCAGCCTGCTCGGGCATTTTCCGGCTGATTATTACCCTGTAGCAGAGCATGGGCCCCTTACCCTGGCTCCCTTCCCTGGTCTCACAAACTGCCCTGGTCCCCAACATATGCCAGGGCACTGTGATGACCTCAGCAAGCAATAGAGAAGCTGGCAGTGAAGCCACCTGGGCCAACAGCCCTGACCGCGTCCGCTTCAACACCAGCCCCTCCCACCACAGACTGACCCTCATTGCCAGCTCCCTGCTGGACTGCCTGGCACCACCGCTCAGGCAAGCCTGCCTGAGACCCTGGGATGGGCAAAGAGGGCCCTTAGGATGACCCCTGGGCCTGGGGTCACCCACCACAGTCCTATCTGGAGGGGACACAGGTTGATCTTCTCCATACGGGGAGCATTCGCCTTTTCCATTAGGGAAGATCTACCTTCTTTAACAATCTTTTTTGATTGTAGATGGACACAATTCCTTTATTTAATTAATTTGTATGTGGTGCTGAGGATCAAACTCTGCCTCACACATGCCGGGCCAGTGCTGCACCACTGAGCTGCAGCCCAGCCCAGGTCTATCTTTTCATCAGGAGGACCCACCTTCTCCATCTAGGGAGGACCCACCGTCTTCATCCAAGGAGGTCCTACCTTTTCATCAGGGAGGATCCATCTCCTCCAACAGGGAGGACCCACCTTCTCCATCAGGGAGGACCCTCCGTCTTCATCCAAGGAGGACCTACCTTTTCATTAGGGAGGATCCATCTCCTCCACCAGGGAGAACCCACCATTGCCATCAGGGAGGACCCACCTTCTTCATCAGGGAGGACCCACCTTCTCCATCAGGGAGGACTCACCTTCTCCATCCAGGGAGGACTCACCTTCTCCATCCAGGGAGGACTCACCTTCTTCATTAGGCAGGAGCCACTTTTCTCCATCAGGGAAGACCTACCTTCTTCATCAGGGAGGACCTACCTTCTCCATCCAGGAGGACCCACCTTCATCATCAGGGAGGACCCACCTTCTCCATCCAGGGAAGACCTACTTTCTTCATCAGGGAGGACCTACCTTCTTCATCAGGGAGGAGCTCACCTTTTCTATCCAGGGAAGATTCACCTTCTCCATCAGGAGGATTTCCCCTTTATCCAGGAAGAACCCAACTTCTTGGCGCTAAGGTAGGGGCTGTGCTTGGCATCCTATGTCTGGCCAGAATTTCTCTAATTCCCACCAAAGCAGAGCAAGACTGGTGTGGAAAATCACTGCCTCTTGGACTGATCCTTTGGTCCCCTCAGGGCTCAGTGCCAGCATGTGCGGCCCACACAGGGAAGTAGCACAATGGTGTACTCATCTCAGCCAGCTCAGTTCCCTAATCCCTACTCAGGCCACACACTCAGTGTCCCCCTGGTGTTCAAGTCCTGGCTGGGAGGACAGACCCCAGATAGGACCTGGGGGGCACAGTGGGACCAGATGAGGGGCATCCTCCCAGGCCTGTGGCTACTGGTCACCTTTGCCCCTGACATCCTTGAGTGCAGGGACTCTGGCTCTGGCCTGGGGGTCCTGCCTGCCGTGGTCCAGAGGCTGGAGTGCGAGGCAGTGTGAGCACAGGCTTTGACACAGGTGGTGAAGAAAGGCTGGCCCTAGCCCAAGTCACCACTGAATGGAGCGTGGCCAGGGCAGCAGTGTGGCAAGGGAGAGGGGCACTGTGCCCTTGATCCAGATCCTCCATGACCATTAGGTGAGCCCTCCTCACTGTTCCTGGAGCTCAGGACCTGGACTGGAATCTGAGGCTGTCCCTGTGACTTGAGCTCACTGTGAGCATTCTGGTTAAAGTCGGAAACTAAGTTCAGCATTGTCTGTTTTCAGGAGGATAACAATGTAGTGAGGGGAGGGACCCCGACTTCAGTTTATCCCCTGGCTACAGGTGGGTGACGGCAGGCACCCCTTCCTCCCTGGGCTGCCTTGAAAGAACTGCACACCTGGTGGGCTTCGGTTTGGGGCTGGTACATATGCTCAAGTACCACGCACGATTCCTTCAGGAATTTCCAGACTGCGCTGAGCAGTCGCCAGCTTTGGACTTGGCTCAGGGAGTCTGAGCTTCGTCAGAGGCCACTGCTCTCTCTGGGGCAGGATCCACTGCCTTGAGTGAGGTGTGGCCAGGAGAGCCTGGGCAGGTTGCCCCTCCAGACCCCTGTCCCCATGCATCCCCAGGAAAAGCAGCAACTGGTGGAGGAGTTTGCAAGGGCAGGCCTGCTGGGGTGGGGTCACCCTCCCGACCTGGGCCTCACTCCAGGCACTGAGCCAATTCCTTCATGGTCCAGGGGACCTGGTTCCAGCAAGTGTCCCCGGCTGGACTGGTGCTCCTCAAGTTCTAATTACATGTAATTCCAGAGACTGACTCAGGCTAGGAAAACATGGGGATTAGGGAGGGGATGGAGTTAGGGCTCTGGCCCCGTGCAAGGGGCTCCCTGCAGGGGAGTGGACCCTCAGGCCCACAGGAGCTCCTAGCTGGCTACACCTGGGTCAGGGTAGGTGGCCAAGCCTTGGTGCCCCCTGCCCCCAGAGTTTGGTCCCTGATAGGTGGGCTTGGTTGTCCCTGGGGTAACAAGGACTTGAGCTCTTTGGGGGCCTGTGGCCACCTCAGCCCACATTGCCTGCAGAGTGGGGTCCTGGGAATGAAGGAAATTGGAAAATACTGGTCTTGGAGCCCCTGGTCCAAAGCCCCTCTTTATCCTGGACTCTGTTGTTGGCACTGGGCTGGAGTCTGGGGGCGCTTAGGGATCCTGCAGAGCCTGCCGGGACACGATTCCGGGGGGAATGCCTCTACCCGGCCCACCCTGGGCCTTGTCCGCTAGTGGCTGGGAGGGGCGAGGATCGCCCTAGGTGTGTCCTGCATTTGGGTGATCATGCCGTTGCATCCTGAGGAACGCCAAGTTTGCCCAGGGAGTCATAAAAAGATAAACGCAGATAACCTGAATCAATATTTTCCCACTGTGGTCTACGGGAGCCCCCACAGCTGTTTTCTTGATAATCCGGCCAACGCCCCCCACCCTGCCCCTCCCCTGCCCTCCCGCCCTCGGACGGCCCACTGGGCATATAAGTCCTGGACTCCAGGCCTGGGCCGCTCTCCCACAGTGCCCTTCAGAGCCGCCATGGGGCTGCCACTGGCCCGCCTAGTGGCCACCTGCCTGGCTCTGGCCTTGGCTGGGGGCTCTGAGCTCCGCAGAGGTGAGAAGGCTGGGTGAGGTGGGCAGAGAGTGCTGGGACCAGAGGGCCAGGCAGCCAGGACCGTGCACAGTGCCTGGGAATGGGCTGGTCCCCTCTGCCTGGCCTTCAGGGCAGTCCAGCATACACTGGCTACCAGAGCAGCTCCTTCCCGGAGGGAGTGTTGGGCCCTTGCTGTCCTTTTGAGCTTGAGAGCCCGGCCAGAGGGGCCCGGGGGACCCCACACCCAGGGGAAGAGCAGCAGAACACCCGAGGTGGGCTGCCGTGGTGGGCGTGTGAGGTCCCAGGACAGCCCTGGAGGGTCGGCACCTCTGGTCCACCTGGTGAAGGGTCGCTTCAGCAGAAAGACTGGGGACCTCCACTCCATCAGTGCTCTGCTCCTGGTGGACAGAGTGACCAGGGTGCCCGAGGGCCTCTCTGTGTCACGTCCCAGGCCAGGCAGCTGGAGATGGGGCCGAGGTCCTGGGCAGTGACCCAGGCCTCAGAGGCCCTCCTGCAGGAGGGGGCTTCCAGGCTTGGCTACCTCTGGGGTCAGCTTGGGGTGGGCTGGGGCAGAACTTCTGGGCTGGGAGGCTCACCCGTGCCCCCACGGTTCCCGCAGAGGCCAGACCCCGAAGCCACAGCCACAACGTCTGCAGCACCTGGGGCGACTTCCACTACAAGACCTTCGACGGCGACGTCTTCCGCTTCCCCGGCCTCTGCGACTACAACTTCGCCTCCGACTGCCGAGACTCCTACAAGGAATTCGCCGTGCACCTGAAGCGCAGCTCGGGCCAGGGCGGGGCCCACCCCCAGGTGGAGTCCATCCTGCTGACCATCAAGGATGACACCATCTACCTCACCCACCAGCTGGCTGTGGTGAATGGGGCCATGTGAGTGGGGCTGGGCAGTGTCCCTTCCCGTGTCCCAGCACTGCTGGGGTGCCTGCTGGCTCCTCAGGGCAAGCCCGTCCCTGGCAGGCTCTGAGAGCCGGACGGCCGCTGCCGGGCCCCTCTGCCCCTGCACCCGCTAAGGAGAGAGCTGAGGGTGGAGCTCAGGTCATGATTCCCTCTGCACACACTGCTGAGGCCCCAGGAAGTCCTCAAGGGTCCTCCAGGGAGTCCCTCGCTGCCCCTCCTCTTGGAGCCGGCCAGTGGTCCTGGACGGGGTGCACAGGGACTGCCAGAGCCGCTCCCCAGGCTAGAGTTACAGAAGCTGTAGGGGAGAGGCTGCCTGCGCTGGCCACCTATTGTTCCTGCATTGTCTCTGGGACAATGAGGCCCTCTGGAATGTCTTCCTGTCCAGCGGGTTTCCACCTGTGGATTTGCCTGCTCCAGGGGTTTTATTTCCTGCACTCGACTCTAGCTGAGCTCCCCAGCTCCTACCCTGCCCAGGTCACCCTGGGGGTGAGGCAGGTGCACAGGAGCGAGGACCCTGAGAGCATGGAGACAGGGTGATGGGCTGGGCGGGGGCTGAAGCCCACCCCAGGCAGACCGTGGGGGTCGGGCCTCTGAGAGAGGACCTGGAAGGGGGTTGGGTGGCGTGGCCTCCTTCCCACTACTCTCAGGGCTCCTAGGAGGGGCCCTGCCCAGGACAGTGTCTGCGGAAGGGAGTGTGGAAGGAACTGAGCAGTTAGACCCCGGTCCTGCCCCAGGGAACCTGGTCAGCCCAGGATAGGTGCTCTCTGGCCACGGCTGATGTGCCCCCTGGCCTGGCCAAGTCTGTATGTGGGCCCAGGATGGGGCTGGGCCGGCAGCGATCCCCCGACTCCTCCCATGCACGTGGCCCCAGTGCACTCTGGGCAGCAGCACCTGGAGGACAAGCAGGGTGGGCCCTGGGCTGGGTGCTGGCAAGTGACTCCTGGTGCCCCCACAGGGTCAGCACCCCACACTACAGCTCGGGGCTGCTCATCGAGAAGAACGAGGCCTACACCAAGGTCTACTCCCGCGCTGGCCTCTCCCTCATGTGGAACCGTGAAGACGCGCTCATGGTGGGCACAGCATCCTGGGCCCCGGGGCTGGATGGCTCCTCCTCCAGCCCAGTCCTGGTGGCCCTCAGGAGGGCAGAGGGGTGGAGAAGGCTGCTGGGGACAGTGGCAGCACAGAGCTGGACTGGCCTGGCCCTTGGAGGGCTCTCTGTTCGGGGGCAGTGGGCGGGCCTCAGCTCTCCCCTGGCCACGCGCTGCTGCTCAGTGGCAATCGCCCTCTGACCTGCCACTCCTGTTTAAGGTGCCAGCCTGGCCTAGGGCTGCTGGGCCCCGTGGCCGCTCACCTGCCCATTTCCCCCACAGCTGGAGCTGGACAGCAGGTTCCAGAACCACACCTGTGGCCTCTGCGGGGACTTCAACGGCCTGCAGACCTACTCGGAGTTCCTCTCTGAAGGTGAGTGCCAGGCTGGGGCTCTGTGGGGCAGGGGCAGGGCGGAGCTGCTGACCACGGCCTGCTGTGCCCCCAGGCATCCTGTTCAGTGCCACTGAGTTTGGGAACTTGCAGAAGATCAATAAGCCCGAGGTGGCGTGCCAGGACCCCGAGGAGGCGCCAGCGCCCGAGTCCTGCTCTGGCCACGTGAGTCGGGGGCCTCGTGCTCCTGGGTGGGGCCCACCTCTGGGTGCTCTTGGGGAGCCCAGCGCGCTGGGGAGGGAGGGAAGGTGCGAGAGTTACCCGCCCCCACGTCCTTCCTACCAGCGTGCCGAGTGCGAGAGCCTGCTGACCGCTGAGGCCTTCGAGGACTGCCAGGCCCGGCTGCCGCTGGAGCTGTACGTGCAGGCCTGCATGCAGGACCGCTGCCGGTGCACGCAGGGCAGCGCCTGCGTCTGCAGCACCCTCGCTGAGTTCTCCCGCCAGTGCTCCCACGCGGGCGGCCGGCCCGGGAACTGGAGGTCGGCCTCCCTCTGCCGTAAGTGGCCAGGGAACCGTGGGGCACTCAGGGCCAACACCAGCATCCCTGGTCCTGGGAGGCCCCAGGCGGGAGCCTGTGCCAAGTGCCCGGGTGCCACGGCTGTGGGGAGCCGCGGCCCCTGGGCTGTGCCTTGGCCACCCTGCTCCGCGCTTGCGGCTTTGCCTGTTCATGGGGCTGCCTTCACTTCCAGCCAAGAGCTGCCCCGGGAACATGGTCTACCTGGAGAGCGGCTCGCCCTGTGTGGACACCTGCTCTCACCTGGAGGTCAGCAGCCTGTGCGAGGAGCACCACATGGACGGCTGTTTCTGCCCGGAAGGTGTGGCTCTGGGAGGCGCCCACCGGGGGGAGGTGCTGGCAGCCGCGCCCTGGGGAGGACGGCACGGCTCACCTGCCAGGTGACTCGCCCTCCTTGCCGTCCCAGGCACTGTGTATGACGACCTCACGGGCAGCGGCTGCATCCCGGTGAGCCGGTGCCACTGCAAGCTGCACGGGCACCTGTACGTGCCGGGCCAGGAGATCACCGACGACTGTGAGCAGTGGTGAGTCGGGGGCCCAGGGCGCAGGGCCGGGACGGGCGGGCGCCCCCGAGCCCTGACCCTGTGCTCTGACGGCCGACAGCGTCTGCAATGCTGGCCGCTGGGAGTGCAAAGACCTGCCGTGCCCCGGGACCTGCGCCCTGGAAGGCGGCTCCCACATCACCACCTTCGATGGGAAGAAGTTCACCTTCCATGGGGACTGCTACTACGTCCTGACGAAGGTGGGAGGGCTGCAGTT
The DNA here is from genome assembly GCF_902686445.1 of Sciurus carolinensis. Lineage (NCBI taxonomy): Eukaryota > Metazoa > Chordata > Mammalia > Rodentia > Sciuridae > Sciurus > Sciurus carolinensis. The sequence continues at coordinate 884,436 of NC_062223.1, forward strand.
GGGGTCTGTGCCCTCCCGGCAGGGGGCAGACTGGCTCTCCCTGGGGGGCAGCGGTGTTGAGAAGTGGGCTTTCCCTTCTAAGTCACCATGGGGCCCTGGCCCTGGGCCAGGGCCGGTGCTGCCCTCTGTGCTCAGCGCCTCTGCCTTCCGCGCACAGGCTGACCACAATGACTCCTACACCCTCCTGGGCGAGCTGACCCCCTGCGGCTCCACGGACAAGCAGACCTGCTTGAAGACGGTGGTGCTGCTGATGGACGGAAAGAAGAACGTGGGTGTCGCTGCCTGTCCCCCGGGGGCCCCCGGGTCCTCAGGCCCTCTCAACCCTGCCTACCCTCGGCCTTTCTTGCAGGTGGTGGCCTTCAAGTCGGATGGCAGTGTGCTACTCAATGAGCTGGCAGTGACCCTGCCCCACGTGGCTGGTGAGGGCCAGGACCTCCAGCTGGTCCGTGCAGGCAGCCTGGAGGCTGGGCTGGGGAGGGCCCTGTGGCCTGGGGCAGGCCCCCCCTCGCGGCCTCTGCTGGGGCGGTGGGTCCTCTCTGCAGCGGGAGCCCTCTGACTGGGCCCCTCACTGGCCCCTCACTGGCCCTCACTCCCCGCCTTGCAGCCAGCTTCTCCATCTTCCAACCCTCCTCCTACCACATCGTCGTGGACACGGCCCTCGGGCTGCGGCTGCAGGTGCAGCTGGTGCCGGTCATGCAGCTCTTCGTGACGCTGGAGCAGGCCGCCCAGGGGCAGGTGCAGGGTGAGTGGCCCCGCCCGGCTCCCCGCCAGGCCCCACCTGGGGCTCCACCAGCCCAGAGCCCTCCCAACCCTGTCCCGGCCCCCCAGGGCTCTGCGGGAACTTCAACGGCCTGGAGAGTGATGACTTCAAGACAGCGGGCGGGCTGGTGGAGGCCACGGGCGCCAGCTTCGCCAACAGCTGGAAGGCGCAGGCCAGCTGCCATGACAAGTTGGACTGGCTGGATGACCCCTGTTCCCTCAACATCGAGAGCGGTGAGGCTTGGCACAGTGGGCTGCCCACGGCCTGCGGTGCCCTCGAACCTGGCCAGTGAGGCCTCGGGGCAGATGGGGCTCCTGGTGGGACAGGGTGTGGGTGAGGGCCGGAGGAGGTTGGCGGCCACTGTGCTGGGTGCCAGCTCCCCCACCTGCTGTGTCCTGCTGCTCAGCTGGTTTAGGGCGGCATGTGGTGGCAGCTGCCAAGTGACATGGCAGGGGGTGACCAGCTAATGGCTGGGTGGTGGCCCTCATCCAGAGACTGGCCTGGAGCTGGGACAGTGTGCCCTCCACCCACCACATCTGGTGATTCTTGGCCCCTTGCGGGTGGAGAGAGAGGAGGTGGTGGGTGCTAGCAAGGGGTCCCACCCTGCCTGGAGCCGCCAGGGTATCTGACCAGAGGGAGAGAGGGGCCTGGGCTCGGGCCCATGTCTGCTCCAGCCGGGGCGAGCCAGCACTGGACCCGGGGCGGGCGGAGGGGCCCGGCCCCGCTGAGTCCCCACCTGCCTCCAGCCAACTACGCGGAGCACTGGTGCTCTCTCCTGAGGAAGACAGAGACCCCCTTCGGCAGGTGCCACCTGGCCGTGGACCCCACTGAGTACTACAAGGTCAGCCTGCCTGCCCCATGCCGCCTGCCTGCGCGCTCAGCCTGGGAAGGGCGCGTGGGCTCATCGGCTGCGCGGGAGCCGGGCCTGCGCCCAGACCTCCGCTCACGGCCTCCGTTTGGTTTCCAGAGATGCAAATATGACACCTGCAACTGTCAGAACAACGAGGACTGCATGTGTGCAGCCCTGTCCTCCTATGCGCGGGCCTGTGCCGCCAAGGGCGTCATGCTGTGGGGCTGGCGGGAGCGCGTCTGCAGTGAGTGCCTCCCCGCGGCTGGGCCCTGGGGCGGCCCGGAGCTGGGTGATCCGGGAGGGTCAGCCTCCTGCAGCTGGCTCCTGGCTTCCTCCATCAGGACCAGGGATGGGGCGGCCGGAGCTCTGCGGTTCTTGGCTGGATGGGTGTCTGCTGCCCTGATGGAGTGGGGCTCAGGGACAGTCTTAGGGGGAGTGGGCAGCAGGTCCCTCCTGCCCCTCACTCTGGTCCCTTGGTTCTCCGCAGACAAGGATGTGGGCTCCTGTCCCAACTCCCAGACCTTCCTGTACAACCTGACCACCTGCCAGCAAACCTGCCGCTCCCTCTCCGAGGGGGAGACCCACTGTCTCAAGGGCTTTACGCCTGTGGACGGCTGTGGCTGCCCAGGTCATACCTTCCTGGATGAGAAGGGCCGCTGCGTGCCCCTGGCCAAGTGTTCCTGCTACCATCGCGGCCTCTACCTGGAGGCAGGGGATGTGGTCTTGAGACAGGAGGAGCGCTGGTGGGTATCCAGCTGGGGAGGGAGGCCTGGGGGTGGGCTGCTTCCCGAGCTCCGCTGTGAGCTGAGACCTGGGGGATCCTGCATGGGGGAGCCAAGGCCCCCAAAGGGTGCAGACGTGCCTGGGTGGGGCTGAGGAGTGGCCAGGCTGGCATCTGCTCCCGGCGGCAGCTTCCTGGGACAGCCCGGAGTGAGGACTGCCGGGCCCCGTTTACCGCCCCCCACCTCTCCTTCTCAGCATCTGCCGAAATGGGAGGCTGCACTGTATGCAGGTCAAGCTGATTGGCCAAAGTAAGTGGACGCTGCCCTGTGCGTGGCCACCTGCCCTGGGGCTTGCTCCCCTGCTCCCTCTCCTGCCTGCCCAGCCCTCTAACTTCAGCTTGAGTAAGGCGGCCCCTCTATCCCACAGGCTGTGCAGCCCCAAAGATCCTTGTCGACTGCAACAACCTGACTGCCCTGGCTACCCGAAAGCCCCGCCCCACCAGCTGCCAGACGCTGGTTGCTGGCCATGTGCGTGCTGGGAGGGCGTGGTGGGGGGCTGGGGGTATCTCCTTCTGCCTGAGCCCCCTGTGGAGGGAGACTCCTGTAAGCCTTGCCCGCCAGGGTCTGGATGCTGAATCCTTTGGACACTGGACCTTGTTGACACTGCCCCTGTCCTTAGAGAGAAGTGGTGGCTTGTGGGTCCCCTGGGCACAGGGGCTGGTTTAGGGGCCCTAGGCAGGTGACCCTCACCTGTCTCCTTGCCCATACACAGGCCTTAGGGGAGCGGGTCCTGGGGCCAGGCAGAGCCATCAGAGGGCCCAGGGCACCGGTAGAGCTCACACTGCGTCTGCTCCTGGCTCCCAGAGGGGCCTTGGTCTCACTGAAGCCCACTTTGGCTGCCCCCAGTACCATACGGACTGTGTCAGTGGCTGTGTGTGCCCCGAGGGACTGCTGGATGATGGCCGGGGTGGCTGTGTGGTGGAGGAGGAGTGCCCCTGTGTCCACAACAAGGACCTGTACGCCCCCGGGGACAAGATCAAGCTGGACTGCAACAACACCTGGTAAGGGGAGGGACCCTGCCTGGGTCTTGCAGGGCCATGGGTGGCTCCTGCTCAGCTGACCGGCAGTCTCCTGTGTTTGCCTCTGGTCTTGGAGCAGAGCGGGGGCAGGGGAGGTTTGGGCTGGGGTGGGTGCAGGCAGATTTCCAGCATGGGCTGCCAGAGAGTTGTCCCCACCAACCCGGGGTCTTGGCCAGGCTGCTGTCTGAGCAGGTTAGGGCCCTGGGCTCCGGCCCCTTCAGGTTCCTCTCCTGCTCTCCTCAGCACCTGCCAGAGAGGACGCTGGGAATGTACCCAGTTCGTGTGCCATGGCACCTGTTCCATTTACGGGAGTGGCCACTACATCACCTTTGATGGGAAGCACTACGACTTTGACGGACACTGCTCCTATGTGGCTGTTCAGGTGAGGCTGGGCCTGCTCCTTCCCTGTGGTCCCCACTCCACCTGCTCTGAGGTTCGTGAGCCCTGGTGGGAGGGCCAGCCTGTCTCTGCCCCAGGCCCCACCTTGTCAGGATTTGGGCTTCTGACTGGGAGAGGAGTGGGCATGGCAAAGCCCCCTCTCCAGATCTGTGACCCTCCTGCTGATGCACAGGAGGGAGTGGGGTTGAGAGCAGCCGTGGGGAGTGGGGGTCCTGCGTGTGCACATACACGCATGAACAGTAGGCCGGTCCTGGCCAGCTCTCCAAACCCCTGCCTCCCGGGCCAGCGGAGGAGCGCTGCCCCACCACTCTGAGTCGGGGCGGAGCCACGGTCAGCACCGGGGTCCCAGCGTCCTGGCTGACCTCGCCCTCTGTCCCAGGACTACTGCGGCCAGAACGCCTCCACGGGCTCCTTCAGCATCATCACTGAAAATGTCCCCTGCGGCACCACCGGCGTCACTTGCTCCAAGGCCATCAAGATCTTCATAGGGGTGAGTGCTGCCCATCCCTGGGGACCCGAGAGCCCTTGGGGACCCTCAGACACTGCTAGTGACCTGCCTCTCCTCTGGGCAGAGGACGGAGCTGAAGTTGGAGGACAAGCACCGAAAGGTGGTCCAGCTGGAGGAGGGCCACCACGTGTCCTTCACCACACGGGAAGTGGGCCAGTACCTGGTGGTCGAGGCCAGCACTGGCATCATTGTCATCTGGGACAAGAGGACCACCATCTTCATCAAGCTGGCTCCCTCCTACAAGGTAGACTGCCCTTACTGCCTGTCCTCTCCAGGGCCACCCAGCTGCTGCGCTGCGGGCCGGCCCTGGCCCTGCCCCTCCCAGCTGCCTCCGCGCCTTCTGAAGCCTGGTGCTCATCCCTTGCAGGGCACCGTGTGCGGCTTGTGCGGGAACTTTGATGACCGCACTAGCAATGACTTCACCACAAGGGACCACGTGGTGGTGAGAAGCGAGCTAGACTTCGGGAACACCTGGAAGGAGGCCTCCACCTGCCCAGACGTGAGCACCATCCCTGACCCCTGTAGCCTGAATCCGCACCGCCGCTCCTGGGCTGAGAAGCAATGCAGCATCATCAAGAGCCCGGTGTTCAGCGCGTGCCACAGCAAGGTGGGTGGCGCTGCCGCCAGGTGGGCGGGGCCACAGGCGGGGCCCAGAGAGGGGCGTGGTCCTAGGCCCAGTAGGTCTCTTGGGGTCCCTGCAGCCTCTCCGCTTGCGCAAAGGGCACTCTTAGGAGTCACTTTGATGTGTCGCTGTGGAGTACTTGTCCTTGAGCTTTGCCCTGTCCACTTTGTTCTTTGGATATGTGACTGGATGACCAGGTGTCCCTCTGAGACTCCTAGTTGGACCCATCCTCCCTGTACCTCTCTGGCTTACTTGCTCACCATGGAGGGAGGGAAGGCAGGTAAGGGGTTAATGACCAGATGGCCTCAACTACAGGCAGTAGAGGGCAGGGCCAGTTTTAGGATTGCCATCTTACCCCCCGACCCTTGAAGCCCTCAGGGCTGCACAGTCAGGGTGTCTTTGGACAACCCCTAGCCCTGAGTCACACTGGGGCCCAGGAGGCTGGCCCAGGCCACTGTTCGTCCAAGGATCAGGGCCAGACTCAGGGTCATGAGCTCCAGGGCCCTCAGGCAAAGTCCTGGCCCCAGGAAGGCAGCACGGGCCCAGGGCACACCCAGGTTTTCTCCTCAGGTGGACCCCACGGTGTTCTACGAGGCCTGTGTGCAGGACTCCTGTTCCTGCGACACAGGAGGAGATTGCGAGTGCTTCTGCTCCGCTGTGGCCTCCTATGCCCAGGAGTGCACGAAGGCGGAGGCCTGTGTGTTCTGGAGGACGCCGGACCTGTGCCGTGAGTGCCCACGGTTCTGACCAGGGGCTGCAGTGAGGGCTGGGGCCGCGGCACCCCTCCCAACCAGTGACAGCACGCGTGTTGTTCCCCTGTGCTTCCCGGGTACCTTTCCTGGGGTCACTATGAGACTTGGGTTGTCAGGATCCAGCAGAACGTGTCCCTGCCCACACCCCACCCCTCCCTCGCCCTTGCCTTGGCACCTGCCTGGTCCTGCTGAGTCTGACGCTGTCCCTATCCTCTCTGTCCTCCCAGCCATATTCTGTGACTACTACAACCCCCCAGATGAGTGTGAGTGGCATTATGAGCCGTGTGGGAACCGTAGCTTTGAAACCTGCAGGACCGTCAACGGCGTGCACTCCAACATCTCCGTGTCCTACCTAGAGGGTGAGCAGGGCAGCCCTCCAGGGAGCGGAGAGCACAACTGGGAGGCCCCGTGGGGCTCAAAGCTGCCACCAGCTGCAGACCCCTGGGGACCCCAGAGAGAGGCCTGAGGTCTGGGGCTGAGGCCCAGGGTGGGCCAGGCTCCTGTGGCAGCATATGCTCTTCCAGTAGCAGGGCTGGGAGCTCTCACGGAGAGCCAGGAAAGAAGCCCTTATCGCCAGCCTGAAAGGCCAGGGTGCAAATGCTGGGGCTGTGCAGCAGGACACCTGTGGGCAGACCTGGGCCCCATCCCTGTCCCCTCACCCTGCCAGCGGGACCCCTGAGAGAAGCAACTGATGGGATGCTGGGGAGGTTCCAGTGGACTGGAGGTCCTCCGTAGGGGTCCAAGGCCCATGTCCTGTGCCTGCCAGGTTGTTACCCGCGGTGCCCTAAGGAAAGGCCCATCTATGACGAGGACCTGAAGAAGTGTGTCACTGGGGACAAGTGCGGCTGCTATGTTGAGGATACCCGCTACCCCCCAGGAACGCTTGTTCCCACTGAGGACCTCTGCACTTCTTGGTACCTAAGCCCACGTTGCACGGAGCCTGGGGTGGGGGTTGGCGCACACGTAGGCAGGGCCACACATGCACACACATAACAAGCACACACATGCCTTCTCTCACACACACGAGATCACACGCTGCCCCATGCAGGTGCACACACACACGCGTGTGTACACAGCCACATGCATGTCATGTACACACTGCACACCCCATGCATGCATGTGCATGAACACAGTCCACAGGTGCACACAGTCACACATGCACATGAATGTCACCTGCCTGCTCCGGCTCTTCCCATCTTTCCTGTCCCCTGCCTCTGCCCACATTTAGAACCTGATGGGTGGGCTCCTCTGGGGTGGCACCGGGCGCAGGCCTGGAGGGGGCAGGTGGGCCTGAGCCACCATGCTTGCTTTGCAGTGTGTGCACAGACTCCTCACATGTGGTCTGCCAGCCGGAGGAAGGTAAGCTGCTCTCTGTTGCTACTCCGTTGGCAGCAGGAGGGGGCTTCCAAACCAGGAAACCTGAAACCTGTCCTGGTCCTGGCGGAATGTTCCCACATGGCTCCCACACGGCTCATGATGCCACTCACACTCATCTGGGGGGTTGTTGCAGTCACCAGCATACATGTCATTCCCCCAGGACCAGGACAGGCGGGCCTGGTGGGGCTGTCCTCCTGCGCTCTGCCTGTTGGTGCCCAGGGTCCTTCCTCCTGCTCAGACCTGCGCTGCTATGTAGCAGCCCATGGGCTCCTACGACATGTTGAATCCCTTCTTATGGGAGCTGGTTCCCCATGGTGAACATCTGTTCCCGTCCCCTGTGTGTCCTGTGTTCTGGTGAGGCCCCTTCTTCCAAGGGCAGAATTCTGGGAATGGGGTCCTGCAGGGGCATTTGTTGGCTTTTGTTGGAACTGGGGGAACCCAGCCTCTTGTGAGTTGCCAGGCAGCCCTGGTGAATCTGCCTCTGTTCTGCCATGCTGATGGCTGGCCTCCCTCCCATCCCCAGGGAAGATTCTCAACCAGACCCAGGACGGTGTCTTCTGCTACTGGGAGTTCTGTGGCCCCAATGGGACGGTGGAGAAGCACTTCAACATCTGTGCAACTACCACGGCACCACCATCCACCCTGACGTCCTCCACCACCTCCTCTGTCCCCACCACCACTCCCTCCACCACCACCACCACCCCCACCACCCCCACCACCCCCAGCACAGGTGAGGACCCATGGCAGTGGATCTCTGCTGGGGCCCGTGCCTGTCCTCGGCAGCACACGTGGCCTGGGAAGCCAGCTTCTGTCTGCAGATCCTCTGCTACAGGCGGTGACATCCATGTTCCTCAATCCCTACAAAAATGTCCCCAAGGGCTAACCAGAGGACTTCCTTAAATTCCTCTGTTTGTTCTGGTCAAAATCATAGCCACCACTGACCAAGCCACCAGGAAGGAGAGTAATGACCTGGGGAGAACGCTACTTTAAAAGTGAAAAGAACTAAAGACTCTCAAACTCGGTAATGACAATCTTTCCCTTCTCTATTGCAGTTCCATCAACAACGCAAAGTAAGTGACACTGAAGACACATGTCATGGTGACAAACAGTGCCAAGAAGAGCAGAAACCCCAGGGAGACTGCCCAGGACCTGTGAGGCTGGGCAGGCTTATCCACTTGAGGAGCAGTGATGGGTTTATTTTGGCAACTTTACTCTCTGCCAGGCCAGGGACTACTGAGGTGGGACTTGACCTGCTGTGAGTGACAGTGTTGTTGGTCAAGAGTAGAGACAAACCCTGTCCATACTGTTCCTTACTGGAATGGTGACCCCAGAGATTGCTCTTTTTTTTTTTTTGACACTAAGTCTCGGAATGGCTGAGGAAGGAGCACTGAGCTGAAGCTTCAAGGTGCGGGTCTATCAGACCCGACATGGCCTTGGGTGGCCTCTGCCCTTTGGGCCTCAGTATTTCAGTTTGTAAAATGAGGGTGGAAGTCAGGTCTAACCCCTGTCCTGCCACCTGGTCCTTTGTTGGGGACGGGATGGGCAGCCATATCCAGAGATGGTCAGGAGGCCCTAAGATCTTCCAGGCATGCAGACTTCGTTGAAGGCACCTCTGCCCAGATGCAAATAACCACTGCGGGGTTCTCCCTTCTAGGGTTGTGCTGCTCCTGGTCTGACTGGATCAACGAGGACCACCCGAGCAGCGGCAGCGATGGTGGTGACCGCGAGACGTTCGACAGTGTCTGCAGGGTTCCAGAGGACATCCAGTGCAGGTCAGCCACAGAGCCACACCTCAGCTGGGAGCTGCTGGGGCAGAAGGCACAGTGCAATGTCTCACTTGGGTTCATCTGCAACAACGAAGACCAGTATGGAAGTGGACCATTTGAACTCTGCTATGACTACGAGATACGGGTGTATTGTTGCTTACCGATGGATGACTGCGGTACTTCGCCCACGCCCTCACCGCCCACGCCCTCACCAACCACGCCCACGCCTTCAACAACCACGGGGACACCTACGCCAACCACGCCCACGCCCTCACCAACCACGCCCACGCCCTCACCAACCACGCCCACGCCCTCACCAACCACGGGGACACCTACGCCAACCACGCCCACGCCCTCACCAACCACGCCCACGCCCTCACCAACCACGCCCACGCCCTCACCAACCACGGGGACACCTACACCAACCACGCCTAAGCCCTCATTGACGACCACGCCCACACCACCAACCACGCCCTCAACAATGACCACGCCCACGCCTTCACCAAACACACCAACGCCATCAACAACGCCGACATCTTCACCAACTACGCCCTCAACAACAACCACACCTACACCAACCACGCGTAAGCCTTCATTGACGACCACGCCCTCACTCAGGACCACGCCCACCACTCCCTCTACCTCAACCAGGACAAGCCCCAGTACCTCGGAATGGACAAGCACTGCTGCCACATCCACAGCTACCCCGGGAACAACTACGCCTGTGACCACCACCACGCCAGGGCCAGAAACAACCACCTCTGTCACGTCCACCCCATCCACCACTGTGAGTCCCACTCCTTGTCTGGACTGCGGATGGACTGGCTGGCTGGATTCTGGCAAACCCAGCTTTGAGAAGCCGGGTGGAGATTTTGAATCAATCGAAGGTGTCTGCGCCCCGGGCTGGGCCACTAACATCTCCTGCCGAGCGGCGCAGTATCCCGACGTCCCAATCCAACAGCTGGGACAGAAAGTGGTGTGCAACGTCTCTGTAGGACTGGTCTGCAGAAACGAAGACCAGAGGCCAGGCGGAGTCATCCCCATGTCCTTCTGCGTCAACTACGAGATCAACGTCCAGTGCTGCAGACCCTGTGGCTCCACAGTGGCACCGACCACGACCATAGGGACCTCTACCCTGCTGCTCACCACAACAGAGCCCTCGACCCCAACACCTGGCACCACACCAACATCTACCACTACTCACACCCCCACCCCAACACCTACCACCACAACCACAGAGTCCCCAAGCCCAACGCCCACTACCACAGTGACCACAACCCCAATACCACCTACTGGAGAGACCCCAACTCCAGGCACCACCACTCAGACCCCAACTCCAACCTCCACCATCTCCACTACCACCATCCCTGAGACCACCACACCAACACCCACCACCACAACCACAGAGTCCCCGAGACCACAGTCCACCACCCCAATCCCAGGCTCCACCACCACACAGACCCCAATCCCAGGTACCACCACTCAGACTCCAATCCCAGGTACCACCACTCAGACCCCAATCCCAGCCACCACCACTCAGACCCCAATCCCAGGTACCACCACTCAGACCCCAATCCCAGGTACCACCACTCAGACCCCAAATCCAGGCACCACCACCTCCACTACCACCATCCCTGAGACCACGACACCAACACCCACCATCACAACCACAGAGTCCACGAGACCACAGTCCACCACCACGGTAACTCCAATCCCTGGCTACACCACCACACAGACCCCAATCCCAGGCACCACCACTCAGACCCCAATTCCAGGCACCACCACCTCCACTACCACCATCCCTGAGACCACGACACCAACACCCACCACCACAACCCCAGAGTCCACGAGACCACAGTCCACCACCATGGTGACTCCAATCCCAGGCTCCACCATCACTCAGACCCCAATTCCAGGCACCAGCACTCAGACCTCAATTCCAGGCACCACCACTCAGACCCCAATCCCAGGCACCACCACCTCCACTACCACCATCCCTGAGACCACGACACCAACACCCACCACCATAACCACAGAGTCCCCGAGACCACAGTTCACCACCACGGTGACTCCAATCCCAGGCTCTACCACCACACAGACCTCAATCCCAGGTACCACCACTCAGACCCCAATCCCAGGCACCACCACTAAGACCCCAACCCCAGGTACCACCACTCAGACCCCAATGCCAGGTACCACCACTCAGACCCCAACTCCAGGCACCACCACTCAGACCCCAATCCCAGGTACCACCACTCAGACCCCAATTCCAGGCACTACCACCTCCACTACCACCATCCCTGAGACCACGACACCAACACCCACCACCACAACCACAGAGTCCCCGAGACCACAGTTCACCACCACGGTGACTCCAATCCCAGGCTCCACCACCACTCAGACCCCAATCCCAGGCTCCACCACCACTCAGACCCCAATCCCAGGCACCACCACTCAGACCCCAATCCCTGGCACCACCACTCAGACCTCAATCCCAGGCACCACCACTCAGACCCCAATCCCAGGCACCACCACTCAGACCCCAATCCCAGGCACTACCACTCAGACCCCAATCCCAGGCACTACCACCTCCACTACCACCATCCCTGAGACCACAACACCAACACCCACCATCACAACCACAGAGTCCCCAAGCCCAACGCCCACCACCACAGTGACCACAACCCCAATACCACCTACTGGAGAGACCCCAACTCCAGGCACCACCACTCAGACCCCAACTCCAACCTCCACCATCTCCACTACCACCATCCCTGAGACCACGACACCAACACCCACCACCACAACCACAGAGTCCCCGAGACCACAGTCCACCACCACGGTGACTCCAATCCCAGGCTCCACCACCACTCAGACCCCAATCCCAGGCTCCACCACTACACAGACCCCAATCCCAGGCACCACCACTCAGACCCCAATCCCAGGCACCACCACTCAGACCCCAATTCCAGGCACCACCACCTCCACTACCACCATCCCTGAGACCACGACACCAACACCCACCACCACAACCCCAGAGTCCACGAGACCACAGTCCACCACCCCAATCCCAGGCTCCACCACCACACAGACCCCAATCCCAGGTACCACCACTCAGACCCCAATCCCAGGCACCACCACTCAGACTCCAATCCCAGGCACCACCACTCAGACCCCAATCCCAGGCACTACCACCTCCACTACCACCATCCCTGAGACCACGACACCAACACCCACCACCACAACCACAGAGTCCCCGAGACCACAGTCCACCACCCCAATCCCAGGCTCCACCACCACACAGACCTCAATCCCAGGCACCACCACTCAGACCCCAATCCCAGGCTCCACCACCACACAGACCCCAATCTCAGGTACCACCACTCAGACCCCAATCCCAGGTACCACCACTCAGACCCAAACTCCAGGCACCACCACTGAGACCCCAATCCCAGGTACCACCACTCAGACCCCAATCCCAGGCACCACCACTCAGACCTCAATCCCAGGCACCACCACTCAGACCCCAATCCCAGGCACCACCACTCAGACCCCAATCCCAGGCACCACCACTCAGACCTCAATCCCAGGCACCACCACTCAGACCCCAATCCCAGGCACCACCACTCAGACCTCAATCCCAGGCACTACCACCTCCACTACCACCATCCCTGAGACCACGACACCAACACCCACCACCACAACCACAGAGTCCCCGAGACCACAGTCCACCACCACGGTGACTCCAATCCCAGGCTCCACCACCACTCAGACCCCAATCCCAGGCACTACCACTCAGACCCCAATCCCAGGCACCACCACTCAGACCTCAATCCCAGGCACTACCACCTCCACTACCACCATCCCTGAGACCACGACACCAACACCCACCACCACAACCACAGAGTCCACGAGACCACAGTCCACCACCCCAATCCCAGGCTCCACCACCACACAGACCCCAATCCCAGGTACCACCACTCAGACTCCAATCCCAGGTACCACCACTCAGACCCCAATCCCAGGTACCACCACTCAGACCCAAACTCCAGGCACCACCACTCAGACCCCAATCCCAGGTACCACCACTCAGACCCCAATCCCAGGCACCACCACTCAGACCCCAATCCCAGGCACCACCACTCAGACCCCAATCCCAGGCACCACCACTCAGACCCCAATCCCAGGCACCACCACTCAGACCCCAATCCCAGGCACCACCACTCAGACCCCAATCCCAGGCACCACCACTCAGACCCCAATCCCAGGCACCACCACTCAGACCCCAATCCCAGGCACCACCACTCAGACCCCAATCCCAGGCACCACCACTCAGACCTCAATCCCAGGCACTACCACCTCCACTACCACCATCCCTGAGACCACGACACCAACACCCACCACCACAACCACAGAGTCCCCGAGACCACAGTACACCACCACGGTGACTCCAATCCCAGGCTCCACCACCACTCAGACCCCAATCCCAGGCTCCACCACAACTCAGACCCCAATCCCAGGCACCACCACTCAGACCCCAATCCCAGGCACTACCACCTCCACTACCACCATCCCTGAGACCACGACACCAACACCCACCACCACAACCACGGAGTCCCCGAGACCACAGTCCACCACCACTCAGACCACAATCCCAGGCTCCACCACTCAGACCCCAATCCCAGGTACCACCACTCAGACCCCAATCCCAGGCACCACCACTCAGACCCCAATCCCTGGCACCACCACTCAGACCTCAATCCCAGGTACCACCACTCAGACCCCAATCCCAGGCACCACCACTCAGACCCCAATCCCTGGAACCACCACTCAGACCCCAATTCCAGGCACCACCACACTGACCCCAATCCCAGGCACCACCCTCTCCACTACCACAATCCCAGGCAGCACCACTCAGACCCCAATCCCAGGCACCACCCTCTCCACTACCACAATCCCAGGCAGCACCACTCAGACCCCAATCCCAGGCACCACCACTCAGACCCCAATCCCAGGCACCACCACTCAGACCCCAATCCCAGGCACCACCACTCAGACCCCAATCCCAGGCACCACCACTCAGACCTCAATCCCAGGCACCACCACTCAGACCCCAATCCCAGGCACTACCACCTCCACTACCACCATCCCTGAGACCACGACACCAACACCCACCACCACAACCACAGAGTCCCCGAGACCACAGTCCACCACCACGGTGACTCCAATCCCAGGCTACACCACCACTCAGACCCCAATCCCAGGCACCACCACTCAGACCCCAATCCCAGGCACCACCACCTCCACTACCACCATCCCTGAGACCACGACACCAACACCCACCACCACAACCACAGAGTCCCCGAGACCACAGTCCACCACCCCAATCCCAGGCTCCACCACCACACAGACCCCAATCCCAGGCACCACCACTCAGACCCCAATCCCAGGCACTACCACCTCCACTACCACCTTCCCTGAGACCACGACACCAACACCCACCACCACAACCACAGAGTCCCCGAGACCACAGTCCACCACCACGGTGACTCCAATCCCAGGCTCCACCACCACTCAGACCCCAATCCCAGGCTCCACCACTCAGACCCCAATCCCAGGCACCACCACCTCCACTACCACCATCCCTGAGACCACGACACCAACACCCACCACCACAACCACAGAGTCCCCGAGACCACAGTCCACCACCACGGTGACTCCAATCCCAGGCTCCACCACCACTCAGACCCCAATCCCAGGCACCACCACTCAGACCCCAATCCCAGGCACCACCACCTCCACTACCACCATCCCTGAGACCACGACACCAACACCCACCACCACAACCACAGAGTCCCCGAGACCACAGTCCACCACCCCAATCCCAGGCTCCACCACCACACAGACCCCAATCCCAGGCACCACCACTCAGACCCCAATTCCAGGCACCACCACCTCCACTACCACCATCCCTGAGACCACGACACCAACACCCACCACCACAACCACAGAGTCCCCGAGACCACAGTCCACCACCACGGTGACTCCAATCCCAGGCTCCACCACAACTCAGACCCCAATTCCAGGTACCACCACTCAGACCCCAATCCCAGGCACCACCCTCTCCACTACCACAATCCCAGGCACCACCACTCAGACCCCAATCCCAGGCACCACCACTCAGACCCCAATCCCAGGCACCACCACTCAGACCCCAATCCCAGGCACTACCACCTCCACTACCACCATCCCTGAGACCACGACACCAACACCCACCACCACAACCACAGAGTCCCCGAGACCACAGTCCACCACCCCAATCCCAGGCTCCACCACCACACAGACCCCAATCCCAGGCACCACCACTCAGACCCCAATTCCAGGCACTACCACCTCCACTACCACCATCCCTGAGACCACGACACCAACACCCACCACCACAACCACAGAGTCCCCGAGACCACAGTCCACCACCATGGTGACTCCAATCCCAGGCTCCACCACCACTCAGACCCCAATCCCAGGTACCACCACTCAGACCCCAATCCCAGGCTCCACCACCACTCAGACCCCAATCCCAGGCACTACCACCTCCACTACCACCATCCCTGAGACCACGACACCAACACCCACCACCACAACCACAGAGTCCCCGAGACCACAGTCCACCACCCCAATCCCAGGCTCCACCACCACACAGACCCCAATCCCAGGTACCACCACTCAGACCCCAATCCCAGGCACCACCACTCAGACCCCAATCCCAGGCACTACCACCTCCACTACCACCATCCCTGAGACCACGACACCAACACCCACCACCACAACCACAGAGTCCCCGAGACCACAGTCCACCACCACGGTGACTCCAATCCCAGGCTCCACCACCACTCAGACCCCAATCCCAGGCTCCACCACCACTCAGACCCCAATCCCAGGCTCCACCACCACTCAGACCCCAATCCCAGGCTCCACCACCACTCAGACCCCAATCCCAGGCACCACCACTCAGACCCCAATTCCAGGCACCACCACCTCCACTACCACCATCCCTGAGACCACGACACCAACACCCACCACCACAACCCCAGAGTCCACGAGACCACAGTCCACCACCACGGTGACTCCAATCCCAGGCTACACCACCACTCAGACCCCAATCCCAGGCACCACCACTCAGACCCCAATCCCAGGTACCACCACTCAGACCCCAATCCCAGGCACCACCACTCAGACCCCAATTCCAGGCACCACCATCTCCACTACCACCATCCCTGAGACCACGACACCAACACCCACCACCACAACAACAGAGTCCCCGAGACCACAGTCCACCACCCCAATCCCAGGCTCCACCACCACACAGACCCCAATCCCAGGCACCACCACTCAGACCCCAATCCCAGGCACCACCACTCAGACCCCAATCCCAGGCACCACCCTCTCCACTACCACAATCCCAGGCACCACCACGGTGAGTCCAATCCCAGGCTCCACCACTCAGACCCCAATCCCTGGAACCACCACTCAGACCCCAATCCCAGGTACCACCACTCAGACCCCAATCCCAGGCACCACCCTCTCCACTACCACCATCCCTGAGACCACGACACCAACACCCACCACCATAACCACAGAGTCCCCGAGACCACAGTCCACCACCACTGAGACCCCAATCCCAGGCACCACCCTCTCCACTACCACAATCCCAGGCACTACCACACAGACCCCAATCCCAGGTACCACCACTCAGACCCCAATCCCAGGCACCACCACTCAGACCCCAATCCCAGGTACCACCACACAGACCCCAATCCCAGGTTCCACCATCAGCAGTACCACCATCCCTGAGACCACAGGGCTTACACCCACTACTACACCCTTCCTAACATCTACCACAACACCAACAGCCACAACCACCATTTCACCCATCCCAATCCCATCCTCCACCATCACTTCCACTGTCACGGAGACCACAGCCCCTACTGCCACAAGTAGAAGCACTCTTACCCCAACCACAACTCCCATCACCACCCGCATGGAGGCCCCCACTACCAAGTCAACCTCTTCCAAACCTGCACCTCTCACCTCCACCCCTGTGACTTCTCAGTCCACCCCGTTCCTTTCCACGGAGTCCAGCACCCTTCCGAGCACCCCTCTGTCCACCACGGAGGCTCCCAGCACCCCAGGGTCATCCAGAACGACACTACCTTCTGTGACTGAGGGCAGCACCACAGCTCCTGGACCTGAGGTCTCCACTTCGGCCACCACGGTGGCCTCCCCAGGTAACCACCCCATTCCTCCTCACTCAGGAGCGTGGCCCCTCTGCAGGGAACCTCACGGCTCCAGGGCCGGGACTGGGGTCTGTGCCTTGTATGGGGAGTGCCCTTGCTCGGCCAGTGAGGGTAGGCCCTCAGGAAGGCTCGAGGCCGGCTCGGTGTCCTTCCTTCCCCACAGTGATTAGCCCAATCACTGTGTCAGGGAACCCCTGCCGTCATTTGTGTGTGGACAGCAGGGCATGGGCCCATGCCCCTGAGCACTGTGAGTGCCCACATGGACAGAGCCCCCGTGGGTAGTCCTGGGCTGCATGGAGCAGAGGCCTGCCTGCTCCTCCTGGCTTGGGCCTTTGGAGTCCCCTGGCGTGTGTGGGGGCCTCGGGGACGGCTGGTCTGGCACGCTCAGCCCACGTGTGCCTGTGGCACACCCTGCAGCCACCCCTGCAGGGTGGACTAGGCTGGCGGCCTCATGGAGGTTCTCCCACGCACGCTGTGTACGGTGCCTTCCGGAGCCGTGGTCTCCAGCCAGCTGTCCATCTTCCCCTGGTCTTGTGGGTTGGGCCCCTGTGGCACCTGAGGTGAGCGATGGCTCCAGCCCTAGCCTGTGACCTCTGTCCTTACAGGCACGCCCATCCTGAAGACCACGCCCCACACTGTGCCGACAGCCACCGGCGGGACCCCCACCAGGACAGGCCTCCCCTCGACCCTGCCGACCACCCTGGAGACCACCAGAACCTCGTCCTCCAGCGGAACCCTGTCCACGTCCAGCCCAATCGAGTCCCCCAGCACCGAGTGGCTGCCGAGCTCTTCCACCCTGATCACCTGCTGTGTGCTGGGCGACACCTACTATATCCCAGGTGTCCAGTCACTCACCCCAACGCTAGGCAGCTGAGGCTGGGCTCGGTCCCTGCTTTAGATGACAGGTTAAGCCAGGCAAGGTTCAAGCCAGGAGCCTGCTCAGCAGGTGGGAGGACAAGTGTGGAATGGGACATCTGGCTGGAATGAAGGCCAGGCTCCCTCAGCTCACGGGCAAGGGTCGTGTGGTCAGTACACTTTCTGTTGCCGTAACAGGAGACCTGAGACTAGATAATTTTTAAAGATTAGAGGTTTATTTGGCTCACAGTTCTGAAGGCTGGAGGAGCGTGGTGCTGCATCCTGACATGGCAGAGGGCCTTACGGGGCCAGCTGGAGCAAGCGTGCCGGTTCCAGTCTCGTTATCTTCTTCTAAAGCCACTAATGCCATCACAGGGCCCTGTCCTGGGGACCCCATCTAACCCTGGTCACTTCCCAGAGGCCCCCATCCCAATACCATAGCGTGTGCACTGGGCAGTCACACGGGGTCCACGTGACCTGCTGGACCCACAGCAGCTGCTTCCCTGTGACTGCCATGGGGACCTGTGTCTCTGGTGTGGCCACCCTGCCTCTGGGTGGTGTAGGGACTGGACGCTTCTCTCCCTGCAGGTGACGTGCTGTACAACAAGACCCTCGGGGGCACCTGCTACTACGTGAACTGTTCCGTTGACTGTGAGCTCCAGTACTTCAACTGGTCCTGCCCGTCCACGCCCTCCCCAGCACCCACTGCCCCGCTGCCCACTCCCTCCTCGGTGGCCACGCCTTTGACCCCAGCAGCACCCTCGACGCCCAAGCCCTCCACGCCAGCAACCACATCCTCCAAGCCGGCACCTGGCACCACCAAGCCCACCGGGTGCCCAGCTTTTGACCCTCCCAGACAGGTCAGTGGGCAGGGCGGCGGGGTGCCCTGGCGCTGGGGGTGTCTGTGCATCCGAGGCCTGCCCGCGGGTCCGAGGTGCCTCCCCCACAGCACCTGCAGGCCGGGCCAGGTGACTGGCCGCCGTGGGGCTGGAGAGGCTGCTGCGTGCCCAGGCGGCCGTGCGTCCTGCTGAGTGCTGGCTCCGCGGCCTGCAGGAGAACGAGACCTGGTGGCTGTGCAACTGCACCATGGCTATCTGCAAGTACGACAACGTGGTGGCCATCGTGGAGAAGCCGTGCCAGCCCCCGCCCATGCCCACCTGCTCCAACGGCCTGCGGCCCGTGCGCGTTGAGGACCCCGACGGCTGCTGCTGGCACTGGGAGTGTGATTGTAAGTCCTGCGGCGGCCTCGGGGCCTGCCTGCCGTCTCCTCGGTCTCCGGGGTGGAGGCTGGCACGGCTGGTCTCCTGGAGCAGGCGGCGGCCCTCGGGTGCAGAGGCCGGTGCTGAGCACCTGCTGCGGGCTTGGCACAGGGCCCGGGCCTTCTCACGCCCCTCCCTGCCCAGGTCCAGGGTACCTCCCGGGGCGAGGAGGCCTCCCGGGTAGAGGGGCCCCTCTGGCTTCCCCGACCCAGGAAGGGGCCCCTGTGGGCCGGTGGGGAGTCAGGTCCAGCCTGGCCCAGGTGCATCGGGTTTTTCAGGCCTCCTGGGCTCCTGCCAGCTCTCTTGACCTGACCCCTAAACCCCGACTGTGACCCCACTCCGGTGCCCACCCCTGCGCTGGCTCACTGAGCCCCCTCTGCAGGCTACTGCTCGGGCTGGGGGGACCCGCACTACGTCACCTTCGACGGGCTGTACTACAGCTACCAGGGCAACTGCACCTACGTGCTGGTGGAGGAGATCACCCCCCGGGTGGACAACTTCGGGGTCTACATCGACAACTACCACTGCGACGTCAACGACAAGGTGTCCTGCCCCCGCACGCTCATCGTGCGCCACGAGACGCAGGAGGTGCTGATCCAGACCACGCAGATGGCGCCCCTGAGGGTGCAGGTGCGTGGGCCGCCCAGCTGGTGTCCACAGCTCAGCACAGAGTGGCTGTAGGCGTCCAGTGTGGCTCCCTGAGCCAGACTGGGAAGGGACGGGCAGCAGTCTCCTGGGGACACGGCCTGTGCTCAGGGACCCTGGTCCCACCACTCAAGCCCAGCCTGGGCACAGGGCACAGGTCATGGCAGAAGCTCCTCCCTGGACAGGGCAGGCGGGCAGGGGCTGTGCCTAGCAGAGTCTCCCCCGCCTGCTAGAGTCACTGGTCCACTGGTTAGGAGACCTAGGGTCCTACTCTCTGCTTAAGGCCCCCAAGTCTCCGGAAAAGACCTTCTGCAGCTTACTCCTGGACCAGAGGGGACAGAGGGAATCAAGAAGGAAGGAGGGGGGGAGAGGGACAGGCAGAGACCCCTGTCACTGCAGGTTGGGGTGGGCGACCCAGGGGCCGTCCCAAGGGGCAGCTGGGCCTCCGGGTCACACATGCAGCTCCAGAGATGACCGAGGGGTGGGGCAGGGCAGGCCTCTGGCTGGCTGCTGCCTGCTCCTGCCGTGGCCTCTGACTCAGGTCTGCTGGCTGCAGGTGCAGGTCAACAAGCAGGTGGTGGCCCTGCCCTACCAGAAATATGGGCTCCAGGTTTATGAGTCGGGCATCAACTTCGTGGTGGACATCCCCGAGCTGGGCGCCCTGGTCTCCTACAACGGGCTGTCCTTCTCCATTAGCCTGCCCTACCGTCTGTTTGGCAACAACACCAAGGGCCAGTGCGGTGAGCCCGGGGAGGCTGGTGCTCCTCTGGCGGCTGGTCCCTGGTTGGGCCCCGCCAGGGACCCCAGCTGGAGGGGTGGTCTCGCAGGACGGCCTGGCTGGCGCTGGTGTGACAGGCTGTCCTTGCCGCCACAGGCACCTGCACCAACAGCACCGCGGACGACTGCGTGCTGCCCAGCGGGGAGGTCACCTCCAACTGTGAGGCCGCAGCCGACCAGTGGGTGGTCAACGACCCCTCCAAGCCACACTGTCCCCACGCCAGCTTCACCACCCGGCGCCCGGCCCTCACAACGCCAGGGGGCAGCCCCTCCACGCTGCCCCAGAACTGCACTGTGTCTCCGCTCTGCCAGCTCATCAAGGACAGGTGACCTGCCCTGGACCTGTCGGCCTGGCCGCTGGGCGGCCGCGGGCTCAGGAAGCAGCTGGCCTGCCTGTGCTCCCAGCGCCTGCCGCCAGGGGGCGGGCCCCGCAGAGTCAGACGGGAAGGCAGAGCGCTGTGCGGCGCGGGTCCGGGTCCAGGACCCAGGCTCCCTGTCCCCACAGGCCAGCGGCTTCCCCTGCTCTCCTGGCCCTCCCTGGCCACTCTCGGGCTGATTCTGGGGAGGCAGGCTCGGGTTTAGATAGCAGGGCCTCCCAGAGCGAGCAGCCGGGACAGGAGGGTGCGGGGCTGGGAGGGCGCCCGCCTTTTCCCCTCGGGGGCCAGCAGCTGTGGGCCTCCCAGCCACTGCTCCGCTGTCAGCCACAGGCACCTCCCTGATGGCCGCAGGCTGAGCAAGCCGGGGGCCAGCCTGGTGGAGGCGTGGGACAGGCAGGTGCAGCCACCCGGCTGCAGAGCTGAGCGGAGCCTGACCGCGCCCTCCCCACAGCCTCTTCTCCCGGTGCCATGCCTCCGTGCCCCCCCAGCACTACTACGACGCCTGCGTGTTTGACAGCTGCTTCGTGCCTGACTTTGGCCTGGAGTGTGCCAGCGTGCAGGCCTACGCTGCCCTCTGTGCCCAGCAGGGTGTGTGTGTCGACTGGCGGAACCATGCCGGCGGGGCGTGTCGTAAGTGCCTGCCCCTGCCCCTGCCCCTGCCCCTGCCCCGTGCTGGACCTCCAGGCCAGATGTGGTGCCCAGCCTGAAGTTAGACCCGGTGGGCTGCAGTCAGGCACGCAGGGACAGCCAGGGCTGGGGCGAGGGCCTCTGGTGGCGACGGCGTTGTCACCCTGCTGGGGACAGCTGCGGGTGGCAGAGGTTCGCGGTGCCGGGCCGGGGCCACCCTCCCGTGTGGGGCGGGTCCTGGCTGGGAAGGTGCTGGCGCTCTCATTAGGGCACTGCTTTCCTGACGTGGCCCCTGTGCGGCTTGCTCTGCAGCTGTGACCTGCCCGTCCCACAGGGAGTACCGGGCCTGCGGCCCCCCGCAAGAGCCCACCTGCCTGTCCAGGTACGTAGCTTGAGGAGTCCCTGAGGGACGGGCTGGCAGCGGCTCCCTCCCGGCCCCACTGCCCCTGGCTCCCACCTGAGGACTCTCCCCCTCCAGCGTCTCCCCGCAGAACTCCACCAGCCTGGTGGAAGGCTGCTACTGCCCCGAAGGCACCACCAGCTACGCCCCTGGCTTCGACGTCTGCGTGAAGATGTGCGGTAGGCCACCACCCGTCGCCTCCTGCCTCCTCCTCACTGTCCACGGGGCTGGGCCCTGGGCACCCTGCTCCCTGCAGGACAGGCTGTGCTAACGGGGTGTCTCCTTCCTCTCCCAGGCTGCGTGGGACCCGACAACGTGCCCAGAGAGGTAGGTCCTCCCCTTTGTGCTGAGGGTCTCCCTCAAACCCTGAGTTTGGGGGAGTGGAGTGGGTCCAGCGGACATGAGACTGAGTAAAAGGCCACTGAATTCCTGGAATGCTGAGCCAGCATGGACATCCACATACTCAGTCACTGTCCATTTCTTTGTCCATCCAAACATTCCTCCACCCACTCATCCTTTTATCACCTCATCATGGATTCGTCCATCTGTCCATTACCCACCCCCACAGCTGACCCTCTCTGTTCGGCCACCCACCTATGCACCCGTCATATGGTGCTCTCCGCACCTGGGCGGCGCCTTGGCCTCTGGGCACTGTCTGTCTCCGGGGAGGGGTCACAGCCAGGAGGTTTGCTCCTTAGCTGGATTCTGCATAGACCTAAGGGATTCCGAGGTGCCTCAGCCCCACGCCAGGCCCCTGTTGGCGGATGCTGGCGAGCAGGTCATGGCCGTGGGATGGCAGCCTGGTGCCTAAGGGAGCAGCTGCTCTCCTGTCCCAGAACCTGGTCCATGAGCCAGGGTGGGGAGGGGCGTGGCTTTCCACCAGACCCTGTGGCCGGCCGTCTGGGACAGCCCTGTCCTGCTGGGGTGGCCACAGACTTGTCGCCAGGCAGCCTGGCATGGTGGCAAGGGGGGCCTGGCGGGGCCTCGGCTTCAGCTGCCCCCGGATTTCCTCCAGTTTGGGGAGCGCTTTGTATTCGACTGCAAGGACTGCGTCTGCCTGGAGGGTGGCAGTGGCATTGTGTGCCAGCCCAAGCAGTGCAGCCGGAAGGCCCCTGCCAGCTGCGAGGAGGACGGCACCCACCTGGTCACAGAGGTCGACCCTGCCGACACCTGCTGCAGCGTCTCCCTGTGCAGTAAGGTCACCCTGGGGCCCATCCCCTGTCAAGCGGCATGTGCTCCTTGGGCGCCCCCTGCTTGGAGAGCTCGGGTGGGCCACCCAGAGGCCAGCTGGGTCCCCCTGCAGGGGCGGGCCTGGGAGGGATGAGGGGCCTGTGCTGGGTGGCAGGTGCGATGCCTGTGGGCAGCACCCTCCTCAGAATCTGCCCCACCTTCAGGGTGCAACACCAGCCTGTGCAGAGAGGAGCCCCCCATCTGTCCGCTGGGATTCCAGGTGAAGAGCAAGATGGTGCCCGGGAGGTGCTGCCCCGTCTACTCCTGTGGTGCGTAAGGCTGGCTGGGGGGCGGGGCTGCGTGGGAGGGCTGGCTGCGGGAAGCAGTTGGGGGTCCTGTCTGTGGATGTCCAGAGCTGGGGCAAGGCCAGGTGGCCGCTCAGGATGGCCTCTGAGGGCCTTTCCTGCTCTTTCTCCCAAGTGCCCAAGGGCGTGTGTGTGCACCAGAATGCAGAATACCAGGTGAGCCCTGGGCTGGCAGCAGGGAGGCGGGACAGCAAGGCCCTGTCCCCATGGGTGGAGTGGGGTGTGGCCTGGGGCCCGGGCAGGCCCTCACTGTCTGCCTGTGCCCAAAGCCCGGCTCCCCAGTGTACTCCTCCAAGTGCCAGGACTGCGTGTGCACCCACGCTGTGGACAACAGCACCCAGCTCAACGTCATCGCCTGCACCCACGTGCCCTGCAATGTCTCCTGCGACCCCGTAAGCCTCCGCCGCCCTCCTTCCTCGCTTCCTGTTGCAGGGCACCCCCTGCCCTCTCCCCGCGGAGCACGCAGCCCTGATGCTTCGGCGGAGTTTGTAGCACTTCCTTCATCGTCTTCTTGCCAACCCTGCCCCCGCCTCTCCACCTTGGCACCTCCTGGCCTGCAGCCTCCCCAAGTGGGCAACTCCAGCAGCCCAGGTGCCTCTGGGGCAGAACAAGCCTGCAGCTGGGCCTGAGCCTCGTCTGTCCACAGGGCTTCGAGCTTGTGGAGGCCCCTGGCCAGTGCTGCAAGAAGTGCCAGCAGACCCACTGCATCATCAGCGGGTCCAAGAGCCAGTACCTCGTCCTGAAGGTGCGCACGGGCGCCATCCACGGGCGCCGCAGGGCTGGCGGGGGCAGGGGGCAGGGGAACCGGCTGCACTGGCTACGTCCCTCCATCCTGGGGCTGCTGCAGCGATGTCCAGCAGGACCAGCTTCTCCCAGTCCTGGCGTGCCCAGCTCTGAGGTCAAGGCTGGCAGGGCTAGGCTGGGCCTGCTCTGGGAGCAGAGGCAGAGCCATGGGAGGCTCCTTCCTGCCTCTTCCATTTCTGGGGCTCCATGCCTCCTTGGCTTGTGGCTGCACCACTGCAGTCTCCGCCTCTGTCTCCAGGTGGCTCCTTCCCTGCATCTCAAAAGGATGCTGCCACTGGCTCCAGGCCACCCTGATCCAGGATGACCTCATCGCAAGATCTTTTACTTCCTTCATCTTTAAATGTCCTTCTCCCAAGTGGGGTCACTTCATAGGCTTGGGCACAGCTTCCTGGGTTGGGGACAGAACATTTTTGGTCACGTGGGCTGCAGGCAGGTGCCTGCCCCCGGACCCCTGGTTCCCTTGCTGGGGTGCTGGGCCTGCAGCTGGCCTGGTCTGAGAAGCCACTCTTGCCAGGCGCCACACTCTGTTCTGGTTTGTGTTTCTGGGCTGCAAGACCTGCCTGCACGCCCTCACTGACACTCTTGTCTGCAGCCCGGGGACATTCAGAGCAACCCCAACAACAAGTGCACGTTCTACAGCTGCATGAAGCTCCACAACCAGCTCATCTCATCCGTCTCCAACATCACCTGCCCTGACTTCGACCCCAGCCGCTGCGTCCCAGTGAGTGGCCCCCTGCGGCGTGGGTCCGGCATGTTCTCTCTGGGGTGGCATCCTGAAGTTCTGAAAGCCTGGTTCCAGCGCTGGGACATACCTCAGGCCTGCTGCAGTGCCTGGGAGGCTCTGTCCTGGGCTCCTGCAGGAACTACCCCTTACCACCCCTGTGTCAGGAGGGGATGCCCACCCACTGGGGGAGTGTGGGGCACCAGGCTCACTGTCCTTCTCCCCCAGGGCTCTATCACCCTGATGCCCAACGGATGCTGCCAGAGATGTGAGTACCGTCTGGCAGGCACAGCCTAGTGGGTGGGGCCAGGGGGCCCCCGAGGGGAGGAAGGTAGGAGAGGCGGGTGGTCCAGGAGCCCTGTCCTGCTCTGCCTTCCCCTCTCACCAATGCCCAGGAGGAGGCAGGAGGGAGCCCAGCTGGAGGCCGAGAGCTGCCCCGTGTCTGCGGGGGCCAGGGTGGAGGGCTGGCTGCACTTGGGCAGAGGAAGTGAGACCTGGTGTCAGACCCCGGCCCTTCGCCTCCTCCCAGGCATCCTTCTCAATGAGACCAGGGTCCCCTGCTCCACCATCCCGGTTATCAGGGAGATTTCGAGGGCCGGCTGCACCAAGAATGTCACCACGAACTACTGCTCCGGGTCCTGTGGGACTTTCGCCATGTGAG
The DNA here is from genome assembly GCF_902686445.1 of Sciurus carolinensis. NCBI lineage: Eukaryota > Metazoa > Chordata > Mammalia > Rodentia > Sciuridae > Sciurus > Sciurus carolinensis. Next base: position 910,226 of record NC_062223.1, read on the forward strand.
TCCCAGGCTCGGCCTGGGCCTGGGGGGATGGGGAGGAGTCGGAGGAGAGGCCCTGCGGAGGGGCGAGGCCGGCCCGCCCCCAGGGAGGCGGCCCTCACCCCGCCCCTCCCCGCAGGTACTCGGCGCAGGCCCAGGCCCTGGACCACAGGTGCTCCTGCTGCAAGGAGGAGCGGACCAGCCAGCGCGAGGTGGTCCTGGACTGCCCGAGCGGCGGCACGCTGACCCACACCTACACGCACATCGAGAGCTGTCTGTGCCAGGACTCCGTCTGCGGGCTCCCGCAGGCGCAGCAGAGCCGCGTCCGGCGCTCCAGCGCCCGGCTGCTGGGCAGGGCGTGAGCAGCACGCGCCCCACGCAGACCCGCCTCACCCTCCCCTGAGCTTGGCTTCCTCTCTGCGCATATTTATTTTCTGAGTCTTTGCTCGATCTGTTGCTTTCTGATAATAAAATCAGGCAGACATGCTGTGCTGGTGTGGTCTGAGTTGGTGCTGGCTTGGCCACTGGGAGGAGGGTCCAGGGAGGTGGGATGCAGCCACCAGTCTGTGAACACAGGCCCCTGGGATCCTGGCTTGGCCAAGTACTGCACAGAAAAGCCAGCCCGGGTTCTCTGTGCAAAGCACTGGCTGGGAATGGCCTTCCACCCTGGTCTGCGGGAAGAGCCCAGGTTCCTTCACAGCTGGTTCCCCTGCTTTCTGCGGCTGGGGCCATTAGTCTAGCCCTGAGGTCCCCAGGCTGTGGACTCAGTGTGTGCCTGAATGTGTGTGAATCACTCTCGGTTTCTACACTGGGAAAAGCAAAGAGAATCAGCTCCTGCTATGAACTGGCCAGAAGTAGCCATGGCTGGCCAGGGTTTCCAGGACTGCTGGGAGCCTCTCGGCAGAGCTTGCCAGGACTCCTGCCAACTTGAAGACAGAGGGCAGCTGGCCTGCGTGTACGTGTGTGACCCTGGATGCAATGCCCACACATGTTTGGGACCTGAGCCCCTGGCCTCCTGGGGCTCAACAGAGGCTGGTGGAGGCTGCCTGTCGGGGGCAGGCGTGTGTGTGTGCAGAGAAGTCCTGGACCTCCTCTTTCAGGGTAGCAGGCAGTGTTGGGGGAACCCCAGGTTCCCCGCAAGGGCCCCTATGCAGCAGCCCAACCTGCAAGCCTCCTCGGAGGCCAGAGCCCCAGCTCCAGTCTCACCACAGCTCTGCCGCAGCCTCCCGCAGGGAGGGAGCCGCTGTGGGTTCCAGAGCCGCCAGCCTCCATTCACCGCCTCCTAAGGGGCTGGGCTGAGGTAGCTGCCCTCCCAGGCTGCCCAACCCTTGCCTGGTTCCCTCCCTGACCTGACCTCTTGTGCCGGGGTCCAGCCCTGGCAGCAGCCGGGGGTCCGAGGTGGATGAGAGGCGTCGGTGCGGTGGAGAAACAGCAGACAGAGACACCAAGTGTTCTGAGGCTGAGTCTTTATTGTTCACAGAGTCTTTTTATGTTTTTTCTTTGGTATCGATTACATCATTTCATGGTTAATACAAGGAAATGTTAAGTAAAAAATCTTCAAGAGTATAATTAATGATCTTATTCAAGAAACATGCTTTTACTGTATGATAGCTTAAATAAAAAGAAAGACAGTTCCCAGCAAGGTAAAGGGCACCATGCTCCGTTTAGTTTTAATTTCCCTGAAAGAATACATCATTAAGTTTCTGTAAAAATCACCCCTTCCAAGAACTCTAATGTTAGTTATTAACAGTGGAATGTTTTTTGTTATTACTAACAGAGAATAGAGGAATCAGGTTATAGTTAATACTTATTCTATTTTATGTACTCAATGGTGGACTAAAACTCTTAACTAGACATAGGAAGAATACAAATTGTACTTATGATTAAACTATTTATTTATTAGGTGGGAAAAATATCCTTAAACTCAATCATAAACACTAAGAAAGCAATGAAGACCAAACACCACATCAAAGCTCAGAGGAATACTCTCACATACTTATATATCACTTTTAGAGAATTTGTATACTAAAAGAAATCACAGGCTCCTTACAAATTTGAGCAAATCGTAATTGCCTATTTATGATTTTATCTAAGTATTAATATTAAGCTTTATTGTATGTATTTTGTGTCCCAACACCATGAAATCTCCCCAGTATTTTCTATAATCTGGATCTAAGGATATATTGATTATTAGTATTAAAACTAACTGTATATGGAGACATGCCACGCCTACAACCCCCAAGACGGAGGATGTCATGGCTTTCCATTAATTAAATAAGCATTGCCATTAACTGTAGGAACTCTATTTTCTTTATTTCTTCTGTTCCTGTTAATCATTCCTGATAAGGTTGGAGTTATTTGCCTACGTACTTCAGGTCATCTGAGAGTAGCCAACAGGGGATTGGCAGCTAGAATCTGTTTTTGTATTTTCTCATAGCATTCTTGGTTACTCAGAGTTTCATTGCAAATGACTAAATCTGAAATCACTGTTCCATTAGAAGTCTGGTTTTTATGTTTTAAACCTGGTTTTTATGTTTTAACCCTGGTTCTGTTAAGACCCCTATTTTCAGGGAAAACACATAAAATATGAATAGTAAACCTACACATATTAAGCAAGCAAGGAAGGAAAGCCCGCACCCCGAATTCCCAACGTGATGAGACTTTGCAAACACTTCATTACTCAGCGGAATCCTGTCAAGCACTGAGGGCAATTGCAGGTGGCGTAACACTCTTGGCCCAGGGAGGGCAGCAGCTGTGTGGCAGGGGCAGGGCTGAAGGCCTGTCAGGCGTCCATCCTCCGTGCCTCCCTGGGTCCTGGAGGCTGCTCAGGTGTGGCAGTCTGCCCAGGGTCCCCAGGTGCCCTCGCCAACCCCTCTGGGGACCCGGGAGCCCACAGCGTCCAGGCCTGTGGACTTGTTGGGAAGGCCCCTCAAAGAGCTAATGTGCTGAGGGGACACAGGCTGGCCACCCTTGGCCTGACCATGTGGGGGCCTGGATGTTTCAGAGCCCGTGCTTCCATGAAGTCTCAGTCTCCGGGTCCCAAAGCCACTCTGTGTCCTTGTCTGGTGCCATGAGGGCAGTGGGCCCTGGGCATTATATGCGGCCTGGGTGAACAGGCCCACATCGGTCACTTCTCTGCCAGATTGTGCCCTTCTGCGTCTGGCAGCCCAGCATGGCGGTGACCTGCAGGGCGGGAGGGGGTGCTGTGGACAGAGCCCTGGTCAGGAGGAGGAGGCAGATCTCTCCATCTATCTCTGGGCCTGCCGCTGTGAAGCATGGCGGTGACCTGCAGGGCGGGAGGGGGTGCTGTGGACAGAGCCCTGGTCAGGAGGAGGAGGCAGATCTCTCCATCTATCTCTGGGCCTGCCGCTGTGAAGTCAGTGCTCCAGGGACAACCGGGCGGGTGAGGGTGCAGCTGGGACCCCGCCCGCCCTTCTGTACTGAGCCCTTCGTAAAGCAGGGGGTCCAGTGGGAATGTGGCAGGGACGGCCTCCACCCCAGAGCAGCCTGCCCCTCCCAGAACAGGCCCTTACCAGTGCAGGCCGTAGAACCCCCAAGCATTCAACTCAACCTCATACAAAAGGGTTGGCCAGCCACAATGGAATCAGAGTAGGAACTGACAGCAGAGGTGAGTGGCTGATCCCCCTCTATTTGGAAATTGGGACGCACACTGGTTCTCGGTGTGCGAGGCTGGTGACAGCATCCATGCCAGCAAGCACTAACCAGTGAGCAACACCCCAGCCTCAGGGACACCGGTCAAAGAGGAGGCCCTAGAGAAGTTGGGAAACGTTTTAAGCAGACTAAAAATGAAAGCAAAACTTATCGAAATGTGTGGAATGCAGTCGAAGCATCCCGTAGACATGCACAGCATCTGTTCTCATAGTAGGTAGAAGGGAGTCTCAGTGGTCTGAAGCTCCCTCGTCACACGTCCAGGGTGGGTGAGGGAAAGGGTTTCTGTCAGAGGGATGGGCCAGCTGTAAATGAGTCGCTAAGAAACTTGTTTAACGGAAAAAACCACAGGAGACCGTTTTCTCTTTAGAATGGGGGCAGAATGGATTGAGCCGAGCCAAGATCGGCTCTAACAAATGGAGCCTGCGCCGGTTTATTTACGGCGGTACAGATCAAAGCGAATGGTAGAAGCTTCTTCGGTGAGAAACAGGATGGGGTGGAGTTAAGGAAGTCTTTTTGCTTAGTGGGTCACGTGGCACACCCAGGACACACCAATTCCTGCGGGAGCCACACACTCCTGGCCATCTGGGACAACCTCTCAGGACTGCCAGGTCCTGAGCCAGATTTCTGTTTCTGATGGCTCCAGCGAGCCTGGCCTTATTAGCCAGTCATGGATGACTTCCTGCAAATTCCACCTGAACAATCTAGTGGAAGAGGAGCAGGTGGAACCCAGAACGAATGGAGCTGAAAGACCTACCCTGTGGCCTCCAGGAGCACCCACTCCACAGCCCCAGACCCCAGACACACAAGACCGAACGGGGACCAGCGGGATGAAGACTGGTCCTTTGAAGAGGGAAAAGTGAAACTGAATGGACCTCATCAAGGTGGATCTTGCAAAAAAAGAACGAGGATCATACAAAGACGAAGTGGGGGCGCAGTTACCTATCCCACGGACTTGAAGGGGACTTGAAGGGGAGAGCGAGACTGTGACCCCCAGGAATCAATGACTTGATGAGGCAGACTCGTCCCTCCAAAGAAACAAGTTCAACAATTTGCCCAAGAAGAAGTAGGAGACATGATCAGCCCTATCTTGACTAGAAACTGAATTCATAATCTGAATACAGTTAGGGGCAGTTGTGGCTCACCAATAGCTCCCTGAAAAAACGCTCCCCAGACACGAGATCTCACACAAGAGACTTTATTTATGCGGACGGCTAAGGCGTCCGCTCAGGGCGAAAAGAAGAGGGCAAAAGAGAAAGATGGCGCGTGGCTTCTCCCAGATATTGGAATCTCGCGGGCTGGAAGGAACCAATAGCGGAGGAGAATTCTTGCAAGCTGACTGATGAACCAATAGCATGTTAGGACATAACGGAAGTAGGAAAATGGCGGCAGCTTAAGCCGGAAATTCCTGAAACGTAAGAGGCGGGCAGAGTGCAGATTGACAGGTGATGGGGAGGCCGGAAATTCCTGGTGGGCGGGAGAGCGGCTTTATACATTACAAATACTTTCCCCAAGGAAAACTCCAGGCTCAGATGCCTTCATCAGTGAGTTCTGTGAAATATTTGGAGAAGAAATAGCACCAATACTGTTAGGTTGGAATTTGGGCAACTGTAGAAGGCAGAGTGGAGCAACTGAGAGAAAGGGCAGCACGCCAAACGGTGACCAATCAAGTGGACAGGAAAACTCCACTCACCCTTAACATCCACCTGTCACTCAGCAGGACTCCCGCCCATTCCAGCCTATAAAGATGCTGGGCAGCCGGGGCCACAAGCCATATTCTCCCGCTCCTGTACCCTGGGGTGCTGGGAATTTCACCCCAGAGCCAAATTCCAATAAAGCTTGCTTCGGCTGCTTTCCGTCCCATTGTATTTGGCTGCTAACCGTGCCCCCAGCTTACATTTGGTGCTGAAACCTGGGAGGGGTTTTTGGGTTCCCCCCTTGGGGTTGAGGCCCACCCCCTCCCTCAGAAGAACCAGGAGATTCTGTTCCGTTGTGCTCAGCGCTGCTCTGTTCTGCTCCATCCCGTTTCTTTTAACGGCATTAAACGGGGTAAGTTCCCTAAGGTTTTTCCATTGACCGTTCCAATTTTTACCCTCCGTTCCGCAAGGGGTCTGTCCGTTCGCGCACACCACAGACCCCCTGCCTGTTCTGTTTGGGCTCTGGTCGCCTCAGAGACGTCCGGGCCTCCAGTTAGCCCCCCTGTTTATTCTGCACCGGGCTCCCAAAAGTCAAATGAAGTTTTGGCTTTTGGTTGGTCCGCCGTTTTTCCAGTGCGCAGGAGCTGAAATTGGGACGCCTTTTCTGGCTTTGGCATACCTATCTGGGTAAAGTTGGACAGCTAATGGGAAATACCGGGAGCTCATTAGACCCCAAAATCCTTTGGGCTGTCTCCACCGTAATTTAACTAAAGTGGGACTTCCCAGAGACTTAAGCTGTAAGCAGCGAGTTTTTATTCCACCGTGGCCCGGCCTCAGTATATTCTAGATAATGGCTCAAGATAGCCACCAGAGGGCACTCACGACCATTTGCAAGCTTTTCATTTTGGAATTTGGCACTCGCCCCGCCCCTTCTTCTACCTGTTCCTCCACCCAAGTTCTCCTCCCGGTGCCCCAAACCCCACCCCCTCCATGCTCTGGCTGGAATTCCACCTCCTTTTCTTGTCCTCCTTTGGCCGAAAACCCGCCCCCTCCTCCCAAGGATGCAGCTCCTCCTCCTCTTCATCCTCAGAGCCCTCCCACCCCCCTCCTTCTCCTCCTCCAGAACATCCCTCCACCCAGTCTGTTCCCTCCCCTGTTAGCACACATGCGGTCTCATCAGACCCTCTCACCGTCTGACCCAGAGCTTCTTTGTCCTCTCCGGCCACTGTCACTGTGCTTGCATGGTCCAATACCTCCTAGCAGGCATGCAGGCAGTCTCCAGTAAGGTGGGAAACTTTGATAAACTGAGGGAAAAATTACCCAGAATCAAGATGAGAATCCAGCTCTGTTTCTTAACCGCCTTACAGAGGCCCCTACTAGATACACTAAACTGGGCCCTGAATCTCCCCCTGAGGCTACAGTGCTAACAACCCACTTCGCTTTTCAATCAGCCCCTGATGTTAGAAGCAAGCTCAAACCCCTATCCGAGATCTGGTGAAAGTGGCCTTCAAAGTCTATAATGCCCGAGAGGAATCAGCCGAATTGGCCAGGCAAGCTCGTGTACAGACGAGGGCGACCCTCCAATCCCAAGCCTTGGTAGCTGCCCTGCGGCTGCAGCTCCAGTGAGAAGAACTTCAGAGGGACCAACAATCCTCTCCGCCAGGGCCTTGCTTCAAGTGTGGACGCAAAAGTCACTGGGCTCGTCAATGTCCAAACCCACGGCCCTCCACCAGGCCGTGTCCCACCTGCAAATAAGCAGGACACTAGACGAGTGACTGCCCTATGGCCGGTCCCTTCCCAGTGTCTCTACGCAGGGGTGTGGCCAGTCAGGTTGTCCCTTCCCATGAGCTTTTGGGATTCGCGGTAGACTGAAGGAGCCTGGACTTGAGGATCCCTACCACCCTTTGCAGAGCCCAGGGTAAAGCTCCAGGCAGCAGGTAAGTCCATAACTTTCCTTGTGGACACGGGGGCCACCTATTCTCTCTTGCCTGCCCACGCTGGACCTGTGTTTCCTTCCCAGGTTTTGGTTATGGGAATTGATGGAAAACTCTCCTTCCCAAGCAGAACAGCTAGTTTAGCCTGTACCCTGGAGGGACACCCTTGTGCACACTCGTTCCTGGTCATTCCCTCCTGTCCGGTCCCCTCCTAGGGAGAGAAGCTCTAAAACTCACCCTACTCCAACCAATAACTGTGTTTTCCACCCATCAACTGCAGGACCTCTTTAGCCATAAATCCCTTCCACTCCCACAGGTGCTAGAGGCGCCACGTTCACCTTGTGAGGACCTCTTCAATTACCCACTCCCCTCTCCTGACCTAACCATTTTTGTGGATGGCATTTCTGTTCTGGGTACAGATGGACGCCATAGAGCCGCCTATGCAGTTGTTACCACTGCCTCAGTTCTGGAAGCCAGTTGCCTTCCAGAAGGGACCACTTCCCGAAAGGCTGAACTCTTTAGGGCTCTAATTCCATCCAAAGGTAAACAGGTCAACATCTACACAGATTCCAAATATGCCTTCTTGATTGCTCACTCACATTGGCCTATATGGAAGGAGTGTGGATTTTTCACCACAAAGTGCTCACCAGATAGGAAAGAAAAACAGAAGGTTCTAAGTATGGGAATGTATTCAGTAGAAGTGAAAAGAGCGTTTCTGGGTAAGAAAGTTCTTGTGTGATGGAATATATGAGGGTCAAAGTAAGTGCTAAGAAAGTCTGTGTAAGTAAAGGGCAAGTTTCAACAAGTTTGCATATAACTAAGTTGGTTATATGTACATGAGTCAATCACTTAAAGCTATTTAAGGTTTTTCCTGAGGTGAAATACTAATGTTCTGATAATCTATATGTTAAAATGACATTGTGTCTGTTAGGTTTTATTCTTTATAAGCTTCTTAAAATGACATTTAAGAAAGAGTGCAATGTGTAATAGCAAAAAATGGGACAACAGTGACTGAGATTTTGGTCTCTGATGACCTCATGGCTGTGGCATGCCTGGTGCCTGGGAGTGTTCCTGTGCAGGGGCACAAGATGCCTGGCTGCTGTGGCAGTGCCCTCCCTGGGGAGGCTCTGTGCAGGAGTCTAATCAGCTCTGACATTGATCTCAGGCACACAGCTCTTGGGCAGGAAGGAATTCTTTTGCTAGATAACCAGTGTTTCACCAGCTCCCTTCTCTGGTTCCTGCCCGCCTTATGGTGACTTTGGACAGTGGACTTGCTTGAGAGCTACACAGAGCTCCTAATATTGCACTTTGCAGCTGCAAAAATGTTACGTAGATGTCCTAGTCTCTGTAACTTTCCTGAAAACAAAGAATGATGCTTATATGATGCTTATATAATCTTTAACCTGATAATAAGACATACATAAAGATTGCTGACATAACTTTTTTTTTTTTTGGGTGCTGGGGTTTGAACCCAGGGCCTTGTGCTTACAAGGCAAGCACTCTACCGACTGAGCTATCTCCCCAGCCCCGACATAACTTTTTAAAACTGCATTTCCGTCAGAGAACAGAGCTCCATCTGATCTCTGCTTAATCTTCAAAATCTGTGTTTATAAACCTTTATTTTCTGATATTCCTTTGCCCGTCACTGAACTTGAGAATTTGGTCATGCTGGTCACAGCAAAAGAGGCAAAAATCAGCTTCAGAATTAGAACATTTTACCTAAGATTTGTGAAGAGCCCCGCCTTACCTGAGATAAGGCTCTGCCTCCCACCTGCTGCATGTTAGAATTGTTCCAAAGTAAGCCAGACCTTAGCTCATTTAAAGTTGTGTTCAAAGTTTGATGTTTGTTGTAAAGATTACTGTGATCTCAAACAGGGATATAATGAATAACTCAGCCAGAATTCAAGATAGCTGTTGCACAAACTGAACGTTTTACTGTTGATGATTCCATTTTGTATTTTCCTTGTAAACTCTGTTGCCTGATTAATGTTTTGCAGAAGTACACCGTAGATTAACTTGAAATAAATAGTAAGCCATCACCTATAGAACAGATAATGTAGTCCCCAATTAGATAAAAGGGGGTGAAATTTGTAAAGTCATAGATGTTGAAATTAATGCCCAGTACTCTTATTCTATGATCAGTATGACTGGCTTGCTGGATGGTTAAGATCAAATTTAGAAATTGAGATTAAATACAGAGGCAAAAAAAGCCAGTATTTGGCTCTTGCCCTGAGTCAGCCTGAATTCAGGGAACGAGAACTTCTCTAAGGAGCTTTGTAACTGTGGGCCACACGACACCTGCTGCAGAGGAGGGTCATTGGAAAAGGGAGACATCCCTGATGGTTCCAAGGGAAGGCACCTCATCGAGGAGACCCTGCCTAACGGACGGTACCTGCCTAACAGAGCTAAGAAGTTGCTCTTAAGTTCTCTACGAGTGACCCCTGTGGGAACTCAGCCGACTCTTAAAACACAGGAACAGGTCAATTTGACCAGCTTGATCTTAGACACCCAGCAAAACAGTTAAAACCAAAATATAGCCATTCTTGGGCATTTAAAAGAAACAATAGTTAAATGCATCCTAAGATGTACACTTGTGTTAACCCCCCTAGAATAAATAAAAACTGGAAGCTACAAGAGAGAGATTCTTAGGCAGATGTACCTGCTAACTATCAAGAGAAACTGCCAGAATTAGGAGTTTTAGTCAGTGTAAGGCCTACAGATCCCCCTAAGCTACACAGGTAGGCTTAATCTATTCTTGCTAGTATGATTATATAGCCCTAAGTCACAGAAATATAGACATCTCTACTAAACACAGTTTTACCAACAAGAGGACTTGGTTATGCAGTTACTGCCAACCAAAAGCTAGAACAGCAACTCCAGAAGGCAGTAGAGGAATCTGCTGCCCCCTGACACCCCTGCAAAGATAAATAACATTTATGGCTCAAGTTTCCTTGCAGAACCGTCGAGCACTAGGTCTGACAGCAGACAAAGGGGGAACAAGCCTCTTCCTGAGAGAATGTTGCTGCTGCATCAATGAAACTGGTCTAATGGAAAAGCAAACTCTCAGACGTCTAAATGAAGGGCAGAAGCCTTTCATTTGACCCCTGGCCAGGATGGCTGAACTCCACTCTTGTCACCTGGCTGACCCCTACCCTGACTCCCCTATTTGTGATAGGGTTTCTGCTAATGATTGCTCCCTGTCTTCTCAGGTTTGCCCGGAACCGCATGAGTGAGGTGACAGGGTGACATACAACCAGGTGCTCCTACACTCCTATAGTCGCCTCCCTACCGACCTAGAATCTGAACCTTTTTTCCCCATGATGCCCCCTAACATGCAGGAAGTAGCCAGACAGACTCCGGGGCCCTGTATCACCAAAAAGGTCGGGATGTTAGGTCGGAATTTGGGCAACTGTAGAAGGCAGAGCGGAGCAACTGAGACAAAGGGCAGCATGCCGAACGGTGACCAATCAAGGAGACAGGAAAACTCCCCTGACCCTTAACATCCACCTCTCACTCAGCAGGACACCCGCCCATTCTGGCCTATAAAGACCCTGGGCAGCCCAGGGCCACATGTGATTTTTCTCCGGCTCCCTACCTGACCTGTACCCTGGGGTGCTGGGAATTTCACCCGAGAGCCAAATTCCAATAAAGCTTGCTTCGGCTGCTTTCTGTCCGACTGTATTTGGCCACTAACTGTGCCCCCGAGTTTACATGGGCAATTTGAACTCTTTCAGAAAATAAGTGAGAAGGGAATACTTTTTTTTTTTTTGGTATCAGAGAGTGAACCTAGAGGCTCTTAACCACTGAGCCACGTCTCCAACCCTTTTTATATTTTTTTATTTTGAGACAGGGACTCCCTAAGTTGCTTAGGGACTCGGTAAGTTGCTGAGACTGGCTTTGAACTCACGATCCTTCTGCCTCAGCCTCCCTATTTGCTGGGGGAAACATTTTTCAACCCATCTTGTGGGTTTATTATCTCTGTGAAACCAGTAACATCACAAGAAAAACATTGTCAGTGCCTGTTCGACCAGAGATGCAGAACTCTAGAGAGAAATGTTGGCAAGGTTGTCTGGCGACTTGTCCAAGGAAGACTTGCCCGTGAAGGCAGGGTTGACCAAGGTGACTCACCTGTTAATAAAGCACGGGAGGAAAGCAGCCACCCTATCATACGCAGAAAAAAGTTAGAGAAAAGGGACCCGGGCAGCAGAGTAGGACCAGCAAGAGGGCTGAAAGACACACCACAGAGAAGGAAGACCGTCTGGTGCGCCGGTGAGCAAGCGTGGCGGTAGGGACTCTACAGAGCCCGCGGACAGGGACCCACTGTGTTCCACACAGAGGTGAAGTCAAAGCAGACACCTCCACTTACAATGGCACCAAAGCAAAGTAGGTGGGAATAAATTTAACAAAGTTGCGCAAGGTGTGTAAACGGAAAGCTGCAACGCATCACAGCAAAACTGACAAAGCCTTAGAGAAGGGGAGACGCGGACCAGTTCGTGGTTGAGAGGGTTTGATATTGGCAAGACGGTTGCCCTCCTCCAATGTACCTGAAGAGTCACGAAATACAATACGATTCCTAATAGTCCTTTCGGAAGCCATTGGCAAGCTACTTCTGTTTTGTTTGTTTTTAGTTTCCTTTCTCTTTCCATATTTTAAGTTTGCATTGTAGTTGTACGTAATGATGGTGTTTGTTGTTACGTATTCAATATATGATACACATGCACACAACACAGCTATGATCTGGCCAGTGTCCCTCCCTGCACTTCCCCCTCCTCCCTCCCTCCCACCCCCTGGCCCCGTTCCTCTACCATCTCCCTTTGATTTTCATGAGATTCCCACCCCCCCTTATTTTCCTCCTTCCTCTCCAGCTTCTGCACATGAGATAAACATACGACCCTTGGCCTTCCGAGTTTGACTTATTTCAGTTAACACCATGGTCTCCAGCTCCATCCATTTTCCTGCAAATGCCGTAATGCCATTCTTCTTTATGGCTGAATACAACTCCACTGTGCGTATGCACCTCATTTTCTTTACGCGTGTGCCCATCGGTGGGCACCTGGGCTGGCTCCATAGCCTGGTTACTGTGAATTGTGTGCTGTGAACATGGGTGTGCTTTGTCACGGCAGTAAGATGACTGTGACCCTTCAGGGTAAATACCGAGGAGGGGGACAGCTGGGTCGCATGGAGCTTCCACACCTGGTCTTTGGAGGGGCCTCCTACTGATCTCGGAAGTGGTTGTACTAGTTTACAGTCCCACCAACAGTGTAAGAGTGTTCCTTTCCCCCACATCCTCGACAGCATTTGTTATCACTTGTACTCTTGATGGCTGTCCTCCTGACTGGTGTGAGATGACATCTCAGTGTGGTTTTGATTTGCATTTCCCTAATTGCTAATGATGCTGAGTATTTTTTCATGTGTTTGTGGGCCATTTGTGCTGCTTCTTTTGAGAAGTGTCTGTTTAGCTCATTTGCCAACTTATTAATTGGGTTATTTGGGGCTAAGTTTTTGAGTTCTTTTTAATTCTCCTAGATATTAGTCCTCTGTCAGAGAGTAGCTGGCGAAGGTCTTCTTCCATCCTGTGGGTTCTCTCTTCACAGTCCTAATGTTTCCTTTGCTGTGCAGAAGATTTTAATTTGATGCGGCCCTGTTAATTAGCTCTTGGCTCTCTTTCCTGAGCTGTGCCTGTTCAAGTACACTGGACTGCTGACCCTGCAGTGTTCCAGGAGTGGCAGAGTGTGTGGTCCAATTCTGAGGTCTTTGATCCATTTTGAGTTGATCTTTGCACAGGGTGAGAGATAAGGGTCTAGTCTCATTTTTCTACAAATGGATAACTAGTTATTCCAGCACCATTTGTTTGAAAGAGGCTGTCCTTTCTCCAACACATGTTTTTGGCACCTTTGTCAAGGATGAAATGACTCTATCTGTGTGGGTTTGTCTCTGTGTCTTCCATTCTGTACACGTGTCTTCTTTTTTGCCAGTACCATGCAGGTCGAGTTACTGTAGCTCGGTAATATAATTTGAAGTCAGGTATTGTGAGGCCTCCAGCGTTGCTTTTTTGGCTTAGAATTGTTTTGGCTATTCTGGGCCTTTTATTCTCCTAAATTAGCTTTAGGACTTTGTTTTCTAGTTCTGCGAAGAATGTCATTGGTATTTTGATGGGGATTGCACTGAATCTGTACGGTGCTTTTGGTAGTACAGCTATTTTAATCATACTAGTTGTTCCTATCCATCTTCTGAGGTCTTCAATTTCTTTCTTCAGTGTTCTGTAGTTTTCATTGTAGGGTCCTTCCCCTCCTTGGTTAGATTTTTTCCTAGGGTTTTTTTTTTTTTTTTGAGGTGATTGTGAATGGGATTGCTTTCCCAATTTCTTTCTCAGCAGACTCATTGCTGGAGTATAGAAAAGCACTGACTTTCTCATGTTGATTTAGTAGCCTGCTGCTTTGCTGACTTTGTTTGTTATTAACGAGCTGATTTTAAATTTAGAGGCAAAGGCAAAGACTTTAGCCAAAACAGCTGAAGAGGAAGGGCAGGGCTGAAGAGTGACTTGCTCCGATCTGAAGGCCTCAGAGTCACGGTGATTGATGGGGTGCGATGCTGGCACAGGTGCAGAAAGGGGATGTGGATGCAGGACCTCTCAGGGATGGTCCAGGGCCTTCCTGGTCCCTGGATTTCAACACAGAGCCAGTTACCAGGTGTAAGACTTGGAGGGTGGTGGTCTTTTCAGGAACTAATGCTGGAATCTGGATGGGAGAAGTGAACCCCACCCCAGCTTGCACTGTACAGAATCACACACCAAAGTCAGAGTGAAACATGGAACTTCTGGAAAAAACAGAAGAAAATTTTTGTGATCTTGGGATAGACAGATTTCTTAAGACACCAAGAGCATAAGCAATAAAAGAAAAATGGTAATATTGACCTCATGGAGGCTGAAATTCTTGGTTTTCAAGACAAACAAAGAAAACTATGTGGGATGCTGCAGGTCTGGGAGCAACTGTGGACAGTGCATCTGGCGACCTGTGTCCACAGCGCTGAGCCTTGTGCCCGTCGCAACCAGACGGGTAAGGCAGGGGTGGAGGCCACGGCAGCATGCATGAGCTCTGCATCGTCCTTGCCTTGGTGCCGTGGCATGACCGTGCACACTCTCTGACCTCAGAGACACACTCCCCAGGGGCCAAGTCGTGGGGTGCATTCCTGAAACAAAGCAAGCCCAGCCCCTGGAACAGCCGCGCCTCCCCGGCTGCTGTCTGCTGTCGGCCCCAGGCTGGCTCGGTGGCCTGGCTGGCCCAGGGGCCGTCCCCACTGTCTGCTGCACGTCTGCCGAGAGGCCTGGCTGCAGCAGCTGAGCTGGAGCCACAGCCTCCTGGCCTCCAGAAGAGCCAGGGCTCAGGTGGCCACGTTGTTCAGCCACGCGCAGGGCCACAGGAGCACGCAAGGGCGACTGGAGCCGGTGAGCGACAACAGGGGCCACCACTTAGCCCACGGTCACAGCCGGACCAGACCCCTGTGGACGTGGGCACAGGTGTGCACATGAGCAGCTGGGGCCCTGCATGATTGGGGGCCCCGACGAGGCCTCGGGTTACACAGACTATTCCAGATGGTAGGAACACTGGGAACGCTTAGTCATCTCGTTTTTGAAGCTAGTAAAACCTCGATGCCAAAAATTGTAAGATCAGCACCAGGGGAGAAAGGTGCACCCGCATCTCATGTTTGCACACAGCGCGGACAGGACAGGACGGGCTGGGGGAAGCACCAGCACACAGAATCGCAAGTGTGGCCAGAAGCTGGCTCTGGGCACGGCCCTCCCTGCCCTTGGCCACTCCAGCCCAGCTGGGGAGATCTGAAGGACTGGTCTTTGAGCGGTGATGGACGTGCACATCGGCTCTTCTTTCTTGCTTCTCCAGGGCTTCGCCGACCTTGTGTTTGCCTGTCCCTCTGTCCCCTTGGGTTGGGGGTTTGTCTGGGTCCAGGGCTGCCTGTGCTGGAGGCTGGCCTGGCTGGTTCAGGGGTTCAGAGCAGAGAGCACACGTGCCCGCAGGCACAAGCTGGGCTGCAGCCTAGACTGGTCAGAATTAGTGGCACTTGGCTGGCCCTGCACACAGACACCAACTCCCTAGCTTGGTCAAACATCAGGCATGGCGGGGCAGCTGGGCAAGCCTCCTCCCGCTCTTCCCTTCCAGGTGTTAGCCAATAGGTCTCATCTCAGCATTCAAGGATGGCTCAACAGCAGGAAACTGGCCACGGTAGGAGCTGGTCAGGATTAGCCCTGCTGTGCTCACGGGGACAAAACTGCAGCGTTCTGGGGTGGGGGCCTCGTTACAGCCACCGTCTCCTCAGGCTTCCTGTGGTTGCAGCTTGGCTGGTGCTGGCCCCTCATCTCTGTTCAGGACCCAGGTGATGGGGCCACTCTCACCCTTGAGGTCGCCGTCCGTCCTGGTGAGGAAAGCCAGCCTGGAGGGTCTTCCCAGCAGCCAGGACCCAAAGTGGTTCAGCCAAGGTTCTGGCCCTGGGTGAGGGGATGGCAATACTGCCACTGGACAGAAGGGGGTGCCAGAGACTCTTGGTGGCTCATGACATTTTAGGAATGCCATTTTAGTTGTTCAGGCTGACCTCAGATTTATGATCCTCTCGCCTCAGACTCCTGTGTACCTGGGATTACAGGCGTGTGCCAGGGGCCTGGTTAATGTGTGCCTTTAACATAGTGCCTAGCACGATGTTCTCAGCTCTACCCGCTAAGCTGCTGGCCCTCCACACCAGCGGCTGATCCTAGTCAGTGCTGAAGAGGAGTCTGGTGGGCAGTCCCCGGCTTGTCTTGATTCTTAGCAAGGGACCTACAGGGCAGGCAGGCGTCCTTCTCATGAGGAAGGGCCTCTTCCAAGGAATCGCGGCAGCTCACTGGGGGCTGTGTCCTACCCAAGGCAATTGGAAACAGGACACTGCACTGCTTCCAGTCTTAAGGCAATAAAGCAAGAAAAGGAAGTGATCGCAGTCAGAACGGGAAGAAGACAACTGCCTGGTCTTGCAGATCATCTGATAATCTAGATGGAAAGGCCAGGAGAGACGACTCTGCAGTTTGAGGTAATAAGAGGGCTGGACGTCAGCCGAGCTAAGGTCAGTGGAGAAAAACCAACCCGTCAACCACACAAAACCCATCTATTCACACCAGTGAACCACGCTGAAAATGTAATGGGAAACCCCCAAAGAATAGCTGCAAAACCTGTGCAGATCCCCAAGAGTAAGCCAGACGGAAGGCGTCCCAGGCCGACCCGAGGAGGGGATAGGCTGCGGGGAGGTGGAGGTTCAGCCTCAGGCGCTGTGCTTCAGGACCGTGGGACTTGGCAGGCTGGCCCAGAAGTCTGTGAAGAGCCCGGAGGGTGAGGGAGAGCAAGGCAGGGAGGTGTCCCCTGCAGCTGGCCAGGTGCAGGGACAGGAACCTGCAGGCGAAGTGGCCCACTGAGCACACCTCAGTCCTAAGGGCTAGGCCGACTAAACGGCTGGCTGTGAAGAGACCTCAGGACCCAACGGAAACAGGCAGCGTCCATCTTCTCAGGACCACGTGGATGCCACTTCTTGATTCTTGGGGATCTGTACAGGTTTGGGGACTATTTTAGTGAAATTTTGTTCTATTTTCAATTTAGGTTTTGCTGCAGTAAGTAAATGCTACTTTTCTTCATGAACCTTGTACCGTTTCCTTGCCTGCTTTTCCACCATGCTGTGAGGCCGCTGGGGCCTCACCGGAGGCAGATCAGATGCCACTGCTTGATCTTGGACTTCCAGCCTCTGAAACTGTGAGCTAAATAAACCTCTTTTCTTTATAAAGTTCCCGCTCAGCATTGGGTATTTTGTTATACTATCTGAAAGTAGACTAAGACCTGGCATCAGTAAAACCACAAGTCATCAGAGTAGATATCGATACATTTGACGGTGCTACACCTGAGAAATTGTGTTTGAAAACTATTAATGTGAGAAAGGAAAAATATAAGCCAGGGAGTAGATAAAGATTATTTCCATGTATTCTGTGATAAGGACCAGTGTCCAAAGTATCTATGTTAGTCAGCTTTCCGTTACCACAACAAGATACTCGAGATAATCAACTTAAGGAGGCAAAAGGTTTGTTCTGACTGACTCAGGCTTCAGGTTCCCATGGTCCGTTGGGCTGTGGCAGCCCTGCACATCGTGGTAGGAGTGGGTGGAGGAAGAGACTCAGGGAGCAAGGGAGAGGGTGGGGGCCCACTCCAGGGCTCACCTCCAGTGACCACGTCCTCCAGCAAGCCCTGCCTCCAGAGGCCCCGCCAGCTCCCTGAACCTCACAGGCCGGCAGCCCTCTGCATGCAGGCCTCGGGGGACACCTACTGATCCCACGGACGGGGAGCACAAGTGACCAGCTCCCGGCCCGACCCGTGGAGGCCCCAGGCTCAGCTCCTGGGGTGGCCCACGTGTGGAGCTGCCTAAGGAGCCAGAGGGCGCTGCCCCTGTGGAGGGCGGGGGTGCCCCGGCTCTGGCTGGGCTGTTTGCTGGTGTGAGTGCTGGGTGGCAGGTGGGGTGTGTGCTGCCTCCTCTGTTCTTCGGGGTGCTGAGATGGCTCGTTGTGAAGTGCCTGCGCCACGGGACCTGGAGCCGCGTGGCTGGAGCCCTGAGCCGCCCCCGCCTTGGCCAGGGCCCGTGGCTCTCTGGGCCTCATCCCCCTGAGGACAGCTCCTCCCTGGTCTGAGCCAGCCGGGCTGAGCCCTCTCCAGTGACCGGAGGCCAGCACGGAGCCGTGCTCGGGGAGGTGTGATCAGCTCCCAAAGCCCCCGGGCGCCTGCAGACCACGGGGAGGCGCCCCCTGAGGGTTTGCGGGATGGACAGCCTCCTTCAGGTCACCCTGGCCTCCCACCTGCCCGCCGAGCCCTGAAGGGAGCTGGGCTTCCCTTGGTGACTGTGGACACACGGTTTCGCGGGCTGAAATGGCCCAGCTGGGTATCCTGCAGAGCGCGGGCCCGGGGTGGTCCAGCCCACACAAAGGTCTCTTCTGAGAGGGGGGCGCAGGGCAGACCCGGGAGGCACCTTGATCCCCGACTCCAGCCCAGGGCGTCGGGCAACGAACGCCTGGGGTGGGAGCCACCGGCCGGCACTGCCAGGGTCCAGAGCTGACTTCTGCGAGGGGAGGGAGGGCCCAGACGGCCGCAAACTTCAGAAATCGGCTCGCCGCTCCTTCAGGAACGGAGCTTGACTCAGGAACGGACTGCAGGCATGGCCCACCTCCCGCTGGGAAATGAGCCGCTGAACAAAGGCACGGTTTCTACAGGCCGTCTGGAGGTGCTCTCGTGTGCACATCAGTCTCCTTGAGCACTCAGGAATTCAAACTTTTTGGGTCGGGGTCCGTGGGCGGCGTCTGCAGAGGATTTACTTTGGGGGATGAGCGCCTCCTGAGGCGGTTTCTCGGAGGGTGGTAAGACCCCTCCTTCCTGTCTGCAGCGGCACCTGGAGAGCCTTTGTCTTGAGCGGGAGGTGGTCACTGCCTGGCCTTCTTCCACGGCCTTTTCCCAGGCCTCTTTGTCCGGGGGATTCTTCCGTTCCCCGTTCCCCGTTTCTGTTAGGCGGAGCGAGGAGCTCAGAGGAGCCATGGAGTTCTTTGGATGCTGCTGTTGGCATTCCCACCTCCCGTCCACTCCTTTGAAGGCTGGGAGGAGCAGGGAGTGGTCTCAGGAGTTGACTCTTGCCTTCGTCCAACAGGGACAGGTCAGCAGCGCCCTGGGCTGCTGGCTCAGGGGACCTGCTGGACCTCAGAGGCTGGTGGCCCTCCCACCCTGGACATGCTGCAGAGGCTGCCTGGATTTGTGGCGCTGCTTCTGAGCTCCATGAGTCCCCTGCTCTCGAGCTGACCCCCTGCTTTGTGCTGGCTTGTGGTCAGAGCCTCACTCGCCCCTCTCTGCCCCTTGGCTGTTTGAAGCTGGACCCGAGCCCGCCCTGCCTTTGTCACGGCATTTGGGCACTTCCCCCACCTCCTCCGGGTGGGCAGGTGCATTTACCGAGGCCCC
This sequence comes from Sciurus carolinensis, assembly GCF_902686445.1. Lineage (NCBI taxonomy): Eukaryota > Metazoa > Chordata > Mammalia > Rodentia > Sciuridae > Sciurus > Sciurus carolinensis. The sequence continues at coordinate 929,456 of NC_062223.1, forward strand.
AGGCCAGCGGGAGTGGCCCTGTTGTTCCTGTGCTGACGGGGGCTCCCCCTGCACCCTCTCTTCTTGGGCTGCGACTGGGCCATCCCACGGGCCCTCAAACCCTGCTGATCGTGACTCGGAGTCACCCAGGTATCCTCATGCTCCCTGCAGGGCAGGGGAGGTGGCACTGTGGCTCAGGGTCACACGAGCAGCCTGGCTGCTGCTCTGCAGGGTGGGCAGTGAACGGAGAGCCTGGACCCCAGGGCTCCTGACCTGCAGCTTCAGGGGCCTCCAGGGAGGGGCAGGGACCCAATATGGCTGGCCACCTGGTTGGGTGACGCTGACTAGAGGCCCTTTCAATGCCACAGCCCAGGCGACTGGCCTTGAGCTTGGGGTTTGGAAACAGGAGCAACAGGGGCCAGTTGGGGCCGGCATGGCCCCTGACCGGTTGCCCTACCCAGGGGCAGCAGGACAGTCAGCCACAGAATAAGTTGGAGTGACCGGCACCAAGGCCCAGTGCCCCACACCTTGCCTGAGCACCAAAGGCCCCAGAGCCACCTGGACTGCGGCTTGAGCCTCCCCACACGGCCCGCCTTGTGCCCGGCCTCAGACCCTCCTGCCCTGAGGATCCCAGGACAGGGTCCCTGGGTGGTGGGCAGAGGCGTGCACTGTGCAGCACGCAGCAACCCCAGAGCCTCCCACCACAAAACCAGAGCCCAGGCAGAGCCCGGGGCGGGACAGCCACTCTGCCAGACCTGGGCACCTCCCGGCCTTGCTGGCCAGGCGTCGGGGGATGGCCATGCTCCAGGCCACACAAGTTCACCCAGTGATGGAGAGGACTTCCTGCCCCCGTCCTGTGGTGAGGCCCTGAAGCGTTTACTGACAAGCCAGATCGCGGTTATCAGTGGTGCCAGGAGGGAGGGAGGTGTCGTCTGAGGCCTCTGCCCACCCCCCGCTGGCAGGGCTGCCCCGCTCCTGCCAGGTCCCTGGTGGCTGTGGCAGGGAAGGGTAGCTCCACAGTGACCATGTGGCTGCGTGGTTCCGTCCAGCCCCTGCCCGGAGTGTACGGGGCCCCCGCCTGCGTGGAGGCCTTCCCCGCAGCCAGAGGCAGAGTGGGGAGGGCATCTGACGGCAGAGTGGCGCCCTCCCCTCAGCTCCCCTGGCTGCCCGTAGGGCGCCGGGTGCAGCGGCCCCGCGGACTCCTCTTCCCTGGCCTCTCTGAGGGGCGGTGCTCTTTCCTGAGGCGTCTCCTGCCCTGCCTGCGGGCTGCTGTGTCAGGGTGTGCTCCTGAGCGGGGTCCTCCCCTGGAGGCCCACGGAGGCATTGGCTTTACGTCTCCATGGCCAGCACGTCCTTCTGGACCACAGTGCTGGGCTCCGGGTTCTCCCAGCACTACCAATGTCAGCGCTGGGCTGGGCATGGTGGCCGCGTCTGTCATCCCAGGGACCCCGGAGGCTGAGGCAGGAAGATGGCAAACTGAAGTCCAGCCTCAACTGGCAACTCAGCGAGGCCCTGAATCAATCAATTAAAGGGGCTGGGATGTGGCACAGTGGTGAAGCCTCCCGGGTCCAATCCCAGGGCCCACATAGAATCAAACACCTTCCCACCTGGCAAAAGCAGGCAACGGACCTTCCACGGTTACCACCGTGGGCCAGTCCTGAGCACCAGCAGACCCAGCCTGTGCAGCTGTCCCATTCACCCAGAGCCCCAGGGAGGGGCCGCCTTGCTGAGTCTCTACGCGGGCCGACAGGGACAGGGAGGGCACCTGTGGAGTCCCATCTGCTGCTGTCTCTATCTCTGGCTTTGTCTCTCTGTCTCCATTGTCGTCTCCTCTGTCTCTCTGCATCTCCATCTCTCTCTGTGTCTCTGTCTCTGGCTGCCTCTCTCATCCCTGAGGTCCCTCTTGCCTGGTGTCCCTCCTTCCTGCGGGGTTGGTGTGGGTGGGGGACCGTGGTGGCCTGGGCTCCCCTGGCTCCTAGTCTCGAAGGGCCCAGCTCCTCCCCCAGCGGGGCAGGACGAGGGCTGCGGCAGCCCCTGGCCTGTGCCACCCTGTGGCATGGTCTGACCCTACCACACCCTGGAGGCCTGGCGTGGGCCCCACTGCTGACCAGGTCAGGGCCCAAGGCCTCTGGTCACCAAGCTGGGCTGCCCTCGCACTGGACCCGACCCATGACTGTCCTTCATCTGGAGCCTGCTTGGACCTGTGGGTGCCTGGGAGAGCGACTGGCCTGGCAGGCTCCCCACTGGCCACATGCTGGCCCTCCTCTGACGGGGAGCACTTGGGTCACTGCCTCACCTGTCCCCTTGGGGACAGAGCTGCTCGTCTCTCTGGCCTGCTAACTGCCCCTCCACCCAGGAGCGGGGACACTGGAGGTGCAGGTCAGCCCTTGGGTGTCTCGTGCTCTAATTGGTCTGCCCTGGTCTGTGGAGAAGCCAGGGGCCTGAGTCTCACTTGGGGAGCCACTGGGTGGTGCTGGTGTGGCCTGCACAGGAGTCCCCACCCTGCGACTGTGTCCTCCGCCAGGCCAGGCTGTCTGGAAAACTCTGGAGGCTGACTGCTTGACTCCCAGGGTAGAGGCTGGATTTGCCTCTGGACAAATCCAGGTAGATCCCTGGATTTGCTCTGGACAACGGGGTGCAAGTTGGGTCACCTGAGGCTGTGAGACCCCAGAACCCAGGGAAGCCATGAACTGGGCTCTGGAGCCTTGGGTTCAAATCCCAGCCCACTGTCCTGAGCCTGTGCGCACCCAAAATCAGGCCTGTGGCAGCTCCTTGCCAGGTAGCAGCTGGGTTTAGCTGGCGCCCTGCACCCCCGTCCCGAGTCCTGGTTGAGGGGTGAACAACGTGAGGGAGGGGAAGCTCGAGGAGCTGAGAGCCCCGCCACAGAGCCTGCCCAGGGGGAGAGGGCCGTCGAGCGGTGCCCCACTCCCAGGCTCGGCCCAGCCCACCCTCCCCACTCAGGTAAATCGCCAGGAAGCAGCGCCCAGGATTTGGGGATTGTCTGGGACAAGGAGCAGCATCCTGGGGCATGTCCCTCACAGATGTGTCCCAGGGACACCCCTCCCTGAGGAGTTTTGTGCAGGGTAGGTAGGAAGGCCAGACCCTGCCGACAAGCTTGCACCACCCACTGGCTGGCAGAGCTGTGCAGGGAGGCCCTGTGGGGGCCATGAAGGGGAGGCCCAGTCTGGAGGCTGCTGTGATGTCCACTGGCCCCATCCACAAGCTCCCTCCCTCCTGGGGCAGGCAGTGTTGGCAATGTGGGTTCAGTAGGGATGGTAGCCCCCAGGGCTGGGCATGGAATGGACTCCCCAGGCACACTCCAGGAATGGAACAGGGTCAGCTGGCAGAGGAGGATAGTGAGGCTACACAGGGGGAAGAAGATGGGTGGCCCTGGTGAGGGCCAATGGCTGTCCAGCTGAGTGGGGCCAATCAGGGGAAGGAAGTGAGGAGTTCCTTGATTCTGAAAGAATCTGCCAGGGGCTGGGAGAAAGGATGGGTGGGCAGGGGCCACTGGGTGGAGCAAGGACGGGGCCCTTCTGAAGTGGCTCTGGGTGTCCAGCAGGGGGAGGCTGTGGTGGACCTCAGCGTTGGCTCTGGGAGATGGGATCCTGGGCAGGGAGGCCTCCTGGGTGCTCAAGGGAGACTCTGCACTGAGTTCCAGTACAGTGGGAGTCCTCCCACTGCCTACCAGGAGGGGCGCTGACCAGCGCCTGGTCATTTGATAGAGCTTCCTGAAACCCCACAAATCCCATAGCTAAACAGGGCAGCTGGGTCAGCCCTGTGTGCAAACAAGGTGCATCCGTGTGGCCTCGCCACACTGCTCAGGGGAGCGGGGCTCCCTGCTCCTGGCACCCTCGTCTTCCCCCAGCGTGCCAGCATGTGCCCTCCACCCCACATGGACGCTGCAGGCTCTGAGTCTCTGAAGCAGAAGAGGACAGCATCCTGCTGGGGTCTGTCTGTGGGGCTTACGGGACGGTGAGGCACCGACCCCCAGGGCCTGAGGGTGTGGGACCAGGCTCTGCTACCCGCTCAGCGAGCTTGGGAAGCCCCTGCCTCCGAGGCTTGCGCTGATGATGCTGGACCGGAGCCTGCCTGCCACCCGCCTCCCTGACCGTCCAGAGGTCAGCCCTGGGCTTCCTTCAGGCTCACCTGTGGGGGGCCGCTTTTCTTTCCAGCAGCCATGACCACCTCATCAGAGGCAGCTGGCTTTACCCTCCCCACTCCTGGGACCAAGCAGACACTCACTGCCCCTCCCTTCTTCTAACAAGGCCCTTAGGTCACTGCCTGATGACCATCCTCTCACATGAGCTGAGGGGCCTGGGTCCATCTCCCACACAGTGTCCTCCCACCCCAGCAGGGCCCTGGCACAGAACCATGTCGGCTGGATGAGGGTGAGGCCCCAGACCAGGACAGCCCCTGGGGCAGCTGGGCAGTGCCCCAAGGCCCTCAGGTGGAGAAGGCCTTGGAGATGGCCAAGGACAGCCCTGTCTGACCTGCAGGCCATGGCCACCACCCTTCTTGGCCCCTTGTTGGCTTTGCTGAGTGACCATGGCCCTCCTGCCTCCTGCATGGCCATAGTAGCCTAAGAATCCCTGCCACATGGTGCCCTGGGCACCTGGGTGGCACCTAAGGGGCATCTCTGCTCCTGGAATCTGCTCCTGGGTCAGAGATGCTGCCCTAAGGGAAAGGGAGAGCCAAGGCCTCAGGGCCAGTCCTGGGTGTCATCTTGAGCCTGTCCATCAGAAAGAAGCGCCCTCTGCTGCCCTCTGTCTTCCCCGCTCTCCCTTCCTGGCTGGATCGGCATGGCTCCAGAGGCTTCTGGTCAGCTGCAGCAGGCCCCTCCTTCCCCGGGCCTGACCTCCGTGCCCAGGGCCATTCCCATGCCCAGGGAGAGATAGCCTGGGCATTTGTTTTCCCAGGGAGGAGGGCGACGGGAGAAGATAGTTTCCTTTTCTGTGAATTAATGTGTCCTTTACTGGCATCGGTGCCAAGGTACACTGCTGACTGGCCCAAGAACCCCACTGGGCTGCTGCCCCATGACTCAGGTTTCCCTAGGGAACCCGGAACCACCTGGGTCTGAGCTGGAAGCCACCCGGATTAGCCCGAGGGCACAGTGCCTTGTCTTCCCCGGGCTGTCCTCCAGGGTTGGTGCTGAGCTGCCCCGAGGCCCCTCTGCCGAGTTGCCTGGCCCACCCTGGACAGCCCTGTGCCCACAGCACCGAATGAGGTTCCCCAAGGGCATGGTGGCACAGGGTGTTTGATCAGAGCTCAGTAAATATTTGCTGAATAAGAGACAAATGAATGGTCCCAACCCTGCTCAACTGAACGTGGACGCATAGCCTGAGGGCCAGCTCCCAGCCCTCGTGCTCTGGTGGCCCAAGCTCAGGTCTGTCCGTGGGAGAGGGCGCCTGGGCTGGTGCAGGGGGTCGGGGATGCTCCAGGACTCCATGCCCTGTGGCCCCGGTCAGCAGAGCCTCCCTCCCTCTTCCTCCTCTGGCTCTGGTTCCCTCCAGGTCCCCGTCACTGTCTCAGGCCTGACTTGTTGGCAAAGGCAGGTGGGGCCATGATTTGGATGGTCCTCTCAGTGGACTCTTCCATAGAGCTCAGGGTTTGGCCCCGCAGCCTGGGCTCTGCCTGGACACGGGCAGGCTCTGAGGGACGTGTGTGGCACAGCAGGTGCGTGTGCTCAGAGACACAGGACTGGACGCGGCCCTTACCTGTAGTCACGGTGGCAAATTCCAGACTGTAAAGTTTGCCATGTTACGAAACACTGTGAAAGGAGGGAGGTGGGACACAGTCCCTGTCCTGACCACGTCCGGGGCCCAGTCCAGGGGCGCTGGGCACACTGACCTGCAGGGTGGCCATCACCACCTCCACCTCTGGGGTTTCCTCACCTCCTCAGCCTGAAGCTCTGTCCTTCAAGCTCCGACCCCCGCCCTCCAGCTGTCCAGCCCCGGCCCTCTGCTCTCTGCCTCTGTGGCCCTGAGGGCTGCGGGGCCCCGCGGGTGTCCTGCAGAGTCTGTCCTGCTGTGCCTGGGCCCTGTCACCGAGCACAGTGTCCTCCAGCTTGCAGCAGGTGTCAGGAAGACCTTCCCTTTTGAGGTCCAGTAGCATCCATGATGCATGGCTGGACCACATCTTGTCTGTCCATTCAGCAGCCAAGGGACACTTGGTGGCATCTGCCTTTTGGTGCTGTATGGACAGGGCAGTGCAAAAAGCAGACTTGTAAGGACTGAGCATGTGTAAGTGACCCATGAGATCACATGCAGGTCAGCAGGCGGGCAGTGCCACGGACAGGGCGTCTTCAGGACAGGTGTGTCCACTGCTGTGTGGGGCTGGAACTGACTGTGTGAAGGAGCTTTGGCATGCTCAGGTAGACCTGGTTCTGCCCACCATGCACCCCCTGGCAGTCTCCTTGCCTCATGTGGCCAGGGCCAGGGGCAGCATACTGGGCACCAGTACAAGTGGTCACTGCCCCAAGTGCCCAGGTCTCTTCAGATCTCCCTGAACGGAGTCACCTGGGGGGAAAGTCAGCAGGGTGAGGGGTGAGTGGGGAGGGGTCCTCAATATAACTGGGGTCCTCTGGCCCTTGAGTCCCTTGGCCAGGCTGCTGGGGTCTCCAGCAACATGGAGTCTGCCTGAGCTTGGCTCAAGGGGTCCCAAGAGGCCAGCTGTACCACAGGCCTGACATGCTGCTGGACCCTCTCCCCGCTTCCTGCTCTTCATAGGGTCAGTTTGGTGGTGGTGGGGCTGTCCAGACAGGCCTCCGTATCCTACCCAGTCAAGCAGCTACACAGGACTGCGTCTGTGGAGAGAGAGCTGCCCATCTGTCTCCAGCCCTCCGCCCTTGTCTCTGACCTTCGCAAGCCTGTCTTGTCCAGTCTCCTCCTCATAGCCTGACCCTGTCTTACTACGCTGGGTTCCTGTGCAGCCAGCAGGAGGGCTGGCAGGATAGGGACAGCAGTTCCACAAGCTCCGAGTTCTGGGACCATCCCACCCCTCACAGAAAGGGAAGAAGGGAAACTGAGGACACAGCACAGAGCGGTGTGGCCAGCAATGGCCAAGCCCAGGCTGTTCATGCCCAGCTTTCTCCAGAATTACCCAGTCTCCTCACACCTGTCCAGGGTCAGAGAATGCAGCTGTCCATCTTAGGGCAGAGGAAACACTTCCTGAGGACAGGGGTCTGAGTGTGCTCTGTGCTCCAGGGGTGATCTGGAACTTGGGCTCAGAGCTCAGACTTTCTGGGTCAGTGTGGAAGAGCATTTGTCCAGCGCTCTTAGCTGTCCTCCTGCTGGGGGCAGGCTGTGCACAGGAGGGACATGGACATGGTCTCAGCTCTAGTGGACCCTCCAGCCATTCCTGGATCTTCAGTTCATTGGCCACGCATGTCTCCTGGGGCCGCTGTAACAAGTGATCACAAACTGGTGGCTTGAAAAAGACAGGCATTTGTCCTATTGCAGTCCAGGGGGACTCAAGTCTGAACTCGGGAGATGGAAGGGTCGGTCCCTCCTGGGGCTCCTGGCAGGAAATTCACCTCATCCAGCTTCTGTCCTCCTCTGATGTCCTGTGAGCCCCACGTCTCTGTGCCCTTCTCTTGTAAGGACATTTGTCCTTGCACAAGTCCCCTCCCCTGGATACTTCCAGAAGACAGCTGGTCCTTGCACGAGTCCCCACCCCCGGATTCTTCCAGAAGACAGCTGGTCCTTGCACGAGTCCCCACCCCCGGATTCTTCCAGAAGACAGCTCTGGTCCTTGCACTAGTCCCCACCCCTGGAGATTCTCCCAGAAGACAGCTGGTCCTTGCACTATTCCCCACCCCCAGAGATTCTCCAAGAAGACAGCTGGTCCTTGCACTAGTCCCCACCCCTGGAGATTCTCCCAGAAGACAGTTGGTCCTTGCACTAGTCCCCACCTCTGGAGATTCTCCCAGAAGACAGCTGGTCCTTGCACTAGTCCCCACCCCTGGAGATTCTCCCAGAGGACAGCTGGTCCTTGCGGGAGTCCCCACCCCTGGAGATTCTCCTAGAGGACAGTTGGTCCTTGCACTAGTCCCCATTCCTGGAGATTCTCCCAGAAGAGAGTTGTCCTTGCGCGAGTCCCCACCCCCGGATATTCTCCGAGATGACAGCTGGTCCTTGCACTAGTCCCCATCCATGGAGATTCTCCTAGAAGACAGCTGGTCCTTGCACTAGTCCTCACCCCTGGAGATTCTCAAAGAAGACAGCTGGTCCTTGCACTAGTCCCCACCCCTGGAGATTCTCTGAAAGGACAGTTGGTCCTTGTACTAGTCCCCACCCCCAGATATTCTCCCAGAAGACAGCTGGTCCTTGCACTAGTCCCCACCCCTGGAGATTCTCCCAGAAGACTGCTGGTCCTTGCAGTAGTCCGCATCCCTGGAGATTCTCCCAGAAGACAGTTGGTCCTTGCACTAGTCTCCACCCCTGGAGATTCTCCCAGAAGACAGTTGGTCCTTGCACTAGTCCCTACAACCCTGAGATTGTCCCAGAAGACAGCTGGTCCTTGCACTAGTCCCAGGAACCCAGAGATTCTCCCAGAAGACAGTTGGTCCGTGCACTAGTCCCCACCCCCGGATATTCTCCCAGAAGACAGCTGGTCCTTGCACTAGTCCCCACCCCCGGATATTCTCCCAGAAGACAGTTGGTCCTTGCACTAGTCCCCACTCCCGGATATTCTCCCAGAAGACAGCTGCTCCTTGCACTAGTCCCCACTCCCGGATATTCTACCAGAAGACAGCTGGTCCTTGCACTAGTCCCCACTCCCGGATATTCTACCAGAAGACAGTTGGTCCTTGCACTATTCTCCACCCCCGGAGATTGTCCCAGAAGACAGCTGGTCCTTGCACTAGTCCCCACCCCTGGAGATTCTCCCAGAAGACAGTTGGTCCTTGCACTAGTCCCTACAACCCAGAAATTCTCCCAGAAGACAGCTGGTCCTTGCACTAGTCCCCACCCCTGGAGATTCTCCCAGAAGACAGCTGGTCCTTGCACTAGTCCCTACAACCCGGATATTCTCCCAGAAGACAGCTGGTCCTTGCACTAGTCCTCACCCCTGGAGATTCTCCCGGAAGACAGCTGGTCCTTGCACTAGTCCCCACCCCTGGAGATTCTCCCAGAAGACAGCTGGTCCTTGCGGGAGTCCCCACCCCTGGAGATTCTCCCAGAAGACAGCTGGTCCTTGCGGGAGTCCCCACCCCTGGAGATTCTCCCAGAAGACAGCACCCATAGGTCGGATTAGGCTTGGACTTGTCTTTTGGGGGCTGCCACTCATCGTGCTGCACCAGCCCGGACTCTCAGTGGTCACGCTTTCCCTAGAGCAGGCAGGGTGAGCTGCTTGTCTAACAGGCAGCTGGATGGGCAGGAGTTTCACTCTGTGCCAGGTCATCCCTCAGGGCCAGCGAAGGCCTCTGTGATGCCCATGTATCGATACCCGCAGGCGGGAAGGTCCTGTTCCCTCACTTGCTGGATGGGCAGGGCCTGCTCCCACTGGGCTCTGTGTACCGTCCACAGGGCCCTGTCAGTGGGCCCTGAACCTGGGCTAGGTGGTGGCCTTAGGAACTCCAGGCTGGGCATCCTGGGGGCCCCTGGGCTGAAGTGGTGCCTGGCTTCCCCACAGAAGCCCACATGTGGCTATGGGGATCTGATGGTGTGGTTCAGAGTGGACAGTGTCTCACCAAGGGCCTGCCCCAAGGCCAGGTCATGGTCACATCTATCGGGCACCACATGGGTACATTCTCACAGCGTCTTCTCTCTGACAACCTCGGGGCAGACAGCACACCTGAGAGCTGACCTTAACTTCTGCATGAAGATGGGACCGATGACGTCCCTGATGGGCAGTGTCCCCTGCTGCTGGAAGTGGGCGGGCCTTGCTCTGGAGAGGGAAGGACTGTAGATGGCCTCCCAGAGCTGCTCAGGAGGGCGGGGCTGTGCCTACACCTGGCAGGCAGGGGCACCGCCTCAGGGATACCACCCTGGGAGAGGCTTCTGGGCCGGAGACCCTCAAGCCCCATTCTCCAGGCCCCAGTCAGCCTTCCCCACTGTCCAGGGAAGAGGCAGTCCCCAGCTGGCACCTCTGCCTGCCCAATCACCCAGCTTGTCAGCTCACCCCAAGGTCATGGAAATGGGTCACCGAGCTGGCTGTGCACGAAACCAAACTGCCCACCCATAGGGACAGCAGTGCTTTGGGCCAGGGCATCTGCCCTCTCAGGTTCACATCTCTGTCCAGGGAACCTGCGACTAGAGACCCTATGGCCGTGGGCTGAGGTAGCCGCCCACCTCGCCTCCGCTGTCCATGCCGTCATGGCCTGCTGCAGCTGAGCTGGGAGCCCTGGGATGGGGTCAGCTCAGCGAGGCCCCAGCTGAGACAACGACAGAGGGAAGACGGAGGGGTCCCCTCACACACCCCTGCTTGGCCCTGGGAGACCCATGACGGAGGCAGAGAGTCCCTGGGGCCGGTGAGCGAGGCAGCCATCCCCCCTGCAGGAGGAGTGGTCATGCTGCCCAGACCCAGCTGCCCTGAGCATCCTGGCCCCGCCTTGGCCCATGGTGGGAGCAGTGGGGTGTGGGGAGCTGTGTGGCCTGGCCCTGAGTCCAGGGACATCTTGCCCCCCAGGACATTCCTCACCCACTCCTGACCTGGACCTTGGCAGAGGCTCCTGGGGTCACGGGAGGTCCCTGGGCCTGGCTCTGTGGTGCTATGACTGACCCTACCCACCACTTGAGGGTTCAAGGTGTTCCAGAGGCTCCCCAGCCTTGCTGTCCTGCTAGCCAGGAACCCCAGTGGCCGCCCAGTCTTGCCAGCCAGAGGCCCACTGGGCCCCACTCCCACGCAAGGCAGGGTGGGTGACAGGGACCTCCTGGTTCAGGGTCTGATGAGTCGAGGGCACCTCCGGTGAAGGACGTGGTGCACATGCAGCCCTTACTCAAGGACAGCACACTGCCAGCTGCCCAGCGCCCGTCCACACTGTCCTGGACCGGATCACAAGCTGCTGCAGATGGTCATGTGATCGTAAGTGAGTTGGGCAGTCACACCTGCCACCAGCCGAGGCCCTGCCCAAGTCCAAGAGCCCACAGGTCAGCAGGGAGCAGGGTGCTGGTGGGGCAGGGGCCCAGGGAGTCCTTGTGTGCAGGGGACTGGGCTGAGAGGCCCACCCCTGCTCTGTGACTCACCTCTCCAGTCCAGGCCTGCTGCTCACCCTGGCTGTCCCCAAGGGAGGCTTCTACACAGGTGTCCCTCTGGCTGCCTGTGCCCCCTCTGTCCCCACGTGTCCCTCTGCCCAAGCCACACTGGCACTCTGAGCTAGTCTGAGGTCCCCCTGAGGTTTGCAGGCAGGGGTCGGTGGGGACTCTTGGGATGCCACCAGTAGGGCTGAGGGACAGGTCGAGCTGCCGACGCTGAGCCATGGACCCTCATGGGGCAGTGTCAGTGGGGGTGAGCTGTGACCTTGGGCACGGCCACTCCCCAGCGAGGGTGACCAGTCCCTCAGGCTTGAGCTCAGTGACCTTTGTCCTGGTGGGGGTGGGGGGCCTCTGGCGGCCTGGGAGCGCCTTCTCCCCGCTCTCTTCCTGCTGCCGTACCCAGGCTCACGCTGGCCGGCCTGGCCCTGGAGGGCGCGGGGCGGGTGGGCTTCCTGCTGTCCTGCACTCAGCCTGTGACTGGGGAAACTGGCCTCCAGCCGTTGCCTGATGTCAGCACCCTGCTCGGAGCTGGAGCGCCACGGCCAAGAGCCCAGAGCGGGGCTCCATGCTGGACACCCGCCTCCATCCCGCGCACGGACTCTTCCCTGGCTGCTGATGTGGACAGGAGGCGTCCCCCAGGGCCACTGTTCTATACTAGACCAGGCTCCAAAATGACCCTTGCCTGTGGGGTGCCGGGAGGGGGCCTCAAAATCCTTTCCGCCCTCCATTGGGCAAAGGGGCCGGGCCTGGGCCCTGGCCTTGCTGGACACCCAGGAGTGGCCCCTGACCTGTCCCTTATCTAGGCTCCTCTTGGGCGTGGCTGTGCTGGCAGCAGATAAGTAGATTAGCGAGGTGTGCGCCCTCAGGTGCAGGGCCTGGGCCTTATCGAGGCCAGGATGTTGTCTCAGGTGGAGCCAGGCGGGCCCAGGTGAGGAGGGCGTTCCCTGGCTACTAAGCAGAGCTCTGCCCAGCTCCCGCCGTGGCCGGGGAGGCTGGGGGCCAGGCCAGGGTCCTGCTGTCCAGTTCTTGTGGGGCCCTGAGGGCAGGGGTGGAGGGGAGCCAGGTGTGGGTGCGGAGGCTCCTTCTGGTCCTGGGGGTCCCCACATGCGGAGCACCGACGAAGGTCAAGGGGGCCAGTGGGGGGCCTTGGGCACCAGTGTCTGCGGCTGGGCCTGGGCCCCCAGGACTGAGACCGTCCCCACCGTCTCTGGCCGGGTCTCAGAGAGGATCCCACCGATGGGGTTGGACGCGTCTTAGAGGCTCACTCCTAGCTAGACCCCATCTCAGGCAGGTCAGCGCCTCAGGGACACCCAGCCACAGAGGAGAGCGAAGTAGCGAGGCACTTGTACGAGAGCACAGTTGCTGGGGAAGGGTCCCGCTCACGAGGCGGGGCAGGACAGGAGAGTGCGGTGGGCCCAGTGAGGAGGGCCAGGCTGTGGGGAGGCCTTGGGGCCCGGGCGCATCTGGAGAAGCCCAGGGTGCTGGGTGGGGAACTTGGGGGGTCTGGCACAGAGGCTAGGGGATGGGGTGGGGTGGACACAGACCACAGCTGCCTGAACCCACTCAGCTGCCGGGCCCCAGAGCCCCGTCCCACCTTGCCCACAGCCGGCGGCTTCCCTCCTGAGGCCTGGACCCGGCAAGGGTCTCCCAGGCACCTTCTCTCCTCCTCACTCAGCCTTCTCTTCAGGTTCCTGCCCAGCCCCTCCCAACCTCACGTCCACCTGTGCAGGTCCTGCTGTGTGCCAAGACCACTCTGTGAAGCCCCCACCCTCAGCAGGAAGTGCAGCCTGCCCTGTTGCTCCATCCTGGTCCTTCAGAGGGACCCACGGCCTCCTGGTCTGTCCCTCTGGTTGGTGGGCCCAGGGCCCCAAGGCTGGCCAGGAGCCAGGGTGCAGGAGCGGGGAAGGCAAACACCCCTTTGTGTGCAGCCTCCTCTTGTGCACCAGGCACTCTGGGGACAAAAGCTGGGGGCTGAGGAGCCCCACAGTCTAGACAGCCAGCCCCACCCTGGGGCAGGGGAGAGGGCACCCCACAAAGAGGCAGAAGCCGTCTGGGCAGGGCATGCTGGCCCCTGGGCCACAGAGGCGAAGGCAGCGAGGCTGTGGGAGGAGCTCCATGCAGCCCTGGCTGGGGCCTGAGCCCGTGGGGACCGCACAGGCCCTGGGCACCTGCTGAGGGGCCAGAGGAGGGACAGCTGAGCCTGTGGTCCTGGCTGAGGCCAGGTCCTGCTGCCTCTCTTTCTAAAGCCAGGTCTTCAGTCCTCCTGTCTGCGAGGAGTAGGTCAGCATCAGGGAAGCTTGACCAGAGCTCTCCTGCAGCCCTCCCCCTCCTCCCTCCCTCCCCTGCCCGCCCTCCCTCCTTCCCTCCCCCACCCTTCTTCCTTCTCCCCTCCCTCCCTCCGTTCCTCCCTCCTCCCCTGCCCTCCCTCCCTCCCCCTCCCTCCCTCCCTCCTCCTCCCTCTCTCTCCCTCCCCCCCTCCCTTCCCCTGCCTCCCCTTCCCTTCCTCCCTCCCTCCCTTCCTCCCTCCCTCCTCCCCAGAACCCCCTGCAAGGCTAGTCAGACACAGCCTGCTTCCTGAGGTTCTAGAGAGACCCCTACAAAAATTCCAGCATGGGCTGCCAGCCTCAGAACTCCTCCAGCAGGGTGCACAATGGGGACTTGCGCTGAGAGGCTAGGGGTTGGGGACAAAGCCTGGAGTGTGGAGTGACGCCACTGCCCTGCTGTCTGGCTGCTGTCCACTAGCCACTGGTCCCTGGTGGCGTCCAGGGTCACCCAAGGTCTGCATCCCACTGCAGCCCAGGGAGCCGGGTGCACCTACGAGCTTCGGAGGCCTCCCTCCTATAACATAAAGCTGCTCCCCCACCCTCTACGCTGCAGCCATTTCTCCCCCTCCCATCTCACTACCTAGATGGTCAGTCTGTGAACATTCCGGCTGGTCATTGGTCCACTAGTCAGCCTGCGAGTCTCCTTCTCAGTCATTGGTACCTTGTTAGCCTGCAGAATCCCCCTACTTAGGAGAAGCTCCTGGCCATTCTCTCTCTCTCTCTCTCTCTCCCAGCCCTGAGTGGACGCTCTGGTCATCTGCCTAATAAAATCTCTGGTGTGAGTTCCCGCGTCTGGAGTGGCTTTCTGGGTGCTGGCGCTGGACTGGGCACCCCAGAGTGCTTGCTCCCCTGGATTCAAGAGTCTGAGCTGCCTTGGGCCCCGAGCTGAGCTGCATTTTTCTTACACCTCCCCCCTCGTGGCCTGTGTCACTGTGCACACTGGTCCTGCCCGAGGAGGGCCCCCTGGCCTCCCCAGCCCAGGCGCACATGCCTGAGGGACACTCAGCGCCCTCCCCCTTCCTGTGTCCTCAGTCTGGGCGCTGGCTGTGCACCCGTGAGCAGCTCGGCCCCTGGCCCTGTTACCCACCATCTGGCCCCAGCAGTGTCCCCTGGGCCCAGCCTGGGCCTGGAAATGCTCCCAGTGGTCCTGCTCCCTGGGCCGGGGAAGAGCCCCGGCTGGCTTGGCACTGTCCTGCTGCGGGAGCCTGGGGTGGATCTTGGCTGCTTTAGGTCACAGACGTTTAAGTAACTGACAGATTTCCAAACCAACCGGTGAAAAAGGGGACCCATGGGTCCGCTCCAGCGGAGAGTTCCCAGGAGGCCACAGCCATGCCTAGCAAGCAGACTCCCAGCTGCCATGGGCCCATGAAAAGATTCACAGAAAGCTGCAGGGCAGAGAAGCACTGCTCAAAACAGCAAGGCTGAGAGAGAGGAGGCTGCCATGCGAGGCTGCCTCAGCCTTTGAGGAGTGGCCCTATCAGACACGCACAGAGAAGGACCTCTGTGTTCAAGCCTGGCTAGCGACCAGGAGTGGACGGCATCGGAGGGGACTCCGCCCTTGACAAAGCAAGAGGACGAGCTGAGAGCCACAAGGTGCTTCCCTCCGAGCCTCCCAGCGAGCAGGCACCAGGGAGAGAGCTCAGCCCTGAGGCAGCAGCTCGCTGGCAGAGCAGACTGAGGTCAACTCCGTGTCACCAGACAGGCTGGAAATTAGGAGAAATCATGGAAAGGATCCTTGAGTGACTAGTGACATACAGGATGACCCTACACCTCTGAGTCAAAGGAACATAAGGAGCTTATGTTGGCCACAGGGAGCTGCTGGACCTATCCGGGCTTTCCACTGAATCTCAGTTGAGGGCACCTCAGGAAGAGCACCATAGCCAGGACAAAGAGCTAGGTCCACGGATGAGGGCACCACCAAGAGAGCCCCAGACAGTGCGCCCCAGAGGGATCCTCCCAGGGTCAGGCTGGTCCATCGACAATGTGACTACCGGTTGGAAGAGAACCTGCCCTCCTGCCGAGGATAATGGCCTGGGTTCTCTAGAGTGGATCAGGCACCAAGTCCAGGGCCCAGAAAGACCGTCAGGTAGGATGACGTGACGCACAGCCAAGAAGAGAGCAATCAGCAGACGCGCCCACAGAGACCCACAGGTTGGAATCAGTGCAAAGCAGCTGTTAGAAACACACCGAGTAACTCACAAGGGAAAGCGAATGAAGGAGAAAAGAGATGGGGAGCTTCAGGAGAGAGTTGGAAACTCTGAAAAAGAACCCAAAGGAAATCCTGAACAGAAAGCCAATAGGCAAAACTCAGAAGCCCAATATTTGAAATAAAATAGTTACTGAATGGACTTGACAGGAAATTGAGAACTACAGATAGACCTGAAGACAGTTCAGTAGAAATGAACCACAGTGATTTTTTTTAAAGACTGGTAAAATAATATTAAGTTGTCAGAAGGAGAAGAAAAGGAATAGAGGGTGGAAAAGATGAAAGAAAAAAAGTAAGTGTTTTCAGATTTGACTAACCTCCAACCCTGAGAAACAGACTCAAAGTGAGGTAAGCACAAAGGAGCAGTACCTACACATGGGATAGGCAGGTTGCTGCGAAAAGAAAAGGCCAAAGACAACCTTTAGAGCAGCCAGGAACCACCCAGAACACAAAGGAAACAATTATAACAGGGTGAATATGGAGCCGATCAATTGTTTAAAATCACATTAAATGTAAGTGAACTAAATACTTTATTGAAATGCAGAGATTTCCAGGTTGGATCAAAAAGCAAGACCCAATGTTCTGTGATATAGGTACATCTGCCAAAGATTTTCAAATATTAACTTTAAATGTATTGAGTTTATTATACTAAATATACTTCAGTAAATTTATTTTAAAAGAAAAAACAATGGGTCACTGAAAGGAGAGCAGGCAAAGAGCAACTCAGGAGCGAAGAGCAGGGGGACCTGCAGATAAGTGTGGGCCAGACCAGGACCCAACCAGGCCAGAAGGCGCTGCCCCTGAGCGATGCGGCTGCCTGGCCCCGCCGCCGTCCTCGTGGGACTGGATCCATGGGATCACGTTGTAGAGGGAGACTCCCCAGCAGTGAGGACCCAGCCACACAGAAGCGGGGCTCGGACAGAGGTGGAGGGGCTGGGAGAAGCAGGCCCTCACCGCTGTCAAGGCCCAGGGCCAGCAAGTGTTTACTGAGGCTGTCCTGTGAGTCCAGGCCCTGGAGGGCGCGTGTGAGCCAGTGCTGACACGGATCCCATCTCAGCAAGAGGATGGAGTGGGTTGTACCTGGGAACACAGCTGGGGCCTGGGGTGATCCTACCCCCCTGGGGTAGCCCTGTGGCCACTTCACAGAGTGCAGGGAGCACAGTCTCGGGAGAGCCCAGAGGGCTGGGTCTTCCTGTAGTGAGGGGTCCTGAGCGAATGTTCACAGCAAAACCTGGGAAGGCGGGGTAGGAGGCCAGCAGGAAGCAGCTTCCCCTCCACACCCAGAGCTGCGCTGGCTGAAACCCACACTTGAGGGCTCAGGAAGCCTCTGCCAGGCTCAAAGGAGAGAGGACCTGACGGAGAGGAAGACGCAAAGCCCAGCTGCACAGGCGCAGACCAGAGGGAGGGGTGGGCAGCCGGGCCAGGGTGCCGTCGTGGGGAGAGGCCCTGGGCAGGAGTGGGCCTGGTTGGGAGCAAGGGGTGCTCGCCTGGAACCTGTGAGCAGGGCGGGTGGCTGGGGTGCAGGAGGGTGGCCCAAGTCGAGGGAAGCAGCAGCCAGGGGACGGTATCACAGCTGTGGTGTGGCGGGTCTGCCCTGCGTCCTTCCCTCTACCTGCAGCTAAACCCAGCCTGTGTGGGTGGAGGCAGAGGGCGGGTGGCTGGCAGCTCCATCCCAGACGGCTCCCTGGGCTTGGGTTTTGCCTCTGGTATCCGGGATGGAGCTGATGACAGGGGAGCGAGGAGGAGAGAGACCCTGCACTCTAGAGCCACGGTGGTCAGGAAAGGTCAGCCCGGCAAAACTGGAGGGCTCTGGAGTCACTGCAGAACGGCAGGGGCAGTGGGGATCAACGCCACACATTCGGGGGGCTTCCTGTGCCTGGCAGACTCTCCAAGGGGGCATGAGGGAGCTCGCTCTCCTCGTCTGTCCCCACCCCACTCAGGACAGCGAGGCCCAGCAGGAAGTCAGGACTTTGACCACCACTCAGTGGTGGGACAGGTGGGCCCTATGAGAGGCTCCCTCTCCCCAGCCTGGCCAGGAAGGTCCACGAGGCCCACGGGGGCAGAGGTCCCCACCCCTGCAGGGAGCACCCCCAGGTGTCGCGAGAGGGCCTGTGCAGAGCGGACACTCACCCTAGCTAGAGGAGGACAGCTGAAGAGGGTCAAGATCCAAGCCTCACAGCAGCATCCAGAAGGTCCAGGTTTCATAAAAAGGCTCCACATCCCAGAACCAGGAGCATCGCAAGCCCGAGGCGGTCAGCAGAGGCCAGAGCTGAGATGAAAGCAGCCCCCGCAAAGAGGCCCGGATGGTCAACACCAACAGACTGAGAAATGAGGCCTTCTCAAGAAGAACTGGCCCGTCCCGGTAGAGAAACAGAGCGCTGAGGAGAACCAGAGGAAAATCAGAGCCGAAATCACGAGAATTAAAATGATAAAAAGCAAAGACAAACCCCAGGGGAGGGGCCCAAAGACAGGCTGGAGGGAAAGAAGCCCAGAGTGGGGATCGGTGTGATGGAGGCCAGAGCAGCAGGCCGGCCCCGTCCCTGGCCAGCAGAGGGGTCGGCCAGCCGGGTCGGGGTGGTGGGAACGAGGCTTTGACACTGGTGCCCGAGAGGCTATGGCTTGGGGTGTCCCCAAAGCCCGTGTGCCAGGCTTGGTCCCAGGGCGGCTCTGCAGGAGGAGAGAGGCCTGCGTGAGGCCAGACCTGGTGGAGGCCTTGGGGGGCTGGCGTGGGCCCCTGAGGGATGAAAGGGCCCGCCCTGTCCCCCCTCTCTCTTCCGCTTCCGCCACCACGTGCCTTGGCACCCCAGGGCCTCAAGCAGCAGGGCCAGTGGATCACAACTGGGCCTACAAACTGTGAACCAAAACAAACCTTATCTCTTTGTAAGTCACTTATCTCAGGAATTCGTCACATTGACGCAAAGCTGACTAACATGGAGAAGGGACAGGGCAGGGCTGGGAAGGCAGGGGGATGCCAGGGGAGGAACGTCCCCAAAGGCCAGAACACGCTTGCGTGAACCCCAACCGGGATAACCCCAAGCAAGCCGCTCCCAGAGGCGTCTGTGTGTGGGCGCAGAGAAGGGTCGAAGGCACAGGATGCGGCATCTCCCCCACAGCGGAAGGAGCCCTGGACTGACAGGAGACCACCGTCAAGGCCAAGGGGAGGGACCCGTGTCCCAGGACTGGCAGAGAGGAATGGGCAGCCCAGGACGCTGCACAGGCCTCCGGCAGAGTGAGGGCCAGCCAAGACACCCTGGGGAGGAAGGCTCAGAACCGTCCCAGGGAGTCCAGGAGCCGGCAGGCACAGCAGAGGTGTCCACTGCTGGCCAAAGCCAGCAGGGATGCAGAGGAGCCAAGCGTGGTCAGCCAGCAGCACCGAGGAGCCCGGCTAGTGCAGACAGGCAGCAGCAGAATTCGGCAATCACTCTTTTTTAAAAAAGTATTTTATTTGTTCTTTTCGGGCATACATGAGAGTGGAGCCATTTTGACATGTTGCGCACACGTGGGGTACAACTGCCCATTCTGTGGTTGGACAGGACGTGGAGTTTCACAGAGGAAAGTGATGTCCAGTTCACCCAGCTGCCTCTCCAACCCCATCCGCTCCCTCCACTCCCCTGTGTCTGTCCAGGGAGCTTCCATCACCCACCCTGCTTACTGAGGGCTGGCACCCACACAGCAGAGAGTACATCCGGCCTTTGGTTTGGGGCATTGGCTTATTTCACTTATTATTTCAGGACAGTCTCCAGCTCCAGCCATTTACCTGCAAGTCAACGATCACCTTTATACGCCTCCAGGAAGCCATGGCCATGGCCTCGCCTGTGATCCCAGGGCCTCAGGAGGCTGAGGCAGGAGCATCGCAAGTTCCAGGCCAGCCTTGGCCCCTACACCAGGCCCAGACTCAAAATAGAAAGTAAAGAGGGCTGGGCGGTGGCTCAGTGGTAGAACGCCCCTGGGTTCCATCCCAGGGCCCCAAACAAAACAAAACAAAACACTCAGGAAAACAGGGAAGTTCCTCAGTGAGATGAAGAACATGGACCAGAGCACAACAAAGACCAAACAGCCCGCACTCTCCACCCCAAACAAGACACCAGAGCCAGCGTGAGTTCAGGAAGGGGAAGGGGGCTAGATGCCCACCCAGGGGTGAATCCGGCCCTACACTGGCCACGTGGCGCCGTCGCCGGCATGAAATGCCACCCTCTGCAGGGAAGGCACCCTGCACACACATGCTGAGCACCAGGAGCGCCAGCGGAGGAGGGGGAGGTCTGCAAGAGCGGGGGTCTGCTCAAGGCGGGGGACGCACGCGGCCAAGGTCGTATGCTCCCCAGGTGGGTCAACGTGGCTCCCCTCGAGATCCCAGCACGAGTTCCTGTAGACGGAGACAAGGTCCTTCTTAAATCCATAGGGAGAGGCGGGGCCTAGAACCGTGAGCTGGTCTGTTTCCTGTCCCTGCAGCAGAATCCGCAGCCAGTCAGCTTATAAAGAGAGGAGGTCGCTCAAGCAGGTTCCAGTCTGGTCTGCTGCGGGTCTGGTCCAGGTGGCCCTTCCTGGCTGAGCGTGTGCTGGAGCAAAGCTGCTTGCCATGGGGCCAGGAAGCAGCGTGGGAGGGTGCCAGGTGGACACGCTGGCCACCAGCCCCGTCCAGGGCACAGGGCACCCCCACATGCTGGAGCAGCCTGAAGGTCCTTGGCTGGACAGTGGATGGACCATGAGGCCTCGTGGGGTGGACCTGACCAGAACAGGAAGGTGCAAACTACAAGATGTGATGCAGAGCGAGGGAGCAGACCCCAAGGTCACCTGTGGTGTGCTCTACAAAGTCCAACTCCAGACAGCAGCAGCACAGGCCACCGGGCAGGGTGTGGGCGTGAGCCGGGGTGGGGACAGCGTCCTCCTGGTGGTGGGCTGCTACCTTCCCCAGTTGCTAAGGAGCCGAGGAAGGGTCTGCCATTGGCATAAGCAGTTGCTCACGTGTCCACCATCTTGCTGGTGCTCCTGTTGCCCACAAATGCAGACTGACCACGTGAACCTTCTCAGGCCCCAGGGGAGGAAGCGAACGATGGGACAGGACCTAAGCACAGCAGGGACTCCATGACAAGAGAAAACAGCATCACAGGGCCTGGCCCTTTGGACCTGCAGAGGGCCAGTGAACTAACTGGGGTAGTAGCTGAGGTAGTACCTGGGGGACTCCCTGGGACACTGAATGGGGGACGCCCATTCTTGGAAGACTGTCTGGGGAACTATCTGGAGGATTGTCTGGGGGACTGTCTGGAGGACTGTCTGGAGGACTATCTGGGGGACTGTATGGGGGAATGTCTGGAGGACTGTCTGAAGGACTGTCTGGGGGACTGTCTGTAGGACTGTCTGGAGGACTGTATGGGGGACTGTCAGGAAGACTGTCTGGGGGACTGTCTGGGGGAGTGTCTGGAGGACTGTATGGGGGACTGTCTGGGGGACTGCCTGGAGGAATGTTTGTAGGACTGTCTGGGGGACTGCCTGGAGGACTGTCTGGAGGACTGTCTGGAGGACTGTCTGGGGGACTGTCTGGGGGACTGTCTGGAGGACTGTCTGAAGGACTGTCTGGGGGACTGTCTGGAGGACTGTCTGGAGGACTGTATGGGGGACTGTCAGGAACACTGTCTGGGGCACTGTCTGGGGGAGTGTCTGGAGGACTGTATGGGGGACTGTCTGGGGGACTGTCAGGGGGACTGTCTGGGGGACTGCCTGGAGGACTGTCTGGGGGACTGTCTGGAGGACTGTCTGGAGGACTGTCTGGGGGACTGTCTGGGGGAATGTCTGGAGGACTGTCTGAAGGACTGTCTGGGGGACTGTCTGTAGGACTGTCTGGAGGACTGTATGGGGGACTGTCAGGAAGACTGTCTGGGGGACTGTCTGGGGGAGTGTCTGGAGGACTGTATGGGGGACTGTCTGGGGGACTGCCTGGAGGAATGTTTGTAGGACTGTCTGGGGGACTGTCTGGAGGACTGTCTGGGGGACTGTCTGGAGAAATCTGGAGGACTGTCTGGAGGACTGTCTGGGGGACTGTCTGGAGGACTGTCTGGAGGACTGTCTGGGGAATGTCTGGGGGACTGTCTGGAGGACTGTCTGGGGGACTGTCTGGGGGACTGTCAGGAGGAATCAGGAGGACTGTCTGGAGGACTGTCTGGGGAATGTCTGGGGGACTGTCTGGAGGACTGTCTGGGGGACTGTCTGGGGGACTGTCAGGAGGAATCAGGAGGACTGTCTGGAGGACTGTCTGGGGGAGTGTCTGGAGGACTGTCTGGGGGACTGTCTGGGGGACTATCTGTAGTAATGTCTGGAGGACTGTCTGGGGGACTGTCTGGAGGACTGTCTGGAGGACTGTCTGGGGACTGACTGTGGGACTGTCTGGGGACTGTCTGGAGGACTGTCTGGAGTACTGTCTGGAGGACTGTCTGGAGGAATGTCTGGGGGACTGTCTGTAAGAATGTCTGGAGGACTGTCTGGGGGACTGTCTGGGGACTGTATGGAGGACTGTCTGGAGGACTGTCTGGAGGACTGTCTGGAGGACTGTCTGTAGTAATGTCTGGAAGACTGTCTGGAGGACTGTCTGGAGAACTCTCTGGAGGACTGTCTGGGGACTGTCTGGAGGACTGTCTGGGGATTGACTGTGGGACTGTCTGGGGACTGTCTGGAGGACTGTCTGGAAGACTGTATGGGGGACTGTCTGGGGGACTGTCTGGAGGACTGTCTGGAGGACTGTCGGAGGACTGTCTGGGGGACTGTCTGGGGACTGTATGGAGGACTGTCTGGAGGACTGTCTGGAGGACTGTCTGGAAGAATGTCTGCAGGACTGTCTGGAGGACTGTCTGGAGGACTGTCTGGAGGAATGTCTGGAGGACTGTCTGGGGGACTGTCTGTAGGAATGTCTGGAGGACTGTCTGGCGGACTGTCTGGAGGACTGTCTGGAGGACTGTCTGTAGTAATGTCTGGAGGACTGTCTGGAGGACTGTCTGGAGGACTCTCTGGAGGACTGTCTGGGGGCCTGTCTGGGGGCCTGTCTGGAGGAATGTCTGGAGGACTGTCTGGGGGACTGTCTGTAGGAATGTCTGGAGGACTGTCTGGGGGACTGTCTGGGGACTGTATGGAGGACTGTCTGGAGGACTGTCTGGAGGACTGTCTGGAGGACTGTCTGTAGTAATGTCTGGAGGACTGTCTGGAGGACTGTCTGGAGAACTCTCTGGAGGACTGTCTGGGGACCTGTCTGGGGGCCTGTCTGGAGGACTGTCTGGAGGACTGTCTCGGGGACTGTCTGAGGGACTCTCTGGAGGAATGTCAGGAGGACTGTCTGGAACTGTCTGGGGGACTGTCTGGAGGACTGTCTGGAGGACTGTATGGGGGACTGTCAGGAAGACTGTCTGGGGGACTGTCTGGGGGAGTGTCTGGAGGACTGTATGGGGGACTGTCTGGGGGACTGTCCGGGGGACTGTCTGGGGGACTGCCTGGAGGAATGTTTGTAGGACTGTATGGGGGACTGCCTGGAGGACTGTCTGGAGGACTGTCTGGAGGACTGTCTGGGGGACTGTCTGGGGGACTGTCTGGAGGAATCTGGAGGACTGTCTGGAGGACTGTCTGGGGGACTGTCGGGAGGACTGTCTGGAGGACTGTCTGGGGACTGTCTGGGGGACTGTCTGGAGGACTGTCTGGGGGACTGTCTGGGGGACTGTCAGGAGGAATCAGGAGGACTGTCTGGAGGACTGTCTGGGGGAGTGTCTGGAGGACTGTCAGGGGGACTGTCTGGGGGACTGTCAGGGGGACTGTCTGGGGGACTGTCTGGAGGAATGTCTGTAGGACTGTCTGGGGGACTGCCTGGAAAACTGTCTGGAGGAGTGTCTGGAGGACTGTCTGGGGGACTGTCTGGGGACTGTCTGGAGGACTGTCTGGAGGACTGTCTGGAGGAATGTCTGGAGGAATGTCTGGAGGACTGTCTGAAGGACTGTCTGGGAGACTGTCTGGAGGACTGTCTGGGGGACTGTCTGGGGGACTGTCTGGAGGAATCTGGAGGACTGTCTGGAGGACTGTCTGGGGGACTGTCTGGAGGACTGTCTGGAGGACTGTCTGGGGAATGTCTGGGGGACTGTCTGGAGGATTGTCTGAGGGACTGTCTGGGGGACTGTCAGGAGGAATCTGGAGGACTGTCTGGAGGACTGTCTGGGGGACTGTCTGGAGGACTGTCTGGGGGACTGCCTGGGGGACTGTCAGGAGGAATCTGGAGGACTGTCTGGAGGACTGTCTGGGGGACTGTCTGGAGGACTGTATGGAGGACTGTCTGGGGGAATGTCTGAGGGACTGTCTGGAGACTGTCTGGAGGACTGTCTGGAGGACTGTCTGGAGGACTGTCTGGAGGAATGTCTGGAGGACTGTCTGGAGGAATGTCTGGAGGACTGTCTGGAGGACTGTCTGGAGCACTGTCTGGGGAATGACTGGGGGACTGTCTGGGGGACTGTCTGGAGGACTGTCTAGAGGACTGTCTGGAGGACTGTCTGGAGAACTGTCTGGAGGACTGTCTGGAGGAATGTCTGGGGGACTGTCTGGGGGACTGTCTGTAGTACTGTCTGGAGGACTGTCTGTAGTAATGTCTGGAGGACTGTCTGGGGGACTGTCTGGGGGACTGTATGGAGGAATGTCTGGGGGACTGTCTGGGGGACTGTATGGAGGAATGTCTGGAGGACTGTCTGGGAGACTGTCTGGGGACTATATGGAGGACTGTCTGGAGGACTGTCTGGAGGACTGTCTGGAAGAATGTCTGCAGGACTGTCTGGAGGACTGTCTGGAGGACTGTCTGGGGGACTGTCTGTAGGAATGTCTGGAGGACTGTCTGGGGGAATGTCTGTGGGACTGTATGGAGGACTTTATGGAGGACTGTCTGGAGGACTGTCTGTAGTAATGTCTGGAGGACTGTCTGGAGGACTGTCTGGAGGACTCTCTGGAGGACTGTCTGGGGGCCTGTCAGGGGCCTGTCTGGAGGAATGTCTGGAGTACTGTCTGGGGGACTGTCTGTAGGAATGTCTGGAGGACTGTCTGGGGGACTGTCTGGGGACTGTATGGAGGACTGTCTGGAGGACTGTCTGGGGGACTGTCTGGAGGACTGTATGGAGGACTGTCTGGGGGAATGTCTGAGGGACTGTCTGGAGACTGTCTGGAGGACTGTCTGGAGGACTGTCTGGAGGACTGTCTGGAGGAATGTCTGGAGGACTGTCTGGAGGAATGTCTGGAGGACTGTCTGGAGGACTGTCTGGAGCACTGTCTGGGGAATGACTGGGGGACTGTCTGGGGGACTGTCTGGAGGACTGTCTAGAGGACTGTCTGGAGGACTGTCTGGAGAACTGTCTGGAGGACTGTCTGGAGGAATGTCTGGGGGACTGTCTGGGGGACTGTCTGTAGTACTGTCTGGAGGACTGTCTGTAGTAATGTCTGGAGGACTGTCTGGGGGACTGTCTGGGGGACTGTATGGAGGAATGTCTGGGGGACTGTCTGGGGGACTGTATGGAGGAATGTCTGGAGGACTGTCTGGGAGACTGTCTGGGGACTATATGGAGGACTGTCTGGAGGACTGTCTGGAGGACTGTCTGGAAGAATGTCTGCAGGACTGTCTGGAGGACTGTCTGGAGGACTGTCTGGGGGACTGTCTGTAGGAATGTCTGGAGGACTGTCTGGGGGAATGTCTGTGGGACTGTATGGAGGACTTTATGGAGGACTGTCTGGAGGACTGTCTGTAGTAATGTCTGGAGGACTGTCTGGAGGACTGTCTGGAGGACTCTCTGGAGGACTGTCTGGGGGCCTGTCAGGGGCCTGTCTGGAGGAATGTCTGGAGTACTGTCTGGGGGACTGTCTGTAGGAATGTCTGGAGGACTGTCTGGGGGACTGTCTGGGGACTGTATGGAGGACTGTCTGGAGGACTGTCTGGGGGCCTGTCTGGAGGAATGTCTTGGGGACTGTCTGGAGGAGTGTCTGGAGGACTGTCTGTAGTAATGTCTGGAGGACTGTCTGGAGGACTGTCTGGAGGACTGTCTGGAGGACTGTCTGGGGGACTGTCTGGGGGACTGTCTGTAGGAATGTCTGGAGGACTGTCTGTAGTAATGTCTGGAGGACTGTCTGGAGGACTGTCTGGAGGACTGTCTGGGGACTCTCTGGGGGACTGTCTGTAGTAATGTCTGGAGGACTGTCTGGAGGACTGTCTGTAGTAATGTCTGGAGTACTGTCTGGGGGACTTTCTGGAGGAATGTCAGGAGGACTGTCTGGAGGACTGTCTGTAGTAATGTCTGGAGGACTGTCTGTAGTAATGTCTGGAGGACTGTCTGGAGGACTGTCTGGAGGACTCTCTGGAGGACTGTCTGGAGGACTGTCTGGAGGAATGTCTGGGGGACTGTCTTGAGTACTGTCTGGAGGACTGTCTCAGCACAGTCTAGAGGAATGTCTGGAGGAATGTCTGGGGGACTGTCTGTGGGACTGTCTGGAGGACTGTCTGGACTACTGTCTGGAGGAATGTCTGGGGGACTGTCTGGGGGACTACTGGAGGACTGCCTGGAGGAATGTCTGGAGGACTGTCTGGAGGACTGTCTGGGGGACTGTCTGGAGGACTGCCTGGAGGAATGTGTGGAGGACTGTCTGGAGGACTGTCTGGGGGACTGTCTGGGGAACTGTCTGGGGAACTGTCTGAAGGACTGTCTGGCTGACTGTGTGGAGGAGTGTCTGGAGGAGTGTCTGGAGGACTGTCTGGGGGACTGTCTGGGGGACTGTCTGGAGGACTGTCTGGAGGAATGTCTGGGGGACTGTCTGGGGGACTGTCTGGAGGACTGCCTGGAGGACTGTCTGGAGGTCTGTCTGGGGGACTGTCTGTAGGACTGTAAGGAAGAATCTGGAGGACTGTCTGGAGGACTGTCTAAAGACTGTCTGGAGGAATGTCTAGGGGACTGTCTGGGGGACTGTCTGTAGGACTCTCAGGAGGAATCTGGAGGACTGTCTGGAGGACTGTCTGTAGTAATGTCTGGAGGACTGTCTGGAGGACTGTCTGGGGGACTGTCTGGAGTACTGTCTGGAGGACTGTCAGGAGGACCGTCTGTAGTAATGTCTGGAGGACTGTCTGGAGGAATGTCAGCAGGACTGTCTGGAGGACTGTCTGGGGGACTGTCTGGAGGAGTGTCTGGAGAACTGTCTGGGGGACTGTCTGGGGACTGTCTGGAGGACTGTCTGGAGGACTGTCTGGAGGACTGTGTGGAGGACTGTCTGTAGTAATGTCTGGAGGACTGTCTGGAGGACTGTCTGGAGGACTCTCTGGAGGACTGTCTGGGGACTTGTCTGGGGGCCTGTCTGGAGGACTGTCTGGAGGACTGTCTCGGGGACTGTCTGAAGGACTCTCTGGAGGAATGTCAGGAGGACTGTCTGGAGGACTGTCTGGGGGACTGTCTGGAGGACTGTCTGGAGGACTGTCTGGAGGACTGTCTGGGGGACTGTCTGAGGGACTGTCTGGAGGACTGTCTGGAGGACTGTCTGGAGTAATGTCTGGGGGACTGCTTGGGGGACTGTCTGGGGGACTGTCTGGAGGACGGTCTGAAGGACTGTCTCGGGAACTGTCTGGAGGAATGTCTGGGGGACTGTCTGGGGGACTGTCTGTAGGACTGTCAGGAAGAATCTGTAGGACTGTCTGGAGGACTGTCTGGAGGAATGTCAGGAGGACTGTATGGAGGACTGTCTGGGGGACTGTCTGGGGGACTGTCAGGAGGAATCAGGAGGACTGTCTGGAGGAATGTCAGGAGGACTGTATGGAGGACTGTCTGGGGACTGTCTGGAGGACTGTCAGGAGGAATCAGGAGGACTGTCTGGAGGACTGTCTGGGGGAGTGTCTGGAGGACTGTCAGGGGGACTGTCTGGGGGACTGTGAGGGGGACTGTCTGGGGGACTGTCTGGAGGAATGTCTGTAGGACTGTCTGGGGGACTGCCAGGAAAACTGTCTGGAGGAGTGTCTGGAGGACTGTCTGGGGGACTGTCTGGGGACTGTCTGGAGGACTGTCTGGAGGACTGTCTGGAGGAATGTCTGGAGGAATGTCTGGAGGACTGTCTGAAGGACTGTCTGGGAGACTGTCTTGAGGACTGTCTGGGGGACTGTCTGGGGGACTGTCTGGAGGAATCTGGAGGACTGTCTGGAGGACTGTCTGGGGGACTGTATGGAGGACTGTCTGGAGGACTGTCTGGGGAATGTCTGGGGGACTGTCTGGAGGACTGTCTGGGGGACTGTCTGGGGGACTGTCAGGAGGAATCAGGAGGACTGTCTGGAGGACTGTCTGGGGGAGTGTCTGGAGGACTGTCTGGGGGACTGTCTGGGGGACTATCTGTAGTAATGTCTGGAGGACTGTCTGGGGGACTGTCTGGAGGACTGTCTGGAGGACTGTCTGGGGACTGACTGTGGGACTGTCTGGGGACTGTCTGGAGGACTGTCTGGAGTACTGTCTGGAGGACTGTCTGGAGGAATGTCTGGGGGACTGTCTGTAAGAATGTCTGGAGGACTGTCTGGGGGACTGTCTGGGGACTGTATGGAGGACTGTCTGGAGGACTGTCTGGAGGACTGTCTGGAGGACTGTCTGTAGTAATGTCTGGAAGACTGTCTGGAGGACTGTCTGGAGAACTCTCTGGAGGACTGTCTGGGGACTGTCTGGAGGACTGTCTGGGGATTGACTGTGGGACTGTCTGGGGACTGTCTGGAGGACTGTCTGGAAGACTGTATGGGGGACTGTCTGGGGGACTGTCTGGAGGACTGTCTGGAGGACTGTCGGAGGACTGTCTGGGGGACTGTCTGGGGACTGTATGGAGGACTGTCTGGAGGACTGTCTGGAGGACTGTCTGGAAGAATGTCTGCAGGACTGTCTGGAGGACTGTCTGGAGGACTGTCTGGAGGAATGTCTGGAGGACTGTCTGGGGGACTGTCTGTAGGAATGTCTGGAGGACTGTCTGGCGGACTGTCTGGAGGACTGTCTGGAGGACTGTCTGTAGTAATGTCTGGAGGACTGTCTGGAGGACTGTCTGGAGGACTCTCTGGAGGACTGTCTGGGGGCCTGTCTGGGGGCCTGTCTGGAGGAATGTCTGGAGGACTGTCTGGGGGACTGTCTGTAGGAATGTCTGGAGGACTGTCTGGGGGACTGTCTGGGGACTGTCTGGAGGACTGTCTGGAGGACTGTCTGGAGGACTGTCTGGAGGACTGTCTGTAGTAATGTCTGGAGGACTGTCTGGAGGACTGTCTGGAGAACTCTCTGGAGGACTGTCTGGGGACCTGTCTGGGGGCCTGTCTGGAGGACTGTCTGGAGGACTGTCTCGGGGACTGTCTGAGGGACTCTCTGGAGGAATGTCAGGAGGACTGTCTGGAACTGTCTGGGGGACTGTCTGGAGGACTGTCTGGAGGACTGTATGGGGGACTGTCAGGAAGACTGTCTGGGGGACTGTCTGGGGGAGTGTCTGGAGGACTGTATGGGGGACTGTCTGGGGGACTGTCCGGGGGACTGTCTGGGGGACTGCCTGGAGGAATGTTTGTAGGACTGTATGGGGGACTGCCTGGAGGACTGTCTGGAGGACTGTCTGGAGGACTGTCTGGGGGACTGTCTGGGGGACTGTCTGGAGGAATCTGGAGGACTGTCTGGAGGACTGTCTGGGGGACTGTCGGGAGGACTGTCTGGAGGACTGTCTGGAGGACTGTGTGGAGGACTGTCTGTAGTAATGTCTGGAGGACTGTCTGGAGGACTGTCTGGAGGACTCTCTGGAGGACTGTCTGGGGACTTGTCTGGGGGCCTGTCTGGAGGACTGTCTGGAGGACTGTCTCGGGGACTGTCTGAAGGACTCTCTGGAGGAATGTCAGGAGGAATGTCTAGGGGACTGTCTGGGGGACTGTCTGTAGGACTCTCAGGAGGAATCTGGAGGACTGTCTGGAGGACTGTCTGTAGTAATGTCTGGAGGACTGTCTGGAGGACTGTCTGGGGGACTGTCTGGAGTACTGTCTGGAGGACTGTCAGGAGGACCGTCTGTAGTAATGTCTGGAGGACTGTCTGGAGGAATGTCAGCAGGACTGTCTGGAGGACTGTCTGGGGGACTGTCTGGAGGAGTGTCTGGAGAACTGTCTGGGGGACTGTCTGGGGACTGTCTGGAGGACTGTCTGGAGGACTGTCTGGAGGACTGTGTGGAGGACTGTCTGTAGTAATGTCTGGAGGACTGTCTGGAGGACTGTCTGGAGGACTCTCTGGAGGACTGTCTGGGGACTTGTCTGGGGGCCTGTCTGGAGGACTGTCTGGAGGACTGTCTCGGGGACTGTCTGAAGGACTCTCTGGAGGAATGTCAGGAGGACTGTCTGGAGGACTGTCTGGGGGACTGTCTGGAGGACTGTCTGGAGGACTGTCTGGAGGACTGTCTGGGGGACTGTCTGAGGGACTGTCTGGAGGACTGTCTGGAGGACTGTCTGGAGTAATGTCTGGGGGACTGCTTGGGGGACTGTCTGGGGGACTGTCTGGAGGACGGTCTGAAGGACTGTCTCGGGAACTGTCTGGAGGAATGTCTGGGGGACTGTCTGGGGGACTGTCTGTAGGACTGTCAGGAAGAATCTCTAGGACTGTCTGGAGGACTGTCTGGAGGAATGTCAGGAGGACTGTATGGAGGACTGTCTGGGGGACTGTCTGGGGGACTGTCAGGAGGAATCAGGAGGACTGTCTGGAGGAATGTCAGGAGGACTGTATGGAGGACTGTCTGGGGACTGTCTGGAGGACTGTCAGGAGGAATCAGGAGGACTGTCTGGAGGACTGTCTGGGGGAGTGTCTGGAGGACTGTCAGGGGGACTGTCTGGGGGACTGTCAGGGGGACTGTCTGGGGGACTGTCTGGAGGAATGTCTGTAGGACTGTCTGGGGGACTGCCAGGAAAACTGTCTGGAGGAGTGTCTGGAGGACTGTCTGGGGGACTGTCTGGGGACTGTCTGGAGGACTGTCTGGAGGACTGTCTGGAGGAATGTCTGGAGGAATGTCTGGAGGACTGTCTGAAGGACTGTCTGGGAGACTGTCTTGAGGACTGTCTGGGGGACTGTCTGGGGGACTGTCTGGAGGAATCTGGAGGACTGTCTGGAGGACTGTCTGGGGGACTGTATGGAGGACTGTCTGGAGGACTGTCTGGGGAATGTCTGGGGGACTGTCTGGAGGACTGTCTGGGGGACTGTCTGGGGGACTGTCAGGAGGAATCAGGAGGACTGTCTGGAGGACTGTCTGGGGGAGTGTCTGGAGGACTGTCTGGGGGACTGTCTGGGGGACTATCTGTAGTAATGTCTGGAGGACTGTCTGGGGGACTGTCTGGAGGACTGTCTGGAGGACTGTCTGGGGACTGACTGTGGGACTGTCTGGGGACTGTCTGGAGGACTGTCTGGAGTACTGTCTGGAGGACTGTCTGGAGGAATGTCTGGGGGACTGTCTGTAAGAATGTCTGGAGGACTGTCTGGGGGACTGTCTGGGGACTGTATGGAGGACTGTCTGGAGGACTGTCTGGAGGACTGTCTGGAGGACTGTCTGTAGTAATGTCTGGAAGACTGTCTGGAGGACTGTCTGGAGAACTCTCTGGAGGACTGTCTGGGGACTGTCTGGAGGACTGTCTGGGGATTGACTGTGGGACTGTCTGGGGACTGTCTGGAGGACTGTCTGGAAGACTGTATGGGGGACTGTCTGGGGGACTGTCTGGAGGACTGTCTGGAGGACTGTCGGAGGACTGTCTGGGGGACTGTCTGGGGACTGTATGGAGGACTGTCTGGAGGACTGTCTGGAGGACTGTCTGGAAGAATGTCTGCAGGACTGTCTGGAGGACTGTCTGGAGGACTGTCTGGAGGAATGTCTGGAGGACTGTCTGGGGGACTGTCTGTAGGAATGTCTGGAGGACTGTCTGGCGGACTGTCTGGAGGACTGTCTGGAGGACTGTCTGTAGTAATGTCTGGAGGACTGTCTGGAGGACTGTCTGGAGGACTCTCTGGAGGACTGTCTGGGGGCCTGTCTGGGGGCCTGTCTGGAGGAATGTCTGGAGGACTGTCTGGGGGACTGTCTGTAGGAATGTCTGGAGGACTGTCTGGGGGACTGTCTGGGGACTGTATGGAGGACTGTCTGGAGGACTGTCTGGAGGACTGTCTGGAGGACTGTCTGTAGTAATGTCTGGAGGACTGTCTGGAGGACTGTCTGGAGAACTCTCTGGAGGACTGTCTGGGGACCTGTCTGGGGGCCTGTCTGGAGGACTGTCTGGAGGACTGTCTCGGGGACTGTCTGAGGGACTCTCTGGAGGAATGTCAGGAGGACTGTCTGGAACTGTCTGGGGGACTGTCTGGAGGACTGTCTGGAGGACTGTATGGGGGACTGTCAGGAAGACTGTCTGGGGGACTGTCTGGGGGAGTGTCTGGAGGACTGTATGGGGGACTGTCTGGGGGACTGTCCGGGGGACTGTCTGGGGGACTGCCTGGAGGAATGTTTGTAGGACTGTATGGGGGACTGCCTGGAGGACTGTCTGGAGGACTGTCTGGAGGACTGTCTGGGGGACTGTCTGGGGGACTGTCTGGAGGAATCTGGAGGACTGTCTGGAGGACTGTCTGGGGGACTGTCGGGAGGACTGTCTGGAGGACTGTCTGGGGACTGTCTGGGGGACTGTCTGGAGGACTGTCTGGGGGACTGTCTGGGGGACTGTCAGGAGGAATCAGGAGGACTGTCTGGAGGACTGTCTGGGGGAGTGTCTGGAGGACTGTCAGGGGGACTGTCTGGGGGACTGTCAGGGGGACTGTCTGGGGGACTGTCTGGAGGAATGTCTGTAGGACTGTCTGGGGGACTGCCTGGAAAACTGTCTGGAGGAGTGTCTGGAGGACTGTCTGGGGGACTGTCTGGGGACTGTCTGGAGGACTGTCTGGAGGACTGTCTGGAGGAATGTCTGGAGGAATGTCTGGAGGACTGTCTGAAGGACTGTCTGGGAGACTGTCTGGAGGACTGTCTGGGGGACTGTCTGGGGGACTGTCTGGAGGAATCTGGAGGACTGTCTGGAGGACTGTCTGGGGGACTGTCTGGAGGACTGTCTGGAGGACTGTCTGGGGAATGTCTGGGGGACTGTCTGGAGGATTGTCTGAGGGACTGTCTGGGGGACTGTCAGGAGGAATCTGGAGGACTGTCTGGAGGACTGTCTGGGGGACTGTCTGGAGGACTGTCTGGGGGACTGCCTGGGGGACTGTCAGGAGGAATCTGGAGGACTGTCTGGAGGACTGTCTGGGGGACTGTCTGGAGGACTGTATGGAGGACTGTCTGGGGGAATGTCTGAGGGACTGTCTGGAGACTGTCTGGAGGACTGTCTGGAGGACTGTCTGGAGGACTGTCTGGAGGAATGTCTGGAGGACTGTCTGGAGGAATGTCTGGAGGACTGTCTGGAGGACTGTCTGGAGCACTGTCTGGGGAATGACTGGGGGACTGTCTGGGGGACTGTCTGGAGGACTGTCTAGAGGACTGTCTGGAGGACTGTCTGGAGAACTGTCTGGAGGACTGTCTGGAGGAATGTCTGGGGGACTGTCTGGGGGACTGTCTGTAGTACTGTCTGGAGGACTGTCTGTAGTAATGTCTGGAGGACTGTCTGGGGGACTGTCTGGGGGACTGTATGGAGGAATGTCTGGGGGACTGTCTGGGGGACTGTATGGAGGAATGTCTGGAGGACTGTCTGGGAGACTGTCTGGGGACTATATGGAGGACTGTCTGGAGGACTGTCTGGAGGACTGTCTGGAAGAATGTCTGCAGGACTGTCTGGAGGACTGTCTGGAGGACTGTCTGGGGGACTGTCTGTAGGAATGTCTGGAGGACTGTCTGGGGGAATGTCTGTGGGACTGTATGGAGGACTTTATGGAGGACTGTCTGGAGGACTGTCTGTAGTAATGTCTGGAGGACTGTCTGGAGGACTGTCTGGAGGACTCTCTGGAGGACTGTCTGGGGGCCTGTCAGGGGCCTGTCTGGAGGAATGTCTGGAGTACTGTCTGGGGGACTGTCTGTAGGAATGTCTGGAGGACTGTCTGGGGGACTGTCTGGGGACTGTATGGAGGACTGTCTGGAGGACTGTCTGGGGGCCTGTCTGGAGGAATGTCTTGGGGACTGTCTGGAGGAGTGTCTGGAGGACTGTCTGTAGTAATGTCTGGAGGACTGTCTGGAGGACTGTCTGGAGGACTGTCTGGAGGACTGTCTGGGGGACTGTCTGGGGGACTGTCTGTAGGAATGTCTGGAGGACTGTCTGTAGTAATGTCTGGAGGACTGTCTGGAGGACTGTCTGGAGGACTGTCTGGGGACTCTCTGGGGGACTGTCTGTAGTAATGTCTGGAGGACTGTCTGGAGGACTGTCTGTAGTAATGTCTGGAGTACTGTCTGGGGGACTTTCTGGAGGAATGTCAGGAGGACTGTCTGGAGGACTGTCTGTAGTAATGTCTGGAGGACTGTCTGTAGTAATGTCTGGAGGACTGTCTGGAGGACTGTCTGGAGGACTCTCTGGAGGACTGTCTGGAGGACTGTCTGGAGGAATGTCTGGGGGACTGTCTTGAGTACTGTCTGGAGGACTGTCTCAGCACAGTCTAGAGGACTGTCTGGAGGAATGTCTGGGGGACTGTCTGTGGGACTGTCTGGAGGACTGTCTGGACTACTGTCTGGAGGAATGTCTGGGGGACTGTCTGGGGGACTACTGGAGGACTGCCTGGAGGAATGTCTGGAGGACTGTCTGGAGGACTGTCTGGGGGACTGTCTGGAGGACTGCCTGGAGGAATGTGTGGAGGACTGTCTGGAGGACTGTCTGGGGGACTGTCTGGGGAACTGTCTGGGGAACTGTCTGAAGGACTGTCTGGCTGACTGTGTGGAGGAGTGTCTGGAGGAGTGTCTGGAGGACTGTCTGGGGGACTGTCTGGGGGACTGTCTGGAGGACTGTCTGGAGGAATGTCTGGGGGACTGTCTGGGGGACTGTCTGGAGGACTGCCTGGAGGACTGTCTGGAGGTCTGTCTGGGGGACTGTCTGTAGGACTGTAAGGAAGAATCTGGAGGACTGTCTGGAGGACTGTCTAAAGACTGTCTGGAGGAATGTCTAGGGGACTGTCTGGGGGACTGTCTGTAGGACTCTCAGGAGGAATCTGGAGGACTGTCTGGAGGACTGTCTGTAGTAATGTCTGGAGGACTGTCTGGAGGACTGTCTGGGGGACTGTCTGGAGTACTGTCTGGAGGACTGTCAGGAGGACCGTCTGTAGTAATGTCTGGAGGACTGTCTGGAGGAATGTCAGCAGGACTGTCTGGAGGACTGTCTGGGGGACTGTCTGGAGGAGTGTCTGGAGAACTGTCTGGGGGACTGTCTGGGGACTGTCTGGAGGACTGTCTGGAGGACTGTCTGGAGGACTGTGTGGAGGACTGTCTGTAGTAATGTCTGGAGGACTGTCTGGAGGACTGTCTGGAGGACTCTCTGGAGGACTGTCTGGGGACTTGTCTGGGGGCCTGTCTGGAGGACTGTCTGGAGGACTGTCTCGGGGACTGTCTGAAGGACTCTCTGGAGGAATGTCAGGAGGACTGTCTGGAGGACTGTCTGGGGGACTGTCTGGAGGACTCTCTGGAGGACTGTCTGGAGGACTGTCTGGGGGACTGTCTGAGGGACTGTCTGGAGGACTGTCTGGAGGACTGTCTGGAGTAATGTCTGGGGGACTGCTTGGGGGACTGTCTGGGGGACTGTCTGGAGGACGGTCTGAAGGACTGTCTCGGGAACTGTCTGGAGGAATGTCTGGGGGACTGTCTGGGGGACTGTCTGTAGGACTGTCAGGAAGAATCTGTAGGACTGTCTGGAGGACTGTCTGGAGGAATGTCAGGAGGACTGTATGGAGGACTGTCTGGGGGACTCTCTGGGGGACTGTCAGGAGGAATCAGGAGGACTGTCTGGAGGAATGTCAGGAGGACTGTATGGAGGACTGTCTGGGGACTGTCTGGAGGACTGTCAGGAGGAATCAGGAGGACTGTCTGGAGGACTGTCTGGGGGAGTGTCTGGAGGACTGTCAGGGGGACTGTCTGGGGGACTGTCAGGGGGACTGTCTGGGGGACTGTCTGGAGGAATGTCTGTAGGACTGTCTGGGGGACTGCCAGGAAAACTGTCTGGAGGAGTGTCTGGAGGACTGTCTGGGGGACTGTCTGGGGACTGTCTGGAGGACTGTCTGGAGGACTGTCTGGAGGAATGTCTGGAGGAATGTCTGGAGGACTGTCTGAAGGACTGTCTGGGAGACTGTCTTGAGGACTGTCTGGGGGACTGTCTGGGGGACTGTCTGGAGGAATCTGGAGGACTGTCTGGAGGACTGTCTGGGGGACTGTATGGAGGACTGTCTGGAGGACTGTCTGGGGAATGTCTGGGGGACTGTCTGGAGGATTGTCTGGGGGACTGTCTGGGGGACTGTCAGGAGGAATCTGGAGGACTGTCTGGAGGACTGTCTGGGGGACTGTCTGGAGGACTGTCTGGGGGACTGCCTGGGGGACTGTCAAGAGGAATCTGGAGGACTGTCTGGGGGACTGTCTGGGGGACTGTCTGGAGGACTGTCTGGGGGACTGTCTGGGGGAATGTCTAAGGGACTGTCTGGAGACTGTCTGGAGGACTGTCTGGAGGACTGTCTGGAGGACTGTCTGGAGGAATGTCTGGAGGACTGTCTGGAGGACTGTCTGGAGCACTGTCTGGGGACTGACTGGGGGACTGTCTGGGGGACTGTCTGGAGGACTGTCTAGAGGACTGTCTGGAGGACTGTCTGGAGGACTGTCTGGAGGACTGTCTGGAGGAATGTCTGGGGGACTGTCTGTAGTACTGTCTGGAGGACTGTCTGTAGTAATGTCTGGAGGACTGTCTGGGGGACTGTCTGGGGGACTGTATGGAGGAATGTCTGGAGGACTGTCTGGGGGACTGTCTGGGAGACTGTCTGGGGACTATATGGAGGACTGTCTGGAGGACTGTCTGGTGGACTGTCTGGAAGAATGTCTGCAGGACTGTCTGGAGGACTGTCTGGAGGACTGTCTGGGGGACTGTCTGTAGGAATGTCTGGAGGACTGTCTGGGGGACTGTCTGTGGGACTGTATGGAGGACTTAATGGAGGACTGTCTGGAGGACTGTCTGTAGTAATGTCTGGAGGACTGTCTGGAGGACTGTCTGGAGGACTCTCTGGAGGACTGTCTGGGGGCCTGTCTGGGGCCTGTCTGGAGGAATGTCTGGAGTACTGTCTGGGGGACTGTCTGTAGGAATGTCTGGAGGACTGTCTGGGGGACTGTCTGGGGACTGTATGGAGGACTGTCTGGAGGACTGTCTGGTGGCCTGTCTGGAGGAATGTCTTGGGGACTGTCTGGAGGAGTGTCTGGAGGACTGTCTGTAGTAATGTCTGGAGGACTGTCTGGAGGACTGTCTGGAGGAATGTCTGGAGGACTGTCTGGGGGACTGTCTGTAGGAATGTCTGGAGGACTGTCTGTAGTAATGTCTGGAGGACTGTCTGGAGGACTGTCTGGAGGACTGTCTGGGGACTCTCTGGGGGACTGTCTGTAGTAATGTCTGGAGGACTGTCTGGAGGACTGTCTGTAGTAATGTCTGGGGGACTTTCTGGAGGAATGTCTGGAGGACTGTCTGGAGGAATGTCTGGGGGACTGTCTTGAGTACTGTCTGGAGGACTGTCTCAGCACTGTCTAGAGGACTGTCTGGAGGACTGTCTGGAGGACTCTCTGGAGGACTGTCTGGAGGACTGTCTGGAGGAATGTCTGGGGGACTGTCTTGAGTACTGTCTGGAGGACTGTCTCAGCACTGTCTAGAGGACTGTCTGGAGGACTGTCTGGAGGACTCTCTGGAGGACTGTCTGGAGGACTGTCTGGAGGAATGTCTGGGGGACTGTCTTGAGTACTGTCTGGAGGACTGTCTCAGCACTGTCTAGAGGACTGTCTGGAGGAATGTCTGGGGGACTGTCTGTGGGACTGTCTGGAGGACTGTCTGGGGGACTGTCTGGAGGACTGTCTGGGGGACTGTCTGGGGGACTATCTGGAGGACTGCCTGGAGGAATGTCTGGAGGACTGTCTGGAGGACTGTCTGGGGGACTGTCTGGAGGACTGCCTGGAGGAATGTCTGTAGGACTGTCAGGAAGAATCTGTAGGACTGTCTGGAGGACTGTCTGGAGGAATGTCAGGAGGACTGTCTGGAGGAATGTCTGGGGGACGGTCTGGAGGAGTGTCTGGAGGACTGTCTTGGGGACTGTCTGGAGGACTGTCTGGAGGACTGTCTGTAGTAATGTCTGCAGGACTGTCTGGAGGACTGTCTGAAGGACTGTATGGGGGACTGTCTGGGGGACTGTCTGTAGGACTGTCTGGAGGACTGTCTGTAGTAATGTCTGGAGGACTGTCTGGGGGACTGTCTGGGGGACTGTCTGGAGGACTGTCTGGAGGACTGTCTGTAGTAATGTCCTGAGGACTGTCTGGAGGACTTTCTGTAGTAATGTCTGGAGGACTGTCTGGAGGACTGTCTGGAGGACTGTCTGGAGAACTCTCTGTAGTAATCTCTGGAGGACTGTCTGGAGGACTGTCTGGGGGACTGTCTGGAGGACTGTCTGTAGTAATGTCTGGAGGAGTGTCTGGAGGACTGTCTGTAGTAATGTCTGGAGGACTGTCTGGAGGACTGTCTGGAGGACTGTCTGGAGAACTGTCTGTAGTAATGTCTGGAGGACTGTCTGGAGGACTGTCTGGAGGATTGTCTGGGGGACTGTCTGGGGGACTGTCTGGAGGACTGTCTGTAGTAATGTATGGAGGACTGTCTGGAGGAATGTCTGTAGTAATGTCTGGAGGACCGTCCGGGGGACTGTCTGGAGGACTGTCTGGAGAACTGTCTGTAGTAATGTCTGGAGGACTGTCTGGAGGCCTGTCTGGGGGACTGTCTGGAGGACTGTCTGGAGGACTGTCTGTGGGACTGTCTGGGGACTTTCTGGAGGACTGTCTGGAGGACTGTCTGTAGTAATGTCTGGAGGACTGTGTGGAGGACTGTCTGTAGGAATGTCAGGAGGACTGTCTGGAGGACTGTCTGGAGAACTGTCTGGAGGACTGTCTGGGGGACTGTCTGGAGGACTATCTGGAGGACTGTCTGGGGGACTGTCTGGAGGAGTGTCTGAAGGACTGTCTGTAGTAATGTCTGGAGGACTGTCTGGGGGACTGTCTGGAGGAGTGTCTGGGGGACTGTCTGGAGGACTGTCTGGAGGACTGTCTGGGGGACTGTCTGGAGGACTGTCTGGGGGACTTTCTGGAGGACTGTCTCTAGTAATGTCTGGAGGACTGTCTGTAGTAATGTCTGGAGGACTGTCTGGAGGACTGTCTGGGGGACTGTCTCGAGGAGTGTGTGGAGGACTGTCTGGAACTGTCTGTAGTAATGTCTGGAGGACTGTCTGGAGGACTGTCTGGTGGACTGTCTGGAGGAGTGTCTGGAGGACTGTCTGGAGGACTGTCTGGAGGACTGTCTGGGGGACTGTCTGGAGGACTGTCTGGAGGACTGTCTGTAGTAATGTCAGGAGGACTGTCTGGAGGACTGTCTGGTGGACTGTCTGGAGGAGTGTCTGGAGGACTGTCTGGGGGACTGTCTGGGGACTTTCTGGAGGACTGTCCGGAGGACTGTCTGTAGTAATGTCTGGAGGACTGTAGGAGGACTGTCTGTAGGAATGTCAGGAGGATTGTCTGGAGGACTTCTGGAGGAGTGTCTGGAGGACTGTCTGGAGGACTGTCTGGGGGACTGTCTGGAGGACTGTCTGGAGGACTGTCTTTGGGACTGTCTGGAGGAGTGTCTGGAGGTCTGTCTGTAGTAATGTCTGGAGGACTGTCTGGAGGACTGTCTGGAGGGCTGTCTGGGGGACTGTCTGGAGGACTGTCTGGAGGACTGTCTGTAGTAATGTCTGGAGGACTGTCTGGAGGACTGTCTGTAGTAATGTCTGGAGGACTGTCTGGAGGACTGTCTGTAGGAATGTCAGGAGGACTGTCTGGGGGACTGTCTGGAGGAGTGTCTGGAGGACTGTCTCGGGGACTGTCTGGGGACTTTCTGGAGGACTGTCTGGAGGACTCTGTAGTAGTGTCTGGAGGACTGTCTGGAGGACTGTCTGGAAGACTGTATGGGGGACTGTCTGGGGGACTGTCTGGAGGACTGTCTGGAGGACTTTCGGAGGACTCTCTTTATAATGTCTGTGGACTGTCCTTAGGAATGTCTGTAGTAATGTCTGGAGGACTGTCAGTAGGAATGTCTGGAGGACTGTCTGGAGGACTGTCTGAAGGACTGTATGGGGGACTGTCTGGGGGACTGTCTGTAGGACTGTCTGGAGGACTGTCTGTAGTAATGTCTGGAGGACTGTCTGGGGGACTGTCTGGAGGACTGTCTGGAGGACTGTCTGTAGTAATGTCTGGAGGACTGTCTGGAGGACTGTCTGTAGTAATGTCTGGAGGACTGTCTGGAGAACTGTCTGGAGGACTGTCTGGAGAACTGTCTGTAGTAATCTCTGGAGGACTGTCTGGAGGACTGTCTGGCTGACTGTCTGGAGAGTGTCTGGAGCACTGTCTGGGGGACTGTCTGGAGGACTGTCTGGAGGACTGTCTGGGGGACTGTCTGGAGGAGTGTCTGGAGGACTGTCTGTAGTAATGTCTGGAGGACTGTCTGTGGGACTGTCTGGAGGACTCTCTGGAGGACTGTCTCTAGTAATGTCTGGAGGACTGTCT
Source organism: Sciurus carolinensis (assembly GCF_902686445.1). Lineage (NCBI taxonomy): Eukaryota > Metazoa > Chordata > Mammalia > Rodentia > Sciuridae > Sciurus > Sciurus carolinensis. The sequence goes on from NC_062223.1 coordinate 969,919, forward strand.
GGAGGACTGTCTCGGGGACTGTCTGGGGGACTGTCTGGAGGACTGTCAGGAGGACTGTCTGTAGTAATGTCTGGAGGACTGTCTGGAGGACTGTCTGTAATAATGTCTGGAGGACTGTCTGGAGGACTGTCTGGAAGACTGTATGGGGGACTGTCTGGGGGACTGTCTCGAGGACTCTCTGGAGGACTGTCTTTATTAATGTCTGGGGACTGTCCTTAGGAATGTCTGTAGTAATGTCTGGAGGACTGTCAGTAGGAATGTCTGGAGGACTGTCTGTAGGAATGTCTGGAGGACTGTCTGGAGGACTGTCTGTAGGAATGTCAGGAGGACTGTCTGGAGGACTGTCTGGCTGACTGTCTGGAGGAGTGTCTGGAGGACTGTCTGGGCGACTCTCTGGAGGACTGTCTGGGCGACTGTCTGTAGGAATGTCTGGAGGACTGTCTTTAGTACTGTCTGGAGGACTGTCTGGAGGAATGTTTGGAGGACTGTCAGGAGGACTGTCTGGAGGACTGTCTTGGGAATGTCTGGCGTTGCCATTCCAACGGGCCACAAAGGCGCTGTCCCACAGGTGTGAACCTAGTTTCCTGAGGACTGCCTATGCCTGGGGTCATTTGTGTGTGGACCTGTATGGGCCATCACACGGCCATTGTGTCCTGGTTGCGGCTATGACGTGTCATCAAGACTCACCGTCTGAAGGAGGCAGACTCCCCCTCTGCTCTTGGCCTCTCTGACTCTGGAGCTGCGGTCTCCTTGACCTGCCTTCTTCACTGCCTCCCTCCTGTCACTGGCCAGTATCCTTGCTTCAGGCTCGCCCAGGAGATGCAGGACACTGTCCTTGGGAGACCTTCCCTGTCCCCCTGTAAGTGCTTCTCACCTCCTAAGCTAGTGCTACAGTGGCCTGGAATGGGGGACAGATGGAGGGGAGCCGGGATGGGGACAGGTGGAGGGGGGCCCGGAATGGGGGACAGGTGGAGGGGGGCCCAGGATGGGGGACAGGTGGAGGGGGACTGGAATGGGGGACAGGTGGAGGGGGGCCCGGGATGGGGGACAGGTGGAGGCCTTCCATGCTCTTTACAGTCTGGGTGTTGTGTGTCCATAGGTGTGTGATTGGTTAGTGCATCTGCATGTATATCTTGGCTTGTGTTGAGCATTCGTGAGCTTGTGTTGTTATGGCTGTATTTTTGAGCATTTGTGAGGGGTATGTGGTTGGGAGAATGTGTGGTTGTGTGTGTTTGTGGTTTGTGTGTGGTTGCATGTGTGCATGGTTATGTTTTTGTATGGTTGTGCTTTGTGTGTGGATATGCATTTTCATGTGTGTGCATGTGTGGTTGTGTGTTTGTGAGTGTGTGGTTGTGTTTAGTGGTGCATTTGCATGTGTGTGGTTGTGCATTTGCATGTGTGCATTTGCATGTGTGTGGTTGTGTGTGTGCATGGTTGTGTGTGGTTGCTTGTGTGCGTGGTTGTGTGTGGTGGTGTGTTTGTGAGTATGTGGTGGTGCATTTGTGTGTGTGGTTGTGTGGTTGTGTGTGGTCGTACTCACTTGTGCCTCTGTGCCCCAGTCGGTGGCGCATGGCTCTGGCACTGCGTCTGCCCTGCCCTGCTGGTGAGCTCTGCGGTCCCTGCTGTCCTTCACCCCTCTTCTCAGTCCTGTGCGGGCCGTGTGCTGCCTGTACACAGTGCTGTCCTCTCCTAAGGGTCTCTCCCTGGGGCCACTGCTGGCTGCCTGGGCCCCTGGCTTCTCTGACCTTGGTCCTTCTGGGTGGACCTGGTGCTGCCCCCACTGCTCTGGGGCCTTGGTCAGACAAGGTGTGCCCCTGGTGGCCGGCTCCCTGGGCCCCACCTGGGGAGGGGGCAGGTGGAGTCGAGGAGGGAGTGTGCACCCTGGAGCCCCGGCTTGTCTACCTGTCTGCTCCTCAGGGGTCCCAGTGGGGCGAGCTCTGGCATGCTTGCTGTGACTGCCGGATGGCTGCCCGTGCCTCTGGATGGATAGCCCTAGAAGGTGGGCGTCCCAGGCCTGGCTGCCCTTGGAGCTGGGCTTGGCCCCAGCCCTGGAGAGAAAGCCCTTCCCCAGGAGAGTCAGCCCTGAAGAAGCCCCCCTGGGAGCCAGGGCTGGGGCCGAGCAGGAGGGCAGCAGCTGGACCGCAGTGTGGGCCCGGGCGAGGCCCAGGGCTTGCATGGACACAGTGCCTCTTCGTGAAAGAGCTCGTCCCCAGACCTGAGAGGACCCACTTCAAGCTTGGCAGGTGACTGCTACCCAGGGAGGAGACTAAAGCGTGGTCAAGTCCATAGACCTAACATTCCCATCTTGACCTTGTTCAAGCAAGTCCAGGGGCACTGGGCACACTCACCCTGCTGGTGGCCGTCCCACCTCCACCTCCAGAGCTTCCTCGCCTCCCCAGGCCCCAGCTCCACTCCCAGCCTGGCTCCCTCCTGCCTTCTGTCCTGGGCCTGGAGCCTCCAGGGGCCCCTCAGCAGAGGGACACCGCAGGGCTTCTCTTCTGTGCCTACCTGTGTCCAGAAGGGCCCATCCCTGCTCCTCCTGGGTGAGCCAGCGTTTGGTGTGCACGTCCGTCCTGAAGACGGGGGTGGCTTGCAGGGGTCACTTGCATCTTGGCTTGTGACTGATGGGCTGTGAACCAGGTTGTGAAGGGCTCTTCCAGTTTCTCGGGTGTGTACCCAGAGGTGGCACTTGAACTCACGGGTGCTTCCCGTGGAGAAACGCTCCCTTCAGTGTCCCGTCCTGTCCCTGCACTGATGCTCCTCTTGTCCCAGGGTCAGCGAGTCTCACTATGCCCGGTGGCCTGGCCAGGGCCCATCCTTGGGATCAACAATGAAGACGTTTGGAGGGCAGTGCACTGTGACCCTGGGGTGACCCTGTGATGCTCCAGGAAGGGCAAGCAGCCTGGCCAGGTCCCCGGCCCAGGGTGAGAATACAGAGCTATGGGGGGTGCTTGGGCTTGGTACCCATTGTGGCCCAACTGCCACAGACTCGGGGCCCTCAGCGTTGGGAGGAAAGGTCTGGGCGGAGGAACTGGCTGAGCCATGGTCCCAAAGAGGACCTGGCAGTGACTGTCCCAGGGTCTTCGGGCCCTTATGCACTCGGAGCTGCTCTGAGGTGCCTGGGGACATGGGAGGGTGACCGGGGGTGGGAGGCTGGAGGAGTGAGGTATGGGAGCCCTGGGGGCGGGAGGAGCAGCACCAGGAGATCAGAACCGGGAACGGTGGGTGGGGAGCAGGAGCCCTGGGCAGACCGGGCAGGTGAGGTCAGGAGCTGGGAGCTACGGCCGGCAGGAGATCAGCCCCTGCCAGCGTCCATCCCTTGGTCCTGGCTGTGAACGTGGGTACAGGGAGCTGGTCCCTCAGTCAGAACCATGGGTCTGAGGGCGACAGGACTTCCTCCAGCTGGGCCAGATCTTGGGAGGAATTCTGTTTGCCCAGTGATTCAGAGAAAACAAACCCGAGAAAGGGCTCCAATCAGTGCAGCCCCGCCACAAAACCAAATGCACGCAGCTCCTTTTCTCTCTGGTGCTGGGGTACTGACCCTGCCCGGCCAGGCTGGGCCTCAGCTTCCTCTGGGCAGGGCAGGCAGGCCCCGCCAAGGACATCGCCCACCCTGGCCCCCAAGCGGAGCCAGGGAGAAACTCAAGACAACGTCCGCTTATCAAGGAAGTTCCTGTCTTGGTGGAAATCCACGGGGAGCCTGCGCCTTCTGTCAACACCAGCAGTAATTCCTCCAGTGTCAGGTTGCTCTGCTGGTCCGCAGGGGCCCTCCCCGGGCCAGGTGGGAGCCGCTTCCTCCTCGAGAGCTCACGAAATCATTCTCCAGTTTTCATGCAAACTCATCAAACGGGACGCTGTGGTCCTTCCCCCAAATCACCGGCTTTGCCGTCGGAGTGCTGGTCTTGTTGGTGGGCCCAGCCTCGGACCCTCAGGCTGACAGCCCTTCAGTAAACCTGCCGTTTTTCACATGCCACCTCGTAACCCAGGAGGGGTGCTTGTGCCAGAGTGGTCCAGGGTCTGCAGACAAATGCGGGAGCGTCTCTGCGGCAGCGTCCAGGGCCAGGCGTGGCTCAGAGGATGCCCCACTGCTTTTGTCCCCTGAGCACTGGGTTCTACAGCTGAGGCACAGAGAGGGTGATGGGCTGGGCCACGTAGGCACTGGAGCCGGGCCATGGCCTCCTGCTCTGGAGGGCCCCCCGTGGGGGGCGTGGGGAGCTGCCTCCCTGACCTCACAGGACCTGGGCAGGAGAAGGCAGGCTGAGGCCTGGCTAGCCTGGACGTAATGTGGGCATGGCCTCCCCAGGTCCTACTGACCAGAACTGACGGACCTGGTGTCCTGCATGTAACAGCAGTGGAGGTGGCAAGGTGGGACGGTGGGGGGACCCACGAGATACTGAAACCAGAGGCCCTGTCCTGCTGGCCTAGGCCAGGGTCGGGCCGGGCTGGCTGGGCTGGGCGGGGGCCTGTTTTCCGGAGCTCAGCAGCCTCTTCCTTTACTGGTGGACTGGGAGGGGCAGCGTGGGCAGGACCTGAGGGGCCTGGGGCTGGCTCTGTGTTCAGGTCACACATTTGAAGGGTGCTGGGCTGAACACTCTGCCCACGGGGAGCACTTGGCATCCCGGGACTCCTGGGGACAGGTCTGTCTTTGCCCCCAAGGGAAGTGGGGCCGTTGTGCGGGATCGATGGCGCTTCCTTGCTCCCCAGGCCCTACTCCCCAGCTCTGTGGGGTCCAGGATATCCAGACTTGGCATGCCTTGCCTCAACGTGGGGCCCGAAACCAACCGGATCTGGGCTGACCTGGGGCTTAATCTCCACTGAGTCACCTGGGCACAGCCTGCCAGGGCAGAGGGGCGGCTGGTGCTCCTTCCTGTCCCAGGGGGCTGGAGGCAGGATTAGCAGCCTGACGACAGCGTGCCAGCGACGCCCTGGGACGTGCCGTGGCCCCCGCCCTGCCCACGTCCCCAACAATTCCTGTCTCCATGGCAACTCCTGGGGCCATCCCGCCAGGGTCATGGTCCCCGTCCTTCTTTGCTGGGCTCTAGAAACACAAGCTTATCAGAGCCCGGAGGGAGGGCCCTGGCTCAGCAGGGGCGAGGCTCACGGGCTGCTGCCCTGACCAGGTGCCCCGCATGAGGCAAGTCCTCCAGGGTGAGTGAGGTTCCATTGGCCTGGTAGCCCTGTCCTGGCAAGTCATGGGAAGAGGGCCCTGACTTTTGAGGCCAAGTCATGGGGCCCACACTGTCCTCGGGCTGGCCTAAGAACGGACTCTGGCCCCCCAAAGGCAGGGCTGGTTCTGCCCAGGGCAGGTAGAAGCCATCAAGGAGCCAGTGGGCTGCCCACACCCGGGCAGGCAGGAGGGGTCCGGAAGCACTGGGGCCAGAGGCCATGGGAAGCCCTCAGGATGGGTGGGAGTCCTGGGTGCTCACACTTGTAGGCCTCGGGGACAGTCTGGGGACCCCGAGGCCCCATGCCGCGTCTAACAATGCTCATGACATGGTGGCTCCTTCTCAGCCAGAGCCAGCGGGGCAAAGGTTGGTGGGGCTCTTTTGGGTCAGAGCCCATCGGCAGCTCTCCAGCAGAGTAGGCACCAAGCTCCTGGTAGCCAGAGGCCACCAGGGGAGGCAACTAACCCTCGCTGCCCACGGCCTGCCTGGGGCTCGGGGCCTGAGGCACAGCGGGGGTCTCGGGCAGGTGGGGCTGAGGGTCACACTGGGGGAGGGTTCTGCACCTGCCAGGGTGATGCCCGCAGAGCCCCTCCCCAGCAAGGGCGAGGAGGACCCGCCAGGCCCGGCCTGTGTAGTTGCAGGTGGCACTAGTCAGTGTGGCAGATGCTGTGGCTTCGAGCAGCCGGACACAAGGGTGTCAGGAAGGTCCGGGTGGGGAGATGTGGGAGGCACTCCCTGCAGCAGGGCCTGGGGCCCCCCTGGGAAGCCAGGCCCCACCCACAGATACACCCCTCTCTGCCTGCTGCCGGCTACTGACCAGCCTAAAGCCAGCGCCCACTGTTTGCCTGGGTGAGGGGGATCACAGGCTGCCCCGCCCACCCACGTGAAGCCACTGGGGCTGGAGCCAGCCCCGGGGCTATAAAAGGCTGCTGCTGACCAGAGTCACTCCTCAGAGGCCGACTGTGGGGAATCTCCCCACCCTGCACACCATGGCCATTGGCCGGAGGAAGCTGCCCCCGCTCTGGGCCCTGGCTCTTGCCCTGGCCTATGCCCAGCACACAGGTAGGCTGGACTGCCTGGCTTCACCAGGGGCTCCCCAAGCCTGGGGTGGCTCTGGCTCCAGGTGGGCAGTGGCAGCTGACTCCTTGCCCTGGATCCTGGGCTAGCTGAGTGTGTCCATGAGGGGTGCCAGCCACGTGCCCCTGCCTGCCCTCAAGTGGTCCCGGCTTGGTGGGTTGGGCTGGGCTCGGACTGCCAGGCTTCTGAGGCTGGGTGCTCTCTGAGGGGAAAAGCAGGAGCCGTTCAGAGGCCCCTGCCAGGACTGGTCCAGGTTGGCTCTCTGCCCTTCGGACACCCCCATGTGCTCAGTTCACCAGTTCCTGTCCTGTCTGGGCTCCAGAGGGTGGCCTGAGGCCTGATGTCCACAGGGGAACCATCTTCCTCAGACCGGGGCTCACGGTCCTGAGGCTTGGCGTGGTGTTCCTGCCTCTGCCGATGGGTGCTGCAGCGACAGTTTACCAGAGAGGACGGGGCTGGGACAGGGCTCCTGGAAAGGCCAGCAGGTGCCAGCACTCAGCACCTGGCACCTGACCCAGCTGACCAGTTCCCAGCCTTCAGGGCTGCCGCACAGCCCCAGGCCCAGCCCGCCCTTCCCCACGCCCCCCTGTCGGGCAGTCCTGAGCCAAAGAAACCTCCGCTCCCATCTGCCCTGCACTTCTCGGAGGAATCTGCTGGGCTCCCTGCCCAGGCTGCACCTCCTGTCCTTTAGCGCTGGCTCTCCCTGGGGCTCAGAAGTCTCCCCAGGGCCATGTGGAGGAGTGCGGGGCCTGCAGGGCAGGACAGGGTGAGTGGGGCTCCCAGGAGGGCTGCCCAGCCCAGCCGGCACTGCCCACCTGAGTCCTCAGCTCCACCGACCTTCCCCCTGGCCTCCACCAACACATTTCAAGAACTAGGATGGCTCTGCGATGCTGGGAGCCTGGACCTCGCTGGCCCCTGCCAGGGCCAGGGTGTCCCAGCAGCCCATTGAGGGGAGTGGAGCTTAGCAAGGTGGTCCTGGCCAGTGGAGGAGAGGACAGCCCCTGGGGGGAGCTCCTGTGGGTCCTGGTCTTTCTCTGTCACTGTGTCTGTTCCCCTTGGGGCCAGCCAATTGTCACCCTCATAAGAACCCCTGGGCAGCAGGACGCAGGGGAGATGGGGACTCCCAGCCTGGCCCAAATATCCCGGTGGCGGTGCAGGAAGTGGGGAGTGGGCTCCGTGGAGTGAGACCATGATTGGCCCAAGCTCCTCCTGTGCAGGGCCCTGGGTGGGCCAGGCCTCTCCCGCCACCGGCTCTGGGTGGGGCCATCAGTGTCTGGGGACACTCTGCCCGTTTGGAACAGCCATGGAGGACCAGTCTCCCGGGGTCTGTCCAGCTGCCCTGGTCATCCTGGCTTATTGACCTCCAGAAGTTCTGGCCCACCGGCTCCCGGACGGCTGGCCTCCTGTGACAGGTCGTCACTGACTCACACCTCTGCTGCCTGATTCCCAGGGGTCACTGCACAGAAAGGGCACTGGGGACAGGGCCTGGCAGAGGGCAGAGAGTGTAACTGAGGGACAGGAATGAAGGCATGGACCAGCGTGAGGGGCCCGTGCCAGGGCTCAACGGGGCCCGCCGAGGAACGCCCTCAGGGGTCTCTGTTGAGCCGTCGGCCTGAACTCGTCAAAGCCTCATGGATGGAGATGCCCAGCACCCAGCAGGCACAGGGAACCCTCTCTGCTGGCCTCCTGCAACTTCTTCCATCTGCATGCCTGGTGGCGCAGCCTGGGCGGCCCCAGGCACCGGGCCGGCATGTCCCCTCAGGCTGGCCTCCTCCCCCACAGGTCAGGCCCAGGAGGGCTCTCCGCAACCCGGCCATGAGCACAGCCCAAACCTCCCTCCCCACTCAGTGCACCGTGGTGAGTCTTGGCCCTTCCCTACCCCTTGCCTGCAAAGCCCCTGCCCCATCCAGACTGGCACAGGGTCCCCCAGAAACCACTTGTCTTGGGCTGGCTTTACAGTCGACAGCAGCCAAGGCATCAGAACTTGGGACCGGGAGACATGCCGGCCTACGGTGCCTGGCCGGTCCCTGCCTGGCCTGCTTGGTCCAGCCCCACACGGGTCATGGCCTCTGAAACTCAGGCTCTAGGCTGTGTGGCCGGGTCCCTCCGTCTCCCTGTTTGACTCCTCGTACTTCAGCGACGGCACGCCTTCCAGGCTTTACTGGTAGGGGCTGGGGGGGTGGCCAGAGGTCTCAGAGCAGGGAGGGTGGGCAGTGCTTCAGGTCAAACCCATCGCTCTTTGCATTTCCCGAAACAGTCCAAACCAGGGACTGTTTGTGCCTGATCTCCTTGATTCAGGGTTTTTTAAATACATCTCAGGAGCAGGGAGACCCCACATGGAAGTGGAAGGTTCTGGGTCCTGTGGCACTGCAGTGGAGAGGGGTCGGGAAGCCCGTCGGGAAGGCCCAGGGAAGGCTGTGGGCCAGGAGCTCCCTGGAGGTCTCGACATGCAGAGCTGGGACCGGCTGGCCCTGACCTGTCTTCTCAGGCAGGGGCATCCCCAGGCCTAGAGGCTGTGTACACATCCCATGAGCCCCTGTCTCCCCAGGTGACCCACTCCTCCAGGTGACCATGATCCCACCTCTGAGGACCATCCCCGTGGTCCAAGGTGAGTGAAACCCAAGGCCCCAGGAAGAGGCGTGGGTTAGCTGAGCTCCCCTCCCTCAGGCCTGGGGGGCTCCAGGAAAGGGAAGCCCCACTTCCAGCAGGGAGGAAGCATTGGGAAACTGTCCACCCTGCCACGGGCCAGTTCCCAGAGTGTCCTCGGTGCAGAGGGGACCCCAGACACTTCACCCTGGAACGGGGGACCCCAGGGCCAGGGGGAGGATGGTCCCGGTGGTGCACGGGGGTGCAGGGCAAGCCCCTCCAAAGGCCGCCACTGCTTGGCCCGCAGCCTGGAGCCCGGCGCACAGCGGGCGGGTGTGCAGCACCTGGGGCGACTTCCACTACAAGACCTTCGACGGCGACATCTTCCGTTTCCCCGGCCTCTGCAACTACGTGTTCTCTGCCCACTGCGGAGCCGCCTACGAGGACTTCAACCTGCAGCTGCGCCGCAGCCGTGAGGCCAACGTCACCACACTGAGCAGGGTCCTCATGAAGCTTGACGGCCTGGTCATCCAGCTGAACAAGAGCTCCGTCCTGGTCAACGGCCACCCGTGAGTCCGAGCCCTGGGGTGGTACCGGGTGGAGGGAGGCTGGCCAGGCTCCCTAGGCCCTGCACGCAGCCCCCTGCTCTCCTGGGCCCTTCCCAGTTCTTCCAGAACACAGGGTCCCAGGGTCCATTCCTGTCACACATGTGGCCGGGGGACCCTCCTGGCTGTTGACCCCCTCCTTGTCCTGCCCCTTGGACCTCAGCTCCACCCTCTCCCCACAGGGTCCAGCTGCCCTTCAGCCAGTCGGGGGTCCTGATGGAGCAGAGCAGTAGCTACCTGAAGGTCACAGCCAGGCTGGGCCTAGTCTTCATGTGGAACCAGGACGATGACAGCCTCCTGGTGAGTCTGGGGTGGGAGGACGGGCCTCCTGGTGAGACAGGTAAGGTGGGAGGACGGGCCTCCTGGTGAGGCAGGTAAGGTGGGAGGACGAGCCTCCCAGTGGGGTCTCCCTCCAGCCCTCGCAGGGCCTGGCCTGGCCTGGTCAGCTCTCCAGAGAGCGAGAACTGCCTGGGCCAGGTGGGCGAGTGCGTCAGACCCTGTCCACAGAGGCCAGGGGCAGGGCCAGCAGAGCCCAGGCGCAGCCCTGCTCAGGGCTGTGCGCCGACGGCTCCTGGGGCCATGATGAGCCTGCTCTGGGACCCCATGCCCTCTGGGAATGGTCCCCTTATCCTGGGTGTCCCCGGGCTGGGATCTGACGTCCCCTCCGATTCCAGCTGGAGCTGGACACCAAGTTCGCCAACCAGACCTGTGGGCTGTGCGGGGACTTCAACGGCGTCCCTGTGTCCAGCGAGTTCCTCTCCCACGGTGAGGCGCCTCCTTGGGCTCCCTGGAAGACCCGGTCCCCCAGAATCCCGTGGCACGTGCCAACAGGGTCGCATACACTCCACACGCGTGCTGCCCACGCACAGGCGTGTACACAGGCAGACCTGCTCACACTCACACGCACCTGTGCACACACATGCACGTCTGCCTGCCTCCTGGGGGCACGTGGGAAGCTGACCACCTGTCAGGGCCCTGTCCTCCACGGTGCTGCTCTGGACAGGGGCCCAGTGCCAGCAGCCTCCCTGGAAATCACATCTGCTTGCTCCACACTGGAGTCCTTGGCACAAGAAGAGGCCACACAGTCAGCCTCCCTGATGGTCCCCCATGCTGCCAGGCCCCCCAGAAGTGTGGTCCAGTCAGGGGACACCAAGCCTCCAGCTGCCCTGGTCAGCAAGACCCTGTGCAGGGCTGCCCAGGGAAGCTCAGGCTCACTCTGCAGACTGTGGGTGCACCTAAGCCCGGCTGGCAGGATCCAGTCCCATGTCCGTGGATGCTCCGGGCTCCTGCTGCTTCCTTGAGTCATTACAAGACTCCCGGAGTGTCCCAGGGTGGGGAGGGTGGGGCATCCCAGTGGGGGCCCTTCAAGCCGGGGTGCTGGGCTGCAGGGTCTGGGGCCCGCAGGAAGAGCTGGCTCCCGCTTCCTGCAGATGTCAGGCTGACCCCCATGGAGTTTGGGAACCTGCAGAAGATGGATGGACCCACGGAGCAGTGTCGGGACCCTGACCCTGACCCTGCACCCCAAAACTGCTCCGCCAGCTTTGTAAGCCTCGGAACCGCGCCCGGCGGGAGGGGAGGAGGGGCTGAGGGCCCAGGGTGCCTCCGCTCCCCACAGAGCGTCCCTGAGCCTGGACTTCTGGCCTTGCCCCAGGGCATCTGCGAGGAGATCCTGGGAGGCCAGCTGTTCTCGGGGTGTGCAGCCCTGGTGGACACCAGCAGCTACGTGGAAGCCTGCCAGCAGGACTTGTGTCGCTGCAAGCAGGCTGACCTTTCCCACTGCATCTGCCACACCCTGGCCGAGTACTCGCGGCAGTGCGCCCACGCCGGGGGGCTGCCCCAGGACTGGAGGGGCCCCGACCTCTGCCGTGAGTGCCCGGCCCCACCCTCTAGCCCCAGTGCCCGACCCTGCCACACCGTCCTGAGGGAAGGGAGCGGGATGTGACCACCTGTCCTCCGGTCGCCCTGCAGCGCGGACGTGTCCCCTGAACATGCGGCACCAGGAGTGTGGCTCGCCCTGCGTGGACACCTGCTCCAACCCCCAGCGCTCCCAGCTCTGCGAGGACCACTGTGTGGCCGGCTGCTTCTGCCCCAAGGGTAGGTCCAGGCCAGGACCCCAACACAGCTGCCTTCTTGGTGCCAGACGGCCAGAGCTGAGCCACAGACAGCAGACCCCTCTGACCCTGGCTTGGGGCGTCCCTGGGCCTGAGGCTGCTGGGCCCTGGGAGCGCCCGTCCCACCACTGGCCTGCTCCCTACAGGGATGGTGTTTGATGACATCGGCCAGATGGGCTGTGTCCCTGTGTCCCAGTGTTCCTGCATGTACAATGGGACCTCCTATGTGCCCGGAGCCAACTACTCCACGGACTGCAGCAGGTGGTAGGTCCTCCGGGTGCCCGCGTCCAGGGGCCAGCCCCGTGTCCGGGGCCGTGCGGCAGGCTGGGCCCTTGGCACACACGGCGCTCCCCTCGCTCTCCCAGCACCTGCTCCGGAGGCCGCTGGCACTGCCAGGAGCTGCCGTGCCAAGGCAGCTGCTCCGTGCTGGGAGGCTCCCACTTGTCCACGTTCGATGGGAGGCAGTACACGGTGCACGGGGACTGCAGCTACGTGCTGACCAAGGTACGGCCCACACCGCGCGCGGTGGCACCAGGGGGCCTTGAGGGAGGCCCTGGGTCACTCGGCGGCCCCTGTCCAGTGCCCTGGCTCCTCCGACCTTGCATTTCGGTTTTCAGTGGCTTTATTTTAAGAGCAGTTTTAGGGTTGACTGTTGGTTGGGCAAAAGTCCATTGGGTGCACCTCCCTGCCTAGCTGCCCCTCCTGTTATCACCTTGGGTCAGTGAGTGTCGTCACCACTGAGGAGCAAAACCCACGGGCTGTCGTCACCTGCGTCATGGCCTCCGGCAGGCTCTCTGGCAGGGTGCCTTCTGTGGGGTGGACAAGGCCTGGCGTCCTGCGTCCATCATGGCAGTGTGGTTGGGAGCCGCTGCCCGGGACAGCTGCTCCCTGTTCACACCCGCCTGACCCCAGACCCCTGATCTGCTGGCTCCTCCCTGCTGGGCCTCCCCCAGGGCCTCTGGTTGGAGTCAGTCACTCCCTCGGCGGGTGCTCAGACTCCTCCCTGGGGGCCTTCCCGCAGGGGCAGTGTGGGCTGGAGGACAGGTGGCGGGGCCGAGGGCTGGGCGCAGGTGAGGACCACGTCCCTTCCCGCAGGCCTGCAACAACAGCGCCTTCACGGTGCTGGCGGATCTGCGCAGGTGCGGACTGACGGAGAGCGAGACCTGCCTCAAGAGCGTGGTGCTGAGCCTGGCCGGGGGCCAGACGGTGAGCGTCGCCCTTGGCGGGGGTGTGGCCGTGGCCAGGCACTCTGCCCAAGCCCTGCGTGGGTCCTCCTAGTGACCGTCCCCCAGTGGGGCAGCTTGGCGGCTGCCCTGATGCCTGTGCCAGCCCCACCCGGGCCCAGGAAGGGGGGACACGCCTCTGGTCAGCACGGGCTCTGCTGGAGTGGACACTGGGTTTGGGTTTTACGCCACTAAACCACCTGTGAGCCTCAGAAAGCTCAGAGACTCAGATGAGTCAGGGGCAGAGCTCAGGTGCTGTGACCCTGTGAGCCCACCAGCCAATTCCTCCCAGAGCTGCAGGCACGGGCCACAGCCTCTGGGGAGACCAGGGGGCGGTGGCGGAGGCTGGCCCAGCCCCGCACTGACCTGCCGGCTGCTCGCAGGCTGTGGTGGTGAAGGCCAGCGGGGAGGTGTTCGTGAACCAGATCTACACGCAGCTGCCCGTGTCCACAGGTGAGGGCGCGGCCCCTCCTGCCCGGGCTGCCGCTGGGTCCTGCCCTGCACAGCCCAGTGAAACCCCTGTGCTATGTCCACAGCCAATGTCACCCTCTTCAGACCCTCGACCTTCTTCATCATCGCACAGACCAACCTGGGCCTGCAGCTGGCCATCCAGCTGGTGCCCAGCATGCAGGTGTTTGTGCGGCTGGCCCCGGAGCTCCGGGGGCTGACCTGCGGTAAGAGGTGCGCCTGTCCTCGCGCCCCCGTCCCTGAGCCCGCGTGGGGCCTCAACCTGCCTTCCACCCCCAGGCCTGTGTGGGAACTTCAACAGCATCCAGGCTGACGACTTCATGGCCCTCAGCGGGGTGGTGGAGGGCACGGGGGCCGCCTTCGCCAACACCTGGAAGACCCAGGCTGCCTGCCCCGACGCCAAGAGCAGCTTCGAGGACCCCTGCTCGCTCAGCGTGGAGAACGGTACGTGTTCCTCTGCCGGCTCCCGGAGGACCGCTCAGGGGCTGTCCACCTACTTCAGTCTGAGCCGGTCACTTGCGCGGCGTCCCCTGACTCTGTCCTGGGGTCCAGCTGCCCCCACTCCAGGCTCGTGTGAACTAGCCCTCATGTGCACTGTCCCAGGGGAGCCAGGAGGACAGGAACGGGCACTCGGGCAGCGTGCAGCTGCGTCTGTCTGCCGACTGGCACGAGGCCAGCCAGGCGCCTCCCCGATGCTGCTGCCCCGTGTGGAGCTGCTGCCCGGCAGGAAGGAGGACGCCTGTCGCTGGGGCCTCCCCGTGCTGCTGACCATCCAGCCCCCGGACTGGTCCCGGCTCCCTTCCTTTCCCTCCTGGGACCCACCCCTACTCAGAGAAGGGGTGGAGGGGTCTTGTCACGTCCGTCCCTGGTAGTGGCCACTCACGTCCCTAAAGGTGGTGGCACTGGGGGCCCGGGCTGGGGACACAGGAGAGGAGGGAAGTGGTGGCGGTGGCTTCTCTAGGCCCTGCGTGCCGTCTGTGTCCACGTGCCCGTCTGTTGGCACAGACGGGGCCTCTGCCCCAGGCGGCAGCCGCCCAGGCTGGTGAGCCGGCCCGTGGACAGCCTCCCTCTCGTCCACAGAGAAGTATGCCCAGCACTGGTGCTCGCGGCTGACGGACGCAGACGGCCCCTTCGCCCCATGCCACGCCACCGTGAGCCCCAGCACCTACTACTCGGTACTGCCCGCCTGCCACCCTCCTGCCACCAATGTCCTGCTGGGGGCCGTGGGGACACCCAGGATCAGGGGAGGCTGAGGGGCCCCTGGCAGCCGGGACCGAGCGGCTCGTTTGTTGACTCTCCCCTCACGGTGCCTGCCTCCGTCTGGGACTCCAGCCCTGCCCTGGACGCAGGAGCTGGCCCAAGTGGGGACCCAGCCCGGAGGGGAACTGCGTGTTGGGGTGGAGGCTGGAGCCCCAGCCCCAGGGGGTGGTCGGCCTGCGTGGGGCTCTGCTCACCCTCGGGAGGGGTCCCGGCTGGCAGGGCAGGGGACGTGTGCCTGACGCCCGCGGCTCTGCCCCAGAACTGCGTGTTCGACACCTGCAACTGCGAGAAGAGCGAGGACTGCCTGTGTGCGGCCCTGTCCTCCTACGTGCAGGCCTGCGCGGCCGAGGGCGTGCTGCTGCGCGGCTGGAGGGCCGGCGTCTGCGGTGAGTGCCTCCCCTCCGGCCCCGCCCTCTGCCTGGGCGGCCTGCTGCTGCCCGCCGGCCCTGTGCCCCCCAGCGTCCTGAGCGAGCCTCTTCCTGGCTTCCCACAGTGAGGCCCACGACCACCTGCCCCCAGTCCATGACCTACCAGTACCACATCAGCACCTGCCCGCCCACCTGCCGGGCCCTGAGCGAGGAGGACGTCACCTGCCAGGTCAGCTTCGTCCCTGTGGATGGCTGCACCTGCCCGGAGGGCACTTTCCTGGATGCCTCGGACAAGTGTGTGCAGGCTGCCAGCTGCCCCTGCTACCACAGGGGCTCCGTGGTCCCCAACGGCGAGTCTGTGCACGAGAGTGGGGCCGTCTGGTGAGTGTGGCCGGGCAGCGGGTGGGTGGGCCCCTGGGGCCCCTGGCTGTCACGGCCCGGCTGACCACGCCCTTCTCGCAGTACCTGCACTCAGGGGAAGCTGACCTGCATCGGAGGCCCAGCGCCCGCCCCAGGTGAGCCCGGGGGGCACCGCTGTCCTCAGACCAGCCCTCTCCCTGAGAAGCCCCCAGATGGTTCACAGCCCACCCCAAGCCAGGGGTCAGTGGCTTCTGTGTCTGGCACAGTCTGCCTGGGCTCAGCCGGGTCGGCACACACCTCGGCGGGCAGCCCGCGTGCCGCACACGCAGTCCACGCCTCGCACACCGGCACAGGTGGGCCCCTCCCACACCTGGCTGGGGGGCTTGGGGCGCCTGACCCGCCCTCCGCTCCCCAGTGTGTGCCGCGCCCATGGTCTACGTCGACTGTCGCAACGCCTCGGCCGCGGACCGCGGGGCTGGCTGCCAGCAGAGCTGTCACACCCTGGACACGGCCTGCGTGAGTGACCAGGTCTCCACCACCCCTCATGCCAGGCTCCCTCTCGGCTGCTTCTGGGGGGGGGGTGGCCAAGCTGGGCCAACTGCTGGACCAGGTCCCTGGAGGACCCCTGCCTGCCTGCTCGCTGGGCCCGCTGCCCTTTGGCCCCGAGGAGCACACGGCAGGTCCCGCCAGCCATCGCCACCCACCCAGCCGTGTCCCTGTGCCCACAGTACAGCCCCCAGTGTGAGCCAGGCTGTGTGTGCCCGCCGGGGCTGGTGGCTGACGGGAGCGGGGGCTGCATCGCGGCCGAGGACTGCCCCTGCGTGCACAATGGGGCCAGCTACAGGCCCGGGGAGACCATCCGGGCAGGCTGCAACACCTGGTAGGGACACAGCCCAGGGAGAGGGCCTGTCAGGAGCGGGCGCTGGCGAGGCCCTGGGTGGACACGTGCGGCCTGGGTTCTCAGGGGGACGTTGGGGCAGCCAGGCTGCGAGACCTCGGGGCTTCTGTGGATCGGCTGGATCCTCCCTGGGGGGTCCCTGCCGAGCCCCTGGGGTGCCGCCCTGACCCCTCGCCCTCGGCAGCACCTGTCAGAACAGGGTGTGGCGCTGCACGGAGGAGCCCTGCCTGGCCACCTGTGCCCTGTATGGGGATGGCCACATCCTCACCTTCGACGGCCAGCGCTACACCTTCAGTGGGGACTGCCAGTACACGCTGGTGCAGGTAGGCGGGCTGCCGGCTCTGCCCACAGCCACACCTGGACCCCACGTGGGGGCAGCTGCCCTGGGGCTCGCGGCCCCCAAAGCCCCGTCCCCGACAGTCTTGTCTCCCCAGGACCACTGTGGCGGCAATGGCAGCACGGAGGACGCCTTCCGTGTGGTCACTGAGAATGTCCCCTGTGGTACCACGGGGGCCACTTGCTCCAAGGACATCAAGATCTTCCTGGGGGTGAGTGAGGGGCAGGGCTGTGTGGGGTACCCTGGGGGCTCCATAGTGGCATGGGACACCTGGAGGGCAGGGTCCCCCAGGGCCCTAAGGGACGCCTTGCCTTCCAGAGCTTTGAGCTAAAGCTGAGCAGCGGGAAGGTGGAGGTGGCCCAGAAGAGCGCAGGACAGGAGCCGCCCTACACCATCCGCCAGATGGGCATCTACCTGGTGGTGGACACTGACGCAGGCCTGGTGCTACTGTGGGACAGGAGGACCAGCATCTTCCTGAGACTCAGCCCTGAGTTCAAGGTGAGGCTGAGGTCATCACGGGCATCACCCCTGCGGGGAGCCACGGGACTCACCAGGAGGGGCAGAGCCAGAGCCAGAGAGAGGGAGTGATGGGGACAGAGAGCAGACGCAGGGGAGGACAGCAGGGGCAGGGCCGAGCCTCTGGGCAGCAGCGGGGAGGGAGCCCCTGGTGCACATGGCCAGGGCAGGCTGCCAACACTTGCCATCTGGACACTGGGAGTCCAAGCCAGGTGCAGGGCGCACTTCCTCGGAGGCTCCCAGGTGGGAACTCTCTGCCTCGGCTTTGGGTTGGGCGTCCTTGTCCGTGGCTGGGTCACTCCCTTCTCCTCTGTCATCGTCTGGCCCCCTCCTTGTGTGCCCGTGTCCACATGTCCCTCTTTCACAGGGACATTGGATGTTGGATTTAGGCCCCACTCTCCCCCAGCCTGACCTCAACCTACCACACCTGGAAAGACCCTCTTTCCATCAAGGCCCCTCTCTGGCCCCAGGGACGGGACTTGGGCAAGAGTGCTCTGGCTCCTGTTTCCAGGACAGACCAGGCTGGCCCCTGCGGCCCGCATAGCAGGAGGGCGGCGCGGGCAGGCTGCCTGGGGAGCTTGCAGGCCCTGGGAGTGTGAGGGCAGCGGGCGCAGCGGGACTGGAGGTGGCCTTGCAAACCATGCGCCCTCCCCGCTGGGGCCTGTCCTGTGGGAAGCTCAGGGGTGGTGGGGTGAGGAAGGGGCTCTGGGTCCACCCTCTCTCCTTGGGCTTCTGCAGGGCAGGGTCTGCGGCCTGTGTGGGAACTTCGACGGCAATGCCCTCAATGACTTCACCACACGGAGCCAGGCCGTGGTGAGCGACGCGCTGGAGTTTGGCAACAGCTGGAAGTTCTCCCCGTCCTGCCCGGACGCCCTGGTGCCCAAGGACCCCTGCACCACCAACCCTTACCGCAAGGCCTGGGCCCAGAAGCAGTGCAGCATCATCCACAGCGCCACCTTCGCCACCTGCCACTCCCACGTATGGCCAGCCAAGCAGGGAGGGTGGTCTCTGGGCTGGAGAGACGGGCCGTGGTCCCACAGGCAGAGGGGACAAGAGGGGGAGGGAGCCTCAGCCGAGGGTGCAGAGAGCTGGGGCTTGGGGACCACGGGGACGAGCCACGTGGCCGGGCTGGTGCTCCGCTCCCGGCGCAGCTGCCGGGGTTCTGTGGGGTGGTGCTCTGAGCACTCCCCAGGCGCCCCAGCTGCGGAGCCTGTGGGCCAGCCCGGCACTGGCCTGTGGGCAGGAGGGCAGTCCTGGCAGCCACCGTGGGCTGTGCCTTTGCTCCCTGAGCTCCAGTGGAAACTGGCCCCGGTCAGTGACTGGCCATGGGCCAGACCCCCAAAGGCCAAGTGGCTCCCTGGAGTCTGAGGCCCCCGTCCCTCAGGTGGAGCCGGGCACCTACTACGAGGCCTGCGTGGGCGACGCCTGCGCCTGTGACGCGGGGGGAGACTGCGAGTGCTTCTGCACCGCCGTGGCCGCCTACGCCCGGGCCTGCCACGAGGCCGGCGTGTGCGTGTCCTGGAGGACGCCCGACGTCTGCCGTGAGTGGGGCTCTGTCCATGGGGCTGCAGGGCAGGGAGGCCACGTGCCGCCCCAGGAGGGAAGGAGGTGGGTGGGCGCACGAGCCCAGCACGCAGGGCCCAGCCCGGCCTCGGGGACCCGCCCAGGGAGTGTGCCCCCATCTGGCCCACCCTCTGCGTCTCGCCCGCGTCCTGGAGGCGCAGGGAGGGGCGTCGAGAAGGCCGCGGGGCAGCGGCGCTTGGACAGCCCTCTTGCCTCCCCAGCGCTGTTCTGCGACTACTACAACCCCCAGGGCGGGTGCGAGTGGCACTACCAGCCCTGCGGGGCCCCCTGCATGCGCACCTGCAGGAACCCCAGTGGGCGCTGCCCGCACGATCTGCAGGGCCTCGAAGGTAGGCAGGGGACTGGCCAGGGAGGGGTGGGACTGGCCTGGGGGTTCTGGGGCCCAAGGCCTGGGTGTCGCTGGAGGGGTGGACAATTGGCCTGTGTGGCTAGGACTCAGTCCTCTCTGGCCTACAGGCTGCTACCCCAAGTGCCCACCGACAGCTCCTATCTTTGACGAGGACAGTATGCAGTGCGTGGACAAGTGCCTAACCCCGACGCCCCCAGCGCCCTGCCGCATCCACGGGAAGTCCTACCGGCCGGGCGCTACGGTGCCCTCCGACAAGAACTGCTACTCTTGGTGAGTCACTGGGCTGGAGGGTACATGAGGGGTCCAGGTCAGGCCCATAACCAGCAGCCCAGCACTCGAGGCTGCAGGGTCCAGAGGTGCCCTGGGCCAGGTCTCGGAGGGGCCTGGCTCTCGGGGGCGGGCTGCCGTGCTGGGGCACCGAGGCCCTGGGTGATCTGGGCCACGCAGGCACTTCTCAGGGGCTGTGACCCTGTCTCCCAGGGCTCAGAGGTGGAGCTGAGTGTAGGGTGCTTATCCGTGAGAGGACCTTTGGGGTACAGGGCCGGGTAGACGGGGCAGAGGCGGACACTGAGTGAGACGATCCCCCAGGGCGCGGGGAGGGGCCTCCCTGCAGGTGTCGCCTGGGGAGCTCACAGCTCCTTGGCCCCCAGCCGAGCTCCACTCGTCTTGAGTGGGGTCCCAGGAGGGTGGGACCTCAGGAAGCTAAGCCTTAAGGGCTGAAGCCTGGGCCGGGGCAGGGACTCCGCCCCCGCGCGGCCCCTACCCCAGCCCACCCCCTTCCCTCCACCAGCATCTGCACCGACAGAGGCCTGCACTGCGCCTACGACCCTGGTGGTGAGCAGCCACGGCCCCCGGGGCTGGGGGCTGGGGGAGGGTGTCTTCCTGCGCCTCAGCCGCCTCACGGGACGGGACGGCGGCTCTGCTCCCACAGCCTGCGTCTGCACCTACGACGGGCGGCACTTCCACCCCGGGGACGTCATCTACAACACCACAGACGGCATGGGCGGCTGCATCTCCGCTCTCTGCAGGGCCAACGGCACCGTGGAGAGGAAGGTCCACGCCTGCAGCCCCACCACCCCCGGCCCCCCAACCACCTTCTCCTTCTCCACGTCCCCACACGGTAAGGCAGACGGGCCGCTGGCCAAGGCTCCGGGCTCTCTGTGGGGTGTCGCTCTCCAGCTGATTGGCGCGGCTTCTCTTGCTGGACGCCAGGCTCATGCCCAGCTCTGGGCAGTAGTGGCAGCCCCTGGGTGCTGGGCACAGCGGTGACTCACGGTCTCCTTCCACCAGTCGCCCTGCAGTGGGAAGGCGCCAGCCTCCGGGGCTGCCCTGGCAGACCTGGAATCCACGGCTGCTCTGGGAGCTCAGGCCCGGGGAGGCTTCTGGCACAGGGCGGCCCTCATCAGCCCCAGGGGACCCCCGGGGCCCGGGGAGGCCTGCTACCCCCACACAGCGTGGGGCACCGGGCCACACATCCTGGGCCTTAGAGAGGGAGGTGGCCTTTGGGGCCGTGTGCACGTGTCCTGCTCAGGGCAGGCCTGGGGGCAGGTTCCCGTCACGGGGGCTAACGCACCTGTTGAGCGCACCACTGGGACCCGCAGCTGCCCCTGTCGGGCAGGTTCCAAGCAGACAGGCTCACCTGTGCAGCCCGGTCATTCACATCTCAACATTTGCCCCTCTGCTGTGGGGGATCCCACGGGCAGCCAGCAGGACCAGGAAGGGTGGTCAGAGCCAGGGCCCAGTAAGGCCCTGAGCGTGCCCAGGGCTCAGCCCGCACCTGTCTTTGCCCACAGCCACCAGCTCCAGGCAGAGCCCGGGCCCCACCCGGAGCACCGTGCGCTCGGCTCCTGTGGGCACAGCCTCATCCCCAGCCACAGGCACGTCCCCGGGGAGTACACCCGCCACAGCCACCACCTGGTCCTCCCCACCCTGTGGGGAGAAGTGCCTGTGGTCCCCGTGGCTGGACGTCAGTCGCCCGGGGCAGGGCGTGGACAGTGGGGACTTCGAGACGCTGCAGAACCTCCGTGCCCACGGGTTCCGGGTGTGCCGAGCACCGAGGGCAGTGGAGTGCCGCGCTGAGGACGCCCCTGCCGTGCCCCTCCAGGCCCTGGGGCAGCAGCTGGAGTGCAGCCCCGCTGCAGGGCTGACCTGCCACAACAGGGACCAGGCCTCAGGGCTCTGCCACAACTACCAGATCAGGCTCCTGTGCTGCAGCCCCCTGGCCTGCCCCACCCACCCAGGCAGGTCCAGGACAACCCTCACTGGGGCCCCCTCCCCAGAGGGGCCATCCCCGGCCCCTCCTGTGGCCACCACGGGCCCAGGCACCATCCCCACCGCCAGCGCCACACTGCCCACACCTAGGGCTACCCGTACCTCGACACCTGTCCACACATCGCTCTCGACCTCCAGCCCGACTCAAACGCCCAAAACCACTTCAGGAGCCACCTCTGTGTCGGCAACTCCCCCAGGGACCTCCCAGGTCACGGCTCTGCCGACCCTTGGGACCAGCACGGTGAGCTGTGCTCGGGAGTTCTGCCACTGGACCCAGTGGATGGACGGCAGCTACCCCGGGCCCGGGAGAGACAGTGGAGACTTCGACACCTTCTACAAGTTGCGCTCCCTGGGATACAAGTTCTGTGAAAGGCCCACCAGGGTGCAGTGCAGAGCCCAGTTCTTCCCCGACACGCCGCTGGAGGAGCTGGGGCAGCAGGTGACCTGCAACACCAGGGAGGGGCTGATCTGCCTGAACAAGGACCAGCTGCCGCCCATCTGCTACAACTACGAGATCCGGATCCAGTGCTGCGAGCTGGTGGACTACTGCACAAGCACGGCCCCGGGGACCCAGGCACCCGCCTCCACACACCCCAAGCCTACCACAAAGACCAGCGGGACCCAGGGAAGCCAGGTCCCCTCCACAAGGTCCACCGTCCACTCCACACCAGTGCACACAAGCAGTGTGACATCAGTGGGCACCAGGGTCAGCCCGCCCCCGAGCACGGACTGCCAGCCTCAGTGCTCCTGGACCAAGTGGTTTGACGTGGACTCCCCGGACCCCGGACCACTCGGGGGAGACGCGGAAACCTACAGCAACATCCTCAGGAGGGGAGAAAGGCTCTGCCGCCGGGCTGAGGACATCACGCGGCTGGAGTGCCGAGCCGAGAACCACCCGGAGGTGAGCATCGAGACTCTGGGCCAGGTGGTGCAGTGTGACCCCGATGTGGGCCTGGTGTGCCGGAACCGGGACCAGGAGGGGCCCTTGGGGACGTGCCTCAACTACGAGGTGCGCGTGCTCTGCTGCCACACCCCCGAGGGCTGCGGATCCACGGTCCCGGTCACACATCCCAGCACCTCGAGAGAGACCCTGAGCAGCCGGGCTCAGAGCACCTCCTCGGTGCACACAGTCAGCCCAACCTCCTCAGGAATAATCAGCTCCACCTCTGTGCACACAGTCAGTCCAACCTCCTCAGGAATAACCAGCTCCACCTCTGTGCACACAGTCAGTCCAACCTCCTCAAGGGAAACAAGCTCCACCTCTGTGCACACAGTCAGCCCAACCTCCTCAAGGGAAACCAGCTCCACCTCTATGCACACAGTCAGCCCAACCTCCTCAAGAATAACCAGCTCCACCTCTGTACACACAGTCAGCCCAACCTCCTCAAGGGAAACCAGCTCCACCTCTGTGCACACAGTCAGCCCAACCTCCTCAGGAATAACCAGCTCCACCTCTGTGCACACAGTCAGTCCAACCTCCTCAAGGGAAACCAGCTCCACCTCTGTGCACACAGTCAGTCCAACCTCTTCAGGAATAACCAGCTCCACCTCTGTGCACACAGTCAGTCCAACCTCCTCAAGGGAAACCAGCTCCACCTCTGTGCACACAGTCAGCCCAACCTCCTCAAGAGAAACCAGCTCCACCTCGGTGCACACAGTCAGTCCAACCTCCTCAAGGGAAACCAGCTCCACCTCTGTGCACACAGTCAGCCCAACCTCCTCAGGAATAACCAGCTCCACCTCTGTGCACACAGTCAGCCCAACCTCCTCAAGGGAAACCAGCTCCACCTCTGTGCACACAGTCAGCCCAACCTCCTCAAGGGAAACAAGCTCCACCTCTGTGTACACAGTCAGTCCAACCTCCTCAAGGGAAACCAGCTCCACCTCGGTGCACACAGTCAGCCCAACCTCCTCAGGAATAACCAGCTCCACCTCTGTGCACACAGTCAGTCCAACCTCCTCAAGGGAAACCAGCTCCACCTCTGTGCACACAGTCAGCCCAACCTCCTCAAGGGAAACAAGCTCCACCTCGGTGCACACAGTCAGCCCAACCTCCTCAAGAGAAACCAGCTCCACCTCGGTGCACACAGTCAGCCCAACCTCCTCAAGGGAAACCAGCTCCACCTCTGTGCACACAGTCAGCCCAACCTCCTCAGGAGAAACCAGCTCCACCTCGGTGCACACAGTCAGCCCAACCTCCTCAAGGGAAACAAGCTCCACCTCTGTGCACACAGTCAGCCCAACCTCCTCAAGAGAAACCAGCTCCACCTCGGTGCACACATTCAGCCCAACCTCCTCAAGGGAAACCAGCTCCACCTCAGTGCACACAGTCAGTCCAACCTCCTCAAGGGAAACCAGCTCTACCTCTGTGCACACAGTCAGCCCAACCTCCTCAGGAATAACCAGCTCCACCTCTGTGCACACAGTCAGTCCAACCTCCTCAAGGGAAACCAGCTCCACCTCTGTGCACACAGTCAGCCCAACCTCCTCAAGGGAAACAAGCTCCACCTCTGTGCACACAGTCAGCCCAACCTCCTCAAGAGAAACCAGCTCCACCTCGGTGCACACAGTCAGCCCAACCTCCTCAAGGGAAACCAGCTCCACCTCGGTGCACACAGTCAGTCCAACCTCCTCAAGGGAAACCAGCTCCACCTCTGTGCACACAGTCAGCCCAACCTCCTCAAGAATAACCAGCTCCACCTCTGTGCATACAGTCAGCCCAACCTCCTCAGGAATACCCAGCTCCACCTCTGTGCACACAGTCAGCCCATCCTCCTCAAGGGAAACCAGCTCCACCTCTGTGCACACAGTCAGCCCAACCTCCTCAAGGGAAACCAGCTCCACCTCTGTGCACACAGTCAACCCAACCTCCTCAAGAGAAACCAGCTCCACCTCTGTGCACTCAGTCAGCCCAACCTCCTCAAGGGAAACAAGCTCCACCTCTGTGCACTCAGTCAGCCCATCCTCCTCAAGGGAAACCAGCTCCACCTCTGTGCACTCAGTCAGCCCATCCTCCTCAAGGGAAACAAGCTCCACCTCTGTGCACACAGTCAGCCCAATCTCCACCTCCACCCCCACAACCAGCCCCGGCCACACCGCAGCACCTGGAAGCTCACCCTCCCCGCCCCCAAGCACAGACTGCCAGCCTCAGTGCTCCTGGACCAAGTGGTTCAACGTGGACTCCCCGGACCCCGGGCCACACGGGGGAGACACGGAAACCTACAGCAACATCCTCAGGCGGGGAGAAAGGCTCTGCCGCCGGGCTGAGGACATCACGCGGCTGGAGTGCCGAGCCGAGAACCACCCGGAGGTGAGCATCGAGACTCTGGGCCAGGTGGTGCAGTGTGACCCCGACGTGGGCCTGGTGTGCCGGAACCGGGACCAGGAGGGGCCCTTGGGGACGTGCCTCAACTACGAGGTGCGCGTGCTCTGCTGCCACACCCCCAAGGGCTGCAGATCCACGGTCCCGGTCACACATTCCAGCACCTCGAGAGAGACCCTGAGCAGCCGGGCTCAGAGCACCTCCTCGGTGCACACAGTCAGTCCAACCTCCTCAGGAATAATCAGCTCCACCTCTGTGCACACAGTCAGTCCAACCTCCTCAAGGGAAACCAGCTCCACCTCTGTGCACACAGTCAGTCCAACCTCCTCAGGAATAACCAGCTCCACCTCTGTGCACACAGTCAGCCCAACCTCCTCAAGAATAACCAGCTCCACCTCTGTACACACAGTCAGCCCAACCTCCTCAAGGGAAACCAGCTCCACCTCTGTGCACACAGTCAGTCCAACCTCCTCAAGGGAAACCAGCTCCACCTCTGTGCACACAGTCAGCCCAACCTCCTCAGGAATAACCAGCTCCACCTCTGTGCACACAGTCAGCCCAACCTCCTCAAGGGAAACAAGCTCCACCTCTGTGCATACAGTCAGCCCAACCTCCTCAGGAATAACCAGCTCCACCTCTGTGCACACAGTCAGTCCAACCTCCTCAAGGGAAACCAGCTCCACCTCTGTGCACACAGTCAGCCCATCCTCCTCAAGGGAAACCAGCTCCACCTCTGTGCACTCAGTCAGCCCAACCTCCTCAAGAATAACCAGCTCCACCTCTATGCACACAGTCAGCCCAACCTCCTCAAGAATAACCAGCTCCACCTCTGTGCACACAGTCAGTCCAACCTCCTCAAGGGAATCCAGCTCCACCTCTGTGCACACAGTCAGCCCAACCTCCTCAGGAATAACCAGCTCCACCTCTGTGCACACAGTCAGTCCAACCTCCTCAAGGGAAACCAGCTCCACCTCTGTGCACACAGTCAGCCCAACTTCCTCAGGAATAACCAGCTCCACCTCTGTGCACACAGTCAGCCCAACCTCCTCAAGGGAAACCAGCTCCACCTCGGTGCACACAGTCAGCCCAACCTCCTCAAGGGAAACCAGCTCCACCTCGGTGCACACAGTCAGTCCAACCTCCTCAAGGGAAACCAGCACCACCTCTGTGTACACAGTCAGTCCAACCTCCTCAGGAATAACCAGCTCCACCTCTGTGCACACAGTCAGTCCAACCTCCTCAAGGGAAACCAGCTCCACCTCTGTGCACACAGTCAGCCCAACCTCCTCAGGAATAACCAGCTCCACCTCTGTGCACACAGTCAACCCAACCTCCTCAAGAGAAACCAGCTCCACCTCGGTGCACACAGTCAGTCCAACCTCCTCAAGGGAATCCAGCTCCACCTCTGTGCACACAGTCAGCCCAACCTCCTCAGGAATAACCAGCTCCACCTCTGTGCACACAGTCAACCCAACCTCCTCAAGAGAAACCAGCTCCACCTCGGTGCACACAGTCAGCCCATCCTCCTCAAGAGAAACCAGCTCCACCTCGGTGCACACAGTCAACCCAACCTCCTCAAGGGAATCCAGCTCCACCTCTGTGCACTCAGTCAGCCCATCCTTCTCAAGGGAAACAAGCTCCACCTCTGTGCACACAGTCAGCCCAATCTCCACCTCCACCCCCACAACCAGCCCCGGCCACACCGCAGCACCTGGAAGCTCACCCTCCCCGCCCCCAAGCACAGACTGCCAGCCTCAGTGCTCCTGGACCAAGTGGTTCAACGTGGACTCCCCGGACCCCGGGCCACACGGGGGAGACACGGAAACCTACAGCAACATCCTCAGGCGGGGAGAAAGGCTCTGCCGCCGGGCTGAGGACATCACGCGGCTGGAGTGCCGAGCCGAGAACCACCCGGAGGTGAGCATCGAGACTCTGGGCCAGGTGGTGCAGTGTGACCCCGACGTGGGCCTGGTGTGCCGGAACCGGGACCAGGAGGGGCCCTTGGGGACGTGCCTCAACTACGAGGTGCGCGTGCTCTGCTGCCACACCCCCGAGGGCTGCTCTTCGACCCCGGCCCCCAAGCCCTCCTCTGCAGCTGTGACGTCCGCGTGGCCGCCCAGCTCTGCCGTGTCCTCCACCACCCGCTGCTTCTGCAGTGTGGCCGGCCACCTCTACCCGGCAGGTAGGTGGCCTGTGGATTTGTCCTAGCACAGGCCCGGGCCTCCTGGAGTCGAGGGGGCTAGTGCTTGTCCTTCCCTGGAGCCACAAGCCCCTTGCACTGCCGTCCACCCGCCTCGGGCAGGGTGGTCGTCCTGCACCTGTGGGGTCCCTGCTGTGCCAACAGAGCTGCTGGTGCTGACCCCTGGGGTCCTCTGCTGACAGGGTCCATCATCTACCGCCGGAGAGACCTCTCTGGCCACTGCTATTACGCCCTGTGTAGCCAGGACTGCCAGGTGACCAAAGGGGTTGATTACGACTGTCCTTCTACCACACGGCCCCCCACGCCAGTTTCGTCCCTGTCGACGTCCACCTCTGAGACAGGATGCCCAAATGTGCTTCCCCCGAGAAAGGTAAGCCCACCTCCTGCGCATCTGGGCCCTGCGGCCACTGCAGGGGCCTCCGTGTCTTTATATTTGACCTCACCTCAAGACCTCCTGAGGGTCATGCTGACCATCAGGAGATGGCCCTGCTGTGCACTTGGGGGTCCTGTCCCCCAGGACTTTGGATGGGTGGGCTTACACGCCTGCTGGGCACCTGGGCCCTGAAGCTGGAACTCCACTGGCTGAGGGTGAAGTGGGGGTCAAGCAGGTGGCCAATGCTGTGAACCTGGCCGCACGGCCAGAGCAGGTGAGAGCGGGAGGGGTACCTGCACCAGCAGACCCCTCCGGGCAGCCTGGGCCTGGGGGCCTGGGGTGGGGGCATGAGGCAGGAGGAGGCTGGGTCGGGAGTGGTCCAGACAGCGCAGTGGCCATCCCCTGTTCCCACGAGGACCACAGGGACAATCTCCCTGAGAGCCGACGGGAGGCCCAGGTCCAGGGTGGGACCCTGCAGCGGGCTTTGCTTCTGCAGAAAGGCCAGAGCTGGGCCATGCCGAACTGCACCCAGGCCACCTGCGAGGGCCATGGCGTCATCTCCCTGCGTCCACGCCAGTGTCCGGCGCTGAAGGCACCCACCTGCGCCAACGGCTACCCGGCCCTGAAGGTGGCTGACCAGGACGGCTGCTGCCAACACTATCAGTGCCAGTGTGAGCTGGGGACCCAGAGTGGGGTCAGGACGGAGGGGGACAGAGGGGTCAGGATGGAGGGGGACAGAGGGGTCAGGACGGAGGGGGACAGAGGGGTCAGGACGGAGGGGGACAGAGGGGTCAGGACGGAGGGGGACAGAGGGGTCAGGACGGAGGAGGACAGAGGGGTCAGGACGGAGGGGGACAGAGTGGGGTCAGGACGGAGGAGGACAGAGGGGTCAGGACGGAGGAGGACAGGTGGGGTCAGGACGGAGGGGGACAGAGGGGTCAGACTTCAGGCAGAACTTTTCAGCAGAAAGGCCTGGATGGGTGGTGTTGAGACCCCCAGCACGGGGTGTCTAGTGGGGCCACCAGAGCCTGGGCCCTGCTGGCTGGGGGCGGGGAGGGCATCGATCCCTGCTTCCCTGCGGCCCCACGAAGCCCCTGCTGGGCACGTGCTCTCGACAGTGTGGGGGTGAGCTGCCGGCATGGAGGGGCGGGCAGCCCGGCGCGGAGGCCTGAGCCGCAGGGCCTCCCTCCCGCAGGCGTGTGCAGCGGCTGGGGCGACCCCCACTACATCACCTTCGACGGCACCTACTACACGTTCTTGGACAACTGCACCTACGTGCTGCTGCAGCAGGTGGTGCCCGTGTACGGCCACCTCCGGGTGCTGGTGGACAATGACTTCTGTGACCCGAAGGACGGGCTGTCCTGCCCGAAGTCCATCATCGTTGAGTACCACCAGGACCTCGTGCTGCTGACCCGCAGGCCGGTCGGCGGGGTCATGACCAACCAGGTGGGGCTGCCCCGCTGGTGCAGGTGGGCTCAGCCTGCAGCCTCTGCGGCCCGCCGGCCGGCCTGACTCCGCTGGCCGTGTCCCACACCCAGATCCTGTTCAACAACAAGGTGGTCAGCCCTGGCTTCCAGAAAAACGGCATCGCTGTCTCCCGCGTGGGCATTAAGATGTATGTGACCATCCGGGAGATTGGGGTCCAGGTCATGTTCTCGGGCCTCATCTTCTCGGTGGAAGTGCCCTTCAGCACCTTCGCCAACAACACGGAGGGGCAGTGTGGTGAGCCCCCCAGGGACCCGGAAGCACGCTTGTGGGCTGAGGTGCCCAGCACGGGGCTGCAGGGGCTCCGCCCGTTCACACTGCGGGAACCACCTTGGTTGGGCTTCCTGCGGGGACAGTGAAGTCCAGGGAAGGGAAGGGCCTGGGCGGGTCCCACAGGTGAGGGTGGAGAGGTCTGGCCAGACCCCAGCAAGGGTGCACGGGCGCTGGCCCTGCCCTCCAGCTCTCTGACCGCCTCCGTCTGCCCAGGTACCTGCACCAACGACAAGAGGGATGAGTGCCGCCTGCCTGGGGGTGCAGCGGCCACCTCGTGCTCTGAGATGGCAGGCCACTGGAAGGTGGACATCCCCGGTCAACCAGGCTGCCACGGGCCTCCCCCAACACCCACCCCGGTCGCACACACAACCACTCCCGTCCAGTGCCCACCGTCGCCACTCTGCGAGCTGATTCTGAGCGAGTAGGAATCTGCAGGGGTGGGGTTGGCAGCCCACTGGCCCCACCTGCCAAGGGCTGGAGGGCCTTCAGGAGGCTCCTGGGAAGGACCAGAGCTGCCCTGTCACAGGCCTAGAATACTGTCCTCGGGCTCTGGGCAGGGTGGTCACAGCCAGAATGCCACCACGGGCTTGGCTGGTCGACCCTGAGGTCCTTTGCTGGTCCACTCATGGGTGCAGGCCTTGGTGGCTTCGCCGAGACCTGGGGACAGGGGCCTAGTGAGAGGCGTCTGCAGAAGGGTGTGCGGGACACGGCCCTCCGCTGCGGAGCTGGCTGTGACCCACCGGTCTGCCCCATCTGCCTGCAGGGTCTTCGAGCCTTGCCACAGCACCATCTCCCCACAGTCCTTCTACGAGGGCTGCCTCTTCGACCACTGCCACATGACCAACCTGGACGTGGTGTGCTCTGGACTGCAGCTCTACGCCGGGCTCTGTGCCTCCCAGGGCGTGTGCATTGACTGGAGGGGCCAGACCCACCAAGCCTGCCGTGAGTGCTCGATCCGGCTGCTGCCCCAGGCAGAGCGCCAGGCAGGCTTCCTGGGGGAGGAGGGGGCATCTAAGTCTGGGTCCCTGCGGCCCCTGGGGGGCAGCAGCAGAGCTTGGATGGACGGGCTGCCACTGGCAGTTACCAAAGGCTCCTGGGGGCTGGGTGGGTGGCTGGGGACAGGAGTCCAGAGGCACAGCCTTGTGGTGGCCTCTCAGGTGTGGTTTCTCCTCCCTGCAGCGTTCACCTGCCCAGCCAACAAGGTGTACCGGCCCTGCGGCCCATCCTACCTCCCCTACTGCTATGGGAAGGACAGCACCAGCTTCCTGTACGTGCCCACACCCCACCCCACCCACCTCGGTCCACCCGCCCCAGAGCCACCCTGGAGACCCCACTCTGGCACCTGGTCATCCCTGGCCAGGCCGCCCTGCCCTGGGGAGCAGGGGCCGCAGCCAACTCTCTGCCTCCCTGCAGGGCCCTCCCGGAGGCTGGCCCCATCACGGAGGGCTGCTTCTGTCCGGACAGCATGATGCTTTTCAGCAGCGACAGCCAAGTCTGTGTGCCTGCAAACTGCAGCTGTATGTCCCCTGGGCTTGGAGGGGTGGCAGGGCCACGTGCCTGCTGGTGGTAACCTCTGATCTCTCCCTCTGCAGGGTGCCTGGGGCCCCATGGGGAGCCGGTGGAGGTGAGTGTGCAGGGGCGGCTGACCCTGAACCCTAGGAGGCCGGGGCAGGCAGTTCCTGAAATAGAAGCCCCAGAATGGCCCCTGTGGGCTGGGACTGGGGGCTTCCCGTCAGTGCCAGAGGCCCAGAGAAGGGCAGGAGATCGGCCTGTGGCCCAACAGGACCCGGGAGGCCCCTCTTCTCAGGTGCCCTCCCTGCCTGCCTTGGGGTGAACTGGGGTGAACTCAGGGGTGCTGAGATCCTGCCTGACCATGTCCTGCTCTTCTTGAGACCCCTCTGCCCTCCACGGACATGTGAGGGTGTGAGGAGCAAGCGCCCCCCAAAGCCCTTCCCACCTCATCTCTGGGCCTCCCGGATCTCTAGCACCACGGCCGACCTGAGTTCCCCTCCCTTCTGAGGGCCTCCCCGCGTCCGCTGTGGGCCCGGCCTGCGAGCCAGCCTGGCTGCAGCTGCCCCGGGCCCACCGCTGACCTGTGGCGGGCTCACACACCCCTCCTCGCAGCCGGGCCACACCATCAGCACCGGCTGCCAGGAGTGCACCTGCAAGGACGGCTCCCTGAACACGACCTGCCGCAGAAAGCCATGTCCCCTGCCCCCCGCCTGCCCCTGGCCCGGCTTCGTGCCTGTGCCCACAGCCCCAGAGCCTGGCCAGTGCTGTCCCCAGTTCAGCTGCGGTGAGCCCTTGCTCGGTGGGGGTGGGCTGTGCCCACACCCGGGGGCTGGGAGGGGCAGGCGCTTGGCGCTGGGCTTGGAGGCTGTCCTCCAGCGCTGCTCCAGCGGGTCGATCCTGCTGCTGGCGCCCCCAGGGTGGAGGGTGTGCGGCTCTGCCTGCCCTCCTGGAAACCCCTGGGGCCAGGCCCTGCGGCTGGGTGGGCATAGGCGCAGAGGGGGCCCGGCCCCTGAGTGCCCCCCTCACCCTGCAGCCTGCAACACCAGCTACTGCCCCGAGCCCCTGGACTGCCCCAGCGGCTTCCACCTGGTCCTGACCCACGAGGAGGGGGCCTGCTGCCCAAGCCAGAACTGCAGTGAGTGTCCTCGGCCCTTGCGCAGGCCACGCTGGGTGCTGCAGGCCAGGGACCCTGGCCTGGGGTTTCCCAGGAGCATGACTGGAAGAAGCCGTGGCTTGGCTGGGCACCATCAGCCCGATGACTGAGAGCTTGCCGGGCCTGGGAGGCTGCAGGTGGCGGGAGTAGGGAGGCGGTGGGTGGGTGGTGGGCAGGCTGCGTCCCTGCCAGAACTACAGCTTGTGTCTCCCGGACAGCCCAGGCAGGCTGCAATGTCAACGGGACCTTCTACCAGGTGAGAACTGTCCAGCGTTCAGACCCCACAGCCCCAGGGACTGGGTTTCCCGCTCCTGGGCTCCCTGACACTCTTGGGGCTCAAGTAGACTTCAGAACAGCTGGGGAACTTTGAACCCCTGCAGACCCCTGCCCGGACCAGGGGCCCAGTCCACAGCTTGGTGTGGCTGCAGCCCAAACCTGGTCCCGGGGTCTCCAGAGGTACTGTTACTGGGTTCCTGACCTCACCTGGGGTCCCAGCAGCTGGCCTCCAGCTGCACTGCTCCCAACTGAACCCCCAGACTGTGTGACCCCAGAGTATGAGCCCCTACGGAGGCACAGCTGGGTGCTCATCCCTGTGACAGGGCTCTGCACCCGGAGGGACGCCCAGGGCCACCCCAGGGGTGTGAGTTGGGCTGGTGGGCAGGCTGGGGCAGCTGTCTAGTGAGGGATGGAGCCTCTGCCTGGGCTCAGTCCAAGTCCACTAACGCTGGTCTGCCTTTCGCAGCCTGGCGCTGTGGTCTCCTCCAGCCTGTGTGAGAACTGCTGGTGTGAGAAGCCCAGCAGTGCCCTGTGGGGCAGCTTTCTGGTCAACTGTGAGACGCAGATCTGCAACACCCACTGCCCCCTGGTGAGTGCCGGCCCCTCACCACGCTCGTCTGCTGGACAGCCAGCCCGAGCTCAGGCTGCACATCCGCTCTCCCTTCAGGGCTTCAGGTACCAAGCTCAGAGTGGGCAGTGCTGTGGACAGTGCGTGCAGGAGACCTGTGTCGCGAACACCAGCCGAGGCCCTGACGGCCTCTTCTACGTGAGTGGCTGCTGCACCTGGTGGCCTCGGGCAGGGTGTTGGGTGCTTGGAGAAGCAGGTCTTGGGCTCCAGATTGGAAGGGGGCAAAGCTGCCACACCCCTGTGGGAGCTCCAGGAGGGCCCAGGCCAGCCCCTGCCCATGGGTATGGAGGCACAGAGAGCATGTGTGTCCTGAGAGGGCAGGTCCTGGGGACACTGGACGCTGAGGGGGAAGGTCCTGGGGCACTGGACGCTGAGGGGGCAGGTCCTGGGGCACTGGACGCTGAGGGGGCAGGTCCTGGGGGCACTGGGCACTGAGAGGGCAGGTCCTGGGGCACTGGGCGCTGAGAGGGCAGGTCCTGGGACACTGGGCACTGAGGGGGCAGGGTCCTGGGGGCACTGGGCACTGAGGGGACAGGGTCCTGGGGACACTGGGCACTGAGGGTACAGGGTCCTGGGGGCACTGGACGCTGAGAGGGCAGGGTCCTGGGGCACTGGGCACTGAGGGGGCAGGGTCCTGGGGGCACTGGGCACTGAGGGGGCAGGTCCTGGGGCACTGGACGCTGAGAGGGCAGGGTCCTGGGGGCACTGGGCACTGAGGGTACAGGGTCCTGGGGGCACTGGACGCTGAGAGGGCAGGGTCCTGGGGCACTGGGCACTGAGGGGGCAGGGTCCTGGGGGCACTGGGCACTGAGGGGGCAGGGTCCTGGGGCACTGGGCACTGAGGGGGCAGGGTCCTGGGGGCACTGGGCACTGAGGGGGCAGGGTCCTGGGGGCACTGGACGCTGAGAGGGCAGGTCCTGGGGCACTGGGCACTGAGAGGGCAGGGTCCTGGGGCACTGGGCACTGAGGGAGCAGGTCCTGGGACACTGGGTGCTGAGGGAGCAGGGTCCTGGGGGCACTGGGCACTGAGAGGGCAGGTCCTGGGGCACTGGGCACTGAGGGAGCAGGTCCTGGGGCACTGGGCGCTGAGAGGGCAGGGTCCTGGGGGCACTGGACGCTGAGGGGGCAGGGTCCTGGGACACTGGACGCTGAGGGAGCAGGGTCCTGGGACACTGGACGCTGAGGGAGCAGGTCCTGGGGCACTGGGCGCTGAGAGGGCAGGGTCCTGGGGGCACTGGACGCTGAGGGGGCAGGGTCCTGGGACACTGGACGCTGAGGGAGCAGGGTCCTGGGGGCACTGGGCACTGAGGGGGCAGGGTCCTGGGACACTGGACGCTGAGAGGGCAGGTCCTGGGGGCACTGGGCACTGAGGGGGCAGGGTCCTGGGACACTGGACGCTGAGAGGGCAGGTCCTGGGGCACTGGGCACTGAGAGGGCAGGGTCCTGGGGCACTGGGCACTGAGGGAGCAGGTCCTGGGACACTGGGTGCTGAGGGAGCAGGGTTCTGGGGGCACTGGGCACTGAGAGGGCAGGTCCTGGGGCACTGGGCGCTGAGAGGGCAGGTCCTGGGGCACTGGGCACTGAGGGGGCAGGTCCTGGGGGCACTGGGCGCTGAGAGGGCAGGTCCTGGGGCACTGGGCACTGAGGGGGCAGGTCCTGGGGGCACTGGGCGCTGAGAGGGCAGGGTCCTGGGGCACTGGGGGTCCTTGGGGAGTCATCTCTACAAGGCTCGTGCCTGGGCAGAGCCAGAATCTCCCTGGAAGCCCATAGGCTGGGTGCAGATAGGGACGAGGCAGATACCCAGGCGAGGGGCACTCACTCTTGCCCTTTCAGCCTGGTGAGTCCTGGTCAGACCCTGGGAACCGCTGTGTAACCCACCGGTGTGAGAAGCACCAAGACGGGCTTGTGGTGGTGACCGTGGAGAAGCAGTGTCCCTCGCTCAGCTGTGCCCGGGTGAGCTCCAGGCCTCCCACCCCAGCTGCAGCTCACCGGGCTGGTCAAGTCCTGTGGGGCCAGTGGGCCTGTCGCCCTCCTGAAGGGGCCACTCCTGTCTGAACCTGGCCTGCACCTCTGCAGCCCCTTTCCTGGGTAGGCTGCTGAGCCGCCACCCAGGCACTAACCGCAGTCCCTTGTTGGCACAGGACCAGGCCCAGATGAGCTCTGATGGCTGCTGCCTCGTTTGTCCACCCACTGGTAAGAGGGCATGTCTGCCCGCAGGCCTGGCTCCAGCTTCGGAGGCCCAGGAAACAACTGGGCGGGCGTTCCCATGGCCTCACCTGCTGCGTCTGTCCTTCCCCAGAGACATCCTGCGGGCTCCGCCACCGGGACCAGGTCATCCGGCAGGGGGCCTGCAGCTCCACCCGGCCTGTGCGCCTCTCCTACTGTCAGGGGGACTGCGGGAACAGCACCTCCATGTACGCGACCCCTTTCCTTGGTGCCTCCCCGATGCCCAGGGAGTCCCGTGGGGCATGTTCACAGATGTGGGCAGTGGGGTGCGGTCGGGGGCAGATGGGGCAGGACCAGGAAGGGCAGGAGGAGGCTGGAGGCTGTGAGGGCCAGCGCGTGCGGGGTGGGGCAGGCGAGGCCTGTGTGGAATCGGCTCTTCTTGCTGACCGCAGACCAGCGCCCTGTGTTGGTCAGCTGCAGTGCAGCTGTGGCCGGGCACCTGGTGCTGAGCGGGCTCTGCCCACAGGTACTCCCTGGAAGCCAGCGCGGTGCAGCACAAGTGCCGCTGCTGCCAGGCGCTGCGGACCTCACCGAGGAAGGTGAGCCTGGGCTGTCCCGACGGCTCCAGCCGGACCTTCCGCTACGTCCAGGCCGAGGCCTGCGGCTGCCTGGGCCAGCAGTGCCACTCACCAGGTGACGCCAGCCACTCAGAGTCATCGGAGTCTGAGTCCAAGGAGAGCAAAGAGCAGAGCTCAGAGTCAGAGAGCAGTAGCCGGGAGGGGCCACTTGGTCCTCCCCAGTGAGCTGGCCAGTGCGGCTGTGTCTTCCTGGACACACCAAGGAAAACGTCCTTTGCATCCTCCAAGGCCAGTAGACCGTGCACCCTCGTCAAGCTGACTGCAGTCTGGGACACACCATGCACTCACTACGTTCTTCTCCAGGGGCGATCTGACCCTCGAGATGTCCTTGGAGGTGGGGAGCCCTTATCCACCTGTGCCCTCTGTTCAGGAACATGGAGCAGTGAGCTCCTCTGTGGCTCTGGCCTGCTCCTTGGGACTTCAGCATCACACGAAGCTCTCATTAACAACAGTCTCTTGGACGTCGGTAGTGCCTACCTGGCCTTGCTCCTACCTCGGCCCTGGGCCCATGTCCCCCTCCTCAGGAAATGACCAATCTGTTTCATAAATACACTTGGAGCATTTTGCAATTTGTGGACTATGTGCATTCTTGAACTTGGTCATGAATCCAGGAATAGGGTGGGGTCAGGCCCAGGCCCAGGAACTCACATCCCAGGCTGGACACCAGGGCTACTGGGGGGGGGGGGGAACCCTGCTGCCTCCAGCTCCTTGAAATGTCCATCCATTCCAAGAGGAAGACAGGCATGACTGTAGGTTTGCCAGAGGTGATAGTCACTCTGCAGAGGCCATTGATGGTCCAGTTGCTGACCAGAGTCAAGGAGGCATCTGGTCACAGCACATGGAGAGTCAGAGAGTGCCTGGATGGATGAATGAATGAACAAATGAGTGAGAGAGTGAGTGATTGAGTGAATAATCAGTGAGTGAGTGTGTTCATGAATGAATGAATGTGTGAGTGAGTGAATGAGTGAGTGGGTGAGTGAGTGAGTGAGTGAATGAGCGAGCGAGTGAGTGAGTGGGTTCATGAATGAATGAATGCGTGAGTGAGTGGGTGAGTGAGTGAGTGAATGAGTGAGTGGGTGAGTGAGTGAATGAGTGAGTGGGTGAGTGAGTGGGTGAGTGAGTGAGTGGGTGAGTGAATGGGTGAGTGGATGAGTGAGTGAGTGGGTGAGTGAGTGGGTGAGTGAGTGGGTGAGTGTGTTCATGAATGAATGAATGCGTGAGTGAGTGGGTGAATGAGTGAGTGAATGAGTGAGTGGGTGAGTGAGTGGGTGAGTGAGTGAGTGGGTGAGTGGGTGAGTGGGTGAGTGGGTGAGTGAGTGGGTGAGTGAGTGGGTGAGTGAGTGAGTGAGTGGGTGAGTGGGTGAATGAGTGAGTGAGTGGGTGAGTGGGTGAGTGAGTGAGTGAGTGGGTGAGTGAATGAATGAGAGTTAGTGCATGAATGAATGACTCAGTGAGTCAGTGGGTGAGTGAGTGAGTGGGTGAGTGAGTGAGTGGGTGAGTGAGTGGGTGAGTGAGTGAGTGGGTGAGTGAGTGAGTGGGTGAGTGAGTGGGTGAGTGGGTGAGTGAGTGAGTGGGTGAGTGAGTGGGTGAGTGAGTGGGTGAGTGTGTTCATGAATGAATGAATGCGTGAGTGAGTGGGTGAATGAGTGAGTGAATGAGTGAGTGGGTGAGTGAGTGGGTGAGTGAGTGAGTGGGTGAGTGGGTGAGTGGGTGAGTGGGTGAGTGAGTGGGTGAGTGAGTGAGTGGGTGAGTGGGAGAGTTAGTGAGTGAGTGGGTGAGTGGGTGAGTGAGTGAGTGAGTGGGTGAGTGAATGAATGAGAGTTAGTGCATGAATGAATGACTCAGTGAGTCAGTGGGTGAGTGAGTGAGTGGGTGAGTGAGTGGGTGAGTGAGTGAGTGGGTGAGTGGGTGAGTGAGTGGGTGAGTGAGTGGGTGAGTGAGTGAGTGAGTGGGTGAGTGGGTGAGTGAGTGAGTGAGTGGGTGAGTGGGTGAGTGAGTGAGTGAGTGGGTGAGTGAATGAATGAGAGTTAGTGCATGAATGAATGACTCAGTGAGTCAGTGGGTGAGTGAGTGAGTGGGTGAGTGAGTGAGTGGGTGAGTGAGTGGGTGAGTGAGTGAGTGGGTGAGTGAGTGAGTGGGTGAGTGAATGGGTGAGTGGATGAGTGAGTGAGTGGGTGAGTGAGTGGGTGAGTGAGTGGGTGAGTGTGTTCATGAATGAATGAATGCGTGAGTGAGTGGGTGAATGAGTGAGTGAATGAGTGAGTGGGTGAGTGAATGAATGAGAGTTAGTGCATGAATGAATGACTCAGTGAGTCAGTGGGTGAGTGAGTGAGTGGGTGAGTGAGTGGTGAGTGAGTGGGTGAGTGAGTGAGTGGGTGAGTGAGTGAGTGGGTGAGTGAATGGGTGAGTGGATGAGTGAGTGAGTGGGTGAGTGAGTGGGTGAGTGAGTGGGTGAGTGTGTTCATGAATGAATGAATGCGTGAGTGAGTGGGTGAATGAGTGAGTGAATGAGTGAGTGGGTGAGTGAATGAATGAGAGTTAGTGCATGAATGAATGACTCAGTGAGTCAGTGGGTGAGTGAGTGAGTGGGTGAGTGAGTGAGTGGGTGAGTGAGTGGGTGAGTGAGTGAGTGGGTGAGTGAGTGAGTGGGTGAGTGAATGGGTGAGTGGATGAGTGAGTGAGTGGGTGAGTGAGTGGGTGAGTGAGTGGGTGAGTGTGTTCATGAATGAATGAATGCGTGAGTGAGTGGGTGAATGAGTGAGTGAATGAGTGAGTGGGTGAGTGAGTGGGTGAGTGAGTGAGTGGGTGAGTGGGTGAGTGGGTGAGTGGGTGAGTGAGTGGGTGAGTGAGTGAGTGGGTGAGTGGGAGAGTTAGTGAGTGAGTGGGTGAGTGGGTGAGTGAGTGAGTGAGTGGGTGAGTGAATGAATGAGAGTTAGTGCATGAATGAATGACTCAGTGAGTCAGTGGGTGAGTGAGTGAGTGGGTGAGTGAGTGGGTGAGTGAGTGAGTGGGTGAGTGGGTGAGTGAGTGGGTGAGTGAGTGGGTGAGTGAGTGAGTGAGTGGGTGAGTGGGTGAATGAGTGAGTGAGTGGGTGAGTGGGTGAGTGAGTGAGTGAGTGGGTGAGTGAATGAATGAGAGTTAGTGCATGAATGAATGACTCAGTGAGTCAGTGGGTGAGTGAGTGAGTGGGTGAGTGAGTGAGTGGGTGAGTGAGTGGGTGAGTGAGTGAGTGGGTGAGTGAGTGAGTGGGTGAGTGGGTGAGTGGGTGAGTGAGTGGGTGAGTGAGTGGGTGAGTGAGTGAGTGGGTGAGTGAGTGAGTGGGTGAGTGGGTGAGTGGGTGAGTGGGTGAGTGAGTGGGTGAGTGAGTGGGTGAGTGAGTGAGTGAGTGGGTGAGTGGGTGAATGAGTGAGTGAGTGGGTGAGTGGGTGAGTGAGTGAGTGAGTGGGTGAGTGAATGAATGAGAGTTAGTGCATGAATGAATGACTCAGTGAGTCAGTGGGTGAGTGAGTCAGTGGGTGAGTGAGTGAGTGGGTGAGTGAGTGGGTGAATGAGTGAGTGGGTGAGTGAGTGAGTGAGTGGGTGAGTGAATGGGTGAGTGGATGAGTGAGTGAGTGGGTGAGTGAGTGGGTGAGTGAGTGGGTGAGTGTGTTCATGAATGAATGAATGCGTGAGTGAGTGGGTGAATGAGTGAGTGAATGAGTGAGTGGGTGAGTGAGTGGGTGAGTGAGTGAGTGGGTGAGTGAGTGGGTGAGTGAGTGAGTGGGTGAGTGAGTGAGTGAGTGGGTGAGTGAATGAGTGAGTGGGTGAGTGAGTGGGTGAGTGAGTGAGTGGGTGAGTGGGTGAGTGGGTGAGTGGGTGAGTGAGTGGGTGAGTGGGTGAGTGGGTGAGTGGGAGAGTTAGTGAGTGAGTGGGTGAGTGGGTGAGTGAGTGAGTGAGTGGGTGAGTGGGTGAATGAGTGAGTGAGTGGGTGAGTGGGTGAGTGAGTGAGTGAGTGGGTGAGTGAATGAATGAGAGTTAGTGCATGAATGAATGACTCAGTGAGTCAGTGGGTGAGTGAGTGAGTGGGTGAGTGAGTGAGTGGGTGAGTGAGTGGGTGAGTGAGTGAGTGAGTGGGTGAGTGAGTGGGTGAGTGAGTGAGTGGGTGAGTGGGTGAGTGGGTGAGTGAGTGGGTGAGTGAGTGGGTGAGTGAGTGAGTGAGTGGGTGAGTGGGTGAGTGGGTGAGTGAGTGAGTGAGTGGGTGAGTGGGTGAGTGGGTGAGTGAGTGGGTGAGTGAGTGGGTGAGTGAGTGAGTGAGTGGGTGAGTGGGTGAGTGGGTGAGTGAGTGAGTGGGTGAGTGAATGAATGAGAGTTAGTGCATGAATGAATGACTCAGTGAGTCAGTGGGTGAGTGAGTGAGTGGGTGAGTGAGTGAGTGGGTGAGTGAGTGGGTGAGTGAGTGAGTGGGTGAGTGAGTGGGTGAGTGAGTGAGTGGGTGAGTGGGTGAGTGAGTGGGTGAGTGAGTGGGTGAGTGAGTGAGTGAGTGGGTGAGTGGGTGAGTGGGTGAGTGAGTGGGTGAGTGAATGGGTGAGTGAGTGAGTGAGTGGGTGAGTGGGTGAGTGGGTGAGTGAGTGGGTGAGTGAGTGGGTGAGTGAGTGAGTGAGTGGGTGAGTGGGTGAGTGGGTGAGTGAGTGAGTGGGTGAGTGAGTGGGTGAGTGGTGGGTGAGTGGGTGAGTGAGTGGGTGAGTGAGTGGGTGAGTGAGTGAGTGAGTGGGTGAGTGAGTGGGTGAGTGAGTGAGTGAGTGAGTGAGTGGGTGAGTGAGTGAGTGGGTGAGTGAGTGGGTGAGTGAGTGAGTGGGTGAGTGAGTGGGTGAGTGAGTGAGTGAGTGGGTGAGTGAGTGGGTGAGTGAGTTGGTGAGTGAGTGAGTGGGTGAGTGAGTGGGTGAGTGGGTGGTGAGTGAGTGAGTGAGTGGGTGAGTGGGTGAGTGGGTGAGTGGGTGGGGTGAGTGGGTGAGTGGGTGAGTGAGTGGGTGAGTGAGTGAGTGGGTGAGTGGGTGAGTGAGTGAGTGAGTGAGTGGGTGAGTGGGTGAGTGGGTGAGTGAGTGGGTGGAGGGATTATGGTGATGTGGGTGAGTGAGTGTGAGTGGTGAGTGAGTGATAGTGAGTGGGTGATGGGTGAGTGGGTGAGTGGGGTGAGTGTGTGGGTGAGTGGGTGAGTGGGTGAGTGAGTGGGTGAGTGAGTGAGTGGGTGAGTGGGTGAGTGAGTGAGTGAGTGAGTGGTGAGTGAGTGGGTGGTGAGTGAGTGAGTGAGTGAGTGGGTGAATGATGAGTGGGGTGAGTGGGTGCGTGAGTGGTGAGTGAGTGGGTGAGTGTGTGATTGGGTGAGTGAAGTGGGTGAGTGAGTGAGTGGGTGAGTGAGTGGGTGAGTGAGTGAGTGGGTAGTGGGTGAGTGAGTGAGTGAGGGAGTGGGTGAGGTGGGTGTGGGGAGTGGGTGGGGTGAGTGGGTGAGTGGGTGGTGAGTGGGTGAGTGAGTGAGTGGGTGAGTGGGTGAGTGAGGGGGTGGTGAGTGGGTGAGTGAGTGGGTGAGTGAGTGAGTGAGTGGGTGAGTGGGTGAGTGAGTGAGTGGATGAGTGAGTGGGTGAGTGGGTGAGTGTGTGGGTGAGGAAGTGGATCCAGGTGGCCCCACCAGAGGCATCCAGGACATGTCCATGCACCCAGGTGAGGGTCTCTGAGCTGAGGCTTCCCTGTGAACCTGTGCTGCACCTCACAAAGCTTCCAGAAGCTGTTTCCTGGCCCAGCGTGTGTGTGTGCCTGTGTGGTCCCAGGGAGGTCAGCAACCCCACAGAGGACCCAGTGACCCTTTGCAGAGTATGGATAGAGTCCTTGGGGTCCACCTCTCTCCTGCTCCTCCCTGCGCCCACCCTCTGGCCCGCAGCATGCCATGGCCTTAGTGACTCTCCTCTGTGAAGACCCAGGGAGGCCTGCCCCCAGAGACGCTGGCCCTAGTCACTCAGCCCCAGCCACACCAGGAGTGGAGGCGGCAGGCCCTGCTGGCCCCAGGCTCCAGGAACTGCCAGAGGGGCCCAGACAGGCCTGGGAGGAGCAGGGCACTGCGTCAGCCCAGGGGCCACACTAGCACATCAGGCCCAGGGCGTTTCAGACCTGACCCAGCCCCAGCACTGGGCAGGCGGGGGCAGGTGCGTGTACCAGAGCAGATGCCCACGGGCCAGGTGCCAGCCTGCTGAGTCCTGGCCACGTGTGGGGAGGCCTGAGCTGGGCTCTGGAGGGCAGGGGCTGACAGGCTGGATGGAGTTGCACAGCTGGGCACATCCTGGGGCCAAGGGTCCTGCCCAGGCCTCCCAACAACTAAGGGCCCAAAGTCCCTCTGTCCAGGCAGAAAGGGCCTCAGACCTGTGGACACTGGGCAGGGCATGTGGAGTGCTGGAGTGGGCAGGGCGAAGTCAGACTCCATCCAGATGTCCTGTGATGACAGGAGGTGGGAGACACAGCCCTCATGTCTGGTCCATGTCTCATCAAGGGAAACTGAGGCCCAGAGAGGCTGCATGCTGGCCACCAGCAGTATGGACGTGGGAAGCTGGACTTGAGTCCCGTCTGTATGGGTCTCTTCCCCAGCCTGGCTCCTGGAGTTTGATGTCCCTGTTTGGCCACTGGCTGCCTCAATTTCCAGGCCTGGCTGGGTTGGGGCTGGGAGCCCAGGTTGGACGGTCATGGTGCCACATTGTTTTCCGGAGTGTGGCCGCATGCCCTGTGTCTGCCGGGGGATCAAGCTGGGCCAAGGGCTCGGGGCCTGGGGCTGGGCTTAGGTTCTCAGCAGACCGTCCCTCGAGGCAGCCCCGAGTGGGGAGCTGGGCGGTGTGGCTCCTGGTGAGGCGAGGACGTCCTCTCAGGGTTCCAGGGTCCCACTGGGCAAGGGAGGTTGGGACTGGCTGGAGGACCGTGGCCCTCCCACCCTTCCGCCCTGTGGCCCCCAAGGCCCTTCCAGCTCCTGGCTCCCTTCCGTCTGCAGGCCTGGAAGGTAGGGAGCACTCCTGGGCCCGGTCCTCACTGGGCTTCTGGCCACAGGGCTTCACCTTGACGGCTGGTCTCCTGGCAGTTGCCTGCCTGGGGGTGTCTGGCAGGTCCTGCCAGCGTGGAGGTGGGGTGCCTGGGTTCTCCCAGAGGTCTTGTCCCCAGCTCCTCACGGGAGGAGCTACCTGCTCCCCACTGTGTGGGCCAGAGTTGACCTGGGGGAGGGTCAACTCTGCTAG
This sequence comes from Sciurus carolinensis, assembly GCF_902686445.1. Lineage (NCBI taxonomy): Eukaryota > Metazoa > Chordata > Mammalia > Rodentia > Sciuridae > Sciurus > Sciurus carolinensis. The sequence continues at coordinate 1,012,367 of NC_062223.1, forward strand.
TGACCATGTGGGGGCAGCAGAGGGGCCTCCCTCATTGTGACCACTGGTGGCAGGGCAAAGCACAACCTGGGAGCTTGGCCAGTCCTGCAGGCCTGCTGACCCTGCTGACCTCGCAGCCGCTGCCAGGGCCCTGCTTGGTGCTGCTGACCCCTGGAGAGGATCGGGTGTCTCAGCGAGCCACCTCTTCCTGCCGGGGGCGGGTGGGTGCCGCAGCGACTAACCCTCTAGCCCAGAGCATTCGCAGGCCTGCGTCACTGCCCTGCGGGGAACCCTGGCGCAGCGGCAGGAAGTAACCGGATCGCATGTCCCTGGGCGGGAGCACCTGCCCACCCTGCCCCCCACAGTCCAGGCCAGGTTATGCAAGCTGCTGTTTCCGGACAGAGCCGCAGAAGCTGGACGTGGCCTCAAACACCTTGGCAGGACCGTTCCTCTGCCCGCAGGGGCGGCTCCCTCCTTCCTGTTCCTCCTAAACATGGCAGGGGACAGGATGACCTGTCACACTTGAAATGAGCAGGAAGAGGACCTGTGGGCCCAGGCTGGCTTGGGCAGCTCCTGGTGGCCCCGAGGTGGGCTCACTTTAGGGGCTGCCTCAGGGGCCCACAAACTTGAGTTCCACCTCCTTCATGCTCAGGGATCCATACTGGGGACAGTTTCTGCCAGACCCTCTGCCCTAGGACTTCTTGGATCCTGGCAGAAATGATCCAGCCCTGACCCAGGTCTGAGGCCAGAGCCAGAGCACTGGGCCCCTGTGCCTCCTGGCAGAGCAGGGTGGGACAGCACAGGTGGGAGGGGCACGGCTGGGGCAGGGGAGAGAGGGCCAGGTGGAGAAGGGGCCTCCAGACCCCCGTTGCCTCCTGGAGGTTAGGGTGGCAAAGCCGGGGGAGGGGAGGTAGGAGCGGGAGGCTGTTCCCCTCCACACAGAAGCACGGAGACCCCTCAGGGCTTCGTCGGGCAAACGCAGAGGGGTCTGCCCACAGGGTCCCAGGACAGGGGCCAGAGCAGCAGGCCTGGAAGCCTGTTCTCGCTGCGGGGGCTTCCCTCCTCACCTCAGAGGGGGCCGCTCCCCTCCCACCCCAGCCAGTGGGCTGTGCCAGGACTTCACCTTTCACGGAGCACAGCAAGACTCAGGACGCGGAGGGCCACCCTCGGCATGTCCTGGGCCTACAACTGAGGCTTCCAGTGCGCGGTGGCTGTGCACCAGGAGGACCCCAAGCAGCCCAAACACACACAGGGACGTGCGTGGCGTGCTTCTGAGCGGGGTCCTGCCCCGGCCTTCCGTGACAGCGTGGCCCCTGGCAGCCCACTTGTGGCCATGTGGAATCTGGGTCTGGGAGGAAGGCAGGGAGGAAGCTGGTGGGCGGTGAGTCGGGACACAGTGAGCTCCAGTGCACACCCTGCTCCCTCCTCCACTACCAAGGAGTGACTCGGTTTACCTGCTGGTGGCCGTGCCCTGCCACCTTCTTGCCTGTCCCCACTGTCCCCACCCCGCACACCCCTCTTTCAGTCTGGGGCTTCTCAGCCTGAGAGCCCTATGCAGGGCCCCAGCCTCAGGGGCCTTACCTGTAATCCTGGGGCAGGGACTCCTGTGCTGGATCCCACCTGGCTCTGCCTCAACCTGGCACAAGCGGACACACAAGGTTTGGCCTCCTGAGCCGTGGCAGAGCCCTGGCTGGGCCCTGTCCTCCTGGGGGCTTTCCTCATCATGACCACTGTCCCCACACACCACCCTAAGCCCCAGACCCACTGGTGGATGTTCTGTACCCCAAACCAGGATGGTGCATAGCCCCCAGTGGCTTCTCCCAGCTGATCTGGGCCCACCCCTGACCTGCTGCCTCTGCCAGGCCCCCGCAACTGACATGGGCCTTTGTGGGCTGAGAGGGGGACTGCAGGAGGGCGCCAGAGAAGGGTCCCCAAAACAGGTCACAGCGGCCACAGCCCTGTGCAAACCTCCTCCTCCTCCAACACAAACAACTGAAGCTCCGTGACGTTCCAGAGTAGCCAGGCTTATGCCCATCAATAGGCCCCTGGTCAGTGCCAAGCCCAGAAGCTGTTCTGTGAGTGTCTCAGGTCTCCCCAGCCTCCGGGGCCCCATCTCCAAAGACCCCAATCTGAGTGGGGAGGCTGTGGGGAGTGGACCTCTGGGGCACTTCCCACACACGGGCCTCCTCCTGCCACCCTCCCACTTTGACCCTTGACCCTTTGGCTTACACCCAAGAGGTCACCCATCAGACCCAGGGAGCACCTGAGCAGGGAGCCAGGCGGCGCAGGGAGACTTAGCTGCCCCCAGGCAAGAGCAGAGCCTGTGCCTTCACGTCAAGACCCATCTCCCTGCTACTCCCAAGTGGAGCCTGTGGGGAGGGAGGTCTCCAGACAGGTGTCTTCCTACACCCTCCATCAGCCTCGGCCTCCAGCCCGTGGGGCAGGGCTGGGCAGCCCTGTTGCGTCCCTCTGGGCTCCACCTCTGGGTGGGTCTGTATCTCCTCCTGGCCCCACTGCTGACGAGTCCCCTCTGGCTGAGGGCTGTGCTCTTGAGCCTCCTGTTCCATGAAAGGGAGCAGGAAAACACACCGAGGATCCCCGGCCTGACGGGCAACCCCATTTGGATGGGTTTCGTATGGAAACAGTGGGGCTGAACCGCAGTGGCAGGACCTGCCTCGAGTCCCCTGTTGCTGGCACCTGCCCGCCATGGACTGTGGTACCTGCACCAGGCTCAGGAAGCCCCCGCGCAACTCCAGAGACCCAGCCTCTTCTCCAGGATGCCATGGGCAGCTGTCCCTGGGCAGCATCCTTGCCTCCACTGGGGACTCTGAGGCCACGAAGGCCACTTTCCCCCGTGGTCTGCAGCGGTCGGGCCTGGGCTTGCCTGCTTGCACGTGGGCGTGCCCATGCAGCCACGCGCTGCAGGTCGCCAGCCTGACACGCCACGTGCACACCAGGCTCACCCAGGGCCGTGGCCCTGCAGGAGGGGCTCTCCCCGGCTGGGGTCCCCTCTTCCAAACAACAATGCATGGGGGGGAGCTGGGGGCAGCTCCTGTGTCCCCAGCAGCTGGGGGCCGGGCAGTGCGGGAGGGAGGCCCTGTGACTGCCTGACCCAGCCACACAGACCAGTCCTCACCAGGCCCCTCAGGCTCCCCACCACCCCAGGTACAGCTCAGTGCTGCTTGCCGGCCACTGACCTTGGGCAGCCCCGACCCCATGACCCTCGGGACCACCGACTCACCTCAGTGATCTGCAGACTCGTTTCTGAGCTTCCACATCCCTGGCATGGGTGCTGTGGCCCTAGGAGGCCAGAATACGGGGACAGGAAAACTCCCAGCCAGGCAGGAAGGCAGGCTGAGGGGCCACACCGGGGCCTGTGCCCCTGCAAGGGTTGGGCCCTGAGGGCAGGCCTGTGCCTCCCCTTCCCAGTGCCTGGGCCGGGCAGGGCCAAGGTCTGGGGGAGGGGCCGGCAGCCTGGGTGGGTGCCTGGCCAGCCTGGGCCCCGCTTCCTCTCAGCACTGGGCCTCTGGGGAAGGCACCCTCTGCGACGTGGGCCTCTGCAAACCCCATCGTCACTGAGTCAACACCAGGTTCCTGGAGCAAGGGAGGGCCTGTTTGCTGATGGACACTTGGCCTTGCTGTCCCGGGACAGGACACGGGCCCTGCTCATGTTTGCTTTCCTCTCGTCTGAACCTGAGCAAACGTGATGGCCAGAGGGCTGCCCCTCGCTCTGTCCTGCAGCACACCCTCCTGCACCAGGGCCCTTCCCGCCCACTGCGGAGAGCCAGCCCAAGGCCATGGCCTTGTACAGGGTGTCAGTGGGGCGGGGGAGGGGAGGGCACCCCAAGTGGTGGGGCAGTGGGCAGGGACGCAGGAGCAGCTGCTGGGGGCCTGGTGTGGCCAGCCCGGCTACTCAGCTAGCTGCTCAGGTGGGCTCTGCCTGGACACAGCTGCCACCCCCTGCAGTCTTCCCCATTCCTCTTTGCCCTCCCCCTCCTCACCTTCTGTCCATGTCCACCTGAGGCTATTGCACTGGCCCCTCCTAGCTGCCCACTAGCTCATTCTTCAAACCACACAGAGCTTCTGGGGACTTTTTATCTTGATGCCGTTTTGAATTCACAGGTAAGTTGTGGGAACAGAACCAAGAGCTCCTGCATGCCCTCTCCCCGGTGGGCCAGCGTAGATTCCGCTTCGTGAGCGTCACTCTTCTTCGTATCTACAAGTTCTTCCTGAACCACTCGAGGGTAGCAAACAAGCCCCTTCCCCCCCAGAGATGCAGGGTGTCCACAGCACCAGGGCCCTGACTCAGGACCCCACACGCCGGCCGTGTCCCCCACAGCTGATCTGAGGCCACGCGCCACAGGAGTGTGCCTCTTTTGTCTCCTGTCTGGAACTGTCCCCAGCCCTCTGTTTCTCGACCCTGACGTTGGTGGGGCATGCACAGCACCACCCTGAACTGTCACGCGCAGGCTGGGAGCACACTGAGGCAAGGACGCGGTGCAGACAGGCCCTCCCAGTGCGCCACATCAGGGCCACCTTCCTCGCCTGGTTCGGGGCTTCCTTGGGAAGTTGCCATTTTCCCCTTGGAATTAAGAAGTGCCTGTGGGAGATGCTCGGACCACGTGGCTTCCTGCTCCCTCAGCCTGACTTTACTACTCTGCCGGGGTCTGCGGAGTCCTTCCACCCTTCTTAGTGGGTGTTGCTACAGAAAGGGCTTTCTCTTCTCTTCCATTTATTTGTTTTTCATTTTCCATTTATCTCAGTAGAGATTCCTATTTCAGAATGGATTATTTTTAAAGCTATAAATTAGCCAGCAAAATAGTGGGCTAGAAAGTTCTGAGTTCCCCCCTCTACAGGAGCATTAACGGCACTGCCACCAACAACAGCCGAAGCAAGAAGAAACTGCCTGGCCGTCTTCTCGAGGGGAAGAGCTGAGCCAGGCTGGCAGCAGCCAGCACATACCCAGCACGCAGAAGCCTCTTCAAAAGGGCAGAGTGTTCCCAGCACTTTGACTCACGCCACCCCACAGCCTCCCCAGTCTTGAAGAGTCACCTCCCTGCCGTAAAAGGCCAATTGCTCCACCCTGTTAGGAGGACTCTTGGAGGACGATGTGACATGCCCAGTTTCAGCACTATTTTGCTTAATTTGGAACTCAGGTGGGAAAAGCAGAGTGCACTACTTATAAAAGCTTCCAGAGGCCACAGGCCCACAGAATCCTGGGGCAAGAGATTAAGGGTGGAGAAATCCAAAGGACTTCAGGGCCTAGACGAGCTGAGGAAGAATCTGGGAAACTAAGACATCCAAAAGCAGCCTGTATACAGGGGAATTTAGAAAGCTACCATCGTGGCCAGGCAAGACCTCACCTCATGCTAATTCATGGGTTCAGAATGAGCTGAACTCAGTGTGAAATGATGGCTTCAACCCACAGCCAGGATATGAACTCTGGGGACACTCCTGTCAATCAAGAAAATCTCTTTTAAAACTTTAGTGAAGTGGGGGAGAGTGTTGGGGAAGATATTGGCTAAATTATATAGTTATACTGCGTCCATGCACAATATATAACAACAAATCCCATAATTATGTACAGCTATAATGTGACAATAAAAATGCTAAAAAAATTAGTGGAACACAAGCTAAAGGAACAGTATCTTCAGCAATCACACATGACAAGGAATAGTCTTTGCAAAACTAGATTAGAAACATCTGAAAAACAGTGGACTTCTATAGCCTTTAACAAGAAGAAAGAAGAAAAAAGAATAACAACCATTAGAGAAGTGGTAGAATCCAATACCCAGGGTTACCACATAATAGTCAAATCCCTGATTTTCAACAATGAAAAAATCACAAGACTTATAAAGAAACAAGAAAACATGACCCATTCAAAGGAACAAAATTAACTGGTATAAATCATCTTTGAGCAAGTTCATACATTAATCCTAGTGGGCAAAGACTGTCGGACAACTGTCTGAAGTATGTTCAAAGGACTGAAGGAAAACATAAACAAAGAAACAAAGGAAATCAGTAAGAATGCATGCAGAAAGCCAGAAAATCAACAAAGAGATCAGAACCATAAAAAAAGAACCGAACAAAGATTCTGGGGTTGAAAAGCCTAATAACTGAAATGAAAGCATGGCTAAAGGGTTCAAAAGCAGACGTGAGCAGGCGGAAGAGATTCAGTGAAGCAGAACATAGGACAACTGAAGGTATCAAACCTGAAGAGAAGAAAGACAAGATCGGAGAAAAGAGAACAGAGCCTGAGGGATTGGCGGAGCAGCACGGGGGCCGACACACACTGCTGGAGTCCAGAGGAGAAGACAAAGGGGAGAAAGGTCGTCCAAAGGAGCAATGGCCAACAATTTCCTAAATCTGATGTAATACATGAATCTACAAATCCAAGAAGTTTGGCGAACTCCAAGTAGGATGAACTCTAAGAGATCCACCATGAGACACATGACAAACTGTCAAAAGAGAAAACAAAGAGTCTCAAACTCCATAAGGGAGAAGCGACATGCCGTATTTGAGGGCTATGGAACTAGCACCGGATTTGCCATCAGAAACCTGGGAGGGTGCTCTGGGGAGGTGGCTCAGTTGGTAGAGTGCTTGCCTTGCAAGCATGAGGCCCTGGGTTCAATCCCCAGCGCCGAAAGAAAGAAAGGAAGGAAGGAACCCGGGAGGGCAGGACAGTGGAGCATGTTTAAATCTCCAAGAGAAAAACCACCTGCCAAGAAGTCTATGTCTGGCAAAAGTGTCCTCCAGAAACCAGGGAAAGTCACGCCATCTTCAGGTCCACAGAGGCTGAGGGGCACATGGCTCCGGGACATTCCTAACAAGAAACACTGAGGGAAGTCCTCCAGGCCGAGATGGAAGGACACTAGACGGTAACTCAGGTACAAGAAGAAATACATCCAGCCAAACTAAATGCAGGGGAAAACATGAACGACCAGCATTATTGTCATTTTGCTTCATAACTGCACTTTTATTTTCAATAGGCTTTAAAAGGCAAATGCAGCCGGGCGTAGTAGGGCATGTCTATAATCCCAGCGACTTGGGAGGCCAAGGCAGGAGGATTATGAGTTCAAACCAGCCTCAACAACTTATTGCGGCCTTAAGTAACTCAGTGGGACCCTGTCTCTAAGTAAAATACAAAAAGGGGGCTGGGCATGTGGCTCAGTGGTGGAGTCTCCTGGGTTCTATCCCCAGGAGCAAAATTTCAAAAAAGGCACATGCATAAAAATAGTTCTAGATCTATGCTATTGGCTATCCACGGTTTAAAGATGGAATGTGTGACATGGAAGGGAAGGTGCCGCAGTGTCCCTTTGTATGTAATTGGAGCTGTTATCAGTTCAGATTAGACAACTGTAGCATGTGATCCCCAGAGTAACCTTGAAAAGAAGTCTACAGAATATAGAAAATCAGGTGGGACTCAAAACTCATCACTTCAAAAATTCAAGTAAACAAAAAGGGAATGAGGTTCCGAAAGAGCAGCAGACACAGGCAGCACGGTGAAGGCACGCGGAGCGCACTCTCTCCACAGTCACGGGCCTGACGTTGGGAGCACTCTCCACTGGGAGGGCAGGATGGGCAGGCCTGGGAAGGGAGCCCAGCACCTCGCTCAGACAGGCAGGACGCGGCAGGACCAAAGGAAGAAAGATGCTCCCTGCAGTGTCGCGGAAAGAGAGCCGCGAGGCCGGGCTACGGGGCAGGAAAACCCGCACGCAGGCTACGAGAGACCAAGAAGGACCTTGCGTGCCACTCGGGAGAGTCGGCTCAGCCTGTGAATGAGTGTGTGCCGGCCACACGGCGCTACCTGGGCTGAGGAGGTGCCAGCGGACCTCCGGCTGGGGCGCACACGCAACCCTCCCCAACGGCAGAGCACACGTCTCGAGCACACAAGCAACACGCTCCAGGACGAGCCACAGGCCACGCGCCCCAAGAGCCCAGCGAGACCATAGAGTGGGCTTTGCAACCACAGAGCATGAAGCAACAGAACAGGGAAGGACAAAGGGCCATCGCCAACACAGGTTGAACTTCGCACCCAGCACCCAGAGCATGGAGGAGGCGTCCCAAGGGGAGCCACCCCTACCTCAGGCTGGAGGGGACAAGGTGGCCCAGAAGTCCAGGGATCCTGAGCTCGGAAGAAGCAGGGAGTGCGGGGGGGCGGTGGGGGAGGCCTCGCAGTGGCCACCCGTCCTGCCCTGCCCCTGCGGGAGCCCCGAGAGGAAGGGACACTAGACCTAAAGCTGGTGGGCAGGTGGGCGGGTGGCCGAGGTCCCAGCAGTGGGAACGACAGCAGCGGGGGCAGCAGGACCAGAAGCGGTGCCCTGAACAGACCCAGGAAAGCAGGAGCTGTGGGTGGACAGGCTGAGAACAAAGAGCAGCTTCAAATGACTGAAGGCGGACGGGACGGGGAGTAGACGGCCGCTGGCCGGCCCCCGGACGGGGCTGACACCGCTCCCGGGTGTTTCTCAGGGGGATCTGCCAGCTGAAGACGGTGCACGGCGGCCTCTGTTCAGAGGGAGCACCCGTGCCTGCCGTGGAATCCTTTAGTTCACAGTTTTGAGTTCAAGTGCCAGTTCCCAGGGACAGAGGCAGGGACGGAGGACCCGAGCGCAGCAGGGAACTACAACCTGCACCAGGGCTGCCGCGTCCAGGCCTCTGCTGAGCAGCAGCTCTTGACAACGGGCTCCTGGTGCCGCAGGGAGCCCCAGACAGGAGCTGTGAAGAGGTCACAAGGGCCTTTCATAGAGAACAGCGCCCGGAGTCTGACCTCCCAACTACCAGACCCTGTACAAGAGAACTTGCCGGGCCAGCTCTGCGGTCAGTGTCTCCATCCCAGCGCAGTGCTCCACCTGAACCCAGCTTTCTCTTGACATCCATCACCCCTTGCTGGTGTCTTGGGTTCAACTGTGCAGGTTGCGCAAAAAGGGACACTCCTGCCCACTTACAGAGATAAAACGATCCCGAGAGGGCACGGTGAGCAGCACAGGCCACCGTCAGACACCCTGGCCGGGACGCCCCTCCCAGGACGCCACCTGAAGGTCAGTTCTGAGGGGGACAAACAGCGGAAGCACAGCTACCAGGGAGACCGAGCTGGAACCCTCCAGGAGAGGTCCCAGGACCCCACAGCTCCGTGGGAACACCGCTGACTGTTTAAGGAAGTGACTCCAGTGCTTCTCAAGCTTCCAGAACACTGAGAAGAAGGGAGGCTTCGAAGTCCGCTGATGGAACCCTCCCAGGGCACTGCAGGAAGGGAGGAGAGAGAGCAGCATCCCCCGCACACGTATGCAGAGAGCCAGGCTAGCGGACTAACTCAGCAGCATTTAAAGCAGCGACTGCCGTGGTCAAGTGGCTCTATCCCTGGGAGGCAAGGATGGCTTGCGGTAGGGAGATCAACCAACAACAGGTGCCCTTCAACAGAAGGAAGGCCAGAGGACTCACACAGAAAGCTGCGTGCTGGGAGTCCCGACCCGGGAGGGGAGCGCTGAATGCACAGACTTCCGTGGCTGAGACCACTCCTCTTCCTCCAGGGTCCCAGCAGAAGTGGAGCTCTAGCTGGGGCAACAAGGCAGAAGGAAGGACCCGCCACCCAAATACAAGCAAGTGACGTGAACGTGTAGGCAGAACACCCTAAAAACTCCACAAAGGCTCATTCAAGCTAATAGAAGCAGATGTTACCCGGAGAATCCAGATTCCATGCAACCCGAAACAAATTCCAATGGTGCACTGTGTAGGACTAGAAAAATCCATCCTAAAATTATATGGGATCTCTTAGGACCCTGAGGAGCCAAAATATTCTCGAGGAAGAAGAACAAGGTTGGAGGACTCACACTTGCTGATTTCAGCAGGAGTTACACCTCGTATGGCCCGTCGAGTCCAGACTTGTCTGCAAGACCTCTCCGTCTTTCCAACACACGGTCCTGGAAAAACTGGAAGTGCACGTGAAGAGGCAAGCTAGACCCTCACCTCACCCCCGCGGGCTCAAGAACCCACAGCGCGGCCCAGGGGCAGGTGCAAGAGCTGGAGCCATGAGGCTCCCGATGAGAGCAGAGAGCCCGTGACCATGGACCTGGCAGTGACCTGTCGGATATGACAACAGAACACAAGTGGACAGGAGGTACACGGGGCCGGCAGCGCCCAACAGGCGAGAAGACGAGAGCAACGGCAAACGCCTGCAGCTCGCCTCCCTGAGAAGGATCAACACCTGAGACACGGAGAGAGCTACACAACCAAGGCCGCAAAACACAAAACCCACGCGACAGTGGACAAAGGACTCGAGCAGACGCTGTCCCGAAGGACAGTGGGCACGTGGAGAACCTCAGGGAAGGCACGCTGCACAGAGCCTGCCCTGACCCAGCACGACACGCCAGCTGCTGGGGACGCAGCGACGGCGTCCTTGTGGGGGAACGTGAAAGGGAGGGGCTGCCGTGGCGGAGGGCGGCTGCTCCAAGCCACGCGCGGCCTGCTGCCCACTCCTGGCACCACCAGGGCCGGAGAGCCAGGGCCGTCACCCCAGCACTATTCACAGCACCAGGGCCCTTGGCCACGTGGAGAGCCCCTCGTGGCGGCTGAGCCCTCAAGGGCTGGCCACTGGGGTCGAGGGCTGAGCAGGGCTGAGCAGCTGGTGACAATGGGTGGTGGCCTGGGCCGGTGGCAGCTGCAGCAAGAGGTGGCTTATGCTGGGGGTGGCCTCTGGAGGGGACTGGGAACGTGTTATGGCCCCCGGGGTCTGGCAGGCCCTCACTCCTGGGGAGATGATTCCAGAGTGGCCTCTGCGTGACCCTGGGGTCTTTGTCCGGGGGCCTAAGCTCTGCATAGGCCCCTTTGTCCTGCTTTGTCTGGGCTCACAGGCTCAAATAATGGACAGGGACTCGCCCCAGGGCAGGGCCACAGGGCAGAATCCTGGCACGGCCCTGGGGGCTGCTAGCCAGCTCCCCCTTCCCAGCAGGAACAGCCGTGTCCCTTCCTCCTTACCTCTGCTCCCTGCTCCTTCAACTGTGAAGAGGTAAACTGACCCCGCAGGCTGAGCAAACAGGCCAGGTGGCCAGCCACATCCGGGAGTCTCAATAGCCGTGACCCTGCCCGGCCACACTGGGCCTGTCCTGCCCTGTCCACCTGAGGGTGCCAGGCGGGACGAGGGCAGGACCTGGACTGGGGGCTGCAGCTGCCCCTCACCATGAGCCTTTGTTCAGTGCTAGGCCCCAGAAGAGTGCCATCCAGGAGAAGGTGGGCAGGGACGGGCAGGACATCCTGGCTCCAAGAATGGGTGAGGCACACTGGATCCCAGCTCAGCAAGGATGGAGGCACCAAGGGCTTGAGCAGGGGAGAGGGAGCCAGTCAGCCAGGCCGTGGGCATATGCCTACCCAATACCTGGGGCAGTACCCAGGTATTACTGGGCACCAGCTGTTTTCCCAGCCTGTGGGGAGACTGAGGAGAATGGGGTCCAGCAGGTGAGCAGCCCGCGAGCACAGACGGCCCAGGTCATGGGTGGGGTCCTTCCAGTTCTGCAGCAATGCCCCTGGCAGTGAGCTGGACATGAAGGAGGACTTTGGAGACCCTGCAAACCTTGACCCTGGGACCTGCTACTTGGGAAATGACGGGGTGGGGAGTGGCCAGTTGGAACACTTGCCTGGGGGTCCTGGGGAGGAGAGGCCAGAGCCTGCGCTGACCTGGGACAGCCCAGGACCAGGACAGGCTGCCATATGGGATCCTGAGGCCTCCCCATAGTAGACCTGCATTAAAGGAACAGTGGACAAAGGGAAGGGCAGGTCCCAGCCTGACCAGAGCCTTGGTGAGCCCAGGGGCAATCTGTGGGGCCACTGGCCAACCAAGGGATGATAGTCAGCAAAACGTGTCAAAACCTTTTGAAAATAGTATTGTGGTAAAACACAAGACACAGAAGTTCCCATCTCAACCATGTTCTGTGACAGGGGCACTGGGCACTGATGCTGTGTGGCCGTCACCCTGTCCCAGCTGGAGCTCTTCCCCAGGGGACGCTGCTCCCGCCCCAGCCCGGCTCCTCCTCCTTCGTGTCTGTGAATCAACACAGAAGGGACCTCCAGAGGACCTCCCATCTCCTGGTGGCTGTGGGTGATGCTGTCAGGGTCACGGGTGCACCCGGGTCTGAGTCCCTGCTATCCATTCTCTGGGGCAAGTGCCTAGGAGTGGAGTCCCGGATCACACCGGATCCGGAGCGCCGGGCTGTTCGCTACAGTGGCCATAGGTCTTGCCAGCCCACCCTCGGCGCGCGAGCTTGTTTCCCCAGGTCCTGGCCAGCATGGACTGTCTTCTCTCTCGTCACAGCCAGCCGAGGGGCTGTGACGTGGTTCCAAGGTTTCAGGATGGGTTACCGTTTTCTGAGCAATCCTGCCTCTTCAAATGCATCCTCAGAAATACAGACACAGGGGAGCAGTGTGGGTCTCCCGAGATGCTGACTTCGCAGCTAGCAAACCAAGCAAGCCTAGAAAACACCCGAGAGCCGGTGGTAAGGCCACAGGCCCGGGTGCTCCCGACCCAGGGTCCATGGCAGGGCAGGTTCTCGGACTGCGAGACAGAACAGAAAGCCCGAGTGTGCGTAGACAGGAAAGAAGCGCTGAGCCATGCGTCCGCTGCGTCTAGACAGGGCGCTGGCAGCGCCTCCCTGTGCCCAGGAAGCTTGGCAAGCACAATTGGGGCAGGCGCTCCAGGCCTCTGTTTGGGCAGGGTGGGCAGTGGGGCCAGCAGACCCTGGCGGCCCCCAAGGGCTCCCACCACCACCAGAGCCTGACCAGAGCCTTGGTGAGCCCAGGGGCAATCTGTGGGCCCACTGGCCAACCAAGGGATGATAGTCAGCAAAACGTGTGCGCAGCACCTGGCACCTGCTGAGGCCGCAGTGGCTCTGGGACCCCAGGAGACTGGAAGACCCTTTGCTACCCACACAGGTGTCGCAAGCTGGCGCTGGAGGAGGTGGAGCCGAACAGGATGCTGGACGTGGGAAGCTTCTGTCTTGCCCTGGCTGGCCAGCCTTGGGCCTCTTTCCCCTTCAGCTTGAACCCTGCAGCCAAGTGAAGCCCAGTGCCTTCCCTGGGGTCTCTGCACGTGGGCCCTCCACCCAGGAAGCCCATGAGCCAGCAACACAGATCAGGTACACAGGACCAAGGGACATTCCCGAGCTGAGTAGGGGCCCCAGGGCCAAGCCATGACCCTGGAGAAGTGAGTCCAGCCCAAAGAGCCTCGTCACTCCTCAGGGACCCTGAGCTGACGCAGGCTGGGGCCTCCACCCCTCCAGCCCACTCCCTCTGCTGGCCGGCTTCCAGGAGGAGCTGAGATAGGGCAGGTCTGCAGCTGCCCTCCGCACAGCCCAGGGCTTTGCATCCAGAGCAGCCCTGACCAGGGCCCTGCCTTCTCCCTCCCAATCCTCAGAAGCTGCAGGGGGCGAGGGGCATCCTTGTCTGGTGGCGCAGAGCTGCAAATCCTTCCTCCTCCTGCCCGGGCCCCTCCCCAAGAGCAAACACACGTGGCAGCTCAGGGAGCGGGCAGTGCCCTGCCTGGCCTGAGGCTGGGCCAAGGTGCTCCACTACATAAACCCAGGCCCCCAGGGAAGGCGCACCTTGCCCCACATTCTCCTCGCCTGCCGGCCCACCGTGCCAGCCCCAGGATGGGCACCGGGAGCAGGAGCTGGGCACTGGTGTGGGCCCTCGAAGCCCTGCTCATGGTGTGGCCGGCAGGTAAGGCCAAAGCCCCTCGCCCTCTCGATGTTGTTTTCCCGCAGGGCAGCCCCACCTGGGCATTGTCCTGATCAGCTGGACACACTGCCCTCCCCATGTGTCTGACACCATGGCCTCCTGGCCTTATGGGACTCCTGGGTCCTCAGCCCATGTCCCACTTAGGCCAACATGGTGTCAGGAACGCAGAGACCAGCTCGGATGGGGGTGTTGGGGAGAAGGTGTGTCCTTTAGCCTCAGGGCAGGGCCCTTGGGGAAACCCCTTGGGGTCTTGGCCTCATGATGGGGCAGAAGAGGGCCATGAGCAAGGGGACATGGCTGGGGTCTCTCCGGGACTCTGGGAGGCCCAGTTTCACAGTGTGGAGGGGCAGCCCCCACATGGTCCTCTGCCCAGGACCAGCCTGTCCTCCACAGCTGGGGTAAGAGCCAGCAGGGGCCCCCACGGGGGCTGCGGCTTCTTGGTAAGGGGGACGCTATGTCTGGGTAATAGGGCTGGAGCCAGGTGGATGAGTGAGGTGCCCAGGTTGCTGGCTGAACCCAGGACTGACTGGGTTCCTGCCATCCTGCCCCCTGCCAGGCATCTGAAGCCACATGGCTGCACAACCTTGTCGGCCAGCTGTTGCTCTTAGCTGTCTACTCTTGGGAAAGTCACAGTGCCCATATTACTGTCAACAGGGGAAGATGTGGCTCCAGGGACTGGCCGACCCCTGGCAGGGCCCAGCAGAGAGCTGGCATGACTGCCTGGGGCCCAACGTCCTCTGCTCTGCTACCTTTGGAGCTCGGGGCCTGGGCAGACGTGAGGCCGGCTCCCAGGAGAGGGGGTTCTTACAGGCCTGGCGCTGGGGTGATTCCTTCCCTAGGGCCTGGGGAAGCTGTGGAGGCCCTGCCTGCTGCCCGGTTTGCATGCTGGCCTGCTCGGCTCAGCCATGTGCCCCCCCCAGGCTATTGGGGGCCACGTAGCCTGGGCCCATCCCCTGAGGAGGGTGGGCCTGACTAATGAATGGCTTCCTCCTCTAACTCACTGGCTCTTGGGGGCAAATTAAGCCCAGAAGTGGGCTTGTTTTTGTCACAGCTATGGCTGGTGGAATAACCTGGGTCCCCTGGAGGGCTTCAGGCCTCTCTCTCCTGGACTCGTTAGGCTCATGATGGGGAGTGTGCATCCAGACCAGTTGTCGTGGGTGACTGACAGCTGGCATTTCTCTGCCCAAGCAATGGAGACACAGGTTGCCTGACCTGAGGAGGGCCTGCCTGGGGTGGATGCACACAGGTTTGAGGTGTTTGGTCCAGGTGCGTTCAGACACCCGAATCCTCATTCTTGGGGCTGAACCACCAGGTGGTGGCAGGGGCCAGCTGCTCTGGGGAGGGGCTGTGGGTCTGGGGCCAGGGTTACAGAGCGGGAGTGGCCGTGCTTCTTGGAAAGGCAGTCAAGCGGGGTCCTCGAGTATTAATGCATGGCCAGTCCCTGTGGCTTCCAGACTCCAGCAGGACTTGGCTGGGAAAATCAAACAGGAAGCCGAGCTGCTGTAGTGCCGTGTGACTGTGTCCAGGCCTGAGTGCCAGAGAGCGGACATGGTCCCTTGCAGAGCAGCTGGCCTGGCCTGAGCCCCTGGGGCCCGGAGCCCATGGGGTTGAACCTGCCCCTCGCCAAGCTCCCAGCGGTTGGGCTGGCGAGGCAGCCTGGCAGTTCAGACCGCTGTGGGCAACCATTCCTGCACTTGGAGAAGACCCTGTGCCACTCGACTCTGGCTCAGGGTTCCATCAGGACCTGGGTTGGTCTTAGGCTTCTGCTCACACTAGAAGCCTCCAGCTATGGTCCACCCTGAGAAAGCTGGCCTTTGTCCTCGGGACAGGAGGCATGGGGAACCCCCTGCTTGGACAGCCATGGTTCAGGGACCAAGACCATTTCCTGATTCCATTCTCTTCCTTGAGCCAGTGAGGGCATCTGCCCCGTCACTGAGAGAGGAGTGTCACCGGCAGAGCCGACTTTGCCTGGGGGCAGCACAGAGCTCCGAGGAAGCCAGCCAGCTCTGTGTGTCGAGTGGCAGGGCTGGGGCATACAGCAGTAGGGTTGGGGTTGCCAGGTCAAATCCCCCTTCAGTTCCCAGAGCTGCGGCATGGAGACTGGTCTCAGGCCAGAGCCTGGCATTGCCAAGGCTGCTGATGTCTGGCTTCTCTTTGACTCCCATTCCCTTTCCTGCAGAGACCCAGGGCCATGAGGAGCTGAGCGGGGGAAACACAGAACCCCCCAGGGACAATCATAGGAGAAATGGTGGTATGTGTCCCAGGTTCTGGGTGTGAGGGCTCCTGAACAGGCAGAGGGCTCCGGTCAGGCAGGGAGAGACCTTTTCACATAGCCAGGTGTCCCACTGAGACCCTCCTGGACAGGGCCAGGCATAAGGGGGTCCAGAGAAGCCTCAGGGGCTCATGTGCACATGCACATACTCAGGCCCACACTCACATACGACTCCTGCAAACAGAAACACGGGGCAGGAGCAGTTCCCGGGCAGACAGGGTCCAGGAGGGTCCAGGGATGAGCAGTGAGGAACAGGACAGCCCCACCACCTGGACCAGCCCATTAGTGCTGGGCTCCTGATGTCCCAGGGTGGGTATTGCAGAGGGCAGGGCTTGGGAAGGGTGTCCCCAGCCACTCTGAGTGACCTGGTCCTCACTTACAGCCCACCTCACATCTTCGTCCGCCTGGCCTGTGACCTTTCCACCTATCACCATCGTACCTAGCACCAGCGGTAAGTAGGCGGCACCCCCATCAGCTGGGGGTGGGGGTTGCAGACCTGGGGGTCAGGGTGGTATGGTGTAGGGCAGCTGGGCAGCCCTGGACAGCCCTGTGGACAGCTGCTGAGCACCCTGTCACAAGTGGAGGGCTGGTGAGTCAGCGCAGATCAGGGGCAGTGTGGTGGCCAGCTTCTCTGCTCCAACACAGGTGTCTGGTCTCTGTGGGGCTGGCACAGAGTGGGCAGTGGGGTGTGGGGTGGTGACGTGCAGTGGTTCCCCACAGCCCTGAGCCCGTTGCACAACGGGCGGGTGTGCAGCACCTGGGGCGACTTCCACTACAAGACCTTCGACGGTGACGTCTTCCGCTTCCCCGGCCTCTGCAACTACGTGTTCTCCGCCCACTGCGGAGCCGCCTACGAGGACTTCAACCTGCAGTTGCGCCGCAGTCACGAGGGCTCCAGCTCCACCATCAGCCGCATTGTCCTCAAGGCCCAGGGGCTGGTGCTGGAGCTGTCCAATAGCTCTGTCCTCATCGATGGGCAGCGGTGAGCAGGGCCCTGGGGACCCACCGCCACCAAGACTCCCGGGTGGGGCCAGGACCAGAGCTGGAAGGGCGCTGGGACCCAGCCATGCCCTGCTGAGGGAGGACCGGAACTTTCTGCCCAGGGAGGAGCTGCCCTACAGCCGAGCCGGCTTCTTGGTAGAGCATAGCGGTGACTATGTGAAGGTCACCGTCCAGCTGCTGCTGACCTTTCTGTGGAATGGGAAAGACAGTGCCCTGGTGAGCAGCCCCATCACAGGGACCTACAGGGGCTGAAGGGAACTTCTCCGGCCCTCAGGGTGGGTGTGAGGGAGGGCATCCCAGCAGGCCCTGGAGCCAGGGACCCTGTGGCTGGAGCTGGCCCTGTTCTGCCCGCAGCTGGAGCTGGACTCCAAGTATGCCAACCAGACGTGTGGGCTGTGTGGTGACTTCAACGGGTTCCCAGCCAGCAATGAGTTTTTTGTCCACAGTGAGTGCTGTCTGGAGGCCAGGGTGCCCAGTCAGCCAAGGGCCAGCAGCCCCAGGGAAGCTGGGGAGGGGAGTTGGGCAGGGGCACTGGCATGGAGGGAGGTAGGGTGGGGATGCCATTTAGGGGATGTGGAATTCTGGGTGTGGGCAGAAGGTATCCTGTCGGCTGCTTCAGGGGGACAGCGCCCACCTGCCCAGCTCCCACGCCTGCCCACACTGTGCTTTCCCTCTGCCAGACACCAGGCTGACCCCTTTCCAGTTTGGGAACCTGCAGAAACTAGATGGTCCCACGGAGCAGTGCCCGGACCCCCCGCCCTCACTGGCCAACAACTGCACATACGAGGTGCGTACTTTCTCCACGGGACCCCAAGGCTTGGGGACAGCAGGAGACCTTCGCAGCTGATGTGGGACCATGGTGCAGGCAGTCTGAGGTGTGAGGAGCATCTTTGTGTGATGGAAGAGAGCAGGTCTCTGGGTCCCAGGGAGGCAGGCAGCCCAGCTCCCACCAGCAGGACAGGATGGGCACGGGAAGTCACGGGCACCTGGGGCACAGGCGCTCCAGGTGGGTGGCATGCACAAGAAGCCCGTGTGCCCATCCACGGAAGCAGATGTGTGCCTGCCTCCACAAGGTTGGGCCAAGGACGCACTCGGAGATCCTGGAACAAGAACCTGCTACCAATAGCACAGAGGACTCCTCCTTTGGATGTGGCCTGGAATGGGTAGGTGGGCGGATGGGTGGATGGAAGGGACCTAGAAGTAAAGGAGGGGCTCCTTGGCCTGGTCTGTAAGGGGCAGTGTCCCCAGACAAGCACAGTGGCAATCCTACGGCCTCCCTGTGCTCCCCAGGAGGACATCTGCCACTGCACCCTGCTGGGCCCGGCCTTCGCTGAGTGCAATAAGCTGGTGGATGCCCACGCATATGTGGCTGCCTGTGTCCAGGACCTGTGCCACTGCCCCACGTGCCCATGTGCCACCTTTGCTGAGTATTCCCGCCAGTGTGCCCAAGCAGGGGGCCAGCCACAGAACTGGAGGGGCCCCAAACTCTGTCGTGAGTGCTCCTGACAGGGCCCAGGGCAGGGTTACACTGGAGTCAGTGCCTGGCATCTGGTTGGAGACGGGCAGAAGAGATCATTCAGGGGCCAGTGGTCATTCAGGAGCAAGTGAGGAGAAAGGAGGGCAGGGGAGCCAGGGGAACCACACAGACGTGAGGCCTGGGGGCCGGGTCACAGCGGGGTCCTGACCCCAGGCACAGCAAGCAGACACTGCCTCAGGACTGGGTTGGGGTGGGAAGGAGGGCAAGTGGGAGGCCAGACACGCCCCACCTCCTGCCTCTCCCAGAAGACAGCATGCTGGAGACCTTGGTGGACATGGAGGTAGGGAAGGGGCAGCCCCAGTGGACCAGCGAGGTTGGGATGGGACACCTGGGCTCAGCACCACCTCTCCTTGGCAGCGCGGACGTGTCCCCTGAACATGCAGCACCAGGAATGTGGCTCGCCCTGTGTGGACACCTGCTCCAACCCCCAGCGCTCCCAGCTCTGCGAGGACCACTGTGTGGCCGGCTGCTTCTGCCCTCCAGGCAGGCCCTGTGCCCTGTGCCCCACCCTGGACGCCTTTGGGGTCACTGTCTCCAACATCTGACCCCAGCATTCCCTGAGGGCCCAGGACAGACCCTCCTCACTCAGGAGGGCGGGTGGGCCCTGCCTAGGGTCAAGGTTGGGGTGGACACTGACTATTTAGAAGCCAGAGACCTGATGGCCTGTGTCACAGAGCCCAGGAACCAGGTGGAGAAGCAGGCCAAAGGACACAGTGCTCTCCCCAAGCCACTGGGGTCAGGCAGGGGCAGTGCCCTGGTCTGGGGCTCTTCTTAGAGACAAGGTGCCCCCACGCCTGGGAAGGTGATGGTTCTCTGTGCCTCTCGTCCCCATCTGTGCTCACCAGCCCTCACCCCGTCCCCAGGCACGGTGCTGGACGACATCACACACTCTGGCTGCCTGCCTCTGGCCCAGTGCCCTTGCACCCATAGCGGCCACACCTACATGCCCGGGACCTCCTTCACTACCACCTGCAGCTCCTGGTAGGCCCCCTGGCCTCGACAGGGTGTGAGGGGTGGGCCCGCCTCTTCCCTACCCCTGCTGCTTATGGTCTCCCCACCCAGCACCTGCTTTGGGGGCCTCTGGCAATGCCAGCACCAGCCATGCCCTGGCACCTGCTCCGTGCAGGGCGGGTCCCACGTGTCCACCTATGACAAGAAGCGGTATGACGTCCACGGGGACTGCAGCTACATCCTGTCCAAGGTGCGGCCCCCAGCAGGCCTCCGGGGACCCTCAGGCCTTCCACCCTCGGGAGGGCTCCCTGACAGCCATCTGCTGGGGGCACTCCCTGCTGGGAGGGAAGCCCAGGCCCTGGGACAAGCTGCCTGGAGGTGACCTGGTGCCCGAGGCCACTTTTCCATGGGGTCACATACAGCCCTCATGGGCACTGGGCACGGGGACGCCCCTGCCCAAGCTCAGCCCACACACTGGTGGTCTCCCAACAGAAATGTGCTGATGGCAGCTTCACTGTGCTGGCGGAGCTGCGGAAATGTGGCCTGACAGACACAGAGAACTGCCTCAGAGCAGTGACGCTCAGCCTCCACGGTGGGGACACGGTGAGGGACCTGTCCTGTGCACCAGCATGCACTGGCTGGGAGCGGCAGAGGTGGGCGGGCCCTGGAGATGAGTCAGATCCCCCACTTTAGCCCCCAGGGCAGCCACTTTCCAGGTGGACAGTTCTGGGGCCCATCACACCTGTCACCCTGAACTCCCCTCCCGGCTCCATCCCTGGGGGTCCCCAGACCAGAGCTTGCTTCCTTTTGGGTGGCCTGTGGGCCTGCCTGCCACAACGGCTCCTCCGGGCACTGACCACAGCCCCGCCCCTCCAGACCATCCGGATCCAGGCCAGTGGTGGCGTGTTTGTGAACTCCATCTACACCCAGCTGCCCGTGTCAGCAGGTGCGTGGCTTCCTGAGACGGCTGGGTCAGGGTCGGCACCTCCCAAGTAGGGTCCGTCCCTGAGCCCCGCGGGGTCCAGCTCTGCCCCAGCAAGTCCTTCAGGGTCTCTTATCTACAACGTGGGGGCAAGAAGTGTCCTGCCCCAGGATGCTGCGGGGACCCTGTCTAGCATGGTCACTCCTGCCCTTTCAAGGGGGGTGAGCAGTCACTCATGACCCGTGAATGCTGTGGGTCACGGGCATGAGAGCGCCTGACATGCTTCAGGAGCTAGCGGGGTGGCTGGGTCCAGTTGCACCTGTCCCAGGCAGCACTTCCTGTCTGGCTAGCCAGGCTTCTGGCACCCCTGACGAGCCCCCCTCCACCACAGCCAACATCACCATCTTCAGACCCACGTCCTTCTTCATCCTGGTGCAGACGGGCCTGGGCCTGCAGGTGCAGGTGCAGCTGCTGCCTCTCATGCAGGTGTATGTCAGGCTGGACCCCACCCACCATGGCCAGATGTGCGGTGAGGCCCTGGCAGCTTTGGGGCTGTGCTGGGGGCAGGGTCTGGACACAGTTGAAGGCCATGGGTGGACACAGGCTGGCAGTGGACAGGGAGTGGTGAAGACCAGTGTTAGCCCAGGACACTTGACAGCTGATTGGTGGCCAGGGAAGTGACCAGAAAGCACAGAGAGCAAGCTGTGCTGCCCCAACTCAGGCCAGCCTCCACACAGCTTATCTGCAGAAGGGTCTGGAAGCAAACCCTAGGGGGGCTCTCCCTTTTATCTGCCTTGAGGGCCCGGGAGGACAGGATAGGAGGGACAGCCTGCCATACCTGCTGCCTGGCTCCTGCCCCCAGGCCTGTGTGGGAACTTCAACCAGAACCAGGCTGACGACTTCATGGCCCTCAGCGGGGTGGTGGAGGGCACGGGGGCCGCCTTCGCCAACACCTGGAAGACCCAGGCTGCCTGCCCCAATGCCAAGAGCAGCTTCGAGGACCCCTGCTCGCTCAGCGTGGAGAACGGTACCCTCTCCCCCACAGACCTCCCGGGGCAGCCCTGCCTTACCCCTTGGCTACAGGGACTGCAGCAGGGCCTGAGTGGCCCTACCTCGGCAGGACAGCATGGGGGTTAGAGCTAGGGAGGGAGGCGCCCGGGGCATGACAGTGGAAGCCCCACATTCCAGCCCCATTCCCTGGCCGAGAGGCCAGTGAGGGCAGTGGCCACTTCCCTCCCTCTCCAGAGAACTACGCCCAGCACTGGTGCTCACTGCTGACCAACCGCACAGGCATCTTCTCAGCCTGCCACTCCACTGTCAACCCCTCAGCCTTCTACTCGGTGAGCCTCCATGAGCTGCTGGGGTGGGCTCTGGGAGCACCCTGCCTCATCCAGGGCCTCGGCCCACCCACCACTGCCTCCCACGGATTGGGAGGGCCCTGGAGTGAGGACTGCCCACCCTGGAGCTGACGGAGGACATGGCATGTGGTTAGAAGCAAGAGTCCTGGAGGCTCTAGGAGAGGGTCCTCCTGGTCTCAGGCTCCATGTGGACATCTGCTCTGTGTCCCAACTCCACTCTCATGAGGACACCATCACAGGAAGAGGGCCACCTCGTTGTCTTGACTTTACTCTGTTCCATCTGCAAAGACCCCCTTTGCACCCTTGGCTTGTGCACAGGAACTGGGAGGGGCTCCAGGCATCGTTTTGCAGACAATTCAACCCACAAAGGGTGGCTCGGGGACACTTTTAAGTCCAAATTTCCAAAGCACACGTGACTCCAGCCCTGGGGTATTCTCTGGGTGACAGGGCCAGGCTTACCTCCAGACCCATCCTGTTAACACTCCCTCGCACCAGATCCTGCCTATCCTATCCCCTCCCCACCTATCCATGTCCCCCACATGCGGTTCAGGCCGAGTGAAGTACCTCCATGCAAGTTGGGCCTGTCCCTATCCCATGGACCTGGTCTTACCAGCCCCCACCTGGCCCTCAGGGCGGACTGCTCTGCTAGCCTGCTGCCACTTCTCCAGGTGACCTCAAACTCTGTCCCTAACATGAGGCCTGGGCCACCCCTCAGGGAGGCCCTTCTGTCAAGTCCCCCACATGGCCATCTGTCTTTGAGTCCTGACCCTGGTGGATGAGGGTGGGAAGAACGAGTGGGGATGAGGGCCTGGGGTCGGGGGGCCTGACGCCCGCGGCTCTGCCCCAGAACTGCGTGTTCGACACCTGCAACTGCGAGAAGAGCGAGGACTGCCTGTGTGCGGCCCTGTCCTCCTACGTGCAGGCCTGCGCGGCCGAGGGCGTGCTGCTGCGCGGCTGGAGGGCCGGCGTCTGTGGTGAGTGCTAGCTGGGCACCCCTCAGGGGAGGGCTGTCCCCTCGACAGCCATCGGGCCTCACTGGTGAGAGTGGGGTTTGGGGGTCCTGGTGGGGGACAGCGATTGCTTACTGGATTCTTGGCCAGGAGCTTGGCATGTCTCCACCCAACCTTGTGAGGACCTTCACTGTTCCAGTCAGAGGAGGTGGGTGGGTGTTGGGCCGGGCTGCCAGCCACTGACCTGTCCCTCGTCTTTGTCCCCTGTCCCACAGCCAAATACATGAGCAACTGCCCCAAGTCTCAAAGCTACAAGTATGCGGTGGACACCTGCCCGCCCACCTGCCGGGCCCTGAGTGAGGCCGATGCCACCTGCAGCGTCAGCTTTGTGCCTGTGGACGGCTGCACCTGCCCAGAGGACACCTTCCTGAATGAGGCAGGCATGTGTGTGCCGGCCCAGGAGTGCCCCTGCTACCTGCACGGCACCGTGGTGGCCCCCGGGGAGGTTGTGCAGGAACACGGCATGGTGTGGTAAGGACCGTGGACCCAGAGGGCCTGGGCTCCCTGAACCACCCCCCCTCCAAGCCACCCCCACACCTCATCGCCACCTCCAGGCAGGAAGGGTCTGGCTGCAGGACACTTCTGTGTGCTGACCCCCCAAGGGCTTTGAGAAATGAGGGGTCCAGGCTTGGGGAGGACACCTGCCAGGCCCTCTACCCAGCGGTCCTGGAGGTTGTGTGGGGCTCTCGGGGTCCAGAGAGGGGCTGGGGTGGCAGGGTGTGCCCTGACCCGGCTCTTGCCCTGGACTTGAAGGCTGTTCCTTCACAAGCCAAGTCAGTTTCCCTCACTGTGGCAAACCTAAGACAGTCGGCCTAGGAAGGTCCTGGGCTGGCTCTGCCGCCCTGTGAGGCGGCATGTTGTGGCAAACTTGCACCCTGCGTGAAGACGGAACCGGGGAGTGAGAGAGCAGCCAGGCTCCCAACACCACCTTCGAGGCCAGCCCCAGCGACCTTGCTGCTCCCGCACCTCCCCACAGCACCACAGACTGGCTGCCAAGTCTGTAGCATGCAGGCCTTTGGGTGACATTCTGGGTCCACCCTGTAGGACAAGTTGAGGGCCATGTCCTTTCCCTGTGTCCAGCTGCCTTCCTGAACATGCACCTGCCTTTTCAGGATCCGGGGCCTTCACAGAGGCCCAGCAGCAGGTGCTTCCTGCCTCTTCAGGAGGTGGTGAGGCCTGGACAGGGCCAGCACCTGGGGATGCAGGAAGCCTGGGTGGGTCTGTGGGAGACACTGGGTCCAGGACAGGGGTCTGTTTCTCGTAGCTCATGTGCAGATGGGAAGCTGAGTTGCCTGGGAGCCCTGACGCAGAAGACCACATTCGGTAAGGACCTGCCCTGTCCCAGCACCCCCAGGACCCATCGTCCCTACCTGGACCCTGCCACAGGCACAGCACAGAAGTGCTCCAGGTGCAGAAAGGGGTCTGTCCCACGGTGTGGCGGGTGCCCTTGAGGTTGCGGTCCTGGGCTGCACCACCTGGGCAGCATTGGCAGCAGTTCGGGCACTGGGGCAGAAGCTTGGTCAGCAGACTAGGGGTCCAGGGCCACCCCATCCCTGAGCCCTTCCCACATGCTTGGTCTTTCCAGGGTGTATGGCGCCAATGATGTATCTGGACTGTAGCAATGTCTCAGCGGGCACCCCGGGGGCTGAGTGCCTCCGAAGCTGCCACTCCTTGGACACGGACTGTGTGAGTCTTTCGGCCCACAGCCCAGCCCACAGCCCCAGTCCAGGTGGTGAGCTAGGGGGATGCAGCCTGTGATGATCCTGGGTCCTGATGCCTCTGAGGGGCCAGTGGCTGGGAGCTTTGTGGACCCAGATGCACCATACCTGTGTGGCTTCTGCCTGGACACTCCTAGGGTGGACAGTGTCCACTTGGTGTCCTACAACCCTGAATTGGGGCAAATGGTCAGGACTCTCCTAGTCCCTGACCAGGACCCCCTATGCCCCACAGTTCAGCACACATTGTGTCTCGGGCTGCGTGTGTCCCCCAGGGCTGGTGGCAGATGGGAGTGGGGGCTGCGTTGCCAAGGAGGACTGCCCCTGTATCCACAATGAGGCATCCTACAAGCCCGGGGCCACCATCCGGGTTGACTGCAACACCTGGTAAGTCTCAGTCCCTCAGAGGCAACAGGCCTGGAGGTTTCCACAGGAACAGTAGCCTGGACTGGCCTGGGTGTGGTGGGGCCTTGGCAGGTGGCCCAGGGGCTCACACTCACAGGACCCCATTCTTTGGAGGAGGGTCCTGGGTCTCTGACCCAAGGTGACTAGATGCATGCTCACAGCAAGGCTGCTCTCACCACCACTGTGCCCTGAGCCTGGAGGGGGCAGATCCAGCCAGGACAGGGATGGCCAGTGGCTTCCCAAGGCAAGCTCTGGGAGTAACCCCTGCCCCTACCACCTATAGCACCTGCAGGGACCGCCGGTGGGAGTGCAGCAGCCGGCCTTGCCTGGGCACCTGCATAGCCTACGGGGACGGCCACTTTATCACCTTCGATGGCGAGCGCTACAGCTTCGAAGGCAGCTGTCAATACACCCTAGCCCAGGTGGGTGCCCCCGTCTCTCCCCCAGGCTGGTCACTGGGGCCCATGACCAGCGTCATCTCTTCCTGTCTAGGACTACTGTGGGGGCAGTGGCAGCCCCAGTGGGACCTTCCGCATCACCACTGAGAACGTTCCCTGCGGGACCACAGGGACCACCTGCTCCAAGGCCATCAGACTCTTCCTGGGGGTGAGAGCACACAAGCAACCCCTGCAGTACCCTGGCCTGGGGACAGAACCCCAGGCTCTCCAGCCACAGCACCCTTCCCACAGTGCTTGGCCTTAAGGAACACACCCCAGCCCAAGACTCAGCCCTGCAGATCAGGGCTGCAGGGCCAGGCCCTCTGAGGCCTGGGAGGGCCCTTCCTGCCTCGTCAGTTCTAGGGCCCCAGGCGTCCTTGTCCTGCGGCCCGACTCCGGTCTCTGCCTGTCTACTCATGGCCCCCTCTGTGTGTCCTCTCCTCTCTCACTTGCAAGGACACTGCCACTGGATTCAGGGCCACCCAGGTAATTCAGGTTGATCCCATTTCAAGATCCTTCTTTGATTCATCTGCAAACACTCCTTCTCCCATTAGGTCACAGTCACATAGTCTGGGGATTCAACTGTGCACCAATTTTTCTGGGGGCTGCAATTCACCCTATCATGCCTGGGTACCCACTTCCAGAAAAAGGAGATCAGCATTCAAGCGGCAGAAAGAAGAGCTGCTGAATCGGGGGTGCTTCCCCCTCAAAGGGTGGGAGGAGCTGAGGAA
Source organism: Sciurus carolinensis (assembly GCF_902686445.1). NCBI lineage: Eukaryota > Metazoa > Chordata > Mammalia > Rodentia > Sciuridae > Sciurus > Sciurus carolinensis. The sequence continues at coordinate 1,038,408 of NC_062223.1, forward strand.
GGCAGCAGCAGGACAGATGAGGGGAGCAAGGGAGTGGCACGGGGCAGGGGGCATGACAGAGTGGACCTTGGGGCTCCTCAGCCAGCATATGGCCTGATACTCCTGCAGCCTCCCCTGCCATCCTCTGGCCAGTCTCACCCCAACCAGGGTCCCTTACACCACAAGCCCCTTTGTGAGTGAACTCCCTGGCTGGAGAGGGGCCTCAGGGTCAATAGGACGACTTCTGACCCCTAGCAACCTGCAGCTGTTGCCCCTGTGTGCCTCCACTGCAGAGCTATGAGATGATCCTCCATGAGGGGGCCTTCAAGGTGGTGGAAAGGGGGCAGGGTGGGGATCTGCCCTACAAGATCCGCTACATGGGCATCTTCCTGGTCATCGAGACCCGCAGCGGGTTGGTTGTGTCCTGGGACCGGAAGACCAGTGTGTTCCTTGGTCTGCATCAGCATTACAAGGTAAGTGAAGGCCAGTCAAGGACTCCTCCTCACCTGGTCTGGTAGGAGAGACCACCCACACAGCCAGGTTCCAGAGTAAACAGTTGAGTCACAACCACCAACAGGTGCCTCGGAGCCTGGGAAGGCCACTGGCTCAGTCCGCTGGCCTTTGCCATGGCAGAGGACTGTGGGGAGTAGGTGCTGCCCACCTGCCCACTCCAAGACCTGCTTCATATCTTGTGCCCCTGCAAGTTCCCAGGGTGCTGCCCAGGGGAGCTGGGTGCCCTCCCTGTTCTGCTCCTGGGCCAGGCTCTGTGCTGCCTGCCCCAGCTGCCCAGGCTCTTCTCCTTGGGCTTCTGCAGGGCAGGGTCTGTGGCCTGTGTGGGAACTTTGACGGCAATGCCCTCAATGACTTCACCACACGGAGCCAGGCTGTGGTGAGCGACGCGCTGGAGTTTGGCAACAGCTGGAAGTTCTCCCCGTCCTGCCCGGACGCCCTGGTGCCCAAGGACCCCTGCACCACCAACCCTTACCGCAAGGCCTGGGCCCAGAAGCAGTGCAGCATCATCCACAGCGCCACCTTTGCCACCTGCCACTCCCAGGTAGGGCTCCAAAAGGCCCAGAGCACTGGACCTGGTATCAGGGTGGCAGTGTTACAGCCTCCTGGTAGGGCTGGGGTGCAGAGGCCTCCGAGGACAGTTTTGGCCTGACTATATATAGCACACAGCACGTGGCCCTGCGTTCTGGGGTCCCAGGGCTGGATGTCCCACCAGGCAGGCTCCAGTGATCTTTGTGCCCAGCATGGAATCATCACCACTGTTTTGGGCCCATTCTTGAGCACAGCTCTCATCAAAGCTTCCCAGTGAGGGACCCTTGACATCCCCTGTGACAATCTCCAGAACTGCGCAAGCCACAACACTAACAGGAAGCTAGCAGGGAGTCTCCTAGAGGAGGGGTGGTAGTTTTTGGTGGAGATTTCCAAAGACCATTTCCTGTGGTTTTAACAAAGATCGAGTGTCCACTCAGCAGCACAGCTTCCTCCTTCAGGACCCTCCATGGTGCTGAGAGGAGGGTGGCTCTTGCAGGAACAGTTGCTAGCTAACACTCTTTTGCCTCTGCTGAGGTCCAGGTCACTCCCCATGGCCCACCCTTTGGAGCATGAGGCCACACGCCCCTGGTCATTGGCTTAGAAGATCCTTAATGGCTGACAAGGTTGACCTCAGCTTCAAAGGCTTCCTGTGGTGGGGGAAGTGAGAAATTGGATCCACCTATGGGTCTACTGCCCATAGCACTGGGGGTTGGGGCTACCTTCTTGACCTGAATGATAGGTACACAGTTTGGAGCTAAGCAACACCTGCAAATGTGGTGTGAGCTGTCAACCAGCACGTCCTCAGAGCACATCCTGGGTGCCCAGCTCTGCCCAGCAAAGGGGAACAGATCCTCTCCCACGGAACTCACCTTTGGGAGTGAGACAGCCAGGTGGTCAGGGTGGGCTCTGCGCAGGAGCCTGAGCAGGGAGCCACCAGGGGCCATGGGCAGCAGCGGCCCAGGGGATGAGTCAGCCAGGAGGAAGGCAGAGGAGGGACAAGAGGCCTGTGTGCGGGAGCATAGTAAGCCAGAGCACAAGGGCAGAGGGGCAGCCAGGTTGGTTTGGAAACTGGGCCACATGAACAGATTCATACCATAAGAGGATCTGAGAGGCATGGGTGAGGGTGCCCAAGTGGGCAGGTGCCCAGGTGGGCTGGAGAGGCAGTGCTGGGGCAGCTCCCGTTTGGGATACTCTGAAGGCACTTAAAGCCCAGGACCCAGGAACTTGCCCAGGGCCTGCTGGCTCCTGATCAGGCAGGTGCTGCCCTCCCCTGTGCTCCAGGTCGACTCCACCAAGTACTACGAGGCCTGCATGCACGACGCCTGCGCCTGTGACACGGGGGGAGACTGCGAGTGCTTCTGCACCGCCGTGGCCGCCTACGCCCGGGCCTGCCACGAGGCCGGCGTGTGCGTGTCCTGGAGGACGCCCGACGTCTGCCGTGAGTGGGGCTCTGTCCATGGGGCTGCAGGGCAGGGAGGCTGCAGCCTCTGCATCTGCAGGCAGGCTCTGGGACTGACCGGCACACAGGCACCCAATGTGTGCGCGTGCACACGTGTGTGCACGTCCATCGGCACAGATCTAAGTCAGTGCAGAACTAGGCAGCCTTCTCCAAAACGAGGTGGTTCTCCATAAACAGGAGCTGCAAAGGCAGGGCTGGGATGGCATCTCAGGCCTGGCACACCTGGGCCCAGCCCAGGAGAGGCCCTGGGGACATTCCAAGGGAGGCGGCCGGCAGGCACCCGCTTAGCCTCCACCCTTTGTGCCCAGCGCTGTTCTGCGACTACTACAACCCCCACGGGGAGTGTGAGTGGCACTACCAGCCCTGCGGGGCCCCCTGCCTGAGAACCTGCCGGAACCCAAGTGCACACTGCCTATTCGACATGCCGGGCCTTGAAGGTGAGGGCAGTGTCCAGGACCCACTGCCAGGGCAGTCCAACCACTTTGAGGTGTCTCTGTTGCCAGAGGTGGGGTGCTAGGCTGCCATGTACCTGACCTGAGGGGGCTTGAGACTCAGTGAGAACCCCGCCCACCCTAGGCTGCTACCCGAAGTGCCCACCCAGTCAGCCCTTCTTTGACGAGGACCAGATGAAGTGTGTGGCCCAGTGTGGCTGCTATGATGAGGACGGAAACTACTATGACATTGGCACACAGGTCCCCACAACCCAGAACTGCCAGAGCTGGTGAGGCAGGGCAGCAGGGGGGTGCAGGGAGCAGGTGGCCCCTGCAGGCACTCAACCTCCCTCCCTCCTGCAGTCGCTGCTCCCCTGGAGGCCTCCAGTGCTCTCACAGTCCCTTGGGTAAGAAAGGGCTGGTGGGCAGGGGCTGGGCAGGCAAGAGCCTGGAGTGAGCCCCTGCCTGTGACCACAGCCTGCACATGCACCTACGAGGGCCGCACCTACGGCTACCAGGACATCATCTACAACACCACCGACGGCCTGGGCGCCTGCTTAACGGCCATCTGTGGAAAAAATGGCACTATCATCAGGAGGGCTGAGGAATGTGCTGGGGTCCCATCCACGACGCCCTTCACCTTCACACCCTCCACCACAGGTAAGCCCCACCTCACTCCCCAGAAGACCCTGACCCTGGGCGATTAGGTAGCCTGTGGCCAAGGTGAGCCTTGGTCATTTCTGGAATAAGGGGACACCACAGGGCACTTGGTGTAGGGGACCTCACTGTAGAGGACCCTGGGTCCTGACCCATGACCTACTGGTTAGGAACTGCCCAGGGTCCATGATCCCATCCCCTGCATGTAACCAGGGCCTCAGACGTCTAGGCACAATGGCGGACAGAAATGCCCAGGGCACCCTAAAGACTCCAGGTAGGCCAGGCTTGTGGCTCAGTGGTAGAGCACTGGCCTAGCGTGCAGGAAGCCCTAAGGCTTGGGCTTTCCTTGTGCTAGGGCCACCCGTAGCCCACCCGTAAGAGGCGTGGTAAGGTACAGGCTGAGCGGGGCTCTCACACCAATGCAGGCTCAGTGCCCACGGAATCCACAGTGTGTGTTCGTGAGGTGTGCCACTGGTCCAGTTGGTACGACAGCAGCCGTCCAGAGCCTGGGGCAGGAGGTGGTGACATGGAGACATTTGGGAACCTGAGGCAGAAGGGGTACCAAGTGTGCCTGGCCCCTGCTGCCATCGAGTGCCGTGCAGAGCTGTTCCCCAGCAAAACCCTGCAGGAGCTGGGCCAGAAGGTAACCTGTGACACAGGTAGGGGTCTGACATGTGCCAACAGTGAGCAGAGCACCCAGCTCTGCCACAATTATGAACTGCGGGTTCTGTGCTGCATGCACATGCCCTGCGGCCCCTCCCCGTCCCAAAGTACCAGTCCCCTCAGCTCCCACTCAACGGCAAAGGGCACCTGCCAGCCTCGATGCAAGTGGACAGAATGGTTCGATACAGATTACCCCAAATCTGAGGAGGACGGGGGGGACACGGAGACTTATGATAGGATTAAGAATAAGGGGGGAAATATTTGTGAGCAGCCACAGGACATTCAGTGTGAGACTGAACTGTACCCAGGAAAGACACTGGAGCAAGTGGGTCAGCGGGTAACCTGTGACATACGCTATGGACTACAATGCCGAAACAAGGACCAGGAGGGGCGGTTCCCCATGTGCTATAACTACAGGGTTCGGGTGCTATGCTGCACCAAAAGCCACTGCGCAGGACAGGAGAGCACCGGGCACTCGGCCACCACACAGGGTAAGACGACAAAGAGGACTCAGGTACTGTCCTCTAAGCCAAGCATGGTGACCCCGAGAATAACACAGAAAATGACCACCACAACCACCACACACTGCGAACCGAAGTGCGAGTGGACCCAGTGGTTTGACTCGGACTTCCCCACCTCGGGGGTGGACGGCGGGGACATGGAGACCTTCGAGAACATCAGGGCCGCAGGGGGCAAGATGTGCCAGCAGCCCCAGAAGATAGAGTGCCGGGCAGAGAACTACCCCGAGGTCAGCATCGACCAGATCGGGCAGGTGGTGACCTGCAACCCCCAGGTGGGCCTGCTCTGCAGGAACAAGGACCAGTCGGGAGAATTCAACGTCTGCTTCAACTACAACGTGCGAGTCCTCTGCTGCGACTCCAGCCACTGCCCCGGCCCGGCCACTCCCCTGCCCACCTCGGCCTGGCCTACCACGCCGACCACCACCCAGGCCACCACACTCTGCCAACCCAAGTGCGAGTGGACCCAGTGGTTTGACTCGGACTTCCCCACCTCGGGGGTGGACGGCGGGGACATGGAGACCTTCGAGAACATCAGGGCCGCAGGGGGCAAGATGTGCCAGCAGCCCCAGAAGATAGAGTGCCGGGCAGAGAACTACCCCGAGGTCAGCATCGACCAGATCGGGCAGGTGGTGACCTGCAACCCCCAGGTGGGCCTGCTCTGCAGGAACAAGGACCAGTCGGGAGAATTCAACGTCTGCTTCAACTACAACGTGCGAGTCCTCTGCTGCGACTCCAGCCACTGCCCCGGCCCGGCCACTCCCCTGCCCACCTCGGCCTGGCCTACCACGCCGACCACCACCCAGGCCACCACTCTCTGCCAACCCAAGTGCGAGTGGACCCAGTGGTTTGACTCGGACTTCCCCACCTCGGGGGTGGACGGCGGGGACATGGAGACCTTCGAGAACATCAGGGCCGCAGGGGGCAAGATGTGCCAGCAGCCCCAGAAGATAGAGTGCCGGGCAGAGAACTACCCCGAGGTCAGCATCGACCAGATCGGGCAGGTGGTGACCTGCAACCCCCAGGTGGGCCTGCTCTGCAGGAACAAGGACCAGTCGGGAGAATTCAACGTCTGCTTCAACTACAACGTGCGAGTCCTCTGCTGCGACTCCAGCCACTGCCCCGGCCCGGCCACTCCCCTGCCCACCTCGGCCTGGCCTACCACGCCGACCACCACCCAGGCCACCACACTCTGCCAACCCAAGTGCGAGTGGACCCAGTGGTTTGACTCGGACTTCCCCACCTCGGGGGTGGACGGCGGGGACATGGAGACCTTCGAGAACATCAGGGCCGCAGGGGGCAAGATGTGCCAGCAGCCCCAGAAGATAGAGTGCCGGGCAGAGAACTACCCCGAGGTCAGCATCGACCAGATCGGGCAGGTGGTGACCTGCAACCCCCAGGTGGGCCTGCTCTGCAGGAACAAGGACCAGTCGGGAGAATTCAACGTCTGCTTCAACTACAACGTGCGAGTCCTCTGCTGCGACTCCAGCCACTGCCCCGGCCCGGCCACTCCCCTGCCCACCTCGGCCTGGCCTACCACGCCGACCACCACCCAGGCCACCACACTCTGCCAACCCAAGTGCGAGTGGACCCAGTGGTTTGACTCGGACTTCCCCACCTCGGGGGTGGACGGCGGGGACATGGAGACCTTCGAGAACATCAGGGCCGCAGGGGGCAAGATGTGCCAGCAGCCCCAGAAGATAGAGTGCCGGGCAGAGAACTACCCCGAGGTCAGCATCGACCAGATCGGGCAGGTGGTGACCTGCAACCCCCAGGTGGGCCTGCTCTGCAGGAACAAGGACCAGTCGGGAGAATTCAACGTCTGCTTCAACTACAACGTGCGAGTCCTCTGCTGCGACTCCAGCCACTGCCCCGGCCCGGCCACTCCCCTGCCCACCTCGGCCTGGCCTACCACGCCGACCACCACCCAGGCCACCACTCTCTGCCAACCCAAGTGCGAGTGGACCCAGTGGTTTGACTCGGACTTCCCCACCTCGGGGGTGGACGGCGGGGACATGGAGACCTTCGAGAACATCAGGGCCGCAGGGGGCAAGATGTGCCAGCAGCCCCAGAAGATAGAGTGCCGGGCAGAGAACTACCCCGAGGTCAGCATCGACCAGATCGGGCAGGTGGTGACCTGCAACCCCCAGGTGGGCCTGCTCTGCAGGAACAAGGACCAGTCGGGAGAATTCAACGTCTGCTTCAACTACAACGTGCGAGTCCTCTGCTGCGACTCCAGCCACTGCCCCGGCCCGGCCACTCCCCTGCCCACCTCGGCCTGGCCTACCACGCCGACCACCACCCAGGCCACCACACTCTGCCAACCCAAGTGCGAGTGGACCCAGTGGTTTGACTCGGACTTCCCCACCTCGGGGGTGGACGGCGGGGACATGGAGACCTTCGAGAACATCAGGGCCGCAGGGGGCAAGATGTGCCAGCAGCCCCAGAAGATAGAGTGCCGGGCAGAGAACTACCCCGAGGTCAGCATCGACCAGATCGGGCAGGTGGTGACCTGCAACCCCCAGGTGGGCCTGCTCTGCAGGAACAAGGACCAGTCGGGAGAATTCAACGTCTGCTTCAACTACAACGTGCGAGTCCTCTGCTGCGACTCCAGCCACTGCCCCGGCCCGGCCACTCCCCTGCCCACCTCGGCCTGGCCTACCACGCCGACCACCACCCAGGCCACCACTCTCTGCCAACCCAAGTGCGAGTGGACCCAGTGGTTTGACTCGGACTTCCCCACCTCGGGGGTGGACGGCGGGGACATGGAGACCTTCGAGAACATCAGGGCCGCAGGGGGCAAGATGTGCCAGCAGCCCCAGAAGATAGAGTGCCGGGCAGAGAACTACCCCGAGGTCAGCATCGACCAGATCGGGCAGGTGGTGACCTGCAACCCCCAGGTGGGCCTGCTCTGCAGGAACAAGGACCAGTCGGGAGAATTCAACGTCTGCTTCAACTACAACGTGCGAGTCCTCTGCTGCGACTCCAGCCACTGCCCCGGCCCGGCCACTCCCCTGCCCACCTCGGCCTGGCCTACCACGCCGACCACCACCCAGGCCACCACACTCTGCCAACCCAAGTGCGAGTGGACCCAGTGGTTTGACTCGGACTTCCCCACCTCGGGGGTGGACGGCGGGGACATGGAGACCTTCGAGAACATCAGGGCCGCAGGGGGCAAGATGTGCCAGCAGCCCCAGAAGATAGAGTGCCGGGCAGAGAACTACCCCGAGGTCAGCATCGACCAGATCGGGCAGGTGGTGACCTGCAACCCCCAGGTGGGCCTGCTCTGCAGGAACAAGGACCAGTCGGGAGAATTCAACGTCTGCTTCAACTACAACGTGCGAGTCCTCTGCTGCGACTCCAGCCACTGCCCCGGCCCGGCCACTCCCCTGCCCACCTCGGCCTGGCCTACCACGCCGACCACCACCCAGGCCACCACACTCTGCCAACCCAAGTGCGAGTGGACCCAGTGGTTTGACTCGGACTTCCCCACCTCGGGGGTGGACGGCGGGGACATGGAGACCTTCGAGAACATCAGGGCCGCAGGGGGCAAGATGTGCCAGCAGCCCCAGAAGATAGAGTGCCGGGCAGAGAACTACCCCGAGGTCAGCATCGACCAGATCGGGCAGGTGGTGACCTGCAACCCCCAGGTGGGCCTGCTCTGCAGGAACAAGGACCAGTCGGGAGAATTCAACGTCTGCTTCAACTACAACGTGCGAGTCCTCTGCTGCGACTCCAGCCACTGCCCCGGCCCGGCCACTCCCCTGCCCACCTCGGCCTGGCCTACCACGCCGACCACCACCCAGGCCACCACTCTCTGCCAACCCAAGTGCGAGTGGACCCAGTGGTTTGACTCGGACTTCCCCACCTCGGGGGTGGACGGCGGGGACATGGAGACCTTCGAGAACATCAGGGCCGCAGGGGGCAAGATGTGCCAGCAGCCCCAGAAGATAGAGTGCCGGGCAGAGAACTACCCCGAGGTCAGCATCGACCAGATCGGGCAGGTGGTGACCTGCAACCCCCAGGTGGGCCTGCTCTGCAGGAACAAGGACCAGTCGGGAGAATTCAACGTCTGCTTCAACTACAACGTGCGAGTCCTCTGCTGCGACTCCAGCCACTGCCCCGGCCCGGCCACTCCCCTGCCCACCTCGGCCTGGCCTACCACGCCGACCACCACCCAGGCCACCACACTCTGCCAACCCAAGTGCGAGTGGACCCAGTGGTTTGACTCGGACTTCCCCACCTCGGGGGTGGACGGCGGGGACATGGAGACCTTCGAGAACATCAGGGCCGCAGGGGGCAAGATGTGCCAGCAGCCCCAGAAGATAGAGTGCCGGGCAGAGAACTACCCCGAGGTCAGCATCGACCAGATCGGGCAGGTGGTGACCTGCAACCCCCAGGTGGGCCTGCTCTGCAGGAACAAGGACCAGTCGGGAGAATTCAACGTCTGCTTCAACTACAACGTGCGAGTCCTCTGCTGCGACTCCAGCCACTGCCCCGGCCCGGCCACTCCCCTGCCCACCTCGGCCTGGCCTACCACGCCGACCACCACCCAGGCCACCACACTCTGCCAACCCAAGTGCGAGTGGACCCAGTGGTTTGACTCGGACTTCCCCACCTCGGGGGTGGACGGCGGGGACATGGAGACCTTCGAGAACATCAGGGCCGCAGGGGGCAAGATGTGCCAGCAGCCCCAGAAGATAGAGTGCCGGGCAGAGAACTACCCCGAGGTCAGCATCGACCAGATCGGGCAGGTGGTGACCTGCAACCCCCAGGTGGGCCTGCTCTGCAGGAACAAGGACCAGTCGGGAGAATTCAACGTCTGCTTCAACTACAACGTGCGAGTCCTCTGCTGCGACTCCAGCCACTGCCCCGGCCCGGCCACTCCCCTGCCCACCTCGGCCTGGCCTACCACGCCGACCACCACCCAGGCCACCACTCTCTGCCAACCCAAGTGCGAGTGGACCCAGTGGTTTGACTCGGACTTCCCCACCTCGGGGGTGGACGGCGGGGACATGGAGACCTTCGAGAACATCAGGGCCGCAGGGGGCAAGATGTGCCAGCAGCCCCAGAAGATAGAGTGCCGGGCAGAGAACTACCCCGAGGTCAGCATCGACCAGATCGGGCAGGTGGTGACCTGCAACCCCCAGGTGGGCCTGCTCTGCAGGAACAAGGACCAGTCGGGAGAATTCAACGTCTGCTTCAACTACAACGTGCGAGTCCTCTGCTGCGACTCCAGCCACTGCCCCGGCCCGGCCACTCCCCTGCCCACCTCGGCCTGGCCTACCACGCCGACCACCACCCAGGCCACCACACTCTGCCAACCCAAGTGCGAGTGGACCCAGTGGTTTGACTCGGACTTCCCCACCTCGGGGGTGGACGGCGGGGACATGGAGACCTTCGAGAACATCAGGGCCGCAGGGGGCAAGATGTGCCAGCAGCCCCAGAAGATAGAGTGCCGGGCAGAGAACTACCCCGAGGTCAGCATCGACCAGATCGGGCAGGTGGTGACCTGCAACCCCCAGGTGGGCCTGCTCTGCAGGAACAAGGACCAGTCGGGAGAATTCAACGTCTGCTTCAACTACAACGTGCGAGTCCTCTGCTGCGACTCCAGCCACTGCCCCGGCCCGGCCACTCCCCTGCCCACCTCGGCCTGGCCTACCACGCCGACCACCACCCAGGCCACCACTCTCTGCCAACCCAAGTGCGAGTGGACCCAGTGGTTTGACTCGGACTTCCCCACCTCGGGGGTGGACGGCGGGGACATGGAGACCTTCGAGAACATCAGGGCCGCAGGGGGCAAGATGTGCCAGCAGCCCCAGAAGATAGAGTGCCGGGCAGAGAACTACCCCGAGGTCAGCATCGACCAGATCGGGCAGGTGGTGACCTGCAACCCCCAGGTGGGCCTGCTCTGCAGGAACAAGGACCAGTCGGGAGAATTCAACGTCTGCTTCAACTACAACGTGCGAGTCCTCTGCTGCGACTCCAGCCACTGCCCCGGCCCGGCCACTCCCCTGCCCACCTCGGCCTGGCCTACCACGCCGACCACCACCCAGGCCACCACACTCTGCCAACCCAAGTGCGAGTGGACCCAGTGGTTTGACTCGGACTTCCCCACCTCGGGGGTGGACGGCGGGGACATGGAGACCTTCGAGAACATCAGGGCCGCAGGGGGCAAGATGTGCCAGCAGCCCCAGAAGATAGAGTGCCGGGCAGAGAACTACCCCGAGGTCAGCATCGACCAGATCGGGCAGGTGGTGACCTGCAACCCCCAGGTGGGCCTGCTCTGCAGGAACAAGGACCAGTCGGGAGAATTCAACGTCTGCTTCAACTACAACGTGCGAGTCCTCTGCTGCGACTCCAGCCACTGCCCCGGCCCGGCCACTCCCCTGCCCACCTCGGCCTGGCCTACCACGCCGACCACCACCCAGGCCACCACTCTCTGCCAACCCAAGTGCGAGTGGACCCAGTGGTTTGACTCGGACTTCCCCACCTCGGGGGTGGACGGCGGGGACATGGAGACCTTCGAGAACATCAGGGCCGCAGGGGGCAAGATGTGCCAGCAGCCCCAGAAGATAGAGTGCCGGGCAGAGAACTACCCCGAGGTCAGCATCGACCAGATCGGGCAGGTGGTGACCTGCAACCCCCAGGTGGGCCTGCTCTGCAGGAACAAGGACCAGTCGGGAGAATTCAACGTCTGCTTCAACTACAACGTGCGAGTCCTCTGCTGCGACTCCAGCCACTGCCCCGGCCCGGCCACTCCCCTGCCCACCTCGGCCTGGCCTACCACGCCGACCACCACCCAGGCCACCACACTCTGCCAACCCAAGTGCGAGTGGACCCAGTGGTTTGACTCGGACTTCCCCACCTCGGGGGTGGACGGCGGGGACATGGAGACCTTCGAGAACATCAGGGCCGCAGGGGGCAAGATGTGCCAGCAGCCCCAGAAGATAGAGTGCCGGGCAGAGAACTACCCCGAGGTCAGCATCGACCAGATCGGGCAGGTGGTGACCTGCAACCCCCAGGTGGGCCTGCTCTGCAGGAACAAGGACCAGTCGGGAGAATTCAACGTCTGCTTCAACTACAACGTGCGAGTCCTCTGCTGCGACTCCAGCCACTGCCCCGGCCCGGCCACTCCCCTGCCCACCTCGGCCTGGCCTACCACGCCGACCACCACCCAGGCCACCACACTCTGCCAACCCAAGTGCGAGTGGACCCAGTGGTTTGACTCGGACTTCCCCACCTCGGGGGTGGACGGCGGGGACATGGAGACCTTCGAGAACATCAGGGCCGCAGGGGGCAAGATGTGCCAGCAGCCCCAGAAGATAGAGTGCCGGGCAGAGAACTACCCCGAGGTCAGCATCGACCAGATCGGGCAGGTGGTGACCTGCAACCCCCAGGTGGGCCTGCTCTGCAGGAACAAGGACCAGTCGGGAGAATTCAACGTCTGCTTCAACTACAACGTGCGAGTCCTCTGCTGCGACTCCAGCCACTGCCCCGGCCCGGCCACTCCCCTGCCCACCTCGGCCTGGCCTACCACGCCGACCACCACCCAGGCCACCACACTCTGCCAACCCAAGTGCGAGTGGACCCAGTGGTTTGACTCGGACTTCCCCACCTCGGGGGTGGACGGCGGGGACATGGAGACCTTCGAGAACATCAGGGCCGCAGGGGGCAAGATGTGCCAGCAGCCCCAGAAGATAGAGTGCCGGGCAGAGAACTACCCCGAGGTCAGCATCGACCAGATCGGGCAGGTGGTGACCTGCAACCCCCAGGTGGGCCTGCTCTGCAGGAACAAGGACCAGTCGGGAGAATTCAACGTCTGCTTCAACTACAACGTGCGAGTCCTCTGCTGCGACTCCAGCCACTGCCCCGGCCCGGCCACTCCCCTGCCCACCTCGGCCTGGCCTACCACGCCGACCACCACCCAGGCCACCACACTCTGCCAACCCAAGTGCGAGTGGACCCAGTGGTTTGACTCGGACTTCCCCACCTCGGGGGTGGACGGCGGGGACATGGAGACCTTCGAGAACATCAGGGCCGCAGGGGGCAAGATGTGCCAGCAGCCCCAGAAGATAGAGTGCCGGGCAGAGAACTACCCCGAGGTCAGCATCGACCAGATCGGGCAGGTGGTGACCTGCAACCCCCAGGTGGGCCTGCTCTGCAGGAACAAGGACCAGTCGGGAGAATTCAACGTCTGCTTCAACTACAACGTGCGAGTCCTCTGCTGCGACTCCAGCCACTGCCCCGGCCCGGCCACTCCCCTGCCCACCTCGGCCTGGCCTACCACGCCGACCACCACCCAGGCCACCACTCTCTGCCAACCCAAGTGCGAGTGGACCCAGTGGTTTGACTCGGACTTCCCCACCTCGGGGGTGGACGGCGGGGACATGGAGACCTTCGAGAACATCAGGGCCGCAGGGGGCAAGATGTGCCAGCAGCCCCAGAAGATAGAGTGCCGGGCAGAGAACTACCCCGAGGTCAGCATCGACCAGATCGGGCAGGTGGTGACCTGCAACCCCCAGGTGGGCCTGCTCTGCAGGAACAAGGACCAGTCGGGAGAATTCAACGTCTGCTTCAACTACAACGTGCGAGTCCTCTGCTGCGACTCCAGCCACTGCCCCGGCCCGGCCACTCCCCTGCCCACCTCGGCCTGGCCTACCACGCCGACCACCACCCAGGCCACCACACTCTGCCAACCCAAGTGCGAGTGGACCCAGTGGTTTGACTCGGACTTCCCCACCTCGGGGGTGGACGGCGGGGACATGGAGACCTTCGAGAACATCAGGGCCGCAGGGGGCAAGATGTGCCAGCAGCCCCAGAAGATAGAGTGCCGGGCAGAGAACTACCCCGAGGTCAGCATCGACCAGATCGGGCAGGTGGTGACCTGCAACCCCCAGGTGGGCCTGCTCTGCAGGAACAAGGACCAGTCGGGAGAATTCAACGTCTGCTTCAACTACAACGTGCGAGTTCTCTGCTGCGACTCCAGCCACTGCCCCGGCCCGGCCACTCCCCTGCCCACCTCGGCCTGGCCTACCACGCCGACCACCACCCAGGCCACCACTCTCTGCCAACCCAAGTGCGAGTGGACCCAGTGGTTTGACTCGGACTTCCCCACCTCGGGGGTGGACGGCGGGGACATGGAGACCTTCGAGAACATCAGGGCCGCAGGGGGCAAGATGTGCCAGCAGCCCCAGAAGATAGAGTGCCGGGCAGAGAACTACCCCGAGGTCAGCATCGACCAGATCGGGCAGGTGGTGACCTGCAACCCCCAGGTGGGCCTGCTCTGCAGGAACAAGGACCAGTCGGGAGAATTCAACGTCTGCTTCAACTACAACGTGCGAGTCCTCTGCTGCGACTCCAGCCACTGCCCCGGCCCGGCCACTCCCCTGCCCACCTCGGCCTGGCCTACCACGCCGACCACCACCCAGGCCACCACTCTCTGCCAACCCAAGTGCGAGTGGACCCAGTGGTTTGACTCGGACTTCCCCACCTCGGGGGTGGACGGCGGGGACATGGAGACCTTCGAGAACATCAGGGCCGCAGGGGGCAAGATGTGCCAGCAGCCCCAGAAGATAGAGTGCCGGGCAGAGAACTACCCCGAGGTCAGCATCGACCAGATCGGGCAGGTGGTGACCTGCAACCCCCAGGTGGGCCTGCTCTGCAGGAACAAGGACCAGTCGGGAGAATTCAACGTCTGCTTCAACTACAACGTGCGAGTCCTCTGCTGCGACTCCAGCCACTGCCCCGGCCCGGCCACTCCCCTGCCCACCTCGGCCTGGCCCTCCTCTCCATCTCGCATCCCTCCTGGGTTGCCTACTGGCTTCTCTAGTTCTCCCACTCCCCCTTCTCCATGCTACTGTTCTGCATTTGGACGTTTTTTCTCAGCTGGTAAGTAGTGGTTGAGGTCCCTTTGGAGAAATCTGTTGTCCTGCCTTTTGTTCATGGGTTTGAGGTCATTCTTCTGTTGCCTATATCCTTCTTCCATCCTGTCTGGCCAAGTCCCTTCCCTCCTTCATTACCTGCTTTCCCAGGTGGTGTCGCTGTCTCTAGGTGCTGACCTTATGTAGGGCGTCTGGTCCTCTTATCCATTTCTGTCTCATAGGTGATGTCATCTACAACGAGACGGACGGAGCCGGATGCAACTTCTATGCCATCTGTACTCAGGCGTGTGGCATTGAGCGCTTTCCTGGCACTTGCCCCACATCCTCCTCTACCACATCCTACACCCCTGTGTCCTCTCCATCAGAGCCTCTGGGCTGTGATAATGCTGTGCCTCCCCGACAGGTGGGCCTCCCCCAACCCTGTGTTGTAGGGATGTCCTGGGGCCTGGCCTGCGCATGTACAAGTCTTGTACTAAGTTCACTGGGGTGAGCTGTGGCCATACGCAGCACCCGCAGCTCCTAGGTCCTGTCCTCGTGATCCTGTCGTGGTACGCCTGGTTGGGTAGAGTCACCCAACATCCAGGGTGGTGTTGTGCACAGGCTGTCTTCCTTCCGGTGGCTCACTTGCCTGGACCTCCGTCTCTCCGTCCACTGGGCATTGGGCCTCTTTCAGCCGCCCCAGGTGAGCACCTTCTTGTTTCCTGTTCCAGGTGAATGAGTCCTGGACCCTGGAGAACTGCACAGTGGCCAGGTGTGAGGGCAACAATCGTGTTGTCCTGCTAGAGCCAGTGCCTGTGGCCAGCGTCACCTGTGTGAACCAGCACCTGCCCATCAAAGTGTGGAGCCAGAGCCAGCCTTGCCTCTTCCACTATGAGTGCGAGTGTGAGCAGGCAGTGGGCGCCGGGCAGCAGAGGCAGGCACACGAACCCGCCAGCAGTGCAGCTGGGAGGAGTTTGGTCATCCCAGACCACGGACAGTGCGCACACAGTGCCAGGCCTGCTCTGAGCCTGCAGGCGCCTGTCCACAGGGAGGGGCTGAGGATGTCAGCCGGGGGCACAGGGAGCTTTTCCTGGGGTCCTGACGAGTGGCTGTGTTACACTGGGCACCATAAGGGATGTTTCAAGGCCTGGCAGAGGTCTCAGATCAGGGCTGCAGGGCCAGGCCCTCTGAGAGGCCGGGGAGGGTCCTTCCTGCCTCGTCAGTTCTAGGGCCCCAGGCGTCCTTGTCCTGCAGCCCGACTCCAGTCTCTGCCTGTCTTCTCATGGCCCCCTCTGTGTGTCCTCTCCTCTCTCACTGACAAGGACACGGCCACTGGATTCAGGGCCACCCAGGTAACTCAGGTTGATCCCATTTCAAGATCCTTCTCTGAATCATCTGCAAACACTCCTTCTCCCATTAGGTCACAGTCACAGGTGCCAAGACACATGGTTTATGGGGACACAATTCAACCTAAGACACCCATTTTGTAGATGAGGCAACTGAGGCCTGGGGACTTGTGTGGCTGCCCCGCAGTCACAGAGGGGCTGAGGAAGGGGTCTCCAGCCTGTGTGTCCCACAGGCTTGTGCAGCAGATGGGGCCGTGGGAACTTCATGACTTTCGACGGGACCTGGTACTCCTTCATGGGCAGCTGTACCTACACCCTCCTGAGGGAAATCTACCCTCGCCATGGGAACCTGAGCATCCTCCTTGACAACCACCACTGCAAGGCGCACAACACCGCCAGCTGCCCCCGTGCCCTCCAAGTGTACTATGAATCCACAGAGATTATCCTCACCACCACCTCCAGCACTGACAGCGTTGGGGAGGAGAGCCTTGTGAGTCACTGGGCAGGTGGAGAGGGCCCTCCCCATGCGGAGGCCAGGGGTGTGCATTCTGCTCTGCTTCAGGCAGTTCCCCAGGGTGCAGGGAGGCCTAAGGCAGGGCACCCCTGCAGGCCCAGCGTCCCTGTAGGAAAATCCAGTCTCTAGGATGGGGGCGCACAGGATGGTCTCCAGTGCTTGGGAGTCAGAACCCCAAGAGCTGCCTGGACCTGCCCCTGGTTATGGGTCTCCCAAACACCCCCCAGATCCTCTTCAACCAAATGCGGGTGAGTCGGGGCTTCAGCAAGAATGGCATTAGCGTGTCAGTGTCTGCAGCCACCATGATGGGCATCCATATTCCTGCTATTGGCGTGAGCGTCACCTTCAATGGGCATGACTTCCAGATCCGGCTGCCCTATGGCTACTTTGGCCACAACACGGAAGGCCAGTGTGGTGAGTGGGCGTGGCCTCGCTCCCAGCTGCCCACTCTGGGTTTCCCAATCATCTCCCTAGGCCAGAGCCACCTCTGACCTCTGCTGATGAGTGAAGGGAGTTGGGATGGAGGATACAGCCAGAGGCTACCTGGGCTCCAGCGGGCAGTGACCTCTGCCCCACTCCCCAGGCACCTGCACCAACAGCCAGAGTGATGACTGCCGCCGGCCAGATGGCACCATCGCCCCCACTTGCCAGGACATGGCCAAGACCTGGGTGGTGCCTGGAAGCAGCACAGAGGACTGCCAGGCAGGAGGCAGCCTTCCCGGCAGCACCAGCCCCCAGCCCCCGCCAGGCAGCACGCCCAGTTCCACCCCTTGCCCCCCAGCGCCCCTCTGCAAACTGATGCTGAGTTCGTGAGTCCGGGGCTCTGGGGTGTGCTGGGTCTGGGGCAATGACCCCTGCTGGGCCAGGCTCTGCTGGGCACGGAGCACCTAGCCTTGATGACCTCTGTCTCTAGGGTCTTTGCTGAGTGCCACAGCCTCGTCCCACCTGGCCCTTTCTTCCAAACCTGTGTGAGTGACGGCTGCCAGGATGGCCCCCTCATGCTCTGCCAGAACCTGGAGGTCTATGCAGCACTGTGCCGCCACCGGGGCGTATGTGTGGACTGGCGCAATGCCACCAGTGGGCTGTGCGGTGAGTGGAGCAGACCCAGGCTTCCAGCCTCCTGGGCCTGCCTGAGGCCCATCTGACACCTGTCTCTGCCCACAGACCTCCCCTGCCCACCCACCAAGGTATACAGGCCATGTGGTCCCATGCAGCCTGCTTCCTGTGACTCCAGGTGAGCCCAGGCTGGGCAGTGGGAGCAGCAGGGGCAGTGGTCTCCTCTGGTTGTATAGGCCAGCCAGAAGGTTCAAAGGAGCCAGGAGCCAGGAGCACGTTGGGGCTCTGAACATGGATTCTGTAGCCCCAACTCTAGGACTCCCTGGAACTCCTCCAGGGTTCCCAATCCCTTGGGCAAGGCAGGACACTAGGGAGGATGTCTACCTCTACTCTGATACTGGCCACTCTGGTCATTCCCACCCTTCCTTGGCTGCCCATAAGGGGCTCAGAATCCTGCTTTTCTTGCCCTGCAGGACCCATAGCCCCCTGAGCTCACGACTGGCTGAGGGCTGCTTCTGTCCTGAGGACCAGCTCCTCTTCAGCTTGAGCACAGACATCTGTGTGCACGAATGCTGTAAGCATGTCCACCTGTACAGAACATGGGGCCCGTCTTCACCTGCACAGACAGGGCTCCATGTCACAGGCCCCACCCTGCTAGGCCAGAGCATGGGGTGGCCACCGCAAGGTCTAGAGCCCTACAGAGGTCTGGTGGCCTCCTGAAGCCAGCTGCACAAGGCATAGAGTTCCTGTGCTTGTTACTGCCCCTGTCCTGGGCTGCTTAGGACTGGAGTAGCAAGAGCCCCTGGAGAGCTCCCCACCCCGAAACCTGACTCGGCAGCACCATGCCCAAGAGTTCCCCCAGGGATCCTGTCCCATCCTGGTGGGAAGACAGAGGCCTGGAGGGGGCGGGCAGCCAGTCCTGAGAGCACACACAGTCCGTCCACCCTAGCACCCTCAGTGACTCCTCCCTTTCTTCCAGCCTGTGTGGGACCGGATGGGTCTCCCAAGTTTGTAAGTGTGTCTGCCCCCACCCTGACGAGCTGAGGGAGGGAGGGAGGGGCACCCTTTCCTGAGAGGCCAGGTTGGCCACAATCTTGGGGCTGGCATCCTTCCTGCCCTGTTCCTCGGGCTGCAAAAGGCCAGCCCTGCTGAGGGGGACCTGGCCTGCTTGTGTGCAGCTGGGGAAGCAGAGACCTCAGCTGGGGCCAGCTCTGCAGCCTGGGGGGACCCTGGCATGGTCTTTTGCAGCTGGGAGAGCAGTGGGTCAGCAACTGCCAGTCCTGCGTGTGTGACGAGGGCTCAGCATCTGTGCGGTGCAGACCAATGCAGTGCCAGGCCCAGGACCTGCCCCCGCAGTGTGGGCAGCCTGGCGTCGTGGCCCTGACCAGGCCCCAGGCCAACAACCCCTGCTGCTCTGAGACGCTGTGCGGTGAGCACCCAACAGCAAGAGTTGGGGTCCGGGGAGCAGAGAGGATGAGTGTCCTGGCCTGACCTTGGCTGGGCCTCTTGGTGGGGCAGCCTCAGGGCAGGGTGCTTCGGTTTTCCACCTGAAGATGAGGCTGGAGACCTCTGGCTTGACCTCAGAGATGGTCCCAGCTTGGGAAGGGCTGAGGGTGACAAGGAGGAGCACAGAAGCCCCTGAGAACTAGAAACCTGCACTGGATCCAGGAAGGGACCGAAGAGGGCTGGTGGGCAGCTCCCCTGACAGGCTCCCTCTTCACAGTCTGCAATGTGACCACCTGCCCCCAGGACCCACCTGAGTGTGGGCCAGAACAGGAGCTGACCTACACCCAGGAAAAGGGAAACTGCTGCCCCAACTTCAGCTGCCGTGAGTGGAGTGGGCGGGGCAGGGCGAGGTTGGGCCCCTGGTCTGGAACCTTGTTGCTGGGGGTGGGGACAGGGCAGGGAGGGGCCCAGGTACACTCAGCCCTCTTTCCTTTTAGGACCTAAGCTCTGCAACTACAATGGCACTGTCTATGGGGTAAGGGCTTGGCCCAGGCATGTGTTGGCAGGGCCGGGGAGCAGGTGGGATGTCCATCTCCCTCAGTCCCTTCCTCACCTCCACGGTCCTACCTCAAGGGTGCATCTGCAGAGAGGCTTTGCACCCTGCTCACACATTTCAGCTTCAGGGGCCCTGCAGAAGGCGGGCAGGATGCACTCCTGGGGTCCCTGCCCATCGCAGCCCAGTCTGCCCAGGCCTGTGCTCTGCCAGGGACACATTCGCATTCTGCTGGGGAAGAAGCAGTCCCTGTGTGCCCCACCTGGCCACAGGGAGGGTCCTGGCACTGGACTCCCACCCAGTGCCCTCGATGCACCCCCGGCCCATTGTAGGTCGGAGCCACCTTTCCAGGGGTCGTTCCCTGCCACACCTGCACCTGCCTCTCCACGGGTGCCCAGGCCCCCACCGTGCAGTGTGAGAAGGTCGCCTGCACCACTACCTGCCCTGAGGTGAGCCTGAGACATGGAGACCCAGCCCAGTGTGCCTCCCAGTGACCACCAGGAGGGTCCTCCAGTTCAGCCTTCACTGGGGACTCATCTTTCCCCAAAGGGAGGGTATGAAGTAGGAAAAAGTGAAGGGAGTTGGGGGGACAAGAACTGTGGGCTACCGGGATAGGGGTCAGGCTAAGCAGGGACAACGAGGAAGAGGGATACAGCCCTGGACAGAGAGGACATGGACTCCTTGAAGGTGGCTGCCTCAGAGACAATGCGGGCCCCTGGGGCTTGGTAGGAGGGCAGGCCTACCTGAAGGAGAGACCTGACCATCCCTTCTGTCCTTCAGGGCTTTGAGTATTCAAGGGCAGTCAGACAGTGCATACCAATCACCTGCTTCACACCAGAGGGCCAGTCAGTCCAGGTAATATGAGAGGGCTTCAGGGATGGGACCCTCCCCAGGAGACCCTCACCTCAGTGGGGCTTAGCCCCAGGCACTAATGCCCACAGTGCTTTCCCTCCCTGCATTTCAGCCCAATGAAACCTGGGTCAGCAGCCACGTGGACAACTGCACTGAGTACCGCTGTGAGGTCAAGAGTGGGGTCCCCATGCTGACCCCACAGCCCAAGCCTTGCCCTGATGTGTCCAACTGTAGAGTGCGTATCTGGGAAGCCCCACCCCAAGAGACCCTACCCAACCTGAAGCCCCACCCACAGGGAAGCCCCACCCCCAAAAATCCCACCCCTGCCATGCCCAGGAGGTCTGGGCCTGGAGTCCACCCCACTCCAGGAATACCCCCTTATCCTTGGCCCCTAGGGGATCCTCAGGAAAGCTGGCTGCTGCTACGCCTGTGAGGAAAGGGGTGAGTAGAGGCCGCGTTCGCCCCCTCCAGCTCTGCCCTGGTTCCTGCTAGAAGCCGCCAGGCCTCTCACATGAGGCGGCAGTGGGACCTGGACCCCAGCTCCATCCCTAGGAATGGAAGGGGTGATCAGGCATGGAGGGGAGACTCCCCTAGTCAGGACTTGCAGCAAGGATCTGGACTGTCCCTTTCAGACCTGTGCCAAGTCCGTGGCAACCTGACCATCCTGCGGTACCAGGGCTGTGAGACGGGGACCATGGTCAATGTCACCTTCTGCGAGGGTTCCTGTCCTGGAGTGTCCAAGTGAGTGGGCAACTTGGTCTCCCAAGAGTATGGCAGAGCTAATGGGCCATCCACAGTCACCAGGGCCCCACCAGGCCTGTCTGCTGGCCTGCTGCAGGTCAGGACGCCACACCTGCTACAGGAAGGAGGGAACGGGCTTCCAGCAGGGCCATGCTCTCCATGTCCATTCGCACAAAGGCTGAGGCTGAACGGGCCAGGGGCCAACTCCAGGGCCAGGGGAAGGTCCAAAGATGTCTGCCCAGAGTTAGTGAGATGGAGGAGCCGGTTTAGGGTCAGGGAGCCACAGGGGCTACAGAAGGCAAAACAGGGCTCAAAATGGCCCTGAACACCCAAAGAGCCCAGCAAGGCGAAGCTGTGTGCTTGGGGAGCTGACCAGACGGGGCAGCTATCGAGAGCCCAGAAGTCCATGAACACTGCAGTTGCTGAGAGGAACCTCAGGAATGGGGGCATCCTGAGGGCAGTGCCATGTGTCCACAGGTACCTGATGGAGGCCCAGGCCATGCAGCACCAGTGCACCTGCTGCCAGGAGAGGAGGACGCACCAGGAGGCGGTAACCATGCGGTGTCCCGATGGCACCGACATTCAGCACACCTACACCCAGGTGGATGAGTGCGGCTGCTCCCCAGCCTGCCTCTCGGTCCAGGCTCCCATGGACACTCACACCTAGGGGCCACTGGTGGAGGACATCCTGGCCCCATCCCTCTGCCCCTGTACCTGGAGCCAGAACACGCACTGCTGACCGTGAAAACCTCGGTGGGCCTGTGGCTCCCACTGCCTCTGCCTACTTCTCCCGCCCTGCCAGGAATCCAGTGCCCTGGAGCAGAGTGGCCAGTGAAGATCCACTTGAGAGGGCACAGGCAGGTGTCCTGCTCTCAGAGACCCTCCAGCCTATCTGGGCCACTGACCATCAGGCCCCACCCTGGACCTGGAGGACTGCCCCCCACCCTGTCTTACACCTTCCTGGTGGCCTCAAGATGCCCTGAAGCAAAATGGAGCACCTGCTGCTGCCATCCCTCACCACGGCCTGTGGCCCAACCCACAGGGCTCTGAGAAGCAGGATTTTCTGCCAGCTGCCCAGGGGGCTGCCTGCCCATATCTGGACCCTGGAGGTGACCTGGGGGCTTCTAAAGATGGCTGAAGGGTGGGCTGGAGGGGAGCCCCAAGCCCTGCAATAAACTCTGGCATTGTGTGTCTCCTTCTGAGTCTTCATCTGCCAGCTCTATCCCTGGGCCTGTTCCAGCTACTGGACCAGGAGGGACACACAGCCAGAGAGCCTCTGAAAGGGACAGGAAACAGGCAAGGGGAATCTGTGGGTTGTGTGCAGGCCTCTGAGCACCACAGGATGCTAGTCTTGGGCTGTGATACTGGCCGAGGCTGTGGACACCAGCCTAGTCATTACTAGGACACAGGGGCAGCTAAGGAGACTGGCTCACATAAAAAGATGGAGGAGCCTATGGGCGGCAGGAGGTGACCCTGAGGCCAGTCAGCGAAAAGCGTGGCTGCCTCCAGTACCAAAGCGTGGCGGAAGAGTGCTCGGCCTGCTCAGACCCCACTCCATGTCCACCTCCGCCCTCAGCTCAGAGGCTGGGGCTGTGGAGGTGGGTGACAACAGGAAACAGTGTGGGACACGGGTGCCCTGGCTTTGGGCTTGGCTGCACAGGAAGGTCAAGAAATGAAAGTAAGAAATTAAGCGGGCAAGGGCCTGTTGCAGATGATGCCCCAACTGTGGAGGCCAAGACCATGTTGGCTACCATACTGACAAAGGAAGCCTTTGGAGGGGCAGTGGGGTCTCTGCCTCAAGCTGTCCTGCCTCCAGGGTGTGGCAGTGGTCAGGCCCTGCATCACAGACCTCCTGCTCCTTCCTAGGCCTGATGAGGAGTGTCTGGCTCCCCCTGGCCAAGTCTGGCAGGCAGGGCACCCCACAACTGGACCAGAAGTAGTGCAGGGGACTCAGAAGGTCACAAGTGAACAGCAGGGACACAGGTAGTCACTGGGGTCACCTTCTCCATGTTTATCCTGCCTCTCAGAGTCAGGTCCCTTCTCTGTCTAGGTCTCTGTCAATGCCAGTCACTGTTACCAGCCTGGGACATACACACATGCCAGGCTCTGCGTGCCAGGGCATCGTCCTTTAATCCCAAACAATGTCTCATGCAGCATGTGCTATTACTGCTCCCACTTTATAGACAGAAAACTGAGGACAGAAACGAGAAGATGCTTCGAGAAGAAGGGGTAAAGGTCTCGCTAAACCACAAAGGCTTATTGCAGTACCAGGGGAGGTTACTGCAAAAGCAGACACAATGAATAAAATAAACATTTCTACTTAGACTTTAAATACATTTTTAAAGGGATTTTGGGCTTCTAGATGGAAAAGTGGGCATCTTGTTCCCCAAACATAAAAAGCATGACAATGACAGGAACTTTAAAACAGAAGCGACTGAAAATGACCGAGAATTAGTGGACAGACACCATCCTGAGAAGGAGAGACTCAGGAGCACTGGTGGTGAAGCCCTTCCTTAGAGGAAGTGCACACACAGCCCAGTCACCAGGCCCCTCGGGCAGCCAGTGCCCTAGAGTGCCAGAGCTCCAACAAAACAGGATGGAAGGCCCTGCATGCAGGTTCATGCAGGTGTAATAGAAATTTTTTTTTTTGAAGATTTAAGGATATTGAGGTCAGGGTCAGATCTCAAGTTTTGATATTTTTCTATTGAACTCCAATAGAAAAGGAGAGAGGGCAGAGAGGCAGTATGTGACTAGGTAGCAACCTTCCAGGACAAAAACATGAGCTCTGTGACTGAAGGTGCCCAGAAAGTGCCCAAGAGAGGGAGAAAGACAGGTCCGTCCCTTGCTCCAAAGCAGTGAGATTCTGGAACATCAACAGAGAAATGTCAAGGCTGCCAGAAAGAGATAGCAGGTCACCTGCAGAGGGGCATGAGTCTGATGGCATCGGGCCCTCGTCAGTTGTGCTGGATACCAGGAGAGAGTGCAGTGTTGGCAAGTGCCAAGGAAAAATGTCTCCAAGCACAAAGTCCCACACCCAATGAACAGTTTTGTAAGGGTGGCAGGAAGACACTGGTGATGCACAGAGTCAGGCAGCTGCCTTCCACAGATCCCTGGTGAGCTAGAGCTGAAGCTGGCGTGCGGCAGAAAGAGAGGCAGAGCAGTTACCTGAAGCACTCCAAGGAGAAACGCCCAGAAAGCACACGGCCCACCATCTGGACAGGCTCACTTGCCTGTGTGCTCCTTTGTGCTTCTGGGAAAGCCCTTGCCTGTGCCGGGGTTAGGAACATCACCTTCTGAGGCACCTGCAGGAAGTGCTACAGGTTCACCTTCCACCTTAAGTTCTGAATCCACCAGGTGTGGTGTTGCACTTCCCACCTCTGGCCCTTCGCCCTGGGCCAGGTATCCCCACAGTGGTGCCGATGCCTGGCCTTTGTGCTCTCAACGCTGACAACACTCTTCCATCTCAGCTGAGCATCTTCACTCCGAGCTGCTCTGACCGGGTGCATCTACTCTCCTCAGCCTTCCAAATCCCTGCACACTGAGCTTTCCAAACAGCGAGAGCAAAAAAACAAAACAAGAAAAACTGGCTTGCAGGACTTTGATGGGGTTGTGAACTGTCAGTGAGGACAGTGTGCAGACCAAGGCGAGGTGACCATGGGGATGACGGGGTAGTGGCTAGGAAATGGCAAACTTGGATCCATTCTTCACACATCGACCCTTCTGTTGGCAGTGCTGGAGGTGGACTCCAGGGCCTCACGCAGGCCGGGCATGCACTCTACCACTGGGTACAACCTAGCCCCGTCCTTCAATCCACAGGCCAGGACATATCTCCTCAAATGGTGACCCAAATGCCAAAAAAAACAGAAGTTGTCATATACAAACAGTAGAAGAAAATATGGGTAAACACCTTTAAGCACTGAAAATGGAAAAGGCTTTGCTATTTATGAATAGAAATCCAGAAACTCTTAAGGGGAGATTAATAAATTTGATAACGTTGAAAAAAAAACTTTTACATGAAACAAAACCAACAGCAAAACAAAAGGCAGATCAGTGACAGCGCCTGCAGCTGTGCAGAGTCGGAGCCCCCACTACAGCTGCTCAGCCAGGAGGGAGGAGAGACCAGTGGTCCTAGAGACCACGCAGGTAGAAACAGAGGAGACCCTCTGCAGGAAAAGGAAGGCAAGCGTCTCTCAAACCCACTCAATCTTGCTCCCTGAAAGAGATTCAACTAGGAGGCCACCCTGGACAATGGGGCTGGAGGGGTCTGGAGAGGCCTGAAGGTCACAGGTCCCTTCTAGACTCAGAGAACTACTTCAAATGACTCAAACACAGGGACTGCACAGACCCCCCCAGGAGAGACCCCC
This sequence comes from Sciurus carolinensis, assembly GCF_902686445.1. Taxonomy (NCBI): domain Eukaryota; kingdom Metazoa; phylum Chordata; class Mammalia; order Rodentia; family Sciuridae; genus Sciurus; species Sciurus carolinensis. The sequence continues at coordinate 1,063,891 of NC_062223.1, forward strand.
CAGGAGATCCACGCCAGTCTACCCCAGCCCTGCCTAGCTCTGCTGCCTCCTCAGGCCCCTTCCTGTTCTGAACCACCTCCAGACCCTGCACTTTTCTGCCCCAGCTCACACCTGGCATCTCCCTGCAGGGCTGTGCTGAAGTGCCCTCCCTTGGGAGGCCTTCAGCCAGAATGACTGGGATGGGCCAGGGGGGAAACCTGGCTGGACAAAGCCTTCCCCTGAAGCTGCCCCTCCTGTCTGTACCCTACTCCTTCCCTCCTTAGTTTCCCCTGAGAGTAGTCCTTAATAAGTTACATGCTCCAGAGTCCTGGGACAGTCTGCTTCTGGGAAACTCTACCCAAGACCTACAGTACCAGAAGCAGTTTTGGCGAGCATCCAGTAGTAAAGGGACTCTGGGCAGGATCCTGGATCCCACCCCAGCCAGAGGGCAACATAGCCCTCCTGCTGATGTCTTGCAGGGCCTGAGATGTTCACCTGCTCTGAGTCAGGGTGCAGGCATGAGATAAGCTGCTGGCCCACTCTGGCAGAGAGGACATGCCAAATACAACCCAGGAGCTAGTGGGCTAGGGTCACACACCACTGATGTTGGAAAGAAAGACAACAGGTTCTTGTCCATCAATGCAGGTGAAAGCCTGGTCTGAAAGGCCTCTGGCAGGCTTAAAGATGCCACCATCTCCTGTGGCTGGGAGGCACATGGTGCTGAGTGCCGGGTCCGGGACCTGAGTTCAAGAGGGCAGAAGGTGAAGATGCATGCACCACTGGGTCTCCTCTGCTGACGCCAGGCCCTGATGGAAAGGATTGGGTCCTGAGCCCTGGGGTGGGGATGTCACCTACAGGCCCCTGAAAACTGACTCCCCAAGACCTGCAGAGCCTACTGATACAGCCTCATTGGCCACTGGAGAGCAGCTGCCCCCTTGTGCAGACTCCATGAAGGAGCCCCACCTCCCTGGAGGCAGGTACCTGGCAGGGCACTGCTGGCACTGCAAATCTGCCCAAGCTCTGCTCCTTACAGAAGTCTAGGAGCTCAGACCCAGCACAGCTGGGCAGGGAAAGGGGTCCTACTGTGTGCAGGGGAGTTGCGGGAGGGATGCTTACCAAAGATACTGTAGGAGCTGGCAAGCAGGATGAGGGGGCATTTGTCCAATGCTGGGCCTGGCTGGGCAGGTAGAGCTGAACCACAGGCCAGACACCAAGAATTTGCTAATGGGCAGAAGCACACTTAAAGCTGACCTGACATTCTGCTGGCTCCCAGAAGCTGGGAATAGTATGTCCTTGGAGCAGGGACCCTAGAACGACCCTTCTGGATATGAGGGAAGGAACCTGGACAGGGCCTGGGGAGGATGCCTCACTTACAAAGGCAGTGAGGCAGTGGGGGAGGGCACCCAGGAGGAGCCGTCCTCTGCGGGGGCTAAAGGTGCAACATCTGTCACAGAATCAGGCTCCCTGAACAGCAGCAGGGACAAGAGGACCCGGAGATAGCAGAGCAAGGTGGCAGTGCCTCAGTGCCAGAGGTCCCAGAGGCACTGACAAGGACCATGCACAGAGCAAGAAGGGAACAGCGGCAGCCAAGGGGGGGGTCTCGTGGGAGGGCCTGCCCCTCCATCCATTTCCACATCACTGGTAACGGAGAGGTGGGTTCCTTTACACCTGGGTCTTTCCAACGCACCACCGTGTCCTCTGCTCTGTAAGGCTGTGTGGGGTCAGATGGTGAAATCCTGGCACAGGTCTGCCTTTCTGTCTACCTCATAACAGACCCACTGGTCATTTCCCATGCAATTGGGGTACTCAGAAGCCAGCACCAACCCAGAGACTGCTGTGTCTGTTTAGTAAAAGCAACCACAGCAGGAAGGCCAAGTGGGACCTGAAACCACCACACTGCATGTGTGCTGGCCTGCCTGCCAGAGCTGACATGCATCATCTCTCTCCTTCAAAGCACAGGAACCTACCAAACCTCCAATTACCAACATGCCCCTCTTCTGCATTGTTGTGGCCAAATATTAAAATTACTATCCTACCTTAAACATAATGATTTACTCCATTAACATGGATACACTCTGTTCACTGTGATTATTGTATCTCATCAGTCCCAAAATGCTCTCAGCCCCCAGCCTTTCAGACCTGTGTCCCTCGCTAAGCCCAGAGCCCATTCAGAGGCCAGGCCTTATTTCCCACCTCCCAACCTGTCCCTCTGTCTCTCTTCCAAGCTGCTTGCCAGAGCACCTCTGGTTCACCACACCTGGTCTGTGGAATGTGCGCTTCAGGGCTGGCAGTGCCCACTGTCAGGTGCTCTGGGTTCTTTCCATGCTGTGAGTTTATACAGTCCCTTCCTGGCCTGCACTACCTCAGTCTGTGAAGGTCAAGGAACGCAGTCCACATCACCCAGAGGGCACCCCGACTGCCTGGAGCCCAGGGGCCTGGCTGCTGGCTGCCTGCTGTGGAAGACACCTCCCAGTGCTTGCAAACGTCGTGTGGCAAGTGCTTGCTTGGCAGCCCATGTCAACCACATGTTCCTCCAGGAAGCTGTGCTTTTGCATCTACCCCCCGGGATGACACCCGTGGGTCTCAGAGGCTTCCTGGGCTGCATACAAGCATGGACCAAACCCCAAGTCAGCAGGGAGGATGGAGTCATGAACTCCCAATGCCCTGGCAAGGCCCGTGCCCACAGGTGGGTGTTTCCACACACTTGGGACAAAGGTGCCACATCTCCAATGTCTGTGCTTGTTCAGGGTCTGATCCTGCTCCAGGCCTGTTACCAGTTAATGCCCTGTACATTTCAGGGCATCAGACCTCTGTGCCCATCCACAAAGGGATGCCAATGGAGTGCCTCCCAGTGCTGGCACTGTGCCACATCCTGAGAAAAAGGCAGCAAATGGAGACCAAGTCCTCCTCCCAGTCCACTGCCGTCCGGCGCATCCCCTCCCCCAATATTTTACTTGGGGGCTTCCCAGCTTTCCTGTGGACCCAGCTCTGCACTTGGAAAAGTGTATTTGTGTTTTCCCTGGTGCTCGGTATTGTGTCACAAGAGCGTCAGAGCTCTTCAGGGTCAGTGGTCCCTGCCCCTCTGCAACACGCCCAGCACTGAGGCACACTCCACCCTTCTCAGCCGTCTTCAGAGTCCTGGTTGAAGATCACACTTCAGAACACCAGACTCAGGGGAGGCAGGGCCCCCAGCTGACGTGACAGTGGTGCTCACTGTGCCACGGTGGCCTGCTCCACCCGTCCCGCCCGCTTCAAGGAGAGGTCAGTGCCACTAGCCAGCAGAGAAGATGCTCACCACGACCTGAGGCTGAGGCAGCACTTCCTGCCCCAGGCTTGTTGGGAAGGCACACGGGGGCTGTTTCTGAGCATGGCGAGTGTGGGCTCTGCCCCACTGCTTCCAGGGTGATGCTCGCTCCTTGACTGGGCTCACTGGTGGTACCCAGTTCTGGCACACTACCAGGTCAAAGTGGTCTGGAAGGAAGAAGTTACGAAAAATGATACAGAAAGACACTTGGCAACGGGAGCCATAACAACTATGAGCCATGCCTACTGCCACCGTCACAGAGCCATACCCCGATCTCCTGCCTCTAGTGAAAACAAAAAGGCGGCCAGGCTAAGCCTTTATAGTTCTGCCTCCCCACTCACTTTGAGGGTCTCCCCCATGCGACCCTATAACTAGTGGCTATCACTGAATGCACTGCTGATTCTGCCTGGGTCATCACCACTGCACACCCAGGGGCCTCCTTAAAAAACACTCGAGAGCGAAGATGGTAAACTTTCCCTTAGAGGACTTTATTTCTCTATTTTTGTACGGACTGTTTATTAAATAAGAAGACTGAAAAGTAAAAATATATTTTACAATCAAAGAAAAATCTGGTTATGGACCTTCCCCACACAGCAAATAACCAGGGACACAAAGTTCTGAGACAAGCCCACCAACACCCACACAGCGGGTTTCAGCTGATGGCAGATGGCCATAGAGGGAAGAGGCAGCCTCGAGAGGATGCGGCGTAATCAAACCACACACAGTCCTTTTCATCACACACAGAGGCGGAAGCCAGAGGGCACCCGAGCCAGAGCACACACTGGGGCTGGCAGGGCAGGCCAGCCTCACTGAACATGGGGTGTGGCTCTGCCAATGGCCTGCATCCTCAAACATAGGGACAGGAGTGGCCAGACCCGGCAAGGGCCAGCCCTCAGCCAGGAGCCGGTGTGTGTCTGCCCTGACCTCTGCGACCTCTGCCTTTGAGCTGGGTCAAAACATTCCTTCCAAGTATGGCAACCTTTCACAGATACTAGACACAGGACGCGACCAGGCGGAGTAAGCAAGAACTGAGACCTGACACCCCCCTGCCCTGGACTCCCAACAGGAGACAGCGCACACAGAATGGAAGAAGTCTCACTTAACCAAAGTCTTCATAAAATGTGGTCTGTTTTCAGTCTATTAAAAAAATAAAGCATTCATGAAAAAGGAAAGGAACAGACCACAGTAAGTTCTAAGTCATATTAAAACTGCCATTCTCCTCAGAGTGCCAACCCATAAGTGTTGCCTCCACGGGCACTGCAGTGGCAGCTCTGGGGTTGGCTCTGGTGACGCTCTCCCTGGGACATGCCCTGCAGAAGCACAAACACGACACAGACAGCGATGTTAAGGCAGAAGCCAGGCACTGCAGCCACACCTGGGTCCTGGACGTGGGTGCTGCAGGCTGGCGAGCCCTGTGCTAAGTCTGCGGACAGCACTGAGCCAGCCGCCTGGGGAAGGCCTGTCCTGCCCACCACGCCTCCCACACAGGCCCGCACAGCCTGGAGTGGGGGACTTCAGCGGCTGGCAAGTTGGAGCAAGTGCTGGAGTCCACCCAACAGTGCATCTCGGTCCTCTCCACCTCCAATCCTTATTAAGAATCCACAGGGGCACCACCATCCTGCCTCAGGGTTACGGAAATGCACTCATGAACAATGCATCTGAAAAAAGTACCCCAAGGTAGCAGAAAGCACTGCTCTCTAGCAAAGCTTCAAACCTACATTTTTAGAAGGAAAGAGGCTGAACCTTTAAGCACTTTCTCCATCTAAATGTTTCATGAAGTTGGAAATGTTAGGCTTCACCTTCATACCTGTATCTCACAGCCAAAGCCTGGGTGCAAACACTTGGGAGAAGGAAAAGCAACTGCAGTTCAATGCAGAGGGCGGCAGTGCAGCCTGCAGCCATGCTGCTAGCTTCTCAGCACATGGCGAGCCTGAGTTGGGCCTAACACCAGGTGTCGCCCAGTCCTCCCCCTCAGCAACGCTGCAGCAGAACACCAGCTAGCCACACACCAGGGGCACGCGGCAGGCACGAGCAGCTCCAGCCTGAGAGGTCTGCAGACACTAAAGCCAGCTGGGTTTCTCCTCTACCACCACGGACGACAGTGCTGGTGCACAGCACTAACCCATGTCACGACAGCAGCAGCCAGGGACCAGAACAGTGGGACAGCAAACGCAGCGCAGCGCCCACTTTCCTCACTCCCAGTGGTGAGGGCCTATCAGGAAGAGAAGGCCCAGTGTAGCTCCAATGGAGTCAGAGAGCAGCCTCCAGCAGGCAAGGGCCAAGGCAGAGCTTGGCCACTACTCGGGCTCCCTTCATGTACCAGGTGTGTACTCAGCTTGGGACTGGAATCTGTCACTGAGGCCTGGAGGGATGGTGACCAGAGAGTCAGGCAAGAGGTCAGGCCTGCTGGCCGACACCAGGAAACATGGCTCACTTGCCTGGCACCAGGTGAGCAGCCTGGGCTCACACACAGCATCAGAAGGACGTGAGCTTTTGGCTTCAAGGTTGTAAAAATGGCCCATAAGTCAGCACATGTGGATTCTGTGCTCTTTACGCTCCTAGGTCAATCCCCACCAGGCTGAATAATTATGCCACTTGTCAACTCAGAAAGACGCTCAGCAATGTCAAACACCCTGGCAGAAGCAGCTGCTTTCTACGAGAATGCTTTCCAGAACAGTGTGAGAAGGGGAAACGCAGGTCCCCAAGCAACAGGAGCAGGGGTCTGTGCAGTGACGCTGCCACACCATCACTGCCAACCCGGACGAGGAGGGAGCTGCCCGACCCCTACCCACAGTCAAGAGGACTGCTGGAAACTGAGAACCCACATGCATCCCAAGAAAGGCAGGAGGGGGCAGCACAGACGACCAAGGAAGGGGTGCGTGGGTGGTCTTCATAGGATTCTTGTTGGGATGGTGACCCGGGGGAACCTTGGGTTACCAAGTCCAAAGGGCTGGTGGCGAGAGGCCATGGGCAGCAGGCAGGTCTAGGACTCTTCACCCATCTGCAGCAGGGAGTTGATGGCGGCGTCCTTGTTCCCTCTCTGGGCTTCCAGCACAGAGCGGATCACCTCCCTGTCCATGTTGGGGAACATGTCCTGGATGGCCTTCAGGTCCTCCTCACTACAGCGGGGCTGAGCAGTCACAGCTGGCGCAGGCATAGCCACAGGCACCATGCCAGGGCTACAGACAGTGGGCATTCCTGAAGACAGAAGATTGAGTGTGGGAGAGTGTCAGTGTCACAGAAGTGCAGTGTCTGTTTCTGCTTAAGAAGAAACAACACTTGCCTGGCTCCTGTGGGGACAGGCAATCTCAAGTTTCCTTGAACACTGACCTGCAGGCACACCCACGGCCCAGCAGCCCCCACACCCTCCACAGGCAGGCTGGGCTATCTTCTCCACTGGTGACAATTTGTAAAAGTCACAGGTTCCAAATCTCACATGAACTTACTTCACAATTACAGGTGACCACACATTCTGACCCTCCAAGACCTCAGGGACTCCCACTCCAGACGTGAATCCTGCCTGACAGAGGTCCCAACGCAGGTCTCAGTCTGGAGATGAGCAGAGTACCATGCCTGCCCCTTCACCAGGCATCCCTTAAATCTCGTGTCTACTGCCATCGGACACTAGTATGCCCTCCGCAGTAGGGCAAGGACATCAGTGAGGGAGAACAGCATGGCAAGCCCCCAGTAGCCATCAGGGCCACACACTGACCCCAGGACAAGCATCACACACACCAAGACCACCAAGCAAATGCTCCCCAAGTCTCAAAGCAGCCAGCAGCACGAGTGCCCTCAGGGAGGCTCTGCCAGGCACCTACAGCAGCTCTGCATGGTTAGCCTCAGGCCCACGCTGGGAGAGGCTGCCACAGAGGATCACAGAACTGGGACAGCTGAGCTCGCCCCTGCTACCCTGAGAGAGGCCAGCCTAGGATACAGGAAGTGCTGGCAGGGCTGGGTGACTAACAGTGACAGTTCCCTTTGGATTTCTGTCTAAGTTACAAGGGGTCACATCCTCATCGATTCTTTAAGGCTTTAAGTGTGAACAATCCTCCCAACCAGGTTCAAGGGAACAAATGTTTGAATAATTTCAGGACACAGCTTTCGCCCCTGGCTAAATTCAGAAGACCCTCAAGGCAGCATCCTGAGGCAAAATTGGCAATGAGACCCTAAGAAGTGCCGATGGGGTGGAATGGGCTGCGGGCCACTCCAGGGGCTGTATGCCTCCCCCAGTACTCCTACCGAACCAGCCAGCCTCCCAGCAGGGAAGGAACACAGAAAACCACCACTTCCCACAGCCCCCCAGGACTGGGCCCTGGCCTTGCCACAAGCTCCCCTTCACGCCAGTGCCTGCCTGGCTGATCTGAGACAGGCTGTGACACGCTCAGCACCCTGTACTGCTCACAAGAAGGGGGGAGACCACAGCAGGGGCAGTAGCACACAACTGTCATCCCACTGGGGTGGCCACAGTGGATGGCACCCTCCCCACTCAGCAAGTGCCAGCTCAGGAAGGACAGTGTTGCCATCACATTCAGGAATGACCTGACTCAGGAGACACTGGGCATCAACTTCTACCAGGGTAGGGCACTTCAGCACCAGCCAATACTACCAGGACAACTAAGGAAGGACCCAAACTTCCATAACCTGGGAGAAGTAGCTAAGTCCAGGACAGAGGCAGGGAAGGCACACGAGCTGGGTGCTTCCAGTGGTGCCGGAGTCAGGAAGCACTCAGAGGTGAGACACATCAGAGAGAGTGTCCAGACTGCAGCCAAACATGGAGTCACTGGGTGACAATGCAGTAACAAACCACAGTCCAGGGAGAAGAACCAACCGGACCCACACGGCTACAGCAAAGTCAGCGGACAGCTCAGGCTGATGCCAAACAGGCAGCAGTGGTGACCACAAGCAGATACCAAGAGAGTGTCCAGGCTCAGTCCTCTAAGGTGCAAAGGCAGTCATCTTGCCTCCCACACCAGCATGTAGGACTGAGCAGCAATGCTGAAGGTGGGCAGCTTTCCAGGGCAGAAGCTGGGCATGCCCACAGGGATGGTACATGAGGGGCAGCACAGCTGTGGGGCAGATGGTGACACCACAGGGTCTGCCACAAGGTCCTGGACACACCCCAAGTCTTGGGCCAGGACCTGGATGCTGCCCTGAGATGTCAGGTAGGGTCTCATAAGCAGGCGGCACCATCTACTCTGTGGCAGTCCCCAACATGGATGCTGTCCAGAGCAGTGGGATTTCCTCACTTAAAGGAGATGCACACTCCCCTGGGGGCAAAGGTAGGCACCAGGGGACTATGGTCTCCAAAGATTCTGGCAAGACATTCTTTTTTCTGTTTTGTGACTTTTCTATAAGAAGCTGTTTCAAAATTCAAAAATATACATCCAAAGAAGAGTTCGAAGTCTCTGTTTACAAAAAACCTAGCCTTTCCTAAAATAAACATTTTAGGGCAAACTTTAAACACATTTGCAAAGAGAATTAAGGATAGAAGGCAGAAAAAGACAAATAACATTTCCTTATTCAGAAGGTGATTTTCTATTAACCAAATATGCTTTGGTGTTGTTAACTAAAGTAGACAAAATTATATCATTCCCCCCACCAAAAAATGTTCAGGTCCTGACCTCCGGTGCTATGAATGATGGGGCTGTATTTGGAAACAGGGTCCTTGCAGATGTACCTGAGCTGAGCTGAGGCCATGGAGCATGATGGGCCCTTGTTCAAGACAGGAGGAGGACAGCCTCAAACCTCAGACATTGAAGATAAAATATTTAATCTTTAAAACAAAGTTGACCAAATAGAGAAGATGGTAAGAAATCATGAACAGAATCTCCAAGAATTATGGGATATCACGAAAAGACCAAGTTTAAGAATTATTGGGTTTGAGGAAGGCACAGAGAGACAAACCAAAGGAATGAACAACCTATTCAATGAAATAATATCAGAAAATTTCCCAAATCTGAAGAATGAAAGGAAAATCAACTACAAGAGGCTTATAGGACTCCAAATGTACAAAATTACAACAGACCCACACCAAGGCACATTATAATGAAAATACCTAACATACATAATAAAGATAGAATTTTAAAGGCTGCGAGAGAAAAAAATCAAATTACATTCAGGGGGAAACCAATACAGATATCAGCAGATTTCTCAACCAGACCCTAAAAGTTAAAAGGACCTGGAACAACATTTCTTAGCTCTGAAAGCAAATGGATGCCAACCAAGAATCTTACAACCAGCAAAACTTACCTTCAGATTTGACGACAAAATAAAATCCTTCCATGATAAACTAAAGCTAAAAGAATTTACAAATAGAAAGCTGGCACTACAGAACATTGTCAGCAAAATATTCCAAGAGGAAGAAATGAAAAACAATGATGTAAGTTAGCAAAGGGAAGAACTACCCTAAAGGAACAGCCAAATAAAGGAGAAACCAAGTCAAGTTAAAAAACCAAAAATAAGCAAAAATGACCAGGAATACAAATCACATCTCAATAATAACCCAGAGTATTAATGGCCTGAACTCATCAATCAAAAGACACAGACTGGCAGACTGTTTAAAAAGAAAGACCCAACAATATGCTGCCTTCAAGAGACTCTCTCATAGAAAAAGATACCCACAGACTAAAGGTGAAAGGATGGGAAAAAACATACCATGCACATGGACTAAGCAAAAAAGCGGGGGTATCTATCCTCATTTCAGATAAAGTGGAATTCAAGCCAAAGTTAGTCAGAAGTGATAAAGAAGGACATTTCATACTCCTTAAGGGAAGCATAAATCAGCAAGACATAACAATCATAAATATTTATGCCCCAAACAATGGCTCATCCATGTACGTCCAACAAATCCTTCTCAATTCCAGGAACCAAATACACCACATATGTATGACTTTAACATACCTCTCTCACCAATGGACAGATCTTCCAAACAAAAACTGAACAAAGAAACCACAGATTTCAATAACACAATCGATAATTTAGACTTCACAGACATATATAGAATATTCCATCCATCAATGAGCAAATACACTTTCTTCTCAGCAGCACATGGATCCTTCTCTAAAATAGACCATATGTTATGCCACAAAGCTGCTCTTAGCGAATACAAAAAGACAGAGATACTACCTAGAATTCTATCAGATCATAATGGAATAAAATTAAAAATCAATGACAAAATAAAAAGCAGAAACTACTCCAACACCTGGAGATTAAATAATATGCTATTGAATGATGCATGGATAACATAAGACATCAGGGGGGAAATAAAAAAATTCTTAGCGGTAAACAAGAACAAAGATACAACATATCAAAATCTCTGGGACACTATGAAAGCAGTACTAAGAGGAAAATTCACTTCATGGAGCGTATTTAATAAAAGTAGAAAAAGTCAACAAATAAACGACCTAATGCTACAGCTCAAAGCCCTAGAAAAAGAACAGATCAACACCAAAAAGTAGTAGAAGACAGGAAATAGTTAAAATCAGAGCTGAAATCAATGAAATTGAAACAAAAGAAACAATTGAAAAAATAGACAAAATAAAAGTTCGTTCTTTGAAAAAATAAAATTGATAAGACCGTAGCCACACTAACAAAGAGGAGAGAGAAAACTCAAATTACTAAAATTCGGGATGAAAAAGGAAGTATCACGATAGACATGACTGAAATGCAAAACCTAGTTAGAAGTTATTTTGAAAATCTATACTCCAACAAAATAGAAAATCTCGAAGACATCGACAGGTTTCTAGAGACATATGATCCACCCAAACTGAATCAGGAGGACATATGCAATTTAAATAGATCATTCTCAAACAATGAAATAGAAGTAATCACCAAAAGCCTACCAACAAAGAAAAGTTTGGGACCAGATGGATTCTCAGCCGAGTTCTACAAGACCTTCAAAGAAGAGCTCAGTCCAATACTCCTCAAAGTATTCCATGAAATAGAAGAGGAGGGAACGCTTCCAAATTCATTCTATGAAGCTAATATCACCCTGATACCAAAATCAGACAGAGACACATCAAGGAAAGTAAATTTCAGACCAATATCCCTAATGAACATAGATGCAAAGATTCTTAACAAAATTTTAGCAAATCCCATACAAAAACATATTAAAAAGATACTGCACCATGATCAAGTGGGTTTCAACCCAGGGATGCAAGGTTGGTTCAACATCCGGAAATCAATAAATGTGATTCACCATATCAACAGACTTAAAATTAAGAATGACATGATTATTTCAATAGATACAGAAAAAGCATTTCATAAAATATAGCACCCCTTCATGCTCAAAACACTAGAAAAAATAGGGGTAGTGGGAACATACCTCAACATTATAAAGGCTATCTATGCTAAGCCCACAGCCAACATCATTCTAAATGGAGAAAAACTGGAGTTTTGTTGCCTAAAAACTGGAACAAAGCAGGGATGTCCTCTTTCACCACTTCTGTTCAACATCATCCTTGAAATTCTAGCCAGAGCAATTTGACAGACCAAAGAAATTAAAGGGATATGAACAGGAAAAGAAGAATTCAAACTATCTCTATTTGCCGAGGACATGATTTTATATTTAGAAGATCCAGAAAATTCCAGAAAACTTCTAGAACTCATAAATGAATTCAATAAAGTAGCAGGATATAAAATCAATGCTCATAAATCTAATGCATTTTTATTCATAAGTGATGAATCCTCTGAAAGAGAATTTAGGAAAACTACCCCATTCACAATAACCTCAAAAAAAAAAAAAAAAAAAAAAAAAAAAAACTTGGGAATTAATCTAAAATCACCTCTAAAAGAGGTGAAAGACCTCTAACAATGAGAACTACAGAACACTAAAGAAAGAAATTAAGAAAACCTCAGAAGATGGAAAGATCTCCCATGTTCTTGGATAGGCAGAATTAATAATGTCAAAATGGCCATACTACCAAAAGTGCTATACAGATTCAATGCAATTCCAATTAAAATTCCAATGACCTACCTCATAGAAACAGAGCAAGCAATCATGAAATTCATTTGGAAAAATAAGAGACCCAGAATAGCTAAAGCAATCCTTAGCAGGAAGAGTGAAGCAGGATGTATCGCAATACCAGATCTTCAACTACACTACAAAGCAATAATAACAAAAACAGCATGGTATTGGCACCAAAATAGACAGGTAGATCAATGGTACAGAATAGAGGATACAGAGACAAACCCACATAAATACAGTTTTCTCACACTAGACAAAGGGGCCAAGAACATACAATGGAGAAAAGTTAGCCTCAACAAATGGTGCTGGGAAAACTGGAAATCCATATGCAACAGAATGAAACTAAACCCCTATCTCTCACCCTGCACAAAACTCAACTCAAATGGATCAAAGACCCTGGAATCAGACCAGAGACCCTGCAGATTATAGAAGAGAAAGTAGGTCCAAATCTTCAGCATGTTGGCTTAGGATCAGACTTCCTTAACATTACTACCAAAGCACAAGAAATTAAAAAAAGGAATCAATAACTGGGACAGATTCAAACTAAAAAGATTTTTCTCAGCAAAGGAAACTATCAGCAATGTGAAGAGAGAGCCTACAGAGTGGGAGAAAATCTTTGCCACACATACTTCAGAAAGAGCACTAATCTCCAGAATCTATAAAGAACTCAAAAAACTTTACACCAAGAATACAAATAACCCAATCAACAAACGGGCTAAGGAAATGAGCAGACACTTTACAGAAGAAGATCTACAGCAATCAATAGACATGGAAAAATGTTTAACCTCCCTAGTAATAAGAGAAATGCAAATCAAAACTACCCTAAGATTTCATCTCACCCCAATTAGAATGGCGATTATCAAGAATACAAGGAACAACAGGTGTTGGCGAGTATGTGGGGAAAAAAGTACACTCATACATTGCTGGTGGGGCTGCAAATTAGTGCAGCCACTCTGGAAAGCAGTGTGGAGATTCCTTAGAAAACATGGAATAGAATCACCATTTGACCCAGCTATCCCACTCCGCGGCCTATACCCAAAGGACTTAAAAACAGCATACTACAGTGATGCAGCCACATCAATGTTCATAGCTGCTCAGTTCACAATAGCTAGATTGTGGAACCAACCTAGATGCCCTTCAATTGATGAATGGATAAAGAAACTGTGTATATATATACAATGGAATATTACTCAGTCATAAAGAAGAATAAAATTATGGCATTTGCAGACAAATGGATGAAGTTGGAGAATATCATGCTAAATGAGATAAGCCAATCCCAAAAACCAAATGCCGAATGATCTCTCTGATAAGAAGATGATGATACATAATGGGGGGTGGGAGGGAGGCAAGAATGGAGGAAGGATGGATTATATAGAGGAAAGAGGGGTGGGAGGCGTGGGGGGAAGGGAAAAATAACAGATTGAGACAAACATCATTACCCTATGTACATGTATGATTACACAAATGGTACGACTCTACTTCATGTACAACCAGAGAAACAAGTTGTACCCCATTTGTTTACAATGAATCAAAATAAATAAATTAAATTAAAAAAGAGACAGGAGGAAACACACCAAAGGGGAGGAGGTCCTGGAGGGACACAGACGTGGAGGCAGGAGGGCCCTCCTTTGGGGCCTCTGGAGGATGTGACCCTGCCAGAGCTTGTTCTGGACTTCTGGCCTCAGGAATTGAAAGAGAACATTTCTGTATTTGAGGTCCCCAACCTCTCCCACCTGTGGCCCTGGTTGCAGCAGCCCTAGGACATGAAAAGCCCGTGTTCCCTACAGGTTCCTGCCCCTGTCCCCAGACCTCTAACTCAGGATAACAGGGCAACAGAAATCTCACACAAACAGGACCGCATGCCCTGGATGGAGCACTGCTGAGGTCCAAGACCAGGCCCTCCAGGCCTCAGGGCCCTGGCACTGAGTCTGCCAGGTCCCAAACTTCCATCTGGGTCTCTTGAGAGGGCCAGTTTCCCTGCTGAGACATCCTCTGTTCACTTGCCAAGGTTCTCTCCTTGAGCTCTTGACAACCACGGCTGCTTTAAAGCACCTGGGTCACAATGGGTCGCTGGGTCAGCCTCGTGCTTGGGTCTTGGCAGACATTCCAGACGTGGCAAGGTCCTGCCCTGGGCTCTGAAGAGCGCTGCCCTAGGTTCTCAACAAGAGCCTCATCACAGGCAGAGGCTCCCAGGTGTGCACGGGCTCCGTCCACAAGCCCCGTGTCCTCTTGTAAGGGCTGGCTGCAGCACGTGCGGGGCTGACGAGCCCTCCGCTCTGACTGGGCAGGATCCCAAGGGCCCCACACTGCTCGTCCGCCAGCACCTCTGTCCTGTGCCAGCCTGGAGCAGCACCACTGGTGTCTCCTGAGCCCAGGACCCTCCCAAATGCCCCTGCCCCACAGATCCTCCACTCCCACTGCCCCAGTCTCTGGCCTTTGCCCCTTCAGGGCAATGGAACCCCTGGCCTCTGCTCAGAACTAAGCTCCCTGGACTGTGGCAGAGAACCAGGATGACTTGGTCTTTCCCTGCCTAGTGGATGATACTGGAACACAGTTATCATCCTGTGCACCTTGACCAATTTCATGGCTATTCTGGTATGAAGGCCAGCTAGGCACCACTGTTGTCCTGGCCCCAGGTGGAAGGTAACCAAAGGTTACCATGAAAACTCAGAAGCACAGAAGCATACAAAGGTACCTTCCAGCTCGGTACGAGAGCCACCATGATGGCTAACATACAGGCAAGCATGGCAGCAGACACAACGCCAAAAGGCAGGGGTGCGCTTCACCAGCAGGAACTTGTCTACCACACCAGGCACTACGCGAGCTCGTGCCCACACCTGCAAAACTCACAATTAGGGAACACACAGACTGCTTCCTACATCGCGTATCAAGTTCCAAGGCAACCTGGACCCTGCTTCGGAAGGTCGTCTGCAAGGCACCACCCTCACCGTTCTACAGGGGCCCCAGCCCCGCGTGCATGCTGAGGCCCCTCCCCCACTTTCCTACTTTTATCAAAGCAGCAGCAGCACACAAACCTGCTATGGGTACATAGCCAACGCCCTGCTGGTACACAGTTGGCATCAGAACCACAGGCTGGGGTGGCATCATCATGGCAGCTGGCAGTGACTGAAACACATCAAAGACAATCATGGGGTCAGGGAAGAAGGACTACACCACGTGTCAAAACTTCTCTACTTCCAGCCTCACAGAGCCCGGACACAAGACCCAAGAAAGTGGAGCCCAGCATAGGTGCTACGGCCTCGTGCCAGCACACCACCTCCCCTGGGCCGGGAGAACACAGGGTGGGTGGCCTGCACAGGAGGTGCTGTGGACGTGCAGCACTAGGTGATGGGGTACAAGGGAGAGCGCAGGCCTAAGAAGGCACGTCTATGTACTTTAGGGTCTGTTTCTGAGAGCTCACGTCTACACCAGCGGCTTCTCTCTGCAGTCCTAGAGTTCAGTTCAAAACAAAGAATGTGCTGGGCATGGCACACTCATGATCCCAGTGGCCGGGAGGCTGAGGCAGGAGCACCGCAAGTTCAAAGCCAGCCTCAGCAACTTAGTGAGGCCCTAAACAAGTCCAGTGAGACCCTGTCTCTCAAATACAGAAAGGGCTGGGGATATGGCTCAGTGGTTACGCACTCCTGGTTTCAATCCCTGGTACAAAAACAAAAACAAAAACAAAAACCCTACCAAAACAAAAGTAAAACAAAGCCCCTGAACGGGTAAGTAAACAACGATAGTGTGCTCTATGCAGAGGCCTGTTAGAGACAGGAGACAAAACACTCAAGCGACCACAGACTATGCTGGGGTCCAGGACATTCTCTGAACATTGAGCAGTAAAGGCAGGGGGCCAGAAGGTGTCACTGCAGTGCCACGTCATCATACATGTAGGCTGGCCACGCTCCCTCCCACTCTCATAGCTTAAAAGTTTAAAATAACAAAAAAGAAAAATCCCCAGGTGACACAAAAGAGATGAGGGTGCCCAAGAGCCCAGACCCCAGTCCAAGATCCCAGGAGCCACAGCTGCCCCAAGGGTGGGAGTGGGCAGCAGCCAGGGGGCCGAACATGCTGGGCCTGCTGCTCCACAGAGCCGGGCCTCTGCTCTCACCCACGCTACCCAATGTCTTTGCCCAGACGCCTCGCCTCTTGGCGGCCAGTCACGGCCTCCTGGGGAAGGACCCACAGGCCCAGAACCTGAGGCAGTGTACCAGGCCTGGCTGGCTGCGTCACATCACTCACAGGGCTAGACCCCAGGCCCCAGGGCCTACAGGGACAGTGGAGGCTCCCCAGAGCAGGCTGCTCCCCCTGCGGACTGGCCGGCGGGCATGCTCACCGTGTAGGACATGACCAGGTTGATCATGCCTTCCTTGTCATCCCCCTGCCTCCCGCTCAGGCTGTACCACTCATCCTCCACCTGGCCCTGCTTCAGGGACTCGGGGATGGTGATGTGGGTCCAGGCAATGCGGTCATCCATGGAGAAGGCTCGCTGAGGATGAGAGGAGACCCCATCAAGGCCCACTGGTGACCCACATGACAGAAACCAGAGCTCTCCCTGCTGCTGCATGACCCCTGCACCAGCTGGCATCTGCATCTCGCCAGCAGGACAGAGTCCCTCCCAGCCTTCCTGAGGGAGCCTCCTGTCCAGTCAGATCTCAGACCCTCCACAACTGTCTGAGAGGCCCAGAGGCCAGCTCTCTGCACCTCCTGCCTAGTCACCACCACAGGATGGACCAGGCTCTCAGCAGACGAGGGAGTCTCCCCAGGGCTGCTAGCTCTCCCCTGCTACACCCACATGCCTACTGTTCCTCCCCAGCCCCCAGTGGGCTGATCCTTACTCCACTAGATACCACCTCTGCACCCCTGTGCACGGCAAGCACCAGACCAGAGGACAGTGCCGAGCTGCCACTTACAGCCCTACTCTGTTCCCTGTGTGCTCCCCTGTGGGCCAAAGGAAGAAGAAGGCAGAAGAGGCTAAGAGGAAGAAAGACTGAAGAAGGAGGGTGAGGGGAGGCTGCATCCCAGCTCCTCCTGGCCCTTGCCCTGCAGCCCCAGCCTTTGAGGCATGTGTGGCCTGAGCCAAACCTCAAAGGAGACTCCTGTAGCCACCTGAGCTTCCTGACTGGCCCTCAAAAGTGCTGCATACCTGGCTACTAACTTGGCCACTTGGATACTACTGGTGGACTCTGTGCCTTGCATCAGCAGGAACAGTATTACTACCAGCAAGCAACAGAATATAACTGGCTTGAAACTCAACCTACTGGTGAACAGCTGTCCACAAAGTGACAAGTGTTTGTGTTACTGGCAAAGTTTCCAAATAGATGCTGTCAAAGGAGCGGGAAAGCAGGGAGAGCTGAGGCCTGCAGCACAGTCACCTAGATCAGGTGTACAGGTCACCTAAAGTCAGTGGAGCAACCCGAAATGATGGTGTGCTGCTCACCTCGTCAAAGATCTCAAGGTAGAGTGAGTCCACGCCTGGGGGCACTGTGCACTGGATGACCTTGTTCCAGCGAGGGTTCTTGGCGCCATTGTGGGCTGTGGGTGTCTCGTACACCGCGTAGCCTAGGCGCAGGCGGCAGTAGGGGTCCATGCGTGTCATGCCGTAATTCTTTGCCAACTTTGCCTGAAATGAGTCAAGTTCAGCAAGATGAGTGCCCACCATCCACTGACACAAGAAAAGAGAGGGGCTGTGTGACTGCCCACCTCTATCAACTCTCCACGGAGGCATTTTGCTGGCATGAACTTCAGCCACCAGAGCTCAAGGTGCCAGGAGCAGGAACCACTGATGAGCATGCCCGCTGCCGTAACAAAGTGCCAAGGCCATGCCCAACCAAGGATGCCCACTCCACAGGTACGTCTCCAGCGTCCTCCTCAAAGGGGCCGAGGGGGAAGGTGAAAGGGAGGATGCCCTCAAAGGACTGAGTCACCCCAGAACCTGGTGACACCTACTGCAAAGGTTTCAGGATACTGTGGCCAGGGCTGCCTGGGGCTCCTGCTTCTTCTCTTCAGGAATGGGGTGTCGGCAGCAACTTGAGCCCTGTTCCATTACAGCATGGGCTCACAGGGACAAGAAGTGGTGGCTTTCCTGTGCCACAGGTCTCTGAATCACAGACCACAAGGCCCTGACTTCAGGCCAGATGGTCTGCTCAGCTGGAGTAAGTGTGTTACAAGGAGCAACACCAGCAATAACTATGAATGAGACGAGATGCTGGCAGATCACTATACAGCAAACAGGAACTCAAAGCGCATCAAGGTTTAAGTTTAAGACCCAAAGCTATAAAACCTCTACCAGAAAGCAGGAGAAAATCATAGCACTGCATTAGGCAAAAATCCCTTAGATATGAGCAGGAAAAAACCTTAAAAATAGGACTTCATCAGAATTATGAATACCCATTCATAGAAAGAAACAAGAAAATGAGGGGACCAGCCAAGGCAGGGAGAAATACTTGCAAATATCACATATGTGATAAAGCACTTGTATCCAGAACCTAGAAACTATTGACTCTCAATAAGACACACAACTCAATTAAAAAATGAGCAAAAGATCTGAAGAGATACTGATAGGAGGCACAACAAAGAATGGGCAATATCACAGGCCATCAGAGGGATGCACAGTAAAACTCCAACCACACAGAGACCACTACAAACCTATTAGGATGACTACAATGGAACAAAACAAGACAACATCAGACCAAGCCCCATGCTAAGTGCTAACAAGAGGAGGAGGAAGGCTGGGAGGAGGAAGGCTGCTGGAGCTCTACGTGCTATGGGCAGCAAAGCAAGGTGGCACAGCCACTAGGGAACCTGCCATATGAGCTCCCCGTCCCCACCCCCATAAACTAAAGTGCAGACTTTGGTTCACACAGAACGCCACCTGCAAATGTTCAGGGAAGCTTCAGCCCTACTGCCAAGAACTGGAAACACCCTGTGTTCCCCAAGCAGGTGGACAAACAATGGTGGTGTGGCCACACAGGGGTGGGCAGCCTACACACTTGGGCAACACAGCAGACACTGTACTCCAGACGCACCAGCTCCGACCACAGGTCAGGTGGCTGTGCGGTGCTGACTGCGAGGCGGATGGAGGGAAGGTTTCGAGGTGTTGGAGATTCTTCAGTCATGCTTACACTCATCAAAAACTCACTCAAGTGCACAAAGCAAAAATGAATGCATTCTATCATGCTAAGTGAAAGAAGCTGATCCCCAAAACCAAAGGCCGAATGCTTTCTCTGATAAACGGAAGCTAATCCATAGTAGGAGGTGGACAGTGAAGAATGAAGGAAATTTGGATTGGATTGTGCCGAGGGGAGTGAGTGGAGGGGAGGGGATGTGGGGATGGGAAGGAGGTGGAGTGAGATGGACATTATTACCCTGTATACATGTCTGATCAAACCACTGGTGTGACTTAGCACCATGTGTAGCCAGAGGAAGGAAAAGTTATGCTCCATTTGTGTACAATGTGTCAAAATGAATTCTACTGTCACATATAACCAATTAGAACAAATTTTAAAAATTTCTTTTAAAATGAATGCATTCTAACATGTCAATATTCTCAATGGAGGCTGACTTTTGGAAAATAGTGCAACTACTGCAAAACCTGCCACCTGCTCACCCTTTCCAGCCATCTCATTTCTTTCTTTCCCCTCTGAAACACCAAAAAAGCCTTTCCACACTGCCTGCAGACCCTTCTGGCTCACCCCATGCACTTTCTTGCTTGATCTGATGCTACAACAGAGCTCACCAAGGACACCACTACAGGCACCTCTGAGCCCAGCTCACCTCTGTCAGGACAGACCTCCTCTCCCCAGGTTCCTGGACTGGGCATCCAGCCCCAGCTGGAGTTCTAGCCACAACCCCTCTTCTGAGCATGGGCCTCTCCCCTCAAGTCCCTGGCAGCAAGATCTGGGTCCCAGCCTCCATGTATCCACTCACTTTAAATTGTCCTCAAGTGAACTGTGACTCTCCTTCCTCACCATTTTGGTTGACCCACTCTGCTCTCCCGGGGCCAGCCATCCAGGCCCTCCTTCCCTCACACCTTGCACACTCTACCAAGCCTGGCTGGGTGTCCCTTCTCAGCATGCAAGAGAAGATCAGCACGAGGTGCGTGCAGTGGCTCACAGCCCATGCTGGGGGACAGGGCACGGGGGCGAGAGATGGAGAGAAATTTTTTGGCCTCCACTTCTAGGAGGAGGATTACAGGACTGGGGAATTGGGAGGTCACACCTACAGGACTGAGAAGAAGGCAAGGCTGGACACAAGTTCCACTGGGGTATGTGGTGTGTAAGATGACCACTGGACACCAGGGAGATCAGGGCCCTGGTCTGTACCAAGGGATACATCTTTGGCTAGGATCTGCACATGGATGCTCACACACATGGGCTATTGGAGCTGCTTGGCCCTGTGAGTGGCTAGGAGGAGGAAGAATACAGACACGACCCTTCTGGGGGTCCCAGGAGATGACCACAAGAATCCAACAGGGCACCACTGAGCAGCCTTCCAGAAGCTGAGGGAAGTCTATCAAAAGGGAATAGGAGGACTGGGGTTGTAGCTCAGTGGTAGAGTGCTTGCCTAGCATGGGCGAGGCACTGGGTTCGACCCTTATTACCACATCCATCCATCCATACATACATACATAAATTGAAGGTTAAATTCATTAAAAAAGAAAAAATGGAGGAGGAGGAGAACAGGAGGATCAGGAATGGTTCTCAGCAGTGCTCTTATTAATGATGGCAGGCCTAGGCTGCAGCAGGGGGGCTCCAGGACTCTGGAGAGAGGAGACAGGCCAGAGGTGGTGGGCACCTCTGAGGCTCAGCCAGCCCTGGTATTTGTACTGTGAGGCAGGGCACCTGCAGTTACCCTGTCCTACCAGGTAGCAGTGCTCAGGAGGCACCAGCTATAAGTGGGAAGCAACACATTATTTTAGAACATACACCTGAGCAGATGTTTGAGACGAGTCATGAGGAAAGGAGGCTGGCTGTGAACAGCCTAGCACAGACTGTGGCTCAGCACCCAGTGCAGCTGAGTAGTCCGCTGGGCACACGTTATCTGAGGGCCTTCCTACAGTCCTGCCGCTCCACTCTCCGCCTGTGTCCATGGCTTTGCAGGACATTCTGAATGGTCAATAATTAGCTTTTTTCCAACAGTGCACTTCAGCTTTCATATGAAAGTCTCTTGAGCAACCCACAGACATATACTGTCTGTCAGTATGGAGCTGTAGGGCTGAGCAGGTGCCACTGACTGCAGGGCAGCAGTGCAGGGGTCAGTGGGAGCCACCCACATGGCACATGCTGGTGGGGCCATGGGCAATGCCAGCTCCCCCCACTGCTCTGAGGATCAGGCTCTCCTCAAGGAGTAGTGTCAGCAAGAAGCAGAAACCCACCAACATTCAGCCTAATTATTTTAATTAATTTAGGCAGAACCTTGGGAAATCATTAATAATTTTCATATGTGTTTTTTTCCCACATTGGATAGGTGTTTCAGGAAAAACTGGAGCCAGAAAAATTTCATTTGTTCACATGGGAAACAAGGCATAAAGGCCAAAATCCACATCCCCGTACCTAATCATGACATGCCTCTTCTCCCACCCATGCCACTGCCCGCAGTAAAGAGACCTGATACCCACCTGCACCACAGTTATGCTGAGGCGGCCCACAGTGCCGACTGCCCCTCCGTACTGCAGCTGCTGGGCGGCCTGGGCGTCCAATTGGACCTGCTGCTGCTGCTGCGTGGGCGTGATGCGGAGGAAGTCCTGTGGGAGCTCACCGATGTATACCTTGGGGCAAGGAGAGAAGTCAGGCCTGCAGGTCAGAGCAGGGCACCGAGCAAGCCTGCAGCACTCTCCCTATATGCCAGGACCAGTGTCCAGCCTCCCTCGCCTGTGTCCTGATCAAGCCCCAGACTGGGCTCAATCTCAGTTTCTCCATCTGTGAGTGAGAGCCAGGGAACCAGGGTTTCCAGCCTGATCCTTGCCAAGATTTCCAGGCTTAGGAAGTTCTCAAAGGCATATCAGAGCTCAGGTAAGCTTAGACCATGTTTCAGCCACTAACACCGGATTCTCATTCTCAAAAAAGGCCCACTAGATGGTGTCCTGGAGTCTCCCCACACTTCACGTCTGTGCCCATGATCCATTTCTCCTGGTACCATATCTAAAAGCCTGGGCACTACATGTCACTGGGTCAAACAAATGAGATGAAATTGGAACTCTGGATCTGAAGTTATTTGGAAAACCCCTTGTCTGATAAACTTTAAGTATTTCCACTTGAAGCATCTCAAATTTAAGAGGGGCCTGGAGGACAACAAACAGCACACAGATTCAGAAGGCCTCACTGCTCTGTTTTGGTCTCTCACCCAAACCTGCTGACCCACTTGCCCAGCCTTGAGGACAGGTGGGAGAAGGAAGGCCTAGGCTGGAGGACAGGAAGACATACACTCCAGAGCGGGGATTCTCCAAGACCTAAAGGGCTCCAAGAAAATAAGAGTTTCCAAGAAAAACAGAGGAGACCAAAGCAAGATTCAGAAGGGACAGACTCCTAAAGGGGGTCCTGGTTAAGGCTCACACCCAAGTCAAGAAGAGGTCAGGATCAACCAGGAAGTGAAGACCTGGAGGTATGTCTGGAGCCAAGGCACCAGTGGCTTCACAGCAAGGCTACCCTGGAATTGGTCCACCTGCCTGGGGTCCACAGTGAGAGTGCCCAGGAACAAAAGATTGGCCAGGGCAGCTCTGGAGTAAGCACACGCTTCCTGGGCAGCACATGCCCCTAGCTGCAGGAAGGTGTGCCACCTGAAGAAGGATACTGCTCTTCCTGTGCACAGATGGGACACAATCTGCAGTATCATGACCAAGAAGTACCCACAACCAAGGTCCGCTGAGGAAGCCTGTCCACCCCCAAAATTCCTGCAGAAGGGAGGGCAGGCAGGTCTGGCTGCTGGAGGAGAAGCTCAAGCACGAATGGGTCCAGACACCTGCCAGCATCAGTGTTGCCTGTGGTGTTCTACTGGCCAGGATGCATGCTCAACAGAAGCCCAAGTGTCACAGAAGCAAGTGTGTTCCCTGAAAACTGCTACAGGGAGCGCTTTGGGGCCCAGGAGCCACAACACCCTGTGTCTCCACTGTGCAAACCAGACATCCATGCCTGCTTGTGGTGGGCTTCCACTGACATGAGACAGGCAGGCTTCCATAAGTCTTACAGGTGGCTGAACTCCCAACATGCGCGGCAAGCACCTCTCCCCAGTGGCTCTGGCCATGGAAGTCCTGTCTGACTTCCCCTCTGGGTGTCCAGAGAACACAGACCAGTCAGAGGTCCACAACAATGGGAGGGCAAGGTTGTCTCCATCAGGAGTGTCTGAGCAACCCTGCCCCCCTGGAGCAGCAGCTCCTGCTGAGGACAGCACACAACCTTCACACCTCAAAGGCTCTAGCACAGGCTGGGCCCAAGAGGGACCTCACCCTCACAGAAGCTCCTGCTGGAAAGGGACTGCCACCTGTGAGGCCTCTGTTGCCAGGTGACAGCTGCAACTCCCTAGATGCGCAGCAGCCTCTCCTGGGACACTTCAATGGGTTACAGCAAGTCTGGGCAGAGCCTTGAGAAAGGCCCCATGACAGGAGATGCCTGTTCCTGCTGGCACATGGGAAATGCTGATACCTCCCACAGGGGCTCAGGGCTCACAGTCTCCCAGGCATCTAGACCACACTCTTGCAGTCTTCACACAGCCCGTATCTCCAGGCTCCGTCACCAGCATTGTCTACTCACCATGAATAGATTATTTTGCAGAAACAGACTCATATTAGCCAGGCACAGTGGTGCACAGCTATAACCCCAGCAACTTGGGAGGCTAAGGCAGGAGGATTATAAGTCTAAGCCCAACCTGGGCAACTGTGTGAGACCCTGTCTCAAAATAAAAAAATATAATGGGCTGAGAATTGGGAATGTAGCTCAGTATAGAGCACCCCATGGTTCAATCACCATATAGGAAGGAAAGAAGGAAGGAAGGAGGAGAGGGAGGGAAGAAGGGAAGGAGGGGGTAGGGAGGGAAAGGAAAGGAAGAGATGAGATGAGAAGAAAAGATAGAACAGCCAAGTTCTTGGAGTCAACACACAAAGGCTAAATTTCCACCTACTGATCTGAGAAAATGCCTACCACATGCCATATACTACAGCTCTAGGGCTGTAGCAGAGAACACCTGCACCTCCTGGGGACGTGCCCGGTGTAAGAAGACAGGTCAGCAGGTGCCCCAGAACTGGTCAGGGTATGTGGGTAGTCCTGGCAGCTGCTGCAGACATGGGAGTCAGAAAAAGTTGCTCAGAGGGAACCACACTGATTCTCTCCTTCATCAATCTCTTGTCTATCCCCTTCTTAGGAACGGGACCTCTAGGCAGTGGGATTCCCTTTAATTGTATTCTTCTGGGTCTTCATTATAGAATGGGACTGCTTTTCAATGGGGGAAAGGCATATTTAAAGAGCAGCTGTACTGCTACCTTTCAATAGACTTCTTTCACCTTCAAGTTACAAACAGGAAGGTTAACAAGGAGAGTGAGCATGACTGGGCAGGGAAGGGGAGCAGAGTCTATTCCCAGTAGAGAAAACCACCCACTCTGCCTAGGCCATGTGACCATGTCTCACACTGGGAACATGCTGCAGAACCCTGCCCAGTCTGCCTTTTCCAACCATCAGGAATCCCCCCAAAAACAAGAGAAGCCTGAGACTCCCAGGTTACAGGAGATGCAGCCAACACACACGAGAAGTGAAGGGCAGGGATCCCAACAGATAAAGGGAGCAAGCAGAACGTGGAGCTGACAGGCGTGGCCCAAGGCCAGCCATGTTCACAGTGATGGGCATGCTGACATTAAGTGAACTAGATGAGGGTCACTGGGGACTCTCTACCATCTCTGGAGCTTTTCTTTAAATACAAAATTATTCCAAACTCAGCTCATTAGAAAAAAATTTCAACTTAACCTAAAGAAAGGAAGGAGAGGGGTGTCAGTCATCACCCAACAAGGAAACTGGTTATGCAACCAACACACTGTCCACAGGAGAAAGACAAGCTTGCCTGCTGGTGCAAATCCCTGATGATTTCTCAATTTAGAATGAATTCGTCCAAATGAGGACACATTTCTACACCTTAAAAAGCTACCACTGCTAGCAAAATAAGTTAATGCTTCACAAGTCATGGGTGGGTTCAGGTGCTGACGCAAATCCTCTCAAATTAGTGGCAGTTCTGGAGAATGTCATGAATAATCATGTACTTCAAATTTATTTTTAAAATTCAGTGCTAATCCTAAAATGTATTTTTGCCATATTATGATGGAGATGTTTGAATGGTCACATGAAAATATATGCTTTATTCTAGCTCAAAGATTTGGGAATATAAAAAGACAGTGATTAAACTTGAAAATAAGCACAAAATGGATCTGTTTTATACAGTTTTGCTTAAAGTTACAAAATAAATATACTAAGTCCAATAGTAACAAATAATTTTAAATCCCTTTGTTAAGATCCAAAAATTCCACTTCTAGGGACCAGTCCTGTGGAAACACTTGCTCACAGGTGTGTGAGCACAGGTATGTTTGCTGCCTCTGCTTGGGAAAAGGAACAATCACCTGGGGTGCCCAGTTCCCCCAGCCAGGAGCAACTACATGACACAGACCTACACAGCCCTGAAAAGGAATGAGGTGCTCCTGTGCTCCCAACCTGACAAGGAGACGCCTGGGTCCCTGATGGAAGAAGAGAGGGAGGGCAGAAGGAACATGCTGGGCCTCACACCTGGTGCTGCCTGGTACCTGGCCACGGAGAGAGCACAGAGCAGTGAACCAGTGAGGAGGTTGTCTGACTCCACTCCTGGATGTACTTGAAAGGCAGCACCCACAAGATTTCCTGGCAGATGGAGGAGACAAGGCTGTCCCAAGGCTTTTGTCCTGAGCAATGAAGGGAGGAGTTGTTCACCTGCATGTCTGGAACATTCCAGGGGAAAGCAAAGAGCTTCTGGACTAGAGGTTCTGAGTTCAGGAAAGAGGTAGGAGGGGACAGTCACCGTCACCAGCACGCAGGAAGCCATTGCACCAAGGAGACCTCCAAGGGAATGAGGGAAAACTGGCCAGGTGCATGTGGTGTGGAAGCATCTGTGGTGGCTGATACAGAGCCAGGGGCTGCTGCCCCTGGTACACTTTCCAGAGCCAGAGCCCACTGGGGATCTCTGAACACAAGACAAGCTGCTGCTGTCCCTTCCTACCAGTTTCACAGCCATGCTGCCTCTCTGTCTCTTGCAGGTTCCCAGCCCCACAAACCAACCTGTACCCAGCTCCACTGTCTAGTTGGTGTGAAAGCAAAAATGGTACAGGGACCTTGCCACAGTAAGAGCCAAGTTTCTGACAAATGAAAACTAATCCATAGGGACCTAGCACACATCAGTCCCCAGACCAGGCCAGGCGCAGGCACTGCCCACACACCAACTCCACCCATCTTCACTCCAGTTCTGAAAAACTTTTGTGAATGGTGACCAGATCAAAGACCGAGAGTTATTGCTGCACTTAAAGTCTCAAATAATTTACACATCTAAAATCTCAATGGGCAAAAGAGAAGCAATGACTCGCAAGAGAGGCCGGGCACAGGTTTGAAAGGCAGGAGGCAGACAGAAACCACCCTTCAACAAACCAAGAGGAGAAGCAAATACCAACCAGACTCAACACACAGCAGAGCCAGTCCTCAGGAATTAAGGTCTGAAGGAACTTGAAGCAAAGGCAAAGGGATCCCGATGGAAGGTCTGGACACAAGGAAGAGAAGAGAGCAGCATGTACTTCAGCAAATCTCAACAAGCACTGACTGCATAAAAATGCTGCTGCACCCTGTGGGAGGGTCAAAAAAGAATGCAGGAACTGTAACACGGAGCACGCACAGCACCTGGACTGGGAAGAGCTCATTCAAGAATGCACCGAGGTCCTGGCACTGCCAGGCATGGTGACTATGAAGATTGACTTAAGAACCTCGTAACTTTGCATGTTAATATTTCTAGGGTAACCACTCAAGAGAACAAAACACATTACATATTTTCCAAACCAGTACAGAATTTAGTAATAAACTGATTTTTTTAAACCTATGTATGGTAAATCCAAAAAAAAAACAGAATAAAAGCACAAAAGTATAAAAAATATGTGTACATATGTATGTAACAATAAAAACTAATAGGTTCAGTAAAAAAGATTCAAACTTCTTAAATTCAACTTCTTTTTTTTACGAGGGATACTGGAGAGTGAACCCAGAGATGCTCTACCACTGAACTATATTCTCAGCCCTTTTTAGTTTTTGAAACAGGGTCTCACTAAATTGCTGAGGCTGGCCTTAAACTTGCAATCCTCCTGCCTCAGTCTCCCAAGTCACTGGGACTAAGGTTTGCACTAACACACCAGACCTAGATATTTGGCTTCTTCAGAATATATCAGTGGGCTGGGAATTTAGTTCAGTGGTAGAGCACTTATCTACCATGCATGAGGCCTGGGTTTTATTCCCAGTACTATAAAAAAGAAAAAGAGTGTGGCTGTTTGCTGTTGATGATGGACATATCTTAAACATAGATTCTGAGCAAACTGTAAGTCAAAGAAAAACACACACACATGCACACCAAATAAATACTCCCTAGATAGAAGACAGAGTAGCCATCCTAGTATCAGACAAATGAGCAAAGATGAAAGGCCAGCAAGGACACCACTTCGTGGCCATGGTCCCACTTACTGGAGGATCAGCAATGCTAAGTATGCATGTACAATTAACTTGGCCTCAGAGTCCCAAGCAGACATTCACAGCAGCCAGAGACACAGGCCAATGACCCAGCTGGTGAGCATGCCCTGCCTGCTCAGGACCTGCCCATGAGCAAGTCACCAGGGATGAAGGCCACAGACTCAGGCATGGAGGCTTAAAAATCATGGGCTCTTGGTACACTCAAAAAAGAGAAAGCCAATACAAACCTCAAAAGAAAACCAACTGCTTCCTCTATCCCTACAAAGTAAAGGGAAAGACCTGGGCAATTGGCCTTGCTTGTCCCGCCACACACTCCTTCAGGACAGACAGACAGCTCTGGCTGGCAGCAAGGCTCACCTTTACCAACAGCCCAGCTCAGAAACAGAGAATGGAATACCATTTTCGAAAACCACCCCATGCCATCCCTAATGAAGCTACACGTTCAGCAGGTCACCAATGAAGTCAAGACCAACACAGTCCTAGACAGGACTGCGCCTCCAAGGACCATCCAAGAGACACTCAGAGACAAGGGTAGAGCTGGCCACCTCCAGCTGCCTCACTGATCAACCACCATCTCCAACAGCAGGTCAAGATGAACCCCACACTGACCCCTCCTGACATGAATGCTAGCCTGGCTTAAAGCAGGTCTCCTGCCTACATACCCACATACCCACAGAGAAGCAGGACTCTCTGTCACTTGCCATTGCGACCCTTTGGAGCTTTCTAATAGACTAGGGTAGAAGAAAGATAGTAATTCCAAAGCACTGGCATTTTTCAAAAGTGAGGCAGATGCAATACAGGGTGTGGCATCCCTTAGTGGCTATTCAGGAAAAACTACCCTGAAGATGTACGTGCTGTTCTCCTGAAGCAAGAACTGCACTGGTTCTGCTAACACAAGCAAAGACTCCTCCCTTCAGACCTGCAGGATGTTGGGTATACACAGTCCTCCCCTCACCACCCCCAGCCCAGAGAAGGGACAAAGGGCCCTCCCAGACCCTGTCAGAGTGTCTGCTCCCCTTTACAGCCTGCAGGACTCTGCCTGGTACTCCATCCCCATCCATGGGAGGCAGTAGCCACAGAGTTAGCTTCCTAAGCACGAGTTCAGGCTCCCAGGCTGGAGGACCTGAACCATTACCTAAACCCCACCCGGGGCTGACACACAGGAGGCTGCCTGCCAGGGCTTAGGGCTGACCAGACACACGCACTGTATCACAGGTTCTTTTTGTTTGGAAGCCTAGCATCCTGTTAATCTTCACATCTCCATAACTCCATTTCTTGTAACAGAAAAAGTAGGGATATAATAAATATCAATACATTATGGCAAAGGTAAGAATTATATTGGACCCTAGTCACTGTCCCGACAGGGGCTGTGAGCAGGTCAACTAGAAGTAGCAGCTGTTGGGAAAGGTGAAGCAGCAGAGAGCATGTGCCTAACAAACCCATGGAAACACTGTTGCTGGCCAGATAAGGCTCAAGGGCCACATTCAGCCTTCCATCTATAAGATAGCCTGCTCAAGGCTGAACAACACATCCCCTTCTCCACCTCCAGAACTCATGCTTCCAATGGCTCCCCTCCTGACCCACCTGCACTCCTATTCCCCTTTCAAGCTGGGGAGCAAACTTTCATAGCACCTAACTCCTGAGTTAAGGCCTGGCTCGTTGGAGTCACCACTTACAGTACCTGTTCCTGTGCTACGCACCTGTGGTTCACTAAGCCATAGCTGCCCTGAATGCCATGGTCACTCACACTGTTGAATGGGTAAGTCACCATGTACCCCAAGTAGAGTCAAAGAACCCAGTCACTAATGCTGCCTTCTTAGAGCCCTGACTCAATGTTACTACATGCTTGCAGGTCATTAGGGTAACCCCAAAACACTTGCTGTGTCTGTACATAATACATATAGGTAACATATGAACCCCAAAACACTGAACAAGTAGAAAACTGCACCAAGCCGCAGTACTGGGCACCACAGATCCACCAAGTCTGAACATTGCCTGCACTCCCAATCGCTTGCCAGTGTGCAGGTTACGCCAGTTCACGTGGTCACAGCAGCAGAGATGGCTACCCTCACTAACAGTGAAGGCTAACCATTAACGGTTGCTCGCTTCATTCCAGACACAGAGTGCACCAGTATACTAATTTGAACTCAGTCCCACACCATACTGCGTTGGTTCCCTGGAGGTCAGGACAATTCCAGACCACACAGCAAGGAAGGGGCTGTCCTGCTGGCCACTTGCCTCAGTGGAGGATGTGAACAGTGGCAAGTACTGGTTCTCCCACATCTCTGTTGAGCAAGTCAAGTAGAAATGAGAAAACTGCCAACGCGACCAATCTGCTGTTGTCCCTAGGGTGGCTCTAGATGAAGACAAGGGAACAGTGAACACGGGGGCAACCCTGACTGTACTGCCTCTGGAACGCTCCCACACCAAGTGTGGTAAGTGTTAGGAGGTTCACATCAAAGGCCTCGCAAAGAGTCCACGGCAAAGAGTCTGCGCTCATCCAAGAAACACAAACAACAGTCAACACGCGGCTGTGAGGGTGGGGAGCCTAGGAACCCCAGCCTCTCGAGTGCGTTCAGTGAAGGGACGCTGCGGCAGCCTCGGCCGCGGCCCGGTCGGCTGGCAGGAGCTCTGCGGAGACCATCCACGCCAGCTCTCCAGAGGACCCGGCACCCCTGGGGAAACCCAAGCCCCGGCTCCAGAGAAAATTCGAGTTGGAAGGGTCTTCCAACTTCCCTGCTCCCACCCTCTCATCTGCAGATGAAGAAACGGGCTCGGAAAGGAGGCTACTAACTGGGCCCGAAAGGCGGTCCCCACGCCCTCGCTGTGTGCGGAGAGGACAGGGGGCACTGGAGTCCGCCCGGCGTGGGGCCCTGAGGGCGCCTACTCCGGCCTCCCACGCGCCCAGCCCCTGCGTGGGTCCAGCCCCACCCCGAGCTTCCGCCCAGCTCGGCGGGCGCCCGCGAGGGCCAAGGAGAGCCGGCGCCCGGCCGCCCGCGCCGCCGAGGGCAGAGGCGACCCGAGGCCCCTCCCGCCGCCGGAGGTCGCCGCCCCCGCCCGGCCCTCTCGGGGCCTCACCGGCCCGCGCTGCGTGCTGACGGTGGTCGCCATAGTGGTGCGGCGGCCCCCGCGCCTCGCCGACCGGACAGTGACGCGCAGGACGAGCTCTTCCGCGCCGCCGGAGCCTGCGAGCCGACGGTTGTACCCGAGGCAGCCGCCGTCTGTCAGCTGACGGCCGCGGTGCCCCGCCCCCGGGGCGCTCACTGCGCAGGCGCCGCGCAGGCACCGCCCCTTCCGGCTTAACTGCGCACGCGCGATCCAGGCTGGGGCGGGACCGGGACCAGTTCCCGGCAGGCGCCTGCGCAATGACTCTCTCCCTACCCCGCCGCCCTGCGTGACTCCCTCTCGCCTGCCTTCTGCGCATGCCCACCCACGGCCTGTCTGCCGCGGAGCGGGGGACTCCTTACTTCCGGCAGGTCAGGCCCCAGGCTGGGCGTGGCGATGCCACCTCCACTATCCCGAGTCTGATGCGCTGGGGAGGATGGTTTAGGATTGAGAGCAAACCACAGGGCAGCGAAACCAGCCGTCCCCGCAGCCCTAATTCCCTCAGAACCCTCTGGAGGAAGGGCGTTTACGTGGGAATGCTAAAGTGGACCCAGGGGAGACCTGCGCAGGCCTGGGGCGGTGGGGGCTTGAGGCAAGGGAAGGGTTCTCTTAGCCGGGCCACTGTTCCGACCCGCATCTTTCCAGGAAGCACTTTACCTGCAGCCCTGCCTGGCTTCAGTGGATAGGCTATGTCACAGCCTACAGCAAACCACCTGCTATCTGCAGGAGAAATGCAGGCCCGAGATAATGTCCATAAGAGGAACCCAAGTTACTCTGAAGGGGAGGCTTTTGTGACCCTTTCCTCAGACCAGATCCTGGAACTCAGGATGATGAGGATAATTCCCTCTAACCAAAAAATCTTTAAGAACAGGTTCCAATTAGAACTGATCAGAGTTGTCCTGGCGGCAGGGACTTGAAAATCTGATGCATCCTGCTGTCAGTCAAAAGTCAAGAGGTGGACCTGGGATTCTCTGGAAACTTCTCCTGGAGCCCAATAAAACTAGAGCACAGAAGAGGCACGGGGTCCCTCTCCCTTGAGAGTGTTCCTTTTCCCATCATATCCCTTCAATAAACTCATGCCTGTTACTCTGAGCGCCAAGTCCAAAATCTTTCTGAACTGATTGCAAGAATTGGGGGCCTGGGGAGGGGGGTGCTTCACACTGCACAGTTTCCAAGAAGATCCCAGCCCTGTAAGGCGGCAGGAGGGGCACAGATTTGTGGGTAAGTGAAGGAGCTGAGAGATCCCAAGCAACCACTCTGTTCTGCACATCTCCTCAGAGGATGTCTCCATCCTTACAGTTGTGACCTCCCAGTCCTCCGCAGGACTCTGCCATGGAAAAGCAGCCTTGGGTCTTTCCACCTCTTACCGTCTAGGGGTGCTGAGTTCATTGTCTCCGTTCAGCAAAGAATTGAAGAACAGGACACAGGGACAGCAAGCAAGAAGTTGGTTTATGGCAAAAGCCACAGAGACAGACGTCTCCAGAGAGAAGAGACCCCAGGGTGGGAATCTGGTGGGGAGTTTCGGCTTGTTCTTTTTATGGTCTCTGGAATTTCCTCCTCTCTTTATCTTCTCCCTGTCCACATGCTCCTCACTGTTATTGATTGGTGCCTCCACTGACCACGTGTCTGTTTTTCTATTGGGTCCCTGCTTAGGGGCACAAGTACGGAAGTATGTGACTGGGATCCCTGCTTGGGTCCACAAGTACTTTTGTCATCAGGAAGCTGACTTCATCAGGAGCCCCTTTTGTGCTCCTCTGTTCTGGCCCTGCCCGACCTCCCTTCTTGCTATCCTGCCCTGGCTTCCCAGGCCCTTCTATATCTCCCATATGCCTGGACCCATCCTCTGCATGCCACACAGGACTACGGTGTAGCATGAAGAGTGGGGTTGGGTTCTTTGTCTCCTGAATTTGAAAAATAAAATCCATGGACACATTAATGCTAACAGTTTTGCTAGAAAGGGTTGATTTATGACACATCAGATTGTGGGAGTCCCAGAGGGCAGAAAATGCATGCTGCCACTTTGGGGGCCTTCCGTTTAAGATCTCATACTCATAGGACCATGGTTTCATATTGTTTCCCAATGCAAAGTGGCGACACTGCCAATCAATAAAGTAAATAATTTGGCTCTCTGAATTAGGGTAGACAAGTGGTAGTTTATTCCAATTAAAAGAGACAGCAGTTCTGGTGTTTTTCCTGCTGGGCAAGGGGGAGTGTAGGGGAAAAAAGGTGCCTTGTGAGAGTCTAGAGTCGGCAATTTAATGTTAAAGCTAGGGGAGCTCATTTTGGTAATCTTTGGGTCCCTTTTTACAGAGATAGATTTGGGGTTTGACTCCCAGAAAGCATTCAAAAGCCCGGAGGTCCCTAGAGACATTACCTGGGCACATGGGAGAGAGAAGGTGAAAGAATTAAGGGTTGGTTGGTTGTGCACAGAGAGAAGCTGGGGGAAGCCTGCACACCAGGGCATGCATGGAGAAGAGGCATTTCTGCAGAGAGGGAGAGCGACCGCTGAGCTCGCACTGTGGAGACTGATGGGTCACCCCTCTCCTAAAGAGCTCAGTCAGACCAAGACTTCTTCTCAGGATCCAAGATTCATTATTCTCCAAGATTCTCCACCATGACCGAGTCACTCAGAAAAAGTTGGTGGAAGAAATTTCGTGCCCCGAGGGCTGCTGGGGTCGGACTCAGCACTGAGACCTTCCCTCGGCACTGGGGAGTCGCCCCATCAGCTGCTTTTAGTCCTCTCAAGCCTTCCTCTGTCCCTCGCACCAACTCTGTCCCACAAAAAAGAAACTGAAGCCAGTTAGGACCAACATTCCAAGCAGCGGGTGAAGGGGGATCAGCCCCGCCTGTCGAGCGAGCCGGTTATTTGCTCTCAAGTGGCTGACAGAGGGCTGACCTTTTGTTCCAGAGAGACAACTAAACATTTGGTGGCATTTAAGGTGCCATTGGTCTGTTTTACTCACCCTTCCATAGATCCTAGGTGAGCCCCCCAAATATGCAGCACGGAGAGTGGGGTTGGGTTCTTTATCCCATAAACTTGAAGAATAAAATCCATGGACACAAGGGTGAGAGCAAAGTAACAGGATTTATTAGAGTAATAAAAAGCAGAGCTCCCAAAGAGGGAGGGGTCCCAAGAAAGGGATACCGAAGAGGAGCTGCTGTCTAGGGATTTATACAGATCTATCGGTTCAAGGGAGTCCGCCCCTGCCCAATCCTGGGTCAGGCACGTCCACAAGGTATTCATGCAGCCCTGAGTCCAGTCAAAATACCAATCAGGCATTTTCCCTTCTTTGGAGAGGCATGGACTCTGCTCATATCAGTCCTGATTTGAAAATCGCCTTTTTTAAGTCTCTCAGCACATATCTGCAGCTGCTGTCTGTGCCCGCCGGGGCCCTCTCCCTGTCCTCACAGCCCATCTCCTCCTCCCGATGTCCAGAGGGCCACATCCTCTCCTTTCCCTCTCTTCTCAAGGACCACCTCTGCCAGTGTCGCCAGCCTTTCCCTCAGTATCGAATGTCAGACCCCTGGGTTCAGACCCTGGACGTGGCTCCACATTCCCAGCGGCTGTATCCAGTTCCCTTGCTCTAAATGCCACCTGTGTGATCCTGATGATCCTGAAATATGTCACTAGCCAGAACCTCTCTCAGACCAGATTCAGGACCTGCTTCCTCCCCAACATGGAGGGCAGATTTTAAGGTGGACCCATGATTTCTACCTTGTGGTGTCACAGGGGTGTGTGGTTCCCTCCTGCTGGTGTGGACAGAGGCTGTGACTTTCTTCTGAAGACAGAACCTGGCAGAGGTGGTCATCTGTCACTCCTGTGACTACCCTGGGCTGTGTAAGACTCTCCCGTAGCCAACTCACTCTGGAGCAGCTGCCATTTTCTGGGGTGAGAGGACTGAACTGCCATACATCCTACAACTTCAAGGAAAGGCTCCTGCCAACAATCTCAGGGAGCTGGGGTCCCTCCGCCTTCTGCAGCTGAGAGTGCAGCTCAGCAGAGGCCTCGGGTCTGGCCGCATGCTCCTGGCCAGGCCTGCAGGCCACACCCACAGAATCTAGGATCACACGTGCGTGTTGTTCTAAGCCACCAAGTTCATAGTGATCTGTGATATAGCCCAGGCAACTACTGGACCCCACATATCCACGTGGCTCAATCAGCTGCCCAAATTGTTCTCAATGAGGCCTGTGCTGTGCACCCCATTTAAAACCAGTCTTGCTGGGCGCGATGGTGCACACCTATAATCCCAGCCTCTGGAGGCTGAGGCGGGAGGAACCCACGTTCAAAGCCAGTCTCAGCAATTCAATGAGACCATAAGAAACTTAGGAACACCCTGTCTCAAAATAAAATATTAAAAGGGCTGGAGATGGGGGCTGGGGAGATAGCTCAGCTGGTAGCACAAGGCCCTGAGTTTGATCCCCAGTACCACAAAAAAAAAAAAAAAAAAAAAAGGTGGGGCCGGAGATGTGGCTCAGTGATTTAGTACGTCTGGGTTCAATCGCCAGGACAAAAAATAAATAAATAAATAAATAAAACCACAGTCTTCCCCTGGTCTTCCTCAGCATTCTCTGCCTCTACCTTGCACATTTATTCTTTTCTTCCACACAGAACCAATATCTTCTAATTATATATAATGTTCTGTTTCTATGTTAACTTTTTGTTACTATAACAAATACCAGAAATAATTGACTTAGAGACAAAAGGTTTATTGTGGAGGCTTTAGTCCATGACTGCTTGGCTCTGTTTGTTTGAACCTGTATTGGCACATGATGGCAGGGCACATGTAGCAAAATGTATCACCTCACAGCACCCGACAGGTGAAGGAGCAGAAAAGGAGGAGCCTGGGGTCCCACAATCCTCTCTGAAGGCATCCCTCACCAACATGGATACCACCCACAGGCCTCCTTCTTAAAGATTTCATCTCTTTCCAATATCTCCAGACTGGGGACCGACCTTTGACACGAGGGTCTCTGCAGTACATTCCAGACCCACATACAGCAGCTTCTCTTCTGCTGTGACTCATGTCTTCTGCGTCCACAGATGTGTTGTGCACACATGCGTGCTCTGTGTGCTGATGCTCTTCTGCTGTGACTCATGTCTTCTGCGTCCACAGATGTGCTGTGCACACATGCGTGCTCTGTGTGCTGATGCTCTTCTGCTGTGACTCATGTCTTCTGCGTCCACAGATGTGTTGTGCACACATGCGTGCTCTGTGTGCTGATGCTCTTCTGCTGTGACTCATGACTTCTGCATCACAAGTGAGTTGTGCACACATGCATGCTCTGTGTGCTGATGCTCTTCTGCTGTGACTCATGTCTTCTGCGTCCACAGATGTGCGTGCACACACGCGTGCTCTGTGTGCTGATGCTCTTCTGCTGTGACTCATGTCTTCTGCATCACAAGTGAGTTGTGCACACATGCGTGCTGTGTGTGCTGATGCTCTTCTGCTGTGACTCATGTCTTCTGCATCACAAGTGTGTTGTGCACACATGCGTGCTCTGTGTACTGATGCTCTTCTGCTGTGACTCATGTCTTCTGTATCCACAGATGTGCTGTGCACACATGCGTGCTCTGTGTGCTGATGCTCTTCTGCTGTGACTCATGACTTCTGCATCACAAGTGAGTTGTGCACACATGCGTGCTCTGTGTGCTGATGCTCTTCTGCTGTGACTCATGTCTTCTGCATACAGAGATGTGCTGTGCACACATGCGTGCTCTGTGTGCTGATGCTCTTCTGCTGTGAGTCATGTCTTCTGCGTCCACAGATGTGTTGTGCACACATGCGTGCTCTGTGTGCTGATGCTCTTCTGCTGTGACTCATGACTTCTGCATCACAACTGAGTTGTGCACACATGCATGCTCTGTGTCCTGATGCTCTTCTGCTGTGACTCATGACTTCTGCATCACAAGTGTGTTGTGCACACAGGCGTGCTCTGTGTGCTGATGCTCTTCTGCTCTGACTCATGTCTTCTCCGTCCACAGATGTGTTGTGCACACGTGCGTGCTCTGTGTGCTGATGCTCTTCTGCTGTGACTCATGTCTTCTGCGTCCACAGATGTTTTGTGCATACGTGCGTGCTCTGTGTGCTGATGCTCTTCTGCTGTGATTCATGAATTCTGCGTCCACAGATGTGTTGTGCACACATGTGTGCTCTGTGTGCTGATGCTCTTCTGCTGTGACTCATGTCTTCTGCGTCCACAAGTGTGTTGTGCACACATGCGTGCTCTGTGTGCTGATGCTCTTCTGCTGTGACTCATGTCTTCTGCATCCACTGATGTGCTGTGCACACATGCGTGCTCTGTGTGCTGATGCTCTTCTGCTGTGACTCATGTCTTCTGCGTCCACAGATGTGTTGTGCACACATGCGTGCTCTGTGTGCTGATGCTCTTCTGCTGTGACTCATGACTTCTGCGTCCACAAGTGTGTTGTGCACAGATGCGTCCTCTGTGTTCTGATGCTCTTCTGCTGTGACTCATGACCTCTGCGTCCACAGATGTGTTTTGCACACATGCGTGCTCTGTGTGCTGATGCTATTGTGCTCTGACTCATGTCTTCTGCGTCCACAGATGTGTTGTGCACACATGCGTGCTCTGTGTGCTGATGCCCTTCTGCTGTGACTCATGACTTCTGCGTCCACAGATGTGTTGTGCACATATGTGTGCTCTGTGTGCTGATGCTCTTCTCCTGTGACTCATGTCTTCTGCATTACAAGTGTGTTGTGCACACATGCGTGCTCTGTGTGCTGATTCTCTTCTGCTGTGACTCATGTCGTCTGCGTCCACAAGTGTGTTGTGCACACATGCGTGCTCTGTGTTCTGATGCTCTTCTGCTGTGACTCATGTCTTCTGCGTCCACAGATGTGTTGTGCACACATGCCTGCTCTGTGTGCTGATGCTCTTCTGCTGTGACTCATGTCTTCTGCGTCCACAGATGTGTTGTGCACACATGCGTGCTCTGTGTGCTGATGCTCTTCTGCTGTGACTCATGACTTCTGCGTCCACAAGTGTGTTGTGCACACATGCGTGCTCTGTGTTCTGATGCTCTTCTGCTGTGACTCATGTCTTCTGCGTGCACAGATGTGTTGTGCACACATACGAGTTCTGTGTACTGATGCTCTTCTGCTGTGACTCATGACGTCTGCGTCCACAGATGTGTTGTGCACACATGCGTGCTCTGTGTGCTGATGCTCTTGTGCTGTGACTCATGTCTACTGCGTCCACATATGTGTTGTGCACACATCCGTGCTCTGTGTGCTGATGCTCTTCTGCTTTGATTCATGACTTCGGTGTCCACAGATGTGTTGTGCACACATGCGTGCTCTGTGTGCTGATGCCCTTCTGCTGTGACTCATGACTTCTGCGTCCACAGATGTGTTGTGCACACATGTGTGCTCTGTGTGCTGATGCTCTTCTGCTGTGACTCATGTCTTCTGCATCACAAGTGTGTTGTGCACACATGCGTGCTCTGTGTGCTGATGCTCTTCTGCTGTGACTCATGACTTCGGTGTCCACAGATGTGTTGTGCACACATGCGTGCTCTGTGTGCTGTTGCTCTTCTGCTGTGACTCATGTCTTCTGCGTCCACAAGTGTGTTGTGCACACATGCGTGCTCTGTGTGCTGAAGCTCTTCTGATGTGCCTCATGTCTTCTGCGTCCACAAGTGTGCTGTGCACACATGCGTTCTCTGTGTGCTGATGCTCTTCTGCTGTGACTCATGTCTTCTGCCTCCACAAGTGGGTTGTGCACACATGTGTGCTCTGTGTGCTGATGCTCTTCTGCTGTGACTCATGACTTCTGCGTCCACAGATGTGTTGTTCACACATGTGTGCTCTGTGTGCTGATGCTCTTCTGCTGTGACTCATGTCTTCTGCGTCCACAAGTGTGTTGTGCACACATGCGTGCTCTGTGTGCTGATGTTCTTCTGCTGTGACTCATGTCTTCTGCGTCCACAAGTGTGTTGTGCACACATGCGTGCTCTGTGTGCTGATCCTCTTCTGCTGTGACTCATGTCTTCTGCGTCCACAAGTATGTTGTGCACACATGCGTGCTCTGAGTTCTGATGCTCTTCTGCTGTGACTCATGTCTTCTGCGTCCACATATGTGTTGTGCACACATGCGTGCTCTGTGTCCTGATGCTCTTCTGCTGTGACTCATGTCTTCTGCGTCCACAATTGTTGTGCACACATGCGTGCTCTGTGTGCTGATGCCCTTCTGCTGTGACTCAAGTCTTCTACGTCCACAAGTGTGTTGTGCACACATGCATGCTCTGTGTGCTGATGCTCTTCTGCTGTGACTCATGTCTTCTGCCTCCACAGATGAGTTGTGCACACATGCGTACTCTGTGTGCTGATGCTCTTTTGCTGTGACTCATGTCTTCTGCGTCCACAAGTGTGTTGTGCACATATGCGTGCTCTGTGTGCTGATGCCCTTCTGCTGTGACTGAAGTCTTCTACATCCACAAGTGTGTTGTGCACACATGCGTGCTCTGTGTGCTGATGCTCTTGTGCTGTGACTCATGTCTACTGCGTCCACAGATGTGTTGTGCACACATCCGTGCTCTGTGTGCTGATGCTCTTCTGCTTTGATTCATGACTTCGGTGTCCACAGATGTGTTGCGCACACATGCGTGCTCTGTGTGCTGATGCCCTTCTGCTGTGACTCATGACTTCTGCGTCCACAGATGTGTTGTGCACACATGTGTGCTCTGTGTGCTGATGCTCTTCTGCTGTGACTCATGTCTTCTGCATCACAAGTGTGTTGTGCACACATGCGTGCTCTGTGTGCAGATGCTCTTCTGCTGTGACTCATGACTTCGGTGTCCACAGATGCGTTGTGCACACATGCGTGCTCTGTGTGCTCATGCTCTTCTGCTGTGACTCATGTCTTCTGCATCCACAAGTGTGTTGTGCACACATGCGTGCTCTGTGTGCTGATGCTCTTCTTCTGTGACTCATGTCTTCTGCGTCCACAGATGTGTTGTGCACACATCCGTGCTCTGTGTGCTGATGCTCTTCTGCTGTGACTCATGACTTCTGCATCACAAATGTGTAGTGCACACATGCGTGCTCTGTGTGCTGATGCTCTTCTGCTGTGACTCATGACTTCGGTGTCCACAGATGTGTTGTGCACACATGCGTCCTCTGTGTGGTGATGCCCTTCTACTGTGACTCATGACTTCTGCGTCCACAGATGTGTTGTGCACACGTGCGTGCTCTGTGTGCTGATGCTCTTCTGCTGTGACTCATGTCTTCTGCATCACAAGTGTGTTGTGCACAGAGGCGTGCTCTGTGTGCTGATGCTCTTCTGCTCTGACTCATGTCTTCTCCGTCCACAGATGTGTTGTGCACACGTGCGTGCTCTGTGTGCTGATGCTCTTCTGCTGTGACACATGTCTTCTGTGTCCACAGATGTTTTGTGCATACGTGCGTGCTCTGTGTGCTGATGCTCTTCTGCTGTGACTCATGACTTTTGCGTCCAGAGATGTGTTGTGCACACATGCGTGCTCTGTGTGCTGATGCTCTTCTGCTGTGACTCATGTCTTCTGCATCACAAGTGAGTTGTGCAGATATGCGTGCTCTGTGTGCTGATGCTCTTCTGCTGTGACTCATGACTTCTGCATCACAAGCGTGTTGTGCACACATGCGTGCTCAGTGTGCCGATTATCTTCTGCTGTGACTCATGACTTCTGCGTCCACAGATGTGTTGTGCACACATGTGTGCTCTGTGTGCTGATGCTCTTCTGCTGTGACTCATGTCTTCTGCGTCCAAAAGTGTGTTCTGCACACATGCGTGCTCTGTGTGCTGATTCTCTTCTGCTGTGACTCATGTCTTCTGCGTCCACAAGTGTGTTGTGCACACATGCGTGCTCTGCGTTCTGATGCTCTTCTGCTGTGACTCATGTCTTCTGCATCCACAAGTGTGTTGTGCACACATGTGTGCTCTGTGTGCTGATGCTCTTCTGCTGTGACTCATGTCTTCTGCGTCCACAGATGTGTTGTGCACACATGCGTGCTCTGTGTGCTGATGCTCTTCTGCTGTGACTCATGACTTCTGCGTCCACAAGTGTGTTGTGCACACATGCGTTCTCTGTGTTCTGATGCTCTTCTGCTGTGACTCATGTCTTCTGCGTCCACAGATGTGTTGTGCACACATACGAGCACTGTGTACTGATGCTCTTCTGCTGTGACTCTTGTCTTCTGCGTGTACAGATGTGTTGTGCACACATGTGTGCTCTGTGTGTTGATGCTCTTCTCCTGTGACTCATGACTTCTGCATCCACAGATGTGTTGTGCACACATACGTGCTCTGTGTGCTGATGCTCTTCTGCTGTGACTCATGACTTCTGCGTCCACAGATGTGTTGTGCACACATGTGTGCTCTGTGTGCTGATGCTCTTCTGCTGTGACTCATGTCTTCTGCGTCCACAAGTGTGTTGTGCACACATGCGTGCTCTGTGTGCTGATGCTCTTCTGCTGTGACTCATGTCTTCTGCGTCCACAAGTGTGTTGTGCACAGATGCGTGCTCTGTGTTCTGATGCTCTTCTGCTGTGACTCATGTCTTCTGCATCCACTGATGTGCTGTGCACACATGCGTGCTCTGTGTGCTGATGCTCTTCTGCTGTGACTCATGACTTCTGCGTCCACAAGTGTGTTGTGCACAGATGCGTGCTCTGTGTTCTGATGCTCTTCTGCTGTGACTCATGTCTTCTGCGTCCACAGATGTGTTGTGTACACATACGAGCTCTGTGTACTGATGCTCTTCTGCTGTGACTCATGACCTCTGCATCCACAGATGTGTTTTGCACACATGCGTGCTCTGTGTGCTGATGCTCTTGTGCTCTGACTCATGTCTTCTGCGTCCA
The DNA here is from genome assembly GCF_902686445.1 of Sciurus carolinensis. Lineage (NCBI taxonomy): Eukaryota > Metazoa > Chordata > Mammalia > Rodentia > Sciuridae > Sciurus > Sciurus carolinensis. The sequence continues at coordinate 1,105,831 of NC_062223.1, forward strand.
CAGATGTGTTGTGCACACATCCGTGCTCTGTGTGCTGATGCTCTTCTGCTGTGATTCATGACTTCGGTGTCCACAGATGTGTTGTGCACACATGCGTGCTCTGTGTGCTGATGCCCTTCTGCTGTGACTCATGACTTCTGCGTCCACAGATGTGTTGTGCACACATGTGTGCTCTGTGTGCTGATGCTCTTCTGCTGTGACTCATGTCTTCTGCATCACAAGTGTGTTGTGCACACATGCGTGCTCTGTGTGCTGATGCTCTTCTGCTGTGACTCATGACTTCGGTGTCCACAGATGTGTTGTGCACACATGCGTGCTCTGTGTGCTGTTGCTCTTCTGCTGTGACTCATGTCTTCTGCGTCCACAAGTGTGTTGTGCACACATGCGTGCTCTGTGTGCTGAAGCTCTTCTGATGTGCCTCATGTCTTCTGCGTCCACAAGTGTGCTGTGCACACATGCGTTCTCTGTGTGCTGATGATCTTCTGCTGTGACTCATGTCTTCTGCGTCCACAGATCTGTTGTGCACACATGTGTGCTCTGTGTGCTGATGCTCTTCTGCTGTGACTCTTGTCTTCTGCCTCCACAAGTGGGTTGTGCACACATGTGTGCTCTGTGTGCTGATGCTCTTCTGCTGTGACTCATGACTTCTGCGTCCACAGATGTGTTGTTCACACATGTGTGCTCTGTGTGCTGATGCTCTTCTGCTGTGACTCATGTCTTCTGCGTCCACAAGTGTGTTGTGCACACATGCGTGCTCTGTGTGCTGATGTTCTTCTGCTGTGACTCATGTCTTCTGCGTCCACAAGTGTGTTGTTCACACATGCGTGCTCTGTGTGCTGATCCTCTTCTGCTGTGACTCATGTCTTCTGCGTCCACAAGTATGTTGTGCACACATGCGTGCTCTGAGTTCTGATGCTCTTCTGCTGTGACTCATGTCTTCTGCGTCCACAGATGTGTTGTGCACACATGCGTGCTCTGTGTGCTGATGCTCTTCTGCTGTGACTCATGACTTCTGCGTCCACAAGTGTGTTGTGCACACATGCGTTCTCTGTGTTCTGATGCTCTTCTGCTGTGACTCATGTCTTCTGCGTCCACAGATGTGTTGTGCACACATACGAGCACTGTGTACTGATGCTCTTCTGCTGTGACTCATGTCTTCTGCGTGTACAGATGTGTTGTGCACACATGTGTGCTCTGTGTGCTGATGCTCTTCTCCTGTGACTCATGACTTCTGCGTCCACAGATGTGTTGTGCACACATGCGTGCTCTGTGTGCTGATGCTCTTCTGCTGTGACTCATGACTTCTGCGTCCACAGATGTGTTGTGCACACATGTGTGCTCTGTGTGCTGATGCTCTTCTGCTGTGACTCATGTCTTCTGCGTCCACAAGTGTGTTGTTCACACATGCGTGCTCTGTGTGCTGATGCTCTTCTCCTTTGACTCATGTCTTTTGCGTCCACAAGTGTGTTGTGCACAGATGCGTGCTCTGTGTTCTGATGCTCTTCTGCTGTGACTCATGTCTTCTGCATCCACTGATGTGCTGTGCACACATGCGTGCTCTGTGTGCTGATGCTCTTCTGCTGTGACTCATGACTTCTGCGTCCACAAGTGTGTTGTGCACAGATGCGTGCTCTGTGTTCTGATGCTCTTCTGCTGTGACTCATGTCTTCTGCGTCCACAGATGTGTTGTGCACACATACGAGCTCTATGTACTGATGCTCTTCTGCTGTGACTCATGACCTCTGCATCCACAGATGTGTTTTGCACACATGCGTGCTCTGTGTGCTGATGCTCTTGTGCTCTGACTCATGTCTTCTGCGTCCACAGATGTGTTGTGCACACATCCGTGCTCTGTGTGCTGATGCTCTTCTGCTGTGATTCATGACTTCGGTGTCCACAGATGTGTTGTGCACACATGCGTGCTCTGTGTGCTGATGCCCTTCTGCTGTGACTCATGACTTCTGCGTCCACAGATGTGTTGTGCACACATGTGTGCTCTGTGTGCTGATGCTCTTCTGCTGTGACTCATGTCTTCTGCATCACAAGTGTGTTGTGCACACATGCGTGCTCTGTGTGCTGATGCTCTTCTGCTGTGACTCATGACTTCGGTGTCCACAGATGTGTTGTGCACACATGCGTGCTCTGTGTGCTGTTGCTCTTCTGCTGTGACTCATGTCTTCTGCTTCCACAAGTGTGTTGTGCACACATGCGTGCTCTGTGTGCTGAAGCTCTTCTGATGTGCCTCATGTCTTCTGCGTCCACAAGTGTGCTGTGCACACATGCGTTCTCTGTGTGCTGATGCTCTTCTGCTGTGACTCATGTCTTCTGCGTCCACAGATGTGTTGTTCACACATGTGTGCTCTGTGTGCTGATGCTCTTCTGCTGTGACTCTTGTCTTCTGCCTCCACAAGTGGGTTGTGCACACATGTGTGCTCTGTGTGCTGATGCTCTTCTGCTGTGACTCATGACTTCTGCGTCCACAGATGTGTTGTTCACACATGTGTGCTCTGTGTGCTGATGCTCTTCTGCTGTGACTCATGTCTTCTGCGTCCACAAGTGTGTTGTGCACACATGCGTGCTCTGTGTGCTGATGTTCTTCTGCTGTGACTCATGTCTTCTGCGTCCACAAGTGTGTTGTGCACACATGCGTGCTCTGTGTGCTGATCCTCTTCTGCTGTGACTCATGTCTTCTGCGTCCACAAGTATGTTGTGCACACATGCGTGCTCTGAGTTCTGATGCTCTTCTGCTGTGACTCATGTCTTCTGCGTCCACATATGTGTTATGCACACATGCGTGCTCTGTGTCCTGATGCTCTTCTGCTGTGACTCATGTCTTCTGCGTCCACAATTGTTGTGCACACATGCGTGCTCTGTGTGCTGATGCCCTTCTGCTGTGACTCAAGTCTTCTACGTCCACAAGTGTGTTGTGCACACATGCATGCTCTGTGTGCTGATGCTCTTCTGCTGTGACTCATGTCTTCTGCCTCCACAGATGAGTTGTGCACACATGCGTACTCTGTGTGCTGATGCTCTTTTGCTGTGACTCATGTCTTCTGCGTCCACAAGTGTGTTGTGCACATATGCATGCTCTGTGTGCTGATGCCCTTCTGCTGTGACTGAAGTCTTCTACATCCACAAGTGTGTTGTGCACACATGCGTGCTCTGTGTGCTGATGCTCTTGTGCTCTGACTCATGTCTTCTGCGTCCACAGATGAGTTGTGCACACATGCGTGCTCTGTGTGCTGATGCTCTTGTGCTCTGACTCATGACTTCGGTGTCCACAGATGTGTTGTGCACACATGCGTGCTCTGTGTGCTGATGCTCTTCTGCTGTGACTCATGTCTTCTGCGTCCACAGATGTGTTGTGCACACATGCGTGCTCTGTGTACTGATTCTCTTCTGCTGTGACTCATTATCGCGTCCCCTCTGGCCGCAGAGAGAGACACGACAAATGTCTGAAGCTTTGGAAGTTTATTGTGCACAGTTCCTCTCCTACGCTTCTCTTACCCCTAGCTTCTGCGCACTCCCAGCTTCCCTTCTCCCAGCTTCTTCCAGCTCCCGCGTACTCCCTGCTTCCAGCTTGGCTTCAACCTCCGCCTCCGCCTTCGCCGCTTCTTCCGCTTCTTCCGTCCCCCAGCTTCCCCCACCCACCAGGCTTATATACACTTCAACCAATCAGGGGAGAGTACACGAGGTAAACGCGGACAGCTGCAAGCATAGCATGGGTACACGACGGGTGCATCCTCTAGTCACATCGTTAACTAGCCAATCATTGGAATTCGCTGGTTGTTTACTGTATAGCTGGCCGCTTTTGGCTCAGCGTCAGGCGCCATCTTGACCATGCCCAAGTCTGGGGGTCCCGGGAACCCCCACAGATCCCCCTTCTTTAATATTAAACTAAGGCTCGGGACCGTGTCTGTCTTAGGCTGAGTGGTCAGCATATGTCCTTACCCGTCATCAAAGCCTGCAGAGCATGCTGCAGCTCCTGTCTTAGGTCGGTACACAGCCACCTCCTTCATTACCCGTCCTTGACTACCGGTCCAGCATCAAGAGCCATACGAATGGGGGGCTGTCGGCCTTTAGGGCGGTCATGGCCTGATGAAAAATATTTGATCTCTCTATTGGCTAGCTCATAGGTGCATGCCAAAACGAATGAAGAGAAGAAGGCCAAGGCAGAGGAGTACCACCATAGCTCCTAAGCTTGCCCGCTGTTTGACAAATCTATAAACAGAAGAAAAACCATATAGCCATATTAAATACAGAAACAATATACGTCCCAATGGAGTTACAATATGGGCAACACAAAGCAGCTCTCAGGGAATAAACGCATCCCAGTCCCAAAAGTTCTTGCAAGGTATCCACTTGTTTTTATAATGAGTCCATTCTCTGATAGAGTCTCTATGGTCTGTAAGGCTGCAGCTGCATTCTCGGCCAAATGATCGTTGTTATGGTTGTGTCAATGCTGCTACTGCAAGGACTGTGGTGGCAATGATCACGGCTGTTGCAATGTCAAAGCCTCTTCTGTTTCTTGATAATAGCACTGACAATTCTATATCTGCAACAGAAACTAGGACTGGTAGGAAGATAGAAATGTGCAAATTGCACGGGTGGCAAAAGAACCATTCCAGCATTGTGAAAGATAGCACACGGTTAGTGAACAGCCAAGAGGTGTCATTAGAAATGTTAGTTGGTAGAAACATAAAAGGGAGGAAATACACAAGCTGACGTGGGAGGAAAAGCAACATCATAGCTAGGGTCAGCAGAACGAGTTGCTCTACTCTGGGTCTGATTTGTAGTATGATTCCAATGGCAAAGTGCAGAAATTCCTCCTGTTAAAGCAAAGAAAGGCTAGAAATATCCTTGTCATCAAAAACAGCACGACCTGAAAAATCATCAGTAGAATTGACAGGCTTATAGAGGAATTGGTTAAAAGCAAGAAAAGGAAGAATAAAAAATGTGTTAGTTTAACAATGGCCCATAGGTTCCGGGTTTGCCTTTCCGTCTGAGTTTTTGTTATTGGAGGAAGGCTCAGACTCGCCACTGCGAGGAGGAGCAGCATCACTTGCATGCTGTAAAACTCTGATTAGCCTTTCTGGAATCCAGACTGGAGTCTGTTGATCCTGTGGGAAAATACAAACAGACCCTCGGACCCAACGAAGGACTGGATCCGGTCCTTTCCAACAACCTGTCAGGATATCTTTCCATTTTGCCCATACTTGAGGAGTATTATGGGGATTATAATGTCGATCAGCTGCAGAATGGCCATCCCTATCCAGAGTTAAGAAATTTAGAATGAAAAGAACTAAATTAAGTTTATCTTTAGGAGACTTGTAGGAGGCTCCTATTCCCCCTTTTTGTTTATTTAGACAATTTTTTAAAGTAAGATGTGCTCTTTCCACAATGCCCTGTCCCTGAGGATTATAGGGGATGCCAGTGACTAATTGGATGTTAAATGTTTGTAAAAACAACCGGAAGCTTTTGGAAGTATAAGCAGGACCATTATCTGTTTTAATAACTTTAGGTATGCCCCAGCCAGCAAATGCTTGTAGGCAGTGTTGAATGACATCTTTTACCTTTTCTCCAGAATGAGCGGAAGCCATAATGACCCCTGAAGCAGTGTCTACTGACACATGTACATACTTAACAGTACCAAATTCAGAAATATGGGTTACATCCATCTGCCAAATATGACCAGGCAGCAGTCCCCTGGGGTTAACTCCAAAGGATTGTACTGGAATTAAAGGAGCACAATGTTGACAATTTTTTACTATTTGTTGAGCCATACATTTAGATATAGGAAATTTTCTGCTCAAAGTAGTGGAATTTACATGAAATTTTTCATGAAAGAGTTTTGCCTGTTCCTCCATGGAAAAAACAAAAATTGATTTGGTGGCCATATCTACCAAGTCATTAGCATTGGCCAAAGGTCCTGGTAAATTAGAATGAGCTCTAATATGTCCTACATAGAATAGATGTTTACGCTGTAGGATAAGGTTTTGTAGCGTAGTAAAGTAAGAAGCTACCATGGACATGGAAGAAATATGGGGTACCGTTTCAAGAACCTGTAAAGCGTTAACAATATATAAGCTATCAGATAGAAGATTGAATGGCTGATTATCTGCTAATTTAAAGGCTAATATTACAGCTGCAAGTTCAGTAACCTGTGCGGAGTTGGGTGGAACTATTATGGTGTGAAGTTGTTTACCGATAAATACTGCACCTACTCCATTTTTGGAGCCATCAGTAAAAATGGTTACACAGTCTTTAAGAGGCTGGACACTAGTCACTTTTGGAAAAACTATGGGAGTATTTTTACAGAATTGAATCCAGGGATGTTGGGGATAATGGTTATCAAACTGAGCTGAAGTGGAACAATATAATACTGACCAATCATCATCATTATTAATTAGCCATTTAATTTGCTGAGTGGAATAAGGAGTTATAATAATAGACGGATGGATTCCAAAAACAGTAATGCAAGATTCTATTCCCTTGAATATTACCTGAGCAATAGCTTGGGGATATGATTGTAATGTTTTAGCTGGAGAGCTAGGGAGATTTATACTTTGCAGAGGTCCTCCTTGCCAAACTATGCCAAAAGGGGTATGCTTCTCTGAGATTATGATTAAACTTAATGGTTGAGTAGGATCACAACGATCAACGTAACACTGCTGAAGTCTATTCTCTACTAGCTGTAAGGATATCCGTGCTTCAGGAGTAAGTTTCCTAGGGGAATTCAAGTCAGGATTACCTTTTAATATATCAAATAAAGGTTTTAATTCCCCTGTGGATAATTTTAAATAGGATCTGATCCAGTTAATGTCACCTAAGAGTTTCTGAAAATCGTTCAAGGTATTCAATTGATCTGTCCTGATGGTCGACCTTGTTGGTCTGACTGTAGTAGCAGTGAGCCTTGTACCCAGATATTCTTGGATCTCCTCTAATTGTAATTTTTCAGGAGCTATCGTTAGTCCTCTCTTTTCTAATGCTTGAGTTATAAATTGTAATGCTTCTAACAAAACTTCTTTTTCTGGATGGCAAATAAGTATGTCATCCGTATAATGATAAATCAACAATCTCTTAAACTTTTGTCTAGTAGTTGTTAACGCTTTATCTACGTATATTTGACATATAGTAGGACTATTAGCCATACCTTGAGGCAACACGGTCCATTCGAATCTCTGGTCAGGCTGAGTGTGATTAAGAGAGGGCAAAGTAAAGGCAAATCTCCAAAAATCATTTTTGTGTAAGGGTATAGAGAAAAAGCAATCTTTTAAATCCAGAATAATAGTAGGCCAATTTTTTGGTAGTGCAGTGACAAGAGGGAGTCCACATTGGATGGGTCCCATAGGGTACATTTGTTCGTTTATGGCTCTTAAATCCTGTAATAACCTCCATTTTCCTGATTTTTTCTTTGTTAAGAATATTGGAGTATTCCAAGGAGAGGTAGAATGTTGTAAATGACCTGCTTGTACCTGCTCTTGTACTAACTTATGAGCTGCCTCTAGCTTCTCTTTTGTTAGGGGCCACTGTGGAATCCAGCGAGGCCTATCATCTTTCCATATTATAGGGATTGATGGTTTATCAGTAGCCCCTAGGAAAAACCCAATCCATGAGAATCATTTTTTGGTGGAAGTAAAGGCAGTGGTTGGGTAGATCCTTAACTATGTCTTCCTAATCCTTTTTTATCATCATAATTCATATTTTGTAACATATTTCTTACAGGAGTCCCTTGGTAAATCTGATCAGTGGTGAGTTTCATATCCATTTGCTGCAGGACGTTTCGTCCCCATAGGCTAATAGGAACGTTACAGACATATGGTTGAAATATTCCTGTGTGTCCCTCTGTATCTTTCCACGATAATGAGGAAGCACTTTGATTGGGGCTTTCTGCTACTCCTAAGCCTCTCAAGCTCTGAGCCGCTGTGATCAATGGCCAGTGCTTTGGCCAGACCATTGCGCTAATAATACTTTTGTCTGCTCCCGTATCTAATAAACCTGTAAATTCCATATTTCCCACTTTTAATTTTAGGAGGGGCCTCTGTCCCATATCCATAGTAAGGTTTATTAAAGTGGTTCCTGTTGATCCAAAACCTCCTTGTCTTTTATTTGTATTTTCACTGGGCCACAAAGAATGTCGACTGGGCAATATAAGCATTTGTGCAATGCGATCCCCTGGAGAGATGACCGTAATTCCTTTTGGTGAAGAGACCAAGGCTTTTATTTGTCCAGTGAAATCAGGATCAATAACCCCTGGGTGTACTATAAGTCCTTTTAGTGTTGAGGAACCTCTACCTAGTAATAGTCCTACACTGTTCTGTGGGATTTTTTCATGCCAATCAGTATCAATCATCTGCACCCCCATATCTGGGGTTAGTATGAGTCTGGAGGTGGCACAGATGTCCAATCCGGCACTTCCTGAGGTGGCTCTGCGCTCCCCTTCTCTGTGGGAGGATTCCACCGTCAGGGAACTTGTTGAATTACCCCGTATATTTGTTGCGGGCCCCGGGGAGGGCCCTGTCTCCCGTTTTTTTTTTTGAAGTTCAGGATTCAACCCTAGGAAATTATCCTCCCTATCTCTAATAGGCTGACAGGCACTATTCCGATGACTTCCTCTTCTGCATCTTGGACATAGCCCTGGGGCATAAGGTGTAACAGATTTTACTATAGTTATCTCTTATCTTTTGTTAGGGCATTATCTCCTTGCTGCTGATTTTGTGCATCTATTGAAGCGTATTGGCCTTCTCCTATTAACATTTCTATCGGGAAACCCTGCCACTATGTTTCTGCAAGCAGTTTCAACAGCTATTTCTTGGCACTGAGCTTCCCCAATTAGCCATTGTTCTCCAGATAACACTGCTCTGCATACCTGTCTCCAATAGTCTTAACTGCCTCTTTAAAGTTTTTCTAATGGTTGATGGTATCTCCATTTGCTCCTCAAATACGGGCAGGTTCTACAAATTTTGAAGCTCTTTTTATTAGGCTTAGGTTTCTCCTACCTTTTCCCCTTGTTCTTAAGTTTTCACTACCACTTGGTTATTTATTTTTTGGGGGTTCTTTATGTTAGACTTAGTTCCCTTTTTTCCCTTGTTCTTAGATTTTTTGAGCAATTATTTTCTAGGTCACCACCACTCAATCTTTCCTCACTTTATTCTCTTTAAGTGTTCTTTCTGTTACTATTAAATCCTGTTCATGAAGATCCCCCTTGTGGCACACTAAGCAGCTTTTCTTACTTAGCTGTTTTTTTTTTTTTTTTTTTTTCCCTTTAATGGCGACCCATTGTTTTTTAATAGTTCCCTGAGGGGTTGCTGCATTCAGACCCCATTGTTACTAATTTGAATAGCTTTAGTTATGGCAATTACAATAACAAACAGTGGCCTAGCTGCCAGGAGCAACGAGATTACTGAAAGGAAAACTATCAAGTGCGCATTAAAATTTTTATAGCGGCTCTTCACGTACTACCTAATTGGACCGCTCCAAGCGTGTTCCTACTTTCACTTTAATTAGACCGCGTTCCATGCGTCAGGACCGCTAATGGCGTGTCCCGATACCCCCCCGACCCGCGTTCTATGCGTCAGGACCCCGATACCTTTCAACCCGCGTTCTACGCGTCAGGACCGCTGATGGCGCGTCCCGATACCCACGTTCTACGCGTCAGGATCCTGATACCTTTCAACCGGACCGCACTCCGCGTGTCCCCAGGACCGCCAATGGCACATCCTGACACCCTTTAACTTTTTTATAACCGGTTTAACTTGTATACAAAAAAATTTTTTTCAAATATCTTACCTCGTTTTCTTTTATAAGGCCTTCATCTTCCCGGGTTTCGGCACCAGTTATCGCGTCCCCTCTGGCCGCAGAGAGAGACACGACAAATGTCTGAAGCTTTGGAAGTTTATTGTGCACAGTTCCTCTCCTACGCTTCTCTTACCCCTAGCTTCTGCGCACTCCCAGCTTCCCTTCTCCCAGCTTCTTCCAGCTCCCGCGGACTCCCTGCTTCCAGCTTGGCTTCAACCTCCGCCTCTGCCTTCGCCGCTTCTTCCGCTTCTTCCGTCCCCCAGCTTCCCCCACCCACCAGGCTTATATACACTTCAACCAATCAGGGGAGAGTACACGAGATAAACGCGGACAGCTGCAAGCATAGGATGGGTACACGAGGGGGGCATGCTCTAGTCACATCATTAACTAGCCAATCATTGGAATTCGCTGGTTGTTTACTGTATAGCTGGCCGCTTTTGGCTCAGCGTCAGGCGCCATCTTGACCATGCCCAAGGCTGGGGGTCCCGGGAACCCCCACAACTCATGACTTCTGCGTCCACAGGTGTGTTGTGCACACATGCGTGCTCTGTGTGCTGATGCTCTTCTGCTGTGACTCATGACTTCTATGTCCACAAGTGTGTTGTGCACACATGCGTGCTCTGTGTGCTGATGCTCTTCTGCTGTGACTCATGACTTCTGCGTCCACAGATGTGTTGTGCACACATGCGTGCTCTGTGTGCTGATGCTCTTCTGCTGTGACTCATGACTTCTGCGTCCACAGGTGTGTTGTGCACACATGCGTGCTCTGTGTGCTGATGCTCTTCTCTGTGACTCATGTCTTCTGCGTCCACAGATGTGCTGTGCACACATGCGTGCTCTGTGTGCTGATGCTCTTCTGCTGTGACTCATGACTTCTGCATCACAAGTGTGTTGTGCACACATGCGTGCTCTGTGTGCTGATGCTCTTCTGCTGTGACTCATGACTTCTGCGTCCACAGATGTGTTGTGCACACATGCGTGCTCTGTGTGCTGATGCTCTTCTGCTGTGACTCATGACTTCTGCGTCCACTGATGTGCTGTGCACACATGCGTGCTCTGTGTGCTGATGCTCTTCTGCTGTGACTCATGACTTCGGTGTCCACAGATGTGTTGTGCACACATGCGTGCTCTGTGTGCTGATGCTCTTCTGCTGTGAGTCATGACTTCTGCGTCCACAGATGTGTTGTGCACACATGCGTGCTCTGTGTGCTGATGCTCTTCTCTGTGACTCATGTCTTCTGCGTCCACAGATGTGCTGTGCACACATGCGTGCTCTGTGTGCTGATGCTCTTCTGCTGTGACTCATGACTTCTGCATCACAAGTGTGTTGTGCACACATGCGTGCTCTGTGTGCTGATGCTCTTCTGCTGTGACTCATGTCTTCTGCGTTCACAGATGTGCTGTGCACACATGCGTGCTCTGTGTGCTGATGCTCTTCTGCTATGACTCATGACTTCTGCGTCCACATATGTGTTGTGCACACATGCGTGCTCTGTGTGCTGATGCTCTTCTGCTGTGACTCATGTCTTCTGCGTCCACAGATGTGTTGTGCACACATGCGTGCTCTGTGTACTGATGCTCTTCTCTGTGACTCATGTCTTCTGCATCCACAGATGTGTTGTGTACACATGCGTGCTCTGTGTGCTGATGCTCTTCTGCTGTGACTCATGTCTTCTGCGTCCACAGATGTGTTGTGCACACATGCGTGCTCTGTGTGCTGATGCTCTTCTGCTGTGACTCATGACTTCTGCGTCCACAGATGTGCTGTGCACACATGCGTGCTCTGTGTGCTGATGCTCTTCTGCTGTGACTCATGTCTTTTGTGTCCACAAGTGTGTTGTGCACACTTGCGTGCTCTGTGTGCTGATGCCTGCGTCACACCCGAGGGTGACCAACATCCCCCAGGTGGAGAGCATGAGGGGTTTCACCAGAAATGCAGAGGGTCCGGGCACACCACAGGTGCTATAGCCGGGACCTGGGATGTCCTCCAAAGGTCCTGTGTTGAAGATTTGACCTCCAGGGCTGGGCTCTGGGGAAGTGAGCGGGTCACTGGGCGCCCATCTCCATGGATTCATCCCCTGACGGGTTCACGGTTGAATGAGCTGTTGAGAGGCGCTGAACACTGTAGGAGGAAGCAGGCCACTGGGCCTGTGTGCTGGAAGGGTCCGTCTCGTCCCCAGCCCTTTCTCGTCCCCAGCCCTCTGCTTCCAACTGCCATGTGGTACGCAACTCTTCTCTGCCACACCCTTCTGCCACAAGGCTTCCATCTTGCTCAGGTCTAAGCAATGGAGTCAGCTGACCATGGACTCTGAAACCTCAGAGTCAAAATAAATCTTTCTCCTTCAAGTTGATTTTCTCAGGTGTTTTGTCACAGTGATCAAATGCTAACTAACAAGACACTAGTAAATATTTTCAGTTTCTGAGTAGAGGGAAATGATGGAATTGCCTTAGAGAGCTTATCCACAAGCAGTAGGAACAACTCAGAAAGCAATGATATTCTATTGAATAAAAGCCATTTTCTTCAATACACAGTACGATTTTTTGCCTTTCAAATAAGGCCCATAGGACTCCTGGCCTCTGCCTGTGTGCACAGCTGGAGAAGCATTCCTCCTGCCCTTAGCGTAAACGTGTAAGAAGGTCTTATGCACTGCAAGTTCATCAGAGAGCCAAGGCTGCCAGATAACCACGTGGCCGCAGATACAAGAAGAGGCCTGCACAGGCTGAGAGGGATGGGGTGCCGGCCCTTGCAGCAAGAATTCAGCTAGTCGAGCTGGGAAATGGGTGGCAGCTACAGGTGAGTCGGTGAGAGGATGCAGAGCCCCGAGGGACTGGATGAGGGTAGGGCTCAGACTCAAGAAATCCCCGCAGTCCCGCAGGCTTGCGCTCGTGGGGAAAGCGGGTAACAGCCAGCATTGCTTCCCTGAGAGGGCAGGAGGAAGTCCACCGCAGCTGGGGAGAAGGGAACAGCAAAGACACCTTAGCCACCCGGGGAAGGGACAGAGACTCTGAAAGGACACGTGCCTGAGGGGCAGGAATATCGTGCCTGCCCAAGACAGACTGAAGCAGAACAGAGCAACCTCTCCTACTCCTACCTGCCAGGCTGGCAAGCACCACGCAGCAAGCCAAGTGGAGAGCTGCTGGGGCAGCTGTACCGGCCGGCACAGACCTCCCTGGAGATGACACGGAGGGCACCGGAACTGAGGGCACTGAGGAAAGTCTGCGGGCGCAGCAGCCACCCAGTGCCCTGAACACCAAGGGTCACTGAAGAAATGTAAAGCCTCTGGTGCATTAAGGGCAATTATAACAACAACAGACCTCAAACCCAGACCAACTCCTGTCTAGACTGACTTGAATCCCATGCTGGGCGTAGAAGAAGGAAAGGTGTGCCCATTTCTGCACAAAATCTCAGTCTCTATTAGCCTGGTGAGGTGTTTAGTTTTCAACAACAAAATCACAAGGTATGTGAAAAGGAAAGAAAAAATAATTGACCATCAAGAGGCAAAGCAATCAACAGAATAGATTCAGACAGGACATAGATGCTGGAATGTCTGGTAGAGAACTGTAAAATAACTGCTATGTTAGAGGTTTTAATGGAAAAAGTAGGTGACATGAAAGATCAAGTAATTTCAGAAAAGAAATGGAAACTATAAGACTCAAACAGAAATAGTAGAAATGGAAAATAGTAACAGAAATGAAAAATGCCTTCAATGGACACATCTTAACATAGGGAAGTAAAGAATCAGTAACCTGAAGATATGTCAATAAAAATTACCCACACTGAAAAACAAAGAAACGAAGAATGAAAAAAAAAAAAGGAGCATCCAAGATCAGTGCAATGGTGCCACATAATCAAATTTAGGCATTATTAGATTTCATTAGAAAAAGAGAGAACAGGGCTGAACAGTTGAGATATTGATGACCGAGAACTTTCCAAATTCATGATAGGCACAAACTACACAAGAAGCAATGAGCACAAAAAAATAAATAAAACACTTATTCATATCACATTTACACTGCTAATAACAAAGGCAAAAAAAAATTTTAGTATGGCCAGAGGGAAAAAAGAGATGCTTAATAATAATAATAATAATGATGATGATGGTGGTAAGAATGACAGCAGATGTCTCATTGGAAACAATGCAAGCCATGTGGCAATGCAGGCCCATCTTCAAAGGGCCAAAGGGAGGAAACAGACTCTGACGCCAACGGCACTACCCTCAACGCCACGTGGTGATGTGGTGGGAACAGTGGCTGTCCCGTGCTGGAGGTGGGCAGTGGAGGTGGAATGGAAGGGCCACGGACTTTCTGGGATGAAAGGGTCTGGGTCTTGTCTGAGTTATACCAGCAGGACACTTATCAACACCCACCCAGTTGTACCCTGATTTCCTGTGCATTTTGATGTAGATAAGTTCTATCTCAATAGTTAAATGTCTAAATCTCTTAAGAGGTCTTGCAAATTTATGAGAAAGATGAAACGGCAAAACACTGGCACAGAAACCACTGGTACGTGATGCAACGTCCACATAGAAAACCAACAAGACCACCAAGTATGAGAAAGGAGAACCGAGCAAAGCGACTCGGAACCCAGCTGTGTGCTGCCTCATTCCAGGCTCAGGCAGACACGAGCCATCCCAACCAACATCACAGCCGAAGACATGGTGAGGCAAGACTGGTCTCCGGGATGGCAGGGGCTGGCCGCGGGGTTTCCCAGTCATTTCTCCTCTGAACCTTCTTGCATTGTCTCAGACGTGAGCTTCTCGGGGACAGCTCACATCCAAACCATAACACAACACAGTGAGACTTAGAAAGGGTACCAAGTCTGGGTGAGAAACCAGGAGGTGGGAGGCTCCTGCATCCTTGAGGGAAGGGCAGTGGGTAGCAGTCCCCTGCAGCATGACATGGCCATGCCAAGTGAAGCTGAATGCGCCCCAGGAGCGCTCTCCACAGTGCATTCTGTGAACATTCCCAGCAGGCCCGGGGTGCCCTCAAAGCTGTTTGTGGCACAGGTGTTCATGTACAAGTCAGAAGCCTGCTTGAATCTTTGAATACTATGCAGTCAGGAGAAACAGCAAAGCTGATGCTTATGGAACATCTTGTGTACTTTTTTAAATTCAAAAATATATTAAGCAGCAGTTTTTAAGGTGTTGGACTCTGGGCAGTAAAGATCAACTATCCCTGAGAGACAGGAAACATAGGAGGTGAGCCCAGTGATTGTCTGTTTAGTGCCTAGGGTACTTTCAGGCTGCAGGGAGGGGAAACCAAGGTAAAGACCAGTTCTCCCTAAGCTCAGAAGGCAGGAAGGCCTGAGTTCTCAGGAAGGGGACCAGACAGGAGACAGAATGGGCAGTGGAGTCTTGCAGGGGCTCCCGGGGTATCTGCTGAGCACAGACCAGCACCCACATCTGGCAGTGCTGGAGAGGAACCATTCGGCAGGAGCTCACACATGGTCTGGAGTAGCTCCTGCTCCCACCAGCCTGGGTGGAAGACCACACAGTGGACAGAATGCCAAGCTGAGTGCTCAAGAGGGCTTGCCTTACATTACCAGAGGTGAGGGTCGCCATGCAACGAGAAGGAGATGGACACAGGCAGAGGACCTGAAAATCCTGGGAGCACATGCCTCATCACACGCTTCAAAACACGGAGCAAAACCTGATGGAGCCACCAGAAACAGACAAACAGACAAACAAACAAACCCACATGCCAGCCGGAGAGTTCAACACCGCTCTCTCAAGGTGTATCAGAACAGACATTTAGTAAGGGAAAGAGAGACTCCAACAATGCTGCCCAAAGATGTCGTCCGGCTGACATGGGCAGAAAATGTCAATCTGTAGAAGACTCTGCCCAACAACAGCAGGACACACATCTTTAAGTGCACATTGAACAGTCACCAAGGTAGAAGTTCTGGAACAGAAAACATGTCTATAATCATTCAAGTAACACTGAGTACATTCTCTGGAAAAAACAGAACTCAATTAAAAACCAACAATGAAAAGGTGTTTGGAGGTGGCTCACAATATTTGGAAACTAAATAACGTACACCTGAATGACCCACATTTCAAAGAAGAAATCAAAAGAAAAATCACACAGTGTTTAAAACTGAATAAAGATAAGAACATGGTTTGTAAAATGCAGCTAAAGCAGTACTTAGGGGGAAACCCACAGCATTAAATGCCTGAGTTAGGAAAGAAAAAAGGTCTCAAGTCACCAACATCCACATTCTCCTTTAGACATCAGAAAAAGAAAAGCAAGTCGAATTCTAAGTGAGCAGGAAAAAAGGACAAAACGGGGGACTCAGACAAAATCAGTGACCTAGAACAAAAAGACCACAGAGAAACGTCAGTAAAAACTAAAACATCGTTTAAGAAGACCAAAAAGATTAATAACCCCCTGGGTAAACTGATCAGGAAAAACAGATAGAAGGCACAAACCATCAGCACCAGGAGTGACCAGGCAGACATCACCAGGGACCCTACAGACATAAGGAGACTAAGGAGGCACGTTGCAGACAATCTCACTTAAGTTAGAGGTGCTGAAATGACAGGTGCATTCTTCAAAAGGCACAAATTGCCAAGGCTCTCTCAGGGAGGAATGGACGACCCAAACAGCCATTCCTTTATTAGAGGTGTTAAAAACCTTTCCACGTAGAAACCACAGGCTCAGATGACTTCAGTGGTGAGTTCTACAAAATTTGAGAAAGAAATAACACCGATTCTACAGAAAACATAAGAGGTGAAAATGCTTTCCAACTCATTCTATGCAGTCAGCATTACCCTGGTACCAAAACCAAATATGTTGCAAGAAAAGAAAACCACAAACTAGTATCCCTCATGAACCTAGATGCAAAATTCTTAATGATGGTTTCAGCAAATTGAATCTATCCATATATGGTGAGGATGATACATCATCATACAGCAGCATGATGGTCTACACTGGAAAATCATCAGTCAATGCAATTTACCACATTAATAAACTAAAAGAAAACACACCACCTTCTGAAGAGAGGCAGAAAAGTATTTGGCAAAACCCATTCCAGAAATTATCTCTCTGCAAAACAGGAGGAGGAGGGAGCCCCTTCAATCTGACAAAGTCACCCAGAGAAACACAAAGCCAGTGCTGCACTCCATGGGAACCAGTGAACGGGCCTCCCCAAGGCAGGAACAGGAAGAGGCTGTCTATTTCCAGCCCTCCTGCTCTGCATCCTACGGAAGCTCCTGGCCAGCACTAGCAGGCATGAAAAAGAAACAAATGTCCCAGCTCCTCGTTTACAGACGAAGAATGGCCTCTGTGGAGATTCCCACAAAACCTACACATAGCTCCGAGTTTAGCAAGGTGGCAGAGTTTAAGGGAAGTGAAGAAAAAAAGAAAAACTACTGTATTCATACAGCAATAAACATTCAGAAATTAAAATGAAACCATTTACAAGAACATCAAAGAATTCAATACTAGCCAGGTGCAGTGGCGCATGCCTGTATCTCAGCAGCTTGGGAGGCTGAGGCAGGAGGATGGCAAGTTCAAATCCAGTCTCGCCAACTTAATGAAGCCCTGTCTTAAAATAAAACATAAAAAGGGCTGGGGATAGGGCTTAGTGGTAAAGCACCCTGGGTTCAATCCGTGGTACAAATACATACATACTTACATACATACATAAATACATACTTAGGGGTAAATCTGACCAAAATGTTCAAGACATTGAACATCGTACACTGAAAATCACAAAATGCTGCTGAGAGAAATTAAAAAGTGGAAAGACGTTGTGTTCTTGTTCAGACTCAATATTTTTTAAAAGTTATTTCTCCCCAAATTGATATATGGATACACATAATCCCACTAAAACCCCAGCAAACTCTTTTCCTCCCTAAGGAATTGAATTGATGTGGAAATGCAACAGACAGAAAAATCCAGACATACTAAAATCCAGAGACACAGTGTAATCTGTAATCTCTACTTTTGGGGACTTGAGTTCAAGGCCAGCCTGGTAACAGAGAGGGAGGGAGGAAGGATCCAGAACAACTCTGAAAAAGGTCAAAACTGGAAGTCACGATACCTGATTATGAGACAGCACAGAGGCCTGGGGACAGGCCACTGTGGTACTGCCACCACACAGACCAACACGGATAACAGAACAGAGTGCTAAGTCAGAAACAGAGCCACACATAAGTGGCTAATTAGTTTTCTTTTTAATTTATTTTTATTGTAAACAAATGGGATACATGTTGTCTGTTTGTACGTGGAGTAACGGCGTACCATTTGCGTAATCATACATTTACATAGGGTAATGAAGTTTGATTCATTCTGTTATTTTTTCCTCCCCCCCACCCCTCCCACCGCTCTTTACCCTCTATACAGTCCCTCCTTCCTCCATTCTTGCCTCCCTCCCATCCGCCATTATGTGTCTTCATCTGCTTATCAGCAGTGAATTGAGCAGCTATGAACATTGATGTGGCTGTATCTCTGTAGTATGCTGATTTTAAGTCCTTTAGGTATAGGCCGAGGAGTGGGATAGCTGGGTCAAATGGTAGTTCTATTCCATGTTTTCTAAGGAATCTCCACACTGCTTTCCAGAGTGGCTGCACTAATTTGCAGCCCCACCAGCAATGTATGAGTGTACCTTTTTCCCCACATCCTCTCCAACACCTATCGTTGCTTGTATTCTTGATAATCGCCATTCTAATTGGGGTGAGATGGAATCTTAGTGTAGTTTTGATTTGCATTTCTCTTATTACTAAAGATGGTGAACATTTTTTCATATGTTTGTTGATTGCTTGTAGATCTTCTTCTGCGAAGCATCTGTTCATATCCTTAGCCCATTTGTTGATTGGGTTATTTGTATTCTTTGTGTAGAGTTTTTTGAGTTCTTTATATATTCTGGAAATTAGTGCTCTATCTGAAGTATGAGTGGCAAAGATTTTCTCCCACTCTGTAGACTCTCTCTTTGCATTGCTGATAGTTTCCTTTGCTGAGAGAAAGCTATTTAGTTTGAATCTATCCCAGTTGTTGATTCTTGCTTTTATTTCTTGTGCTATGGGAGTCCTGTTAAGGAAGTCTGATCCTAAGCCAACATGATGAAGATTTGGACCTACTTTTTCTTCTATAAGATGCAGGGTCTCTGGTCTGATTCCAAGGTACTTGATCCACAGTGAGTTGATTTTTGTGCAGGGTGAGAGATAGGGGTTTAGTTTCATTCTGTTGCATATGGATTTCCAGTTTTCCTACCACCATTTGTTGAAGAGGCTATCTTTTCTCCATTGCATATTTTTGGCACTTTGTCTAGTATGAGAAAATTGTATTTATTTGGGTTTGTGTCCGTGTCCTCTATTCTGTACCATTGATCTACCTGTCTATTTTGGTGCCAATACCATGCTGTTTTTGTTACTGTTGCTTTGTAGTACAGTTGAAGTTCTGGTATTGCGATACCCCTGTTTCATTCTTCCTGCTAAGGATTGCTTTAGCTAGTCTGGGTTTCTTATTTTTCCAGATGAATTTCATGATTGCTTGCTCTATTTCTGTAAGGTATGTCATTTTAATTTTAATTGGAATTGCATTGAATCTGTATAGCACTTTTGGTAGTATGGCCATTTTGACAATATTAATTCTGCCTATCCAAGAACATGGGAGATCTTTCCATTTTCTAAGGTCTACCTCAATTTCTTTCTTCAATTTTTTGTAGTTTTCATTGTAGAGATCTTTTACCTCTTTGGTTAGATTGATTCCCATGTATTTTATTTTTTTTTTTTTTGAGGCTGTTGCAAATGGAGTTGTTTTCCTCATTTCCCTTTCAGCTGTTTCGTCACTTGCATATAAAAATCTTTTAGATTTGTGCGTGTTGATTTTATAGCCTGCTATTTTGCTGAATTCATTGATGAGGTCTAGAAGTTTTCTGGAGGAGGTTTTTGGATCCTCTAAATATAGAATCATGTCATCAGCAAATAGTGACAGCTTAAGTACCTCTTTTCCTATTCGTATCCCTTTGATTTCTTTAGACTGCCTAATTGCTCTGGCTAGAGTTTTGAGGACAATGTTGAATAGAAGTGGTGAAAGAGGACATCCCTGTCTTGTTCCTGTTTTTAAAGGGAATGATTTCAGTTTTTCTCCATTAAGAATGATGTTGGCCATGGGCTTAGCATAAATAGCCTTTACAATGTTCAGGTATGTTCCTACTATCCCTATTTTTTCTAGTGTTTTGAGCATGAAGGGGTGTTGTATTTTGTCCAATGCTTTTCTGCATCAATTGAAATAACCATATGATTCTTATCCTTAAGTCTATTGACATGATGGATTACGTTTATTGATTTACGGATGTTAAACCATCCTTGCATTCCAGGGATGAATCCCACTTGATCGTGGTACACAATTTTCTTAATATGATTTTGGATACGGTTTGCCAATATTTTGTTAAGGATCCTTGCATCTATATTCATCAAGGATATTGGTCTAAAATTTTCTTTCCTTGATGTGTCTTTGCCTGGTTTGGGTATGAGGGTGATCTTAGCTTCATAGAATGAGTTCAGTAGGGTACCCTCCTTTTCTATTTCCTGGAATACTTTGAGAAGTATTGGAATGAGTTCTTCTTTGAAGATCTTGTAGAACTCAAATCCATCTGGTCCTGGGCTTTCCTTGGATGGTAGATTTTTAATGGCTTCTTCTATTTCATTGCTTGATACTGATCTGTTTAAATTGTGTATGTCCTCCTGGTTCAGTTTGGGAGGAGCATATGTCTCTAGAAATTTGTCAATGTCTTCGGTAGTTTCTATTTTGTTGGAATACAGATTTTCAAAGTAGCTTCTCATTATGTAATGTATCTCAGTGGTGTCTGTCGTGATATTTCCTTTTTCATCACGAATTTTAGTAATTTGAGTTTTCTCTCTCCTTCTCTTTGTTAGTGTGGCTAAGGGTTTGTCTATTTTGTTTACTTTCTCAAAGAACCAACTTTTTGTTTTGTCAATTTTTTGAATAGTTTCTTTTGTTTCAATTTCATTGATTTCAACTCTGATTTTAATTATTTCCTGTCTTCTACTACTTTTGCTGTTATTCTGTTCTTCTTTTTCTAGGGCTTTGAGCTATAATGTTAGGTCATTTATTTGTTGACTTTTCATTCTTTTCTGGAATGCACTCCATGCAATGAATTTTCCTCTTAATACCACTTTCATAGTGTCCCAGAGATTTTGATATGTTGTATCATCGTTCTCATTGACCTCTAAGAATTTTTTTATCTCCTCCCTGATGTTTTCTGTTATCCATGTTTCATTCAATAGCATATTATTTAGTCACCAGGTGTTGGAGTAATTTCTGTTTTTTATTTTGTCATTGATTTCTATTCTAAGTCCATTATGATCTGATAGAACACAAGGCAGTATATCTATTTTTTTGCATTTCCTAAGGGCTGCTTTGTGGCATAACATATGGTCTATTTTCGAGAAGGTTCCATGAGAAGAAAGTGAATCCACTCGTTGATGAATGGAATATTCTATATATGTCTATTAAGTCTAAGTTATTGATTGTGTTATTGAGTTCTATGGTTTCTTTGGTTGGTTTTTGTTTGGAAGATCTATCTAGTGGTGACAGCAGTGCATTAAAGTCACCCAGAATTATTGTGTTGTGGTCTATGTGATTCCTGAAATTGAGAAGGATTTGTTTGATGTACAGGGATGCACCATTGTTTGGGGCATATTTATGATTGTTATGTCTTCCTGATTTATTGTTCCCTTAAGCAGTATGAAATGTCCTTCTTTATCCCTTCTGACTAACTTTGGCTTGAAGTCCACTTTATCTGATATGAGGATGGAAACCCCTGCTTTTTTACTGAGTCCATGTGCGTGGTAGGTTTTTTCCCATCCTTTCACCTTTAGTCTGTGGATGTCTTTTTCTATGAGATGAGTCTCTTGCAGGCAGCATATTGTTGGGTCTTTCTTTTTAATCTATTCTGTCAGTCTATGTCCTTTGATTGATGAGTTTAGGCCATTAACATTCAGGGTTATTATTGAGATATGATTTGTATTCCCAGTCATTTGGCTTATTTTTGGTTTTTAAGTTGGCTTGGTTTCTCCTTTGAGTGGTTTTTTCTCTAAGGTAGTTCCTCCCTTTGCTGACCTCCATTGTTGTTTTTCATTTCCTCCTCACGGAGTATTTTGTTGAGAATATTCTGTAGCACAGGCTTTCTATTTGTAAATTCTTTTAACTTTTGTTGATCATGGAAGGATTTTATTTCATCTTCAAATCTGAAGGTTAGTTTTGCTGGGTATAGGATTCTTGGTTGGCAACCATGTTCTTTCAGAGCTTGAAATACATTGTTCCTTCTAGCTTTTAGAGTCTGGGTTGAGAAGTCGGCTGCTATCCGTATTGGTCTCCCCCTATATGTAATCTGATGCTTTTCTCTCATGGCCTTCAAAATCCTATTTTTATTTGGAATGTTAGGCATTTTCATTATAATGTGCCTTGGTGTGGATCTGTTGTGAATGTGTGCATTTGGTGTTCTGTAAGCCTCTTGTATTTGATTTTCCATTTCATTCTTCAGGTTTGGGAAATTTTCTGATATTATTTCATTGAATAGGTTGTTCATTCCTTTGGTTTGTACCTCTGTGCCTTCCTCAACCCCAATAATTCTTAAATTTAGTCTTTTCATGATGTCCCATAGTTCTTGGAGATTCTGTTCATGATTTCTTACCATTGTCTCTGTTTGGGCAACTTTATTTTCAAGATTAAATATTTTGTCTTCATTGTCTGAGGTTCTGTCTTCCAAGTGGTCTAGTCTTTTGGTGATGCTTTCCATTGAGTTTTTTATTTGGTTTATTGTTTCCTTCATTTCAAGGATTTCCATTTGGTTTTTTTTTTTTTTTTTTTTTTTTTTTTTTGAGAATCTCTATCTCTTCATTGAAATGATCTTTTGCTTCCTGCAGGTGCTCTTTCAGCTTCTTGGTATTATCATTCATTGCCTGCATTTGCTCTCTTATCTCATCCTTCGCTTCGCGAATCATCTTCATCATGTATAATCTGAAGTCCTTTTCTGACATTTCTTCTAACATACTGTCATTGGATTCTATTAATATAGAATCTAGATTTATTTGGTTCATTTTCTTCCCTTGTTTTTTCATGTTGTTCATGTAACTTCCCCTCTTGCAGTGCAGATCTGGGGTATTGTAGATTTCCCCCTGTACACTTATAGTGGCCCTATAGGTTTCCAAAACCCTTTCTTTAAGGGGAGATCAATATTAGCAGTGCCCAATTCAGACACTATGCAATCCTAGACCAAATAGTCCCTATGAGGACAATAACAAAATTGTCATAATAAACAGAATGAGTTCAAATATTATCTTCAGTAAAACAAACAGATTTGCAATAAGGTCTGCAGTTTCTAATGGAGGACAAAGAGGATGCAGAGGGATGTAGAATGTGACTGTTAATGGGATAAGAAAAGAATATACAGAAGTTCTAGGTAATAGAAAGGTTGAGAGTGTAATCAAAAGAAATTGGATGTTAGCATGCAAAAAAGGGAGAAAGAGACTCTGAGGGAACAGGTAAACAAAAGGAAAAGAGGGCAAGAAAAGAAAGAAATAAAAACTTAAACTTTTTCAATAAGGAGAAAAAAGAGAATCTACAGTATAACAGTCATACAGTAATGAAACCTCCCAGAGTTCAGTAGCCTGATGCATGAGAGGTACCTGACAATGATCTTCAAGCCTCCAGCAGGCATCTCAGGATGGGTTTTGCCCCACCTAAAGATCGGAGCTATGGCTTCCAGGATTATCCAAGATGGCCACTCTGGCTTCGAAATGTGTTGGCAAATGGGGAGCTGCAGCTCGGGGTGTGGACATGGTCAACAGGAGGTCCTGGAGGCAGGATGTGGTTGGTCAGGCAGGGGTCCTGGAGGTCGGGTGTGTTTGGTGTGGTTGTGGGATCCTGGAGGCCGGTTGCAATCAGTCAGTCTGGGGTCCTGGTGATAGGGCGCAGTCAGTCTGGGGGTCCTGGTGGCAGGGTGCAGTCAGTTGATGTGAGGGCCCCAGAGGCAGGGAGTGATCAGTCGAGCTGAGGGATCCTAGAGATGGGGCTCAGTCAGTCTGGCCAGGGGTCCTACAGGGCCTGGCTATTGTCTCAAAATGATGGCAGCCATGTGTAATCAAACCTGCAGGTACTGTGACAGTGAACTTCCAGGCAACAGCAGGCAGTTGGTGCTCCACCGGCAGTCGGCGATCAGTTTGCTGACTGTTGTAGGATGATCAGGTGAACCTCGTGCATTGGGTGATGGATAGGTATAAGGCAGGCAGGCAATGGACAGGCAAAAGGCAGGCAAATGGTGGATGATAGGTGCCTGACAGTGAGCAATCTGCTCTCAAAAAATGCATCGATATGCTGGCAGACCGCAGGTGATCACAGCAGACAAATGGGATAAACAGCAGGGGATCGATAAGCAGCAAAAACTGCCTTACCAAGAAACAGATATCCTCTGCTTGAAACCGGAGTTATGGAGTGACAAAGAACGCAGCCTCCCTCTAGTCCGCCATCTTGGATCTTGCTAATTAGTTTTTAAACATACTGAATTGTGGTCAAAAGAGTATGACATCAACTTTGACGCCTTGACCCCCTTCAAGTGTGCATTTCCACAGTTTTAAATGCATGCACTTTGCAAAGTTGGAATGCCCTCTGGGTAGGCCCCAGCTGCCCAGCCCACTGGCTGCCCCAGCCACTTTGCTCCGTCTCCATGTCTGTGACTCCTCTGGGGACTTGCGTGGGGAAAACCCTCCTGTGACTGGCTTGTTCACTGAGCACAGTGTCCTCAAGGTCACCCATGTCAAAATTTCCTTCCTGAGAGGTTGAGAAACATTCCACTGTGCAGACGGGCCACATCTGTGTGTCCAGCCATCTGTTGACAGGCTTCTGTCTCTGGACCGTTGTGAATAATTCCATGTTATTCACTCTCAGCCGAGAAAGGATGGTCTTTTTAGCAAATGGTGCTGGAACTCCTGGGCATCATGTGCAGAACAGTAGCCATGGTCCAAGTCACATGTCAATGAACAAGTTAACAAAGGATTACCTGTGGCTGTAAGTGCCCATACACCTTTCTGAAGGACATGAGAACATCTTTGTAATTTGGGGCTGAGTAAGGATTTCTTAGCTACAGTAGCCCCAATTTGGCTTATTTCTTAGGGGAGTGGGTACTGGGATTGAACCCAGGGACCTTAACCACAGAGCCACATCTCCAGTCTTTTTTATATTTTATTTAGAGACAGGGTCTCGGTGAGTTGTCCAGGGCCTCACTAAGTTGCTGAGGCTGACTTCGAACTTGCAATCCTCCTGCCTCAGCCTTCCAAGTTGCTGGGATCACAGGCATGCACCACCGTGCCCAGCTCCCAATGTGCTTTTTAATGAGATGTACTTCATTAAATTTAATAACGTTTACTCCTATAAAGACAGTTCAGAGAAGAAGAAAAAAAAGCAACAGACCAAGAGAATATTTGCAAATCACACATCAGATGAAGGATCATTGTGCGGAACAGAGCAAGATGCCTTCAAACTTCATAAGAAAAGCAATAGCCCAACGGGAATGGGCGGAAGGCTTGGGAGGATACTTGACCACAAAGAGAGGAAAGATGCATTAGAACTGCAATGAGCTGCCACCACACCAGACCCAGCTTCCAGCAGCACGGGAGGGGGGCCCTTGAGCCCTCCCCAAACCTGCACCCCTGCTGGGATGTCTCCTGGAAACATGGCAGCTTTCCCATGAGTCAGTGGTATCCAGAGCCACGAGGACTGGTCCCCAGGGCAGACGTTGGTGGAAGCCGCCTCAGGGCTGCTCAGAGCACATGGTCCCAAGGAGGGGGTGAGCTGGGCAGGTGCATGGCACAGAAGCACCTGTCCTCCAGCGGGACAGGACTGCAGGCTGCAGGCTGTGGTGCCTGCATGTCCCCTGCCCGTGCCCTGCCTGCTGCATGCACTGTGCTGCTGTGACAAAGACTCCAGGCCTGGCACTCAGCACAGCAGACACCCAGAGACTCTCCGACCTGGGCAGAGTCCCTGTCGGGGCTACAGGACCAGGCTCCCTGAGAGCCTGGGGGGCCTTCGCGCCTCGCCGGTTCTGGGGCCCCAGGTGTCCCAGTCTTGAGGCCCCAGACTCCAGTCTCTCCCAGGTCTTCTCATGGCCTTGTCCTCTGCCCCGGGACTTTGCCCACGTTCTCCTTCTCACTTCCATGCCCACAGGTGCACACGCAGGCACGCACACACATCTGTACGGGAACACCGCGGAGTCTGCACCTGCCAGTGCTGAGCTCAGTGTCACGCCAGCGGTCCTGGCTCCCCCTCTCACAGGCCCCGTCCTGGGCGCCCTCAGCTGGGACACAGGAGAGGGAGGCTGGGAAGAGCAGCCCTGGCCAGGCAGCTGCGGGAGCTCTGGGACCCCGGGAGGAAGGGCAGGGAAGATACAGCAGGCCCCCGTCTCTCCCTCAGGACCCTGTGTGGCACAGTCCCCTGCCATCTTCTCCCTCCCGCAGAGCCCGCCCAGCCACCCCACCACTGCAGGGCGCCTGGACCCAGACGCCACGGTCCCTCGGTCCCTCCTCCCGTCCCCTGCAGCGCCACTCAGTCGTGATCCACATGCCACCCACCGGTGTAAAGCATGCATGTCCGTGGCCTCCACACACCTAGAGCGAGGAACCCGTCACCACAATCAACTTTTGCACACTTTCATCACCCCAAAGCAGCCCTGCAGCCCTCAGTTACCCCCTGCCACCTCACCTGCCTCCTGTCTCTGCAGATCAGCCTGTTCCGGACATTTCGTGGGCCTGTCTGTGAATTCAGGCTCCGCTGTGTCTGGCTCATCTCAGCGGAGTGTCCTGGAGGTCCAGTCATATTGGAGCAGGTGTGAGAATGTCCCTCCTGCTGAGAGCTGAGTGACATCCCACGCTGCGGGTGGACTCGTATGTTTATCGGCTGATCCATCCAGGACACTTGTGTTGCTTCCACGATTGACTATTGTGGATGCTGCTGATGTGAACATCTGGACCCTGTTTTCAATTGGGTATCACTCCTTTTCAGGGCCAAATAACATTCTACCACAGGGGTATAACACATTCTCCATTAGCTGCTGGACACTGAGTTATTGTCGCTTTGGGATGTTATGAATAATGCTGCTATGAGCATGCGTGGACATGGGTTCTTGTTTCTCTTGGGTATGTTGGGAGGGCAGAATTGCCGGGACACATGGCAGCTCCGTACCTAGCATTCTGAACCACTGCCAGACTGGTCCACAGTGGCTGCACCATTTTTCATTCCCAATCCCTGGCTTCCATTTTTTAAAAACTTACTATTATGAGCCGGGCATGATGACCAGTTAAAAATGGCAAAGGATAGCTGGGCACCATGGCACATGCCTGTAATCCTGGTGACTTGGAAGGCCGAGGCAGGAGGATTGCAAATTCAAAGCCAGTGTCAGCAACTTAGTGAGACCCTGTCTCAAAATAAAACGCAAAAAGGGCTTGGGCTGTAGCTCAGTGGTTAAGTGCCCCTGGGTTCAATTCCCAGTAACAAAAAAAAAAAAAAAAAAAAAAAAAGGTGCAGAATAGCTCGGCTGGTAGAGTGTTTACCTCACAAGCACAAAGCCCTGGGTTCAATCCCCAGCACCGCGAAGTAAGAAGGAAAAAAATTTAAAAAGTTGCTCTCACGGCCACCCTAGAGGGCATAAGGGGACACGTGGTGTGGTGTGGATTCGCGTTTTCCCGATGGGTGATGCCAAGCCTCTTTTCCCTCTTTTTGGTGTGTACTGGTTATTCACTCATCTTCTTTGGAGGAAAACCTGTTCCTATCTTTTGTCTTTCTGTTTTTGTTTGTGGACTGGGCATTGAACCCAGGGGTACTTAACCACTGAGCCACATTCCTTTGTTTAAGCCCCTCTTATGTTTTATTTTGAGACAGGGTCTCGATAAGTTGCCTTGGGCCTCCCTAAGTTGCTGAGGCTGGCTGTGAACTCATGATTCTCCTGCCTCAGCCTCCTGAGTCCCTGGGATCACAGTCATGTGCCATCATGTCCAGCTAGCCTTTGCCATTTTTAACTGGGTTGTTTGTCTTAACATTGTTGAGTTCCAACAGTTCTCTCTACAACCTCCCTTTAATTTTGTTTTTATTTAATTTTTAAAAAAAATTTGACAGTACTGAGGCCTGAACCCAGGGTACTCCAACAAATGAGCCATATCCCAGTCCTTTTTATTTTATTATGAGACAGGGCCTCACTAAGTTGCTGAGACTGGCCTCAAACTTGCACTCCTCCAGCCCCAGCCTCCAAAGTCTCTGGGGTCACAGGTGTGGCCTCAGCACCTGGCAAACGTTCTAATGCTGATGAAGTCCAGTTTACCTGTTTTCCCCTTTTGTTGCTTTGCGTTTCTTGGTGTCATAACCAAGAAACTCAGGGTTATGAAGTTTACTCCCAAGTGTTCTGTGGCCTGAGGTCTTACGTTAAGGTCTCTGATTCACTCTGAGCTGACTGCTGACCATGGTATGAGGTTCGGGTCCCTTCCTAGCGACTACTGAGCTCCCTCATGCTCTGATGCTCTTCTGCCTCTGTGAAGACCCAGCCCTGGGCTGCCGCTGCATTATTGCTGTGGCGGTAAAGCTCCTGGACATGTCCATGCCCCTAGACAGCTGTAACTGCTCCCTGTGACAGGGGCTCACAGCACCTTGGAGGCTGGTGGGACCAGGTCCCATCAGATGAACGTGGGCCCCAAGGATACCCCAAGCACACAGCCAGCAGTGGCGATGCTCACCTGCTGGGCTCTGCGCTGGGGACTGCCTGACCCCCTGGGCTCTTCAGGAGAGCCAGCAGCCCTATTCCATGATGGAGAAACTGAGGCTGGCAGGCAGCAACTCGCCCATGCTCTCATGGGCAGTGAGTGGGTGACCAAGTCAGCAGGAGAGACAGACTCTGCAGGACGAGGGTGATCAGAGCCCCTCTTGCTGGGAGCCCCCAGTAGAGTGTTACGGTTGTGTCCAAAGATGTGCCAGACACCTAGTGTGTGCTATCAGCTGGCGATAGTCACATTGGGGAGTCTGCACATCGAGGCTGCTGGAACCTAGAATTCCTGCAACAGAGCTCAGGCAAAGCATCAGGTCTTCCTCTCTGAGCTGTCAGCTCATCCAGAGATGCTGCAGATGCACAGGCAGGGAACAAATGTCCTGTGCCACAAGCCTGGCTTTGTGCTTCAACTGGCATCCTTGGGCCTCCTCCAGGTGGAGCCAGCCTGTGTGTCCCTACCCGGCTGTGACTGGCCAGGGCACCCGGTGAGGTCCGCTAGGTGGCATGGTCAGTGGTGCCCTGCCCACACCAGTGTCTTCCCTGGCATCCATCTGTCCCCCACCTGTGCCAAGGCTATGCCCTCCTGCCTCAAGAGCATGCCAATGCTGGCACCGCAGCCTGTTCCTGCCACTGCCTGCTGTTCCTTCCTCTGGCCTGGGCCCCAGGTTCCAAATCCAGGGGACATGAATCAACCCCTGATTCCTCATCACTTCTCCCTCCCTAGGAAAGGCCTTGGAAACTCACCCCACAAGTCAACCCAATCAGTTGCGGCTCTGAACACGGCCAGCTTGCTGCTCTGGGAGCTGCTGCAGATGGCTCCAGGGTCGGGGCAGCCTGACCCTGGGGAACATGGAGAGGAGGGTCCCAGGCAGCCTGACCCTGGGGAACATGGAGAGGAGGGTCCCAGGCAGCCTGACCCTGGGGAACATGAAGAGGAGGGTCGGGGCAGCCTGACCCTGGGGAACATGAAGAGGAGGGTACCAGGCAGCCTGACCCTGGGGAACATGAAGAGGAGGGTCCCAGGCAGCCTGACCCTGGGGAACATGAAGAGGAGGGTCAGGGCAGCCTGACCCTGGGGAACATGGAGAGGAGGGTCCCAGGCAGCCTGACCCTGGGGAACATGGAGAGGAGGGTCGGGGCAGCCTGACCCTGGGGAACATGGAGAGGAGGGTCCCAGGCAGCCTGACCCCGGGGAACATGGAGAGGAGGGTCCCAGGCAGCCTGACCCCGGGGAACATGGAGAGGAGGGTCCCGGGCAGCCTGACCCTGGGGAACATGGACAGGAGGGTCGGGGGCAGCCTGATCCTGGAGAACATGGACAGGAGGGTCGGGGGCAGGCTGACCCTGGGGAACATGGAGAGGAGGGTCCCAGGCAGCCTGACCCTGGGGAACATGAAGAGGAGGGTTCTGGGCAGCCTCACCCTGGGGAACATGGAGAGGAGGGTTCTGGGCAGCCTGACCCTGGGGCACATGGAGAGGAGGGTCCTGGGCAGCCTGACCCTGGGGCACATGGAGAGGAGGGTCCTGGGCAGCCTGACCCTGGGGAACATGGAGAGGAGGGTCCGGAGCAGCCTGACTCTGGGGAAGTGAAGCAGCTCCTTTGGCAACCAGCCCCGTGAGTGGGAGCAGGCTCAGCCGGAAGCCATGAGCTGGGTCCTGGATACTCATGGATGTCTCCTTCCACCTGGGATCCCCAAGCCCCGGAACGTCCTGGCCTAGCTTTCTGGAGTCTAAGCTAAATGAGCAGAAGCTGGGGGTCGGTCTCTGCCATTCACATGTGGCTGCTGCTCAACCCTGTCCTCCTCCAGTGGGGAGTCCAGGTCTGGAGAGCTCTGCATGCCTCACACCCAGCCTCATGCTGGGCAGAACGTGAAGCCCACGGAGCGGCCTTCTTCCCAAAGGAACTGTTCCTGCAGCTTCTCTCGGACATGATCTTCCCAGCTCTGCCCTCCCTGGATGGTGCAGATGGCCCGAGCAAGGCGCTTCCAGGACCACAGCTGTGGTCAAGGCCCTGGACAACCTGCTGCACCCTGCTTCCTGTGGATCGTGCCCCTGCTCTGGCTTCCTTGGGATCCCTGCCTTGACTGGGGCATCTGTGGCATGGTTGAGAAGCTGAAGTGCTTCTGCCCCAGGGTCCACTCTGACACTCTAGGGCTGCTCCACACTAGCTAACTCCTCACACTTTATTGCTTTCTCCAGGCAGACTTATAAACAAAACAAAACAAAACAAAAAACACCACTCCCCCTTGGGGCTCTGCGTTCTCCTGCCGGACAAGAGGGACGCCGGCAAGTGCGGGGTCCTCCAGGGCACCCACGGTCCCACCAGCTCGCGCTGGGGCAGCTCCTGCTGGCTCCAGAGGGCGGGTGGCCAAGTCTCCAGGGCTCTGAGCTGCTGCTAACACCGCATCACTAGACACAGGAGGAGGCAGACCTGCAAGCGAGCAGATCCTAGTAAAAACAAAGGCGAGGCGGTTCAGAACTTCCCGCCACGGGTTTCCCCCGCGTTTCTGGGGCCGCCGACCGGTCGGGCGCCTGCGCATTGGCACCTCTTGCACGCCCCGGGGCATCCGCGCGGGGGACGTTGCAGGAGCCTCGGCCGGTGTTTCCTGGACTTCACACGGTGTAGGGGAGGATGTGAGCAACGCAGGTTAGACTTGGCGCTGTGCTTGTCCGTGGCTGCAGCGCTGAAAAGCGGTCTTCCGAAAAAGGGGGAAAGCGGGTGGGGAGGGCGTTTCTCAGGAAAACCGGAGGAAGGTGCAGGGGGAGGGCAGGGAAAGGGGCGGTGCTGGACGAAACCCACCGTCGTGCGCATGTACAGTAGGTAACGCATCCCACTATTATGTGTGATTATAATGCACCAATAAAAATAATTTAAAATAAATTTAAAAATAAAATTGGTCAAAAAAATTCTTCCAGCGAGAGCCTGCCTGGAGGGCCCCAGCCCTGTTAGACGGCTCTGGGTTCACTGGTCCGCAGCGTCCCACAGTGCTGCATTTGTGTACCTCCCGAGCCCTTGGGACAGCGGAGCCCTGGTGACGGCGGAGCGGGTCTCACGCTCCCCAGGGCTCGCCACCCTCCACTCGGCAGCGTTTCTCCCGTCCCCACTGACCTGATCCACGGCATTACAAACATGTTTATCCATTCATGCTCATTTGAGAATGTTCTTTGCCCTAGCCAGCTGCTGCGCGGGCCTCCACCCCTGGAGAGCAGCTCTGTCACCACCTGGCGGCCGCAGTGCAACAAACACACCTTGTCCCTGGGAGCCCGCGGCGTGGGGAGGGAAGCAGCCAGGCAGGAGGTGGACAGTGACGATTGGTTGTAGGGGAAGAGAGCACTTGGATTGCAAACTGCTTAGAAAACAAGCCCCCAACGAAGTCCCGGGGTTGGGGGGCAGGGCAAAGGCTTGTGTCATAAAATGAGAGATGAGAAGCCAGACAATTAGGGTGGATCAACAAAACACACCCCAGCAGAAAGGAATTAATAAAGGCAAAACAGAAATTTTAAAGTAGCAGGGCACAGTGGCGCAGACCTGTAATCCCAGATGTTAGAAAAACCGAAGTGCTGCAATAACTCACTGGTGCCCTCTAAAGTGGGTGGACAAAGCAAATCTTTACTTCTGGCAGCAGGGCTGCTACTGAACCTGGCTAGCAAGTCACCTGCCTTCTTATGTCTCTAACCCAGTGCAGCCCTGCCCATCACTCTGATTGGAGAAGCTTGGGATTGGCCGATTTTAGAATTAGGGCAGGCAAAAGGGAAGAGCTACAATTGAACCCAATTAAGGTTCAATAGTAGATTTGGAAAAGGAACCATCAGACTTTCTATTTCTCACACAGAGACTCAGGAGGCTGAGGCAGGAAGATTGCAAGTTGAAGCCAGCCTCAGCAACTCAGCGAGGCCCTAAGCAACTTAATGAGACCCTTTCTCAAAATAAAAAATTAAAAGGACAGGGGTTGTGACTCAGTGGTAAAGCATCCTCGGGTTCAATCCTCTATACAAAAAAAGAAAAAAGAAAATAAGTAAATAAAAAGACAAAACCAACAACCTTAGGGAAGAGGAAATGAAATGATGGATATTAAAGACTCTGTGTGTGTGTGTGTGTATGTGTGTGTGTGTGTGTCTTGGGATGAAGCCCAGGGTCTCCTGCAGCTAGGCAAGCACACTACCATTGAGCTGCACCCCTAGCCCACTATAGACCTTTTGAAAATTAGAAGACCATCCTTCACACGAGCTCATGCCAGTCAATTTGAAAATCTTGATGAAACTCATCATTGCCAAGGCAATGTCGAATATTCATTCCCTGACCCATTGGTTGCAGGAGCCAGGCTGGTGTTACACCAACCCTGCAGTGCCAGCTTTCTAAGAAACCCAGAGAGGCAGAAAACCAGGAGGAACCATGACCAGGCAGAGGGGAGATGATGGCCATTGCTCTCAAGGACACCACCGGAGTGGTGCAGTGAATTTCGAGGATTGTGCTCTGCCACCGACACAGGGACACAAAGTCAGCAAGAGGTGGACAATTCCCCCACGCCCATGCCTCCCACTGCAGACCCTGCACAGACACGCAGAGAAATACAGCACAAAGCCAGTCCCCGTGCAACCAGGCACACATGCATACCAGGGACCCGCACACAGACTTGCACAGACTTGCACGAAGACGCACCAAGAGAGCCCACCTGGTCGTACAGAGACGGAAGGACATGCCAGTGTCCAGGACCAGACCACATACAGGGGCTGGGCTGGGGTGGTGCAGCACTGGCCTAGCATGTGTGAGGCACTGGATTCGATTCTCAGCACCACATAAAAATAAGTAAAATAAAGGTATTATGTCCATCTACAACTAAAGAAGAATGCTTCTAAAAACCCACATGCAGATGTAGACGTAGACACCCATAACCGTCCACTTCACAGTGTACTATAGTCGCAGGAGTCACTCGGGAGGAAGCCGGATCCCACGATGCGGTCTCCCCGCCTCGGAAGACTGGTTCTCTTCGCTTGAATCGCACATTTCGTACGTGGGAAGACGTGTGGGGCTGCTTTCCTGCTTCCTAAACGCAAGCCAGTGAGCAGGATCGAGCAATGGGTGAAGGCAGCCGCGGGTCCAGGGTGGGCGGGGCTCCGGCCTCACTGGGCGGGGCTCTTACCTCGCAGGGCGGGGCTCTGGCCTCAGGCCCTTGATTAGTGCAGCCCAACAGGCTCAGCGTGGCCAGGCGCAAAGCCCAAGTCTGGATGGAGAGATGCCTGGGCGGCAGCGGGCTTCCATCAGCCCTACAGCAGCTGCCCAGCAACTTTCCCACGGCGTAGGGGCATTCCCTCAAGTCTGGAGAGCCGCGCGGAAGGCAGATTTGGGGCGCACGGGCATCCTCACCGCACGGAGTGTAAGTGCACTCCTCCTCCATCTTTAGTGATAATCTTTAAATTCTCTCAGAATGTCTCGCTCGGTTCTCACCCTGGTGCTCGGACATGCCTCTTGCTAGATTTATTCATAGGTCTTTGGTATTTGGGGGCACTGTCATGAATACCAATCTCCAGTTCTATTTCCAGTGGTTTGCGGCTGCTGTGTAAATAACTGACTTATGCATATTCATTTTTATGGTAGTAAAATATGCATGATATAAGATTTCCCACCTGTCCCTGTTTCAGTGCACGGTCCAGGGGCACCAAGCACACTCATCCTGCTGGACGGCCCTCACCACTTCCACATCCAGAACTTTCTCTCTCCCCAAGCTGAAACTCTGTCTCCCATATATTGACTCCGTCATAAGCACTTTAGTAGTTTGCTCAGGCTGCTGTTACAAAACGTCACAGCCTAGTGGCTTCAACCACAGAAGTTCACTGTCCTGGGTCCTGGGGGCAGGAGTCTGGGATCAAGGTGTAGCATGCTGGCAGGCAGAGGCTTCTGCCTGTGTCCTCACGTGGTCCTCTATGTCCTGATCTCCTCTCATGACCCCTCCCACTTTAACCCTATTACATCTTTTCTTTCCCTGTCTCCTCCAGGGCCACAGTCCATGGCGCTGGGGTTGGACTCGGGTTTCCATGTGCTCGGCACATCGTGTGACTGGCACCCCGCTTCCCTCTGCTTTCTCTTTCTCACAGCACCCAGCACTGAGTGCAGGCTCTGGGCAGCCTGGGTCCTGCCCCCACTCAGGGACAGCTGAGTGGCATGCAGGGCACAGGGCCGAGGCAGCTCCCTTCCATTCCTGGTTTGCTAGGTCCCCCCTTTTATCAGTGCATTATAGTTATTCATAATAGTTGGATTCGTTGTGACAAAATCATACACATGAAATTTGATTTACTCCTTTTCAACCCCTGTAACTTGCCCCTGCTTTCTTCCCCCTTTCTCCTTCCTCTATAGGTCTTGCTAGGATTTTTTTTTAACTGATGAATGAATGTTAGATTATCATCAAAAACTTTTCTGCATCTGTTGAGATAGTATGTTTTTTTTTTTTACTTTTCTCTGTTCACCTGGTGAACTTTGCTAATGAAAATTCCTCACCAGGGGTGCTCTGCCACTGAACTGCACCCCAGCCCTTTTTACATTTTGTTTCGCTAAGTTGCCCTGGAACTTGTGATCCTCCAGCCTCAGTTGGGGTTAGAAATGTGGCCCCCTCTCCTGGCTCATTGAGGAGAGCTCTGAGGTTCTTTGCTCTCCAGGTCCTGTGCTTCATGAATCTCTAGGTGGGCACTTTCCACCTTTACCACCTCTGACGTGGGGTGGGCTCTGCCAGGGCTGCCGTCTCATAGTCACCCTCGCTGGATGCTGGCTGTGGTTTGGGGTCCCCACCACAAGCAGGCGAAGGTGGGGCTCTTCTTGTGGGTGTGGCTGGAGCAGTGCGTGAACCCCAGAAGGAGATCCAGGACCATTTGGAGGGGGAAGAGGAGACCCAGCTGAAGTCTGGAGCCTGGCTCAGCACTCCGGGGGGGTTCTTCTTCTAGGCACCAGCATCAGAACTCTAAAAACCGGCTTTAGTTGCTTAGAAGACGTTCCTGCAGATGTCAGAGGCTGCTGTTATGGGAGACACTGCATGAGCCTTGGAGTCCTCTTAAGGTACCCAACTGATGCAGGAAGCCACCCAGCGACAGCAGGGGGCAGCGGGACCCAGCCTGTGTGGACCCAGCTCCTCCCGCACTGATCTAGGAATTTGAGGCAAGCTCAGCGAAGACCAGTGTGCAGAGTCCTGGCAGCAGACGTGTTCTCGGCAAGGTTCTCGTGGCAAAGCACCTGTGCGTGAACAGCTGGAAAGAAACCTGTGGGCAGCGGGACCTCACGGCTGTGAGAACACCTGAAGACCTCAACTAGGCCACTCTGCGGGAGCAACGGAGGCAGAGGCCAGACGTGTGCAAAGGGGTATTGCCAGGCAAGCGCAACCATGGGGCTTTTAGCAAGTGCTGCAGGGAGACCAGCTGCCATCCGGAAGGGAAGGCTGGACCCTCCGGGAACTCAGCCCTGACGGTGCTGGGCTGTGAGCCGTACTGACTGTATAGACTGGCCTCCAGCAGGTGCTCTGAAAACCACGATGACCTCAAGAGGGAGGAGTGGACACCCTGAGTCTGAGTCTAAGTCTCCCCTGGAAAGAAAATGAGGGAAAACAGATTTCTAGACGGGCATTGTGGGGTCTGACTCCTGTTGCTGGTTTCATCTAGCTCTCCAGGGCTGGTCTGCTCAACTTGACTGAACTTCAAAATCAAGACTTTTGTGGAGAAAATGAGGGCTTGCCGTATGCAATTGGCTGTCTATGTTCGGGGTAATTGGCTCCAGGACCCCCGAGAGCACTGAAATCTGTTCTTTAGATAAAACCGTGTATCGTTAGCACCCAACCTGCACGTGTCCTTCCCAGTACCCGTAAGCCTCTACCCACACCTCAGGCAGGGAGGTGCCACGCAGCAGCTGGTAAACCGTTTAGGGACGATGTCAGAACAGTCTGCCCATGTTCGATACTTTCCAAGGGTCCTTTTCCGTGAGTGCTTGAGTGTTGGAGGCAGAACGTGGATACGGAGGCCTCCGCACTCAGGGGTGCCTTCTGTGGCTCCAGAGCTCTGTGAGTGTCATTTCTGTATGTCTGAAACGAGGCTAGCAATGACTCTCGCGCCACGGACGCTCGCTCAGGATTCATTAGAGACACAAGAGCAGCTGTCCTCGGACTGTGAGCTGCCACCAGTGTTAGGACAGCTACTGATAAATGTCATGAACTTCCAGGTGGCCACTGCAGCTGCCCAGCTCTGCTGCTCTTCCGCTTGCCTCTGCAGTGTGTCCTCTACCCACCCCTTTCTCCACGGGGAAGAGAGCTCAGAGCGACCCAAACCTTCTCCTCACACTTACCCCTCGCCCAATAATTGCTGGTGGCCAAGCAGGTGACCTGACTTGATTCTGTATTTCTGTCTGCGGATTAGTTAGATGTTCTTCTGGAATCCGATTCCAGACCCCTGCGGCAGCTGCAGGGGCCTGCTCCGTAGTCTCTGCTCACGACACCTTCCAGGCATCACCAGCGGCTCCTGCTCCTCCTCCCAGGTGCTGAGGGGCTGAAGGCCCAAGTACCAGCACCCTCCTCCCGGCACACGTTCTGAACATGTAAGAACCAGGATGTAGTGGCCAGCCTGTGCAGCCCAGCTGGGAGTCCGGTGTGAATGTTGGTGGGCAACTATCTGGATTGCTGGGGTGAGCTGCACCCACCTCCCAACAGGGAGTCTAAATCACACAT
The DNA here is from genome assembly GCF_902686445.1 of Sciurus carolinensis. NCBI lineage: Eukaryota > Metazoa > Chordata > Mammalia > Rodentia > Sciuridae > Sciurus > Sciurus carolinensis. The sequence goes on from NC_062223.1 coordinate 1,143,097, forward strand.
TGAGGCCACTGTCGGCAAAGGAAATGCCTATCAGGCATTGTGGGGCTGTCTCTGCACTGAGCTCCCCAGGGAAGACCCCTGCTGCCCCACAGGGAACGTTCCTCCAGTGTCGAAGGAGTCTGTGTTCTGCCAGTAGATGGGGGCAGTACTTGGCTCTTCTGTTGCAGGTGGCAGGATTCAAGTGGATCCTCACAAAGACCTCCAAGAGCTTGCCCCGCAGTTCCCTAGGGGACAGCCCATTGCCGTGCCTGGCCCTGTGGGGCCTCATGGCCTGCCTGGACAGCTTGAAGCTTGTGGCAGCCCCAGGGCAGGCTCCCTGGCCCACTCTCTGATTAGAATTCAGACGAGAGACTTTCAGTTTGACGGATTTTGTGGCGTTCCCTGGCCAGCAGCTCCGAGTCCCGTCCCTGAAGCTCTACCTGCTCTGCCTGGGCTGACAAGGAGATGACCACCTGCCATGGGGACAGTTGGTGTCCAGCTGCTGCCTCTGTTTCCTCTGCACTGCCCTCTACCTCCTGGAGGCCTGAGAGGTAGCAGGGGCCCAGTGATGTCCATGGGACCTGACCAGAGACCAAGAGGGTGAGCCTTTCAGGTGGTCACCTACCTCAAGCCTCCATGGCCTGCCCTGTGGGGGCCTCTGAGCACTTTTGGTCCCTCACATCGCCCACCTGTCCCCAGCCTCTCTCAATTCTGTGAACCCCCAGAACACCGGCTTTGCCTGCACTCTGCAGACCAGTCTGCCACTCACACCCTAGGTCCCAAGACAGGACAGAGTTGACCCTTTGCTTGTCCTTCCCACTGACCAGGGGCCTCAGAGGGGCAACAGTTCTGGAACAGTTCCAGGACGACCATGACTGGGTCCTCGTGCTGGGCCTGGACTCAGGATCCAGGAGGAGGGCTAGGGGAGAGGATCCCTCCCAGCCCCTGTGTCTGCAGGAGGGAAAGTCAGAGCTGGGTGCTCACAGGCCCTGCATTCTTAGACCTCAGTCTGTGACCAGAGAGGGCTCCATGGACGTGGAGTCCCTTCCTGCCCTGGCTGCTGGGCACCTCCTCCTGGGTCTGTGTTTGAGCAGCTCAGCCCTTGGTCTGCAGGGAGCCTCGCTGGATTTTGATCCCAGAGGTCGGGTCTTGTACAACCCACCTCGCTCACTGAGCAGGAGACAGTGTGGCCAGTGGCTCACAGCCCCTGCTGGAGCCTGTCATTGGCCAGGGCCTTCCTGAGTGTAGTCTCCCAGACCTCCACCTTCCCAGCCTCCTCTTGCAGTGGCCTGACCTGACCACTGGGGTCCCGGCCCACTCCTCCCCTTTGGAAAAGGAGGGAGGCTCCTTAGGTGCGCTGGGTTTGGGGTCCAGCTCTGGAGCTCGTGTCCCTCCTTCATACACTCACTCTGAGGGACAGGGTGGACTGGGAGTTGCCCCCAAAGACCTGTCCATGCCCTAATCCCCAGAACCCGTGAACCGGGCCTTGTGTGAAAAAAAGTGTCTTTGCCGATATAATTAAGTGGAGGACGAGTCATTCTGGACTGGGGGAGCTATGTCCATTGACAGGGTCCTCATGAGAGACAGAAGAGTCAGGTCCAGAGGAGAAGTGGTGTAGCCACAAGTCAAGGGGTGCCTGGATCCCCAGGAGCCAGAGCGGGCAGGAAGGACCCCCTGTCCCCAGAGCATCCAGAGGAAGTATGGCCGTGCCACACCTACAGACTTCCAGGCTCGGACTGGGAGAGAACAGTGGTATCTCAGTGGAGTCCCCAGTCTGTGGCCATCTCACACGAGACCCTAAGGGTGTGGCAGCAGGCCTGGGCCACTTACATGCCCTGTGCAGGGCTCTTCAACCATGCTGCTGGCACTTCCCAGCCACAGGGGCAACCATTTGGATGGGTGTTGCCAGAGACCACCTGACAGCCAGCCATGGCAGCTCCGAGCTGATGGCCAGCCACCCCTGTCGGGAGAGCGAAGTGGGCCATCCACACAGTGCGATGTCATCCTCCTTAAAAGGGAGTGAGGCTCTGACACACGTGTGGGTAAACCCAGGCAGTGCCAGGGAAGGACTCCACAGAGCGTGCCTAGAAAGGCGCCGAGGGCAGCTGGCCACCTCCCGCCTCCATCCTCGCAGTGAGGACCAAAGCACAGAAACACGCGGTGCTGAGGTCCACGGGGAGTGTCCGTGTGGTGGAAGGGCTGGCCTCATGCTGTGCTGTGAGCACTATGGATGGACGCCAGAGCCCAGGCAGGGGGAGGTGACCAGGAAGCACAACAGCCAGGCCCTCCATCCAGCGTGGTTCCTGCCCAGCCCTTCTGCACAGCTCTGGGAGTTGTATCAGCTCCTTCCCCTCCTGCCTGAGGACTCCGGATCCTCCACTGCCCAGGCTGCCCTCCTGTGCTCAGCTGCCCCATCTGTGCAGGGCTTCCTGCTCCGGCCGGAAGCAGTCTCACCACAGAGCCACCCTGCCTGCAGCCTTCCGCACGCCTGGGCTCCCCAGGGTCTGAGCGCCCCAGCCCTGGGCTCCTCTCAAGCAGCAATGTGCTCCTGGACTTGTGTGACCCTGGGCCCCACTGCCCACCTCTCGCCTGTGCCCTTGGGACACATACTTACCTCCCAAGGCTGTTTGGACGAGTGAGAGGATGCAGGTAAAGGTGTCTGAGGAACCTCAGAGCTCGGCTCAGACAGACTCGTTACTGTGAGACCTGCCACGGGTGGCGGGTCCCTGGAGTCCTGGGTTCACACTCAAGTTAGGGAATCAACAGGGACCCTCAAACGCAATTTGACAGACAATGTTATTGCAAAATAAGTGACACAAGTGAGTGCAGAAGAGTTTGGGGAGCAGCGAAGCGTGTTGAGGAAGGGTGGGTTCACCTAGGGAACCCAGGGCTTCAGGCTCAGCCCAGGAGCCTTCCTCAGGCTTGGTGACCAGCCCACTCTCCCGATGCTGCTCCCAGAAGCCCTTGCAGTCCCTGCATCCTGAGGAGGAGTAGGGAGGGTGGACAATGGGGCCCATCCAGGTCGGGGTTCCCTTCGATCACCCTGAACGCATGGGCACCCTGCCTGAGAGATACCAGCAACGTTGGAACAGAACCTGGTCCCTGACCCCTCACCTTCCTGACCTGCACACCAGGTGAGAGGTCCTTCAGACCTGTGAGTCCAGCAATGATCATCAGGGCCTCCTCAGTGCCCCTAAGTCCATCAGTGCAGAAAACAAAGCAGAAAGTGGGCACATTGGTTCTGCTCCAAGCAGCCAAGGCAGGCAGCAGCCTACACACCCAGGTCCCAAGGCCAGACTCCTCCTGACATGTGGCAGGCAGTTCATGGTGCTCAGCAAGACTGGTCTGAGAAGAGACCAGTGCTGCCCCAGGGTCAGACCCGAAAGGCCCCACCTGCTAGGAGCTGTGTGGGCCAGGTCCTGGGCAGGGCCCATGGGAACAGCCTGGAGAAGGGCACCATCCAGGCTCATTCTGTACTCTACACACGCCCTCCGTGGAGCCTTGACCCTGTGACCATGTCCTCTTGCAGGGCTGGGCAGGGCAGGAGAGGGCAGCAGCTTCGGAGGCTGGGATTTCGTTCTCTGAGCTGGCCAGCCCACCTGACCTGCTTCTAATCCGCACAGATGCGCTTGCGAGTTCAGGTCTATTAATCCCGAGTCTCTACTTCCTTGGGGGACAGCCTGCTTCTTCCACGAAATCAGCTTGCCCAGGCTCTGATCAGGAGGATTCCGCAGGGCTCCCAGGTGCCCAGAGCCAGGTCCAGGGCTGCTGCTGCAAGTCCTTCCTGGTTGCAAGTCAGGAGCTTCATCCTGGGTGGGGGTGAGCGGGGGGCACTGCTGCAGCGGCCACAGCTCAGCGAGGCGCTGCCTTCTCCAGAAATGGGAGGGGCTTCTCGGATTGGGTTCCGGCTGTGGGCGTGCAGCCACCCAGGCTGGTCAGGCAGGGCAGCAGGGCACCGCCTGCAGTGTCCCCGGGGTCCCCAGGCTGGCAGGTGGTGCACCTCACTTCAGACCCACCTGGACTCTGCAGAACGGAAAGGAAGACACCTGGTCCCTGCCCACCTTCAGGATGCAGGCTCTTTGGGACAGGACAGGACAGGATAGTCCTACAGAAGCCTCTGCTTCCCTGGCACCCTGCCTCAGCTTCAGGGCAAGGCCAGACCCCAGGCTGCCCACCCCAGGAGATGATTTCCCCTGGGGCGAGAGGGGAGGAGACTCCTGAGACAAGGCCTTGCCCCTGTTCAGAGCTCCATGTCTGACCGTCAGCTGCCTGGAGGCCACTTTTCTGGCCAGGCCCTGGCCTGAGGACAGGGGTACTGGTATGTCCTGTTGAGGCCCCAGGGTGCACTCTGAGGGAACAGAGCCTCCCCTGACAGCCCAGGGCTCCTGCCCACGGCCACCTGCCCAACCTCACTTGCTCACACCTCTGTGTGGGTGACTCACCCCCTGTGTACCTGCTCCCAGGTAGGGTTGCTGGGTCAGATGAAGGAATCCCCTTACACTGAATTTCAGGTAAATCATGAAAAATTTTCCAGCATATGCATGTCCTAAATATTGCAGGAGCTGTACTTACATGATCAAAGTCTTCCTTGTTTACCTGAAACTCAATGTAACCAGGCCTCCTGCATTTTATCTGCTGAGTCCTGCGTACAGTGCAGATATCTGGAAAGGGAATGATCGTTCTTATGTGGACAGAACCTGATCTGAATTCTCTGCAGGGGTCTCCTTTGTGGGGAGCCCCCTTGGTGCAAGACCCATGGGGACTGGGGGATGCATGACCCAGAGGCTAGTTTCCACTTCCTCCCTGAGACTCAGCCCAAGTCGTCTCAGGATCCAGGGGGAGGGGGCTACCCCCAGGGGAGCAGCAGGGAGCCCAGGCCTATCCTGAATGGGCAGCTCAAAGGCATCCTGGGAGTAGACAACCCAGTGCTGGGTGGGCTGTGTCCCTGTCTCTGAAGGGGGCGTTGTGGAGCAGATGGCATCCCCTGCTGGAACCGTTCAGAGCACAGGGTGGTGCATCTCCTCAGTACACACTCTCTCTGCAGGGCCTCAGACCTCATCCCCATCTGGATCTAGTGGATCCCAGGCTCATTTCTGCACATGCCTGTCCAGAACGGGTGCCTGGCAGGGACACACTTTTATACCCTAATGGAGGCCTGACCCCAGCCTGTGCCTGTGTCCCCCCTGGGCCCCAGAGAGGAACAGCAAATCTTCCAGAAGGAAGCTAGAAGCTGCAATGTGACAACGCAGAGGTGGATAGAGGGGCTTTCGGGGCACTGGCAGGGGAAGGGCTCTGGGGCTGGTGTGAGTCAGGCGATCACCTGCTGCCTGGGGGTCTGTGGCCCTCACGGCCACCACACAGGGTCAGGAAGGGAGCCAGGAAGGAACAGCAAGGCCCCCAGGCTTGGGGCCCCTGCCTTGGGCTCCAGAGAGACCAGAAGTGGCTGCTCCTGAAGGTGGGCTGCTGACAGCCCCCGGCCTCCCCCGCTTCCTTCTTAGCCATAAAAGCCCTTGAGCAGGAATTCTCTCTGCCACAGGAAAAGCTGTGGCCTGCTGGGTGCTCCCGCTTTGCTCGGCCTCCTAGGTCAGTGAGGGGCTGGCTCTCCACACCTCTTGGTTTGGGTGACCTTGTCGGTCTCACATGTAAGCCCAAGTGTGGTGGCCGTCACTGGCCTTGCAGCGGGTGGCTGCTGCCCTGGACTTTGCTACCCCGTGGTGCATGCTCCCCTTTCGGAGCACCCTCGTGGGACACCTCTGGGAGCAGCCAGGCAGTGAGTGCCCACAGCGGGGTGCCACAGCTGCTGCCCAGTGCCTGTCCCACCTCCCCAGCCTGTGCGTCCTCCACAGCCCCCACTTGGAGGCCCTGCACTCCTATCTCTCCACCAGAACGGCCCGGCCTGTTAGAACTGAGGTCTGAGTCTCATGCCTCATTCCCACATCAGGGCCTGTTCTGCTGACCAGAAACTAGACTCTGGTTTTAAGGGAAATTGCTTTTTAAGACCAGGGCTTGGAAAAAAGAAGGTTGCTTTTGCTGTTGTGGGCTCTGCCCTGGCGAGGACAGTCACCCAGTCCACACACAGTCCCTGCCCCACAACCCCCACTGGGCTGCTGGGATCAACCATCTGATGGAAACTGAGCCACAAACAAGCATTTGACCAAGCTCACGGGCAGGGGTGGCTGGGCATGCCCAGGTGGGCATGAAGTGGGTCCCGAACTCTGGGCCTGGCCCCTGGTCCAGTGGACAACCACGGGGTAGGGAGACAAGATGCCAGCAACACCTAGTTCCTGAGACTGGTGGGAGCTCAGAAATTCCATGGCTCAAGGAGCTCCTCTGTCCACACCATCTGGTGGGCAGCGTGGCTGCTGTCCTCTCACACCTGCCCCTTACTGTGGGTCCTCTGCCCCTCTGACAGCCTCTGGCAGACGCTGCACACAGGCCCACCCGGCTGCTCTGCCAGTGTCCAGAGGAGAGCAGGCACAGCCCTGGCCTAGGCACCTGCAGCCCCAGCCCCGACACAACCCTGTTGGCTGGGTGCCCACCTGCAGGGGTCTCTGCAAGTTGGGTAGAGAGTGGGAGGTGTGGAGACCCATGCACGGGAAGAGTCTCGGCATCCTCCACACAGCGGGGAACACGGGAGGCAGGCTGGCCCGCAGCCTCCACATGGCCCCGGTTCACCAGAAAATTGAGCTGCCTCCGTTGTTCCTCGGCACTTTCCAGCATTGCTGGGGCTCCTTGCGGGCACAGCCCGAGTGTGGGGGCACCGCCTCCTCCCCGCAGGTGGCTGCCTGCAGAGCTGCTTGGCTCCAAGCCTGGGCACCCACAAACAGGAAACACCATCTCTTTGTGCCTGGAGCATCTAAAGGAAATAGACTGCTCTTACTTTTCTTCCTGCTCAGTGCTTTTCTGTCTTGGGGAGGTCTGACTCTTCTTCCTCCCTCCAGGCGCGGGGGCGGGAAATCCTCTGGGAAACAGGCCGAGAGGCTGAGCTTGCATGGATGAGCTCGGCCGTCCCCTAGGGCAGGGATGGGGAGACCTGGTCCCCTTCACCCTCTCACGGGGTGGGACACAGGTGGAAAAGTGCTACCGGACCCTGGCAGTTTGCAACAGGAGGGTGTGTGCAGGCTGGCAGTGCTGCACTGGGCTCTGACGACAGCCGCGTCCCACCTGAAGAGCCACTGAGACCGGTCCTCACAGCAGTGGCAAAGCACACAAAGGACTTTGAGGAACTGGCTTGAACCAGCCTGTGGCCCCTTTGCACACGGCCATGAAGGTCCTGTGGCCACACTAGCCCGGTGCCTGCTCCAGGGGAGGCACCTGTGCAAGGGACAGGGTGCTGGTTCTTTGACGGGGCCATGGAGAAGGCCTGGGGACAGCACTTACCCCCACAGCCCTAGGTCAGGGTCCTGGCCCTGCAAACTGCACAGGAGACTTTGTGAGCCCCTGTGTGTGCAGTGTGCACTTGGCACTCTCGCCAATACCACACCTGCAGGCCAGGGTGGAGGCTGGGAAGGGCCTGCAGCCAGCGCAGAGCACCACAGCAGGAGGCTTCAACAGCAGCCATGGCCCCCCTCCTGGGGAAGGCAGATGCGGGATCCAACTCTCTCCTCCCTGGGTCCTCACGTGGTCCTCTATTCGCCTCGTCCTGTGCGGCCCCCAGTGGTGCGGATGAGGGCCACCCTAATGGCCTCATTTCAGCTTAACTACCTTGGGGATTCTACACGAGGCTCACAGCCGCACCCAACCATGGAAGCCTTTGCCTTTAGGGGACACAGAAGGAGCCTAATCCTGACCCATGCCCAGGACTTGGACTTTCTAAGGCCAGTTGCTTTCTGAAAAAAGAAAGGGCTGCTGAGGAGCTGGCTCCAGCTTGCAGCCCCAGGTCTCCTCCCGGGCATGGGGCAGGAGGCAGGAGGAGGACTGCATGGTTCCTTCAGAGGGGCTGTAAATCAAGGTCCTGGACCTGGGGAGGTGGGATGGAACTAAAGTCTCTCCAAGGAGCTGGGCGTATGGGAGGTGGGGCAGCAGGAAGCAGGTCCAGTAACCATGACAACCACCGAGACAGCCCTCACCCTCACCCATCTCTGGGGAAACACGTCAGGTCAAGACCAAGTGAGGGTTGTGGTATTCAAGGGGTTCTCAGAAACCAAGAAAAACAACCCTTAATCAATTCAAGTTTCATGGGAAACGCTAACTTTGCAGGAACCGAAATCCACCAGTCATTTAGGTATGGAGAATCGACACGCAGGGTTACCCTGTGATGAAGCAGGCAGCTTTCAAGAAATAGAGACTCAATCCATCGAGCCATTTAACTTTAATTATTAACATTCAACATGATTACGAGAGGTTTTCCTCCCTCGCATCTGAGGAAAGATCTGCCCTGCGCGTGGGGGCGGGAACAGTGCTTGATGTACTTCTCCTAATTCTGAAAAGCAAACAGTGATGACAATAAAAACCAAATTGAAGTCGTAAATAAACGTTCTCATTACAGACAGGAGCAGAGAGGCGGGAAGGCAGGGCAGGGGCGCCTTTCCCGTGCGCGGCGGGGACACCGATGCGGCCTGCTCATTCAACAAGTGAGTACTGAGGCAGTCGCGCTCGGGGATATTGAGCCACAACTCATCCGAGTCGGAGCACCCTCGCTTCCTGGTATTCCTGCCATCAGTCATCTGGAAGACCACACAGCGTGGGTTCTGCCCGTCGCCCTGGACTTTCCTTCTGTGTTGACTCCTGTGGCTTGCTCCAGAAAGCGTGGCAGAGGGGAAGTCCTGCGCCCGGGGCAGGGCCCGCACCGCTGCACTTGCCTGGCCTCCTTCCTCTCTCCTTCCCCAGTGGGCCGTCCCCAGCCTGCCCTCCACTCTGGCTAACCCCACTGTGCACGAGCCGGCAGGAGCCAGGACGAGGGGCGCAGAACCGGCTCTCCACAGTGGGGCAGTTCTCCCCGCTCCAGGAGCCTTCAGAAAGGGGGCCTCATTCTTTGCCCCGGGCCCTGGTACTGTGTGCCAGCGCAGGGGCACCCTGGCTGTTGGGCTCCGGGCTCCCTGCACATCCTGGGTCCCACCAAGCAGAGTGGGCACGGAGCCAAAGTCCTGGTTTTAAGGATATGATTCTCATTTTTCCTCCAGCCTGTTTTTAAACATTTTTAAATTGTGGTAAAATACACCCTAAATCCCCCACCTTTAGCAATTCCATGTATGAGATCCAGCGGCGTTCACGCTAAAGGAAAAACAAGAGGATGGTAGAGCCAGCTGGAGCCCCTGCCCTCCCAGCCTCCAACCTGAGCCTCAAGCCCAACCCAGGTTGGGTGGGGCCTCCAGGAATCTCACCTCAGAATTACTGGAAGGCGGTGGAGAGTCCTGGGCTGCAGCCTCCGCCCAGGGGCTGTGTCCCTGGTCTCGGGGGCCCCAGGTCCCATCTTTCCCAGGACAGCCCTTGCTGACCAGAGACAGACCTGGCTGGCACAGAGCCGTGTCCCTCCTTGCTTCCTTGCGCACCCTAGCTCTTCCCACATGCCTGGGTAGGCAGAAGCCAGGGGGTGGGAAGAGCAGAGGAATCTTCCCTGGCACTGAGGCCAAGGGCATGGGACCAGCCTGAGCTCAGGGGGAGGCCTAAGAACGGCTGTAGCCCACGGAGCAGCCTGGAGAGCAGCCAGGTGGGTCTGCGGGTGGGTGGGCGGCACCTGCCCCAAGTTCCCCTCATCTCCACTCCTTGTGACCTGATCTCGGGTGGGAGGCTGCGGGCCCTCAGGGAAGCATAACAAGAGCCACTGGGGAGAGAGCGGAGTCCTCTGGGTGGGCAGGGCCTGGGCACCTGCCTGGGCTTCATTTCCAGTGACAGGTAGAGCGGCTCCCTTGAGTGCAGGGCCGAGGCTCTGTGGGTGGCGAGTGACGGAAGAGGGAGATGGCCTCCAGGACACAGGAGAGTGGGCCTCCGAGGCAGGGGCGCAGGCAGGTCCGAGGAGCCTCCAGGTTTAGGGGTGATTCCCAGTCCACTCCGCCCTCTGCCCTCTTGTTTCCATAGCCCTCTGTCCTTGTCCCTGTCACAGCATTGCCCATGCTCTTTTAAGACTTCAGTCTCCAAATCGGTGGCTTCCCTTAACACGTATCCAGGCATTTTGTGACTAATACAGTACTACGGGCTCAGAGGGCCACACCCATGGAAGCCACCAAGACAAGGCACCAGGGAGGGTTGCGGTGAGGAGACAAGTGGTGGGAGCTGAGGCCCGTGAGATGGCAGGAAGGCCAGCCTGGCCTCTGCCCTGACAGAAATGGACCCACGGAAGTGTCATGGAGGAGGCCTGGGACCTGAGTCCCTCGCCAGAGGACTCTCTGAGCCGTGCTCACCTCATAAGAGACAATGAGAAGCCAGACTGCAGAGGGCTCTAACTGGGAACAGGAGTCGCTCTGTCAGAAGACACAAACCCTGGGAGACACAGACCCCCAAACCTGGCTCTAGAAGAAGCAGAGAATCTCGAGGACTGGGGAGGTCCTTCTGCAGTGGAGGACCCACCTGGCCTTCGCGAGACCCCGGTTTGAGCTCCAGCACCACATTCACAAACCAGACAGATCATAACAAGTCAGTAGGGTACACCCAGGCCAGATGGATTTCCTGGCGAGTTCCCCTAAACAATTAAATAAGAATACCAATCCTTCACAAACTCTTCCAAGAAATGAAAGGGGAAGGGACACTTCCCAACTCATTCCATGAGGCCGAACCACCCTGACACCAAAACCAGACCGGATATCAGAGGCCAGAAAACTAAAGACCAATATCCCATACGAATGTGGGTGCGAGAAGCTCAGTAACACATTAGCGAACAGAATCTGCCAAAAGATAAAAAAGTATCATACTCCACGGCCAAGCACGATTACCCAGGAATTCAAGGTGGGTTTAAATCTGAAAACTAATTAATGCAATCCACCATGTCTAAGGATAAAATAGCAAAAGCCACACGATCATCTCAGTCAACACAGAAGACTTCTTACAAAATTCAACAACTTTTTCATGATAAAAAAAAAATGTCAGCAAGCAGGAATAGAAGTGAACTTCTTCCACCTGTTAAAGGACACTGTGGAAAACCCACAGGGTGTCTGCCCACCAAAGGGCAGTTGGATTCTTTCTAATCGTGAGCTGTTACAAATAAAACCGCGATTTCTGGGCTGGGGTTGTGGCTCAGTGGTGGAGCACTTGCCTAGTGTGTGTGAGGTGCGGGGTTCAATTCTTATAGCACCACATGTCAATAAATGAATGAAATAAAGGTCTATCTACATCTAAAAAACCCCTGCAATTTCCTGTGTACGTCAGTTTCCATTTTCCTAGGGATTGCTGGATGGTAGTGAGAGAGCATCTAACTTGATGAGAAGGTGGTCAGCTGGCTCCAGAGTGGCTGTGCTGCTCTGTGCTCCTCTCCACCAGGCACAGGAGTCGGGGGGCTGGGGAAGGGACTCCCCCCAGCACGCCATGCCAGCCTTCTGAGCTCTGGTCACTCACAGTGAGCAGAGGTCCCGCCTTGCACGTCACCCTTCCTGCCTCTGACAAGTCAAGCTGAGCACTTTTGTGTGCCTATTTGTCATCCATATCGCTTTTCATTTGAAGTGTTTCATCCAATTTTTTTTTTTTTGGTTTAGTCATCTTATTTTTGAGTTGTAAGAGTTGTATTTGTGATGGATACAGGTCTCCTACCAGAGAAATGTTTTGCAAATATTTTCTTCCTATCTGTGGCTTTTCATTTTCTTCACATGTCTTTTAAAGCACAAATTTTTTTTTTAATTTTGATAAAGTTTGATTTATTATTTTTGTTTTATTTTACAGTGTGTGCTTTTTTTACATTTTATCTAAGAAACAAAAGAACACAAAGATTCTCACCTATGTTTTCTTCTAGAAGCTATATAGTTATAGCTCTTACATGTAGGCTTACTTCTACTTAGTACTTACACAAACTTGCTAATTCACTTAAAATAATGTTTGTACGTAGCATGAGGTAAGGTTGGAGGTTCTTTTTTTAAATTTATTTTTATTGTAAACAAATGGGATACATGTTGTTTCTCTGTACATGGAGTAACAGCATACCATTTGCGTAATCATACATTTACATAGGGTAATGATGTTTGATTCATTGTTATTTTTTCCTTCCCCCCACCCCTCCCACCCCTCTTTTCCCTCTATACAGTCCCTCCTTCCTCCATTCTTGCCCCCCTCCCACCCCCCATTATGTGTCATCATCCGCTTATCAGTGAGATCATTTGCCTTTTGGATTTTTGAGATTGGCTTATCTCACTTAGCATGATATTCTCCAGTTTCATCCATTTGCCTGCAAATGCCGTAATTTTATTTTTCTTTATGGCTGAGTAATATTCCATTGTGTGTGTGTGTATATATATATATATATATATATATATATGTATATATATCAGAGTTTCTTTATCCATTCATCAATTGAAGGACATCTAGGTTGGTTCCACAGTCTTGCTATTGTGAATTGAGCAGCTATGAACATTGATGTGGCTGTATCTCTGAAGTATGCTGATTTTAAGTCCTTTGGGTATAGGCCGAGGAGTGGGATAGCTGGGTCAAATGGTGGGTCCATTCCAAGTTTTCTAAGGAATCTCCACACTGCTTTCCAGAGTGGCTGCACTAATTTGCAGAGGTTGGAGGTTCTTTTTTTCTTGTGGATGTCTACTTGTTCCAGTAAATTTGTTGAATGAATATCCCTTCTCCATGGGATTATCTTGGTACCTTTGTTGAAAATCAATTGCCATAAATGTAAGAATTTTATTTTTGAATTTTCATCTCATTCTTTGGTCTATGTGTCTGTCTTTAGGTCAATATCTTACTGCCTTGATTACTTTGGCTTTATAATAAGACTTAAATCTGTTAGTGCAAGTTTTCTAGATATGCTCTTCTTTGAGATGGTGTGGGCTTTTCTAGGTCCTTTGTATTTCTTTATAAATTTTAGAATCAACCTGTCAGTTTCTAAAACAAACAAAAAACCCCATAAGCCAAACCTAGTTGTGGTTCTGTTTGCATGAGAGATCTACAGATTATTTGGGAGACAACTGCTAAATAATATTGTCTTGTAATCCATGAACATGGTATAACTCTCCCTACATTAGGTCTTGTTATGTCTTCCTCAGTGGTATTTTACTATTTTCTGTGTGCAGGTCTCATGCATCTTAAATCTACCCCTAAGCATTCAATGTTTTAAAAATTCTATTTGTAAATGGTACTGTTTTAAAATTTCAAGTGTTAATTGTCCATTGTGAGTATAAAGGAATGGAATTGATAAGGGATGGCTTTTTATCTCATGACTTTGGTAAAATCATTTAATTAGTTTTAACAGCAACTTTGTAGCTTAAAATTTTCTACAGACAATAATAAGACCTACAATTAGAGATCACATAATATTTCCCTTCCAATGGGTGTGGGTTTTTCCTTGCCTACGTGCATTGGCTGTGTCCTCTGTCTGTTCAAATGGAGCAATGGAGTGTATGTTCTCCCACCTTTATGACTAGAGGGAGGGTCTCTCACCACTGTCAGGTTCATGGTGTCCTGGGCAGTCGTTCTTTGTCAGCTAGAAGGAGTTCTCTTCTATCCCAACTTCTTTGAGACTTTCTCTCTCTCTCTCTCTCTCTCTCTCTCTCTCTCTCTCTCTCTCTTTTTCCTTTTTGTACCAGGGATTGAACCCAGGGGCATTTAACCACTGAGTCAAATCCCCAGCCCTTTTTTACTTTTTATTTTTGAGACAGGGTCTCACTAAGTTGCTTAGGGTCTCTCTAAATTGCTGAGGCTGGCTTTGAAATTGTGATCCTCCTGCCTCAGTCTCCTGAGCCACTGGGAATACGGGTCTGTGCCATCATGCCCAGCTGTCCCTGTGAGAATTTTTTTTCTACACAAATGATCCTGTGGCTTTTCTGTTCTAGGCTGCTACAGGTGAGTGATACCCATTGATTTTCAAACAGTAACTGATTTGGCCTTCCTGGAAAAAGCTTTACGGGGTCATATGCAGTCTTTTCACATGATGCTGGAATCATTTGCTGATGTGTTCTTAGGGATTTGGGTGTGCAGGCTCATAAGAGGCGGTGGACTTCAGTGTTTTCTCGTCTTGTCCTTATGGGGTTTCGGTACCAAGGCCTCCATGGTTTCGTATGGGTCATTGGGAAGTCTCTGCCTCCTCTGTGTTCTGACAGTGCTGTGTGCTGGGGTGTTGACCCACCAATGAGACCTCTCACCTGGACTCTTCTCAAGGGACATGGCCCTTTTGAACACTGGTGTGGATCTTCTTGCTCAGTAGCACTGGTCCCTCCTGGCTCCCGTCCCCACAATGTGATTGACTGAGAAAGCCACCAAGAACTGTGGCATCCACAGTTACAAGTGCCTCTCAGTTGCTCTCCCCCAGTGTGTTCCTTCCAAGGCTTCTGGGAACCAGGCCCAATGGGCCTGGCAGACAAAAGCCTGTGACGAGGGGTCACACTTCTGAATCCAGGGTTTGAGGTAAAACTGGGTTCTCTGCTTCTGCTGGTGGCTGGGGTCCGTGTAAGCTGCAGGCCTTTGCAGCTGAGAAAGCCCCTTTTATTTTTAGCAGTTAATCACAGCACGGGATGCCTAATGACATCATCTGCGAGGGGCATAGCCGGCCAAGTCGAACTCCTCCCCACCAGCATTGAGTGGCGTGATACAGCTCTCAGTGTTGTCCCTCTAAATGGTGGGCTGTGCCCTCCAGTGTTGCCACAGACCCCAGCAGCTCATCACCAACCTTCTGTGTTGCTGATTCACAAATCTGTACAATGAAATTCATGGGACAATGGAGGGCAGGACCAAAAGGAGTAGATTCATTCAAGAGTGAAGACTAGAAGCAGAATTCTTGCAGGTGCATGAGGGGCTACCACAGGGCTGTCACTTCAGTGCACTAGTCTCAGGGTTTATGTAGCACTTGGGTCAATGGTTAATCCTTGAGTAAGAACTTCCATTCAGGTCTGCCCTACTTCTGTTTTCTTGCCTTTGGTCAGGAGGCAGGAGGCTGGAGTCTTCAGGTCGAGGATGCTTGGGGGTGCGGCACTGCAGCGCTGTGCCGCATAGGCATCCACACTGGCCTGGGTCAGGCTGCTGGGCTGCGACAGGTGGGCATGCCCTCGGCCTGGCTTGCTGCACCTCAGGTCCACACTGGCATGGAGGGCTCCCCACGGCCACAGCCCATGCTTGTCACCTGTGCTCCAGTCTGCTTGGGCTGCTGCACCACAGCTCCAGGACAAGGATGTGGTGTCTGTCACAAAGGGGCTAATCTGCAACAGACACAACAGGACAGGTTCAGCCGGGAGCTGGCTCCACACAGCCCTGCACCTGGGCGATGCTGGCAGTGGTGACTCATGGACAGGCAATTAAACCAAGGCTGAAGACTTAAGGTGGACACAGGGGCAGGAAGAGAGCCCTGATTGAGCCCTGGGGACCGACCAAGGGTGCGGGCTGCACAAATACAAGACAACTGAGGAGTGACCAAGGAGGGAAAAAGAGGCCCAGCGAGATGGGATGGGGCAGCAGCGGACTACAAATGGGGAACAAGTGGAGTCCTGAAGGAAAGAATTTTGGTGACCAGACCAAGATGGTCAACAGGCCAAATGCTGCTGAGGGCATAAGAAAATGGGCCGAAGAGGCCAGGTGACCTTGACAGCACCACTTGGCAGGGAAGCCTCTGGGCATCTCCTGGGAGTCCCCTCCTCCACCAAGGCCACTCCTCTGCTCATGGATCACTCGTATTGTCTCCTGGTCTCCTGCGCTCCCTCGCCTTCCACCCAGTGACCATCTACCTCCAGCCATACCTCACTGCTGGACAATTTCTTCAGTCCAAAGTCCCACACACTCTTTAAATTCACCTAAAAATCACCACTGCCCCTGACTGGCAGGGTATTTCTCATCCTGAGAACCCAATATCTGACACCTGATGACCCTTAATGCATGACCTCCAAAGAAATGCAAGGTGGGGACATGGCAGGCTTGTGTAAGAGACAGTTTTTGAAGGCTGCCTCTCTTTCTGGGCTGGATTTGTAAACAGAGTATTCCCCTCTCCACTGGCCTCTCCAAGGGGCACTGGGAAGAACTTGGTCTTTCCAGGTCCACTACTGCAAACTCCGGGGTGGGCAGGAGCAGGTGGGCAGCTGGACATCAGCAGAGAGGGCATGCAGCAGAAAGGCTTGCAGGTAAAATGTCAGCATGCAAGAACATGCTGTAGATAGCACCACGGTGGTCAGTGCAGCTCCCCTGGAGGTCCACAGGTCCAGGGACCCCTGATCTGCCCTCGATTCTCTCCTACCACCTTCTTGCTGGGCCAAGTGCTTTTCTGAAAGAAGAGAATCCCTAAAGGTCTGGTTGCCTCTTTGGATTGGCCTGCTGTCCTTAAGCTTTCCCGAGGCTTCTCTGGACCTTGGACGCCTGTGCATCCTAGCCTACTGCTCAACCTGAAAGGAGAAAGCTGCAAAGCAAAAGTCTGGGACTTCAAAGTCCCTGCTGGTGTGGCACTGGGTGAGTTCCTTGACCCTGCGGTCCTGGTCAACATTGCAGAATCCGGAAATGCTGCCCCCTTATCCCGTGGAAACAGGAGCTGCGGTGGAGAATGGCTTCCAGGCACTGCCTCTGGAGGAGCAAGGTCAGGGCTGGGCATCGCAGTGGACAGCACTCTTGACTTGAATGCAATATCCCGCTCCACACACAGCCCCAGATTAAGTGCGGCGCGTCCGCCGATGCGCAGCACCCCAACCTACGAGCAGCAACCCTGCCCGCGTGCAGAACCCATCACCCCAACCTACATGCAACATCCCCAACCGCGTGCAGCAACTCTGCTCTGCATGCAGCACCCTGGCGAGGAGCGCGGAACTCCTTCCGAAACCCGGGCCAAGCAGCCACCTGCTCCCACTGCCCTTGGGCCCGCTGCCAGCACGATGGGGGGCGGGGGTGTGTGCCTTAAAGGCCGGCTGTCTACAGCCGGAGTACGGAGGCCGGGAGATTGGGTGGAGGTACCTTGGCTTGGCCTTGTCTCCACCTGGTCCCGCCCCAACCCCGCCTGGTCTTCAGCCTGGCTTCTCCAGACTCCCTGAGCGCTGGCGGAGGCGGGCGAGCGGGCAGTGTGGGAGGCGCTGATTGGGCAGTGCCTCTGATTGGCCGCTGCCGGCACCATTAGCCGAGATCGCTGCATCCCGCAGCGCTCCACCAGGCTCGGCTCGGCTCGGCTCCACTCGGCTGCTCGGCTCGGCTCGGCAGAGAGGCTCGGTTCGGCGGCTTGGCTCGGCTGGGCTCGGCTGCTCGGCTGGGCTCGGCTCGGCTGCGCGGCTCGGCTTGGCTCGGCTCGGCTCGGCAGCGCGGCCGCGGACGGGCGTGCGCGGGGGGCGCGGGGCGCGGGGCGCGGGCCTCGGCGGCGGCGGCGGCGGCGGCAGCCTGGTCCCCCCGCCCGCCCTGTCCTCTTGACGAGGCGGAGGCATCACCCCGGCCGGGCCTCGGACGGGCGCGGCGCGAGCGGCGCGGGGGGCGGCGGGGCGCGGCGGGGGCGCGGAGCAGCGCAGCCCTCCGGGGGCGCCGCCGGCCGGGTCAGCGCGGACGGCGCTCGGCGGACGCGGACGCACGGCTGGCCGGCCCCTCCCTGCCCGCGCCCGGGCGCCCACTCGCCGGCGCGGGGCCCGGGAGCGATGACATCGACGGGGAAGGACGGCGGCGGGGCGCAGCACGCGCAGTATGTGGGGCCCTACCGGCTGGAGAAGACGCTGGGCAAGGGGCAGACAGGTGCGTGCGCGCCGGCGCTGGGGGCGCGGGCCGGGCGGGCGGGGGGCGCCGGGCGCGGCGCGGGAGGGCTCGGACGATCTAGGGGCGCGAGCGGTCCGGGGCGCGGGTCGGGCGGGCTGACGGGCGGACGCACCTCCGGGGAGGCCGTGTGGACCCGCCGGGTGGGGCCGGGGAAGGCTGCCTAGTCGTGATGCTATAGGCCCGGCCCGGGCCGGCGGCCGCGAACAATGGGCGGCCCGTGCGCCCCCGTCAGCCCAGCGCCCGGGTCTCTCCGCGGAGCCCGGCAGGCCGCGCGGCTGCGGTCGGCCGGGCGCGGCCCAAGGACACGCGGCTCGGCCCCGGGGCGCACCGCGGCGGGGGCGCCCAACCCGGCCTGGTAGCGCCGGGAGGCCCCGCTGCAGGTGCGCGGGCCGGGCCGCATTGTGCACCCGAGTGCTGGGCCCATTGTGCCGCGAGAGGAGGGGGCCGAGCGGGAGCCCATCTGCCGTCTGCCGCGCCGCGCTAATAGGCGTGCTGCTGGAGCAGCTGCGCCCAGGCCGCGCGACCCCGGCCCCACTGGCCAGTCCCGGACCTCCCTCCGCGGTGGGGGTGGGAGAGCGCAGGGACCCGTCAGAGGGCTGGACAGCGCCTGCCTCTTCTCCCAGCCTCAGGCCTTGGTGTATGCGACACTGCGCTCCCCAGGGGAGGAAGAGAGTGGCTGCTACTGGGCCTGGACCAGGATCCAGGTCTGGCCCCTGGAGCAGACTCAGGGCCTACAGGAGTGGGCTTCCAGGCAGGTCCTGGATGTCTTTCCAGGATGGGTTGGGTCCCTGCAAGGCCCATCCCTGGGCCAGCAGTGTGCACAGCTCCCCTTGCATTTGGCCAACTTTCCAGGCCTGGCTGGGCTTGGCCAGCCCCCTCATCTGGTCAGCCAGGCGCGTTCACACAGTCCTCTTTGTGGGAGGCTGGGACTCAGCCATTTTCTTTCTTCTCCCAGGACCAGCCTATCTCTGGTGGCCCAAGGGTCCAATTGGCACTGACCACTTCTTTCCTTTTTGGAAAGTTCCCCAGAGCCCAGGGAGTGGAGGAGAGCAGGAGGTTGCCTGTGAGGGTGGGGGCCCAGGAGGCCCTCTGCAAGCACCCCAAGGCTGCAGGAGGCAGAGCTAGGCAGTTGTGTCTGGGCAGAAAGTGGGCCAGCCTGGGCTCCTGGGGAGGGCGGCAGTGGTGATGTAGCAGAGGCAGTGGCAGAGGCAGGAAGGGTCTGGGCCGCTAGGATCTGCCTCCTCCTGCCCGAGCCCCAGGGTCCAGCCCAGGGCTTGTGCCTGGGCTGAGGAGAAGGCACAGACGGCTGTTTCTCAGCTGAGTCCAGAAAAGTCACCTTTCCTGGGAAGAACAACTAGTTTGTGACATCCTTGGTGAAGGAAGGGCCCAGGGCAGCAGAGTGCAGGAGGCAGTGAGATGATCTGATTATCACACCAATGACTCGTTATCATAGGACACCCTCTGCGTGCGCCTGATGACAGTGGTGGATCATGTACGGTGCCCGCAGCCTCTGGGCACAGGACTGGTCTCTCTGCCCCCTGTTGGGCTACACTGCCCTATCGTTAATTACGGGAGGTTTCTTCTGACCAGCAGTGATGGCTGACAGGTGTGTGCCTGTGTCAGCAAGGCATGTGGTGTGGAATTTAGGAAGCAGCCCAAGCAGCCTCTCTCCCAGCATCTGGGAAGCAGCCCACCCTGAGTTCTGGTGGCCACGGTGCAAATGTGTAGCCAGGAAATCCACCACAGCACCTGTCTCTGTGATGGGTCATCTTGGTGGACGTGCACCCCATCTGTGTGTGTGTGTGCACACGCTTGTGCCAGGCAGAGTTGCTGTGTTCCAGGCCTGCCCTTTACCCTAGAGGGGGTCAGACTTCTGCCCGGAGACCTCAGGGGAGAGTGTGGGCTGTGTCTCTGTCTACCACCGCCTGTGGACCTTGTGGTCCTGAGGACTTCTCCTGCTGGGACCTTGGGCAGGTGTCCCTGGGCTAGTGGGAATCCATCAGCAAGGGCTCTGCTGGACTTTTCTGTGATCCAAGAAACTCTCGTTCAGTCACTGCTGGGGCTTGGCTCCTGCAGGGACACCAGAACACGGTCCCTGCCATCATTGTATCCCCGAGTCTGGACAGACAGGAATGGGAGACCCTTCAAGTCTAGGCAGCGCCTAGGTCCTGGAGGGCCTCATCCTGCCAGCTCATCCTGCCAGCTCAGTGGTAGACAGAGCAGGGCACCTACCTGCCCGAACTAGAGTTTGGCATGCCCAGGTGGGCTAGCTTCGGTAGCCCAGAAGGACTTGGGAGGACCTTGTGGGAGGAGGTGGGGGACTATAGGTCCCTCCTGGAGTCTTGTTGCACCTAGAGACCCTTCATCCAGAGGTGAGAGGGGGAGGCGCAGGAACAGGAACAGGGCTCTTGGGGAAGGGTCAGCTGTGCCAAGGATTGGGGATGGGTATGAGGGGCTGCCCTCCAAGTCCCTGCTGTCCAACTCACCTGCCTCTGGCTTGCCCAACTGCCGTCACAGCGGGTGGGGGAGGGGACCTGGAACATCTCCCAAGTGGAACCCTTGTGGCTGGTGAACGGGAGAGCTACCTGGGGGTGGGGAAGCCAATTAGATGGGGACAGGTGGAAGAGGGAGAGGGAGGCAGGTAGGAGAAGAAGGGGAGACAGGAGGGAGGCAGAGGTGAGGGACAGACTGGTGTGTGAGGAGAGCCCGGCAGCCCTGAGGGTGTCCCTGGGTGCTGCGGGTGCCACCTGGAGAGGAAGGGGCAGCAGAGCCAGGGAAAGGCACAAAGGGGAAGGAGATAGGTGCTGGGACAGGGCTGTTTTGGGAAGTGGCATGAAGGCAGGAGGGACCCACCTGGGGCACTGTGTGGTGCTGAGGCCCAAGGAACCTGTGACTGGCTGGACGGGTCCTGGTGACCTCTGCAGTGGTGGAGGTGATGGAGCTCCGTGTTTGGGGACACCAGTATCTGGTGGTCACCATGCCACCAGCTCACGGGCGGTTAGACAGTCCCCTCCCCCACATCAGGCCCTGCCGTCTGACCCAGCTCTTAAGTGAGGGAACTGAGGCTCAGAACCCAGTCTCCGGCAAGGGCAGCGTTCCCGGGAGGGAGAAAAGCCCACCATCTTCCCGCACAAGACAAGTTCAGACTTGAGTGCGGGGGGTGTGCAGCCGGAGGGGCCGTGCCAGGTGGGCAGCTCTCCCGTCCGACTTCTCTTCTGCTCAGGTCTCCACCACAACAGCTCGGGTGCCACCCCAGGCCTCCTCCAGCAGTGCAGACTGGGCCCCAGAGCCGTTCCAGGCTGGGACTGGTCTGTGGGCACTGTCCTGAGGGGACAACTTGGCACAGAGGGTGTGGTGATGAGGGCGGGCAGTTCCTGTCTGACCCACGGGGGCAGCGGTATGATCCTGCTGCATTGTCACTGGCATGGCGAGACACCCTGAGGGGCCAGGGGCCACTGGTACTGGAAGGCCATGCTGGGCAGTGGACACGACCTGAGCGTGCATGCCGAGGTGTGTCCTGAACTGCTGACCATGAGTGGGCTCTGCCTGAGGCCTGGAAGGACCCTGGTGTGCTGGGCCTGTGTGCAGTGGGCTGTAGCTGGCTCTCTGCCCTGACATTGCCCAGGTAGGGCTGGTCTGGACGGTCAGAACCCAGCGCCCTGCACAGATACCTGGGTTGCACATGGAGGCAGGGCCAGGCCTGGCCCTTGCTGTGCTGCGAGGCTTGGCCGGCCCGCGCCAGATCCTGGGGGTCTGTTTCTGGCAGATCCTTGTGCAGGTCCCGGGGTGAGCACTGCCAAGCCTGCCGCTGCTGCGGGTGCTGACAGGCTGCTCTTGAGTCCTGCCCTGTCCCGGCCTGCCCAAAGTGGCCAGGGCCCTGCCCTTGCTCACAGGGTGGCCAAGAGCTGTGCTGCCCGTCACTGGTGTGTGGACTCCTGACGTACCCGTGTGCCCAGGCTCCTCTCCCCAGCGGCCACCTCAAGGCCAGCAAGGCTGTCCTTCAGGACACCAGGGCTGCCTGCTGCTCCCCTACCTGCCGCTGGCCCTGGCCTGCCCTTAGCGTGGGACCTGTGTCCTGCTGTTAGTCCTGGTTTCTCTCATGTTTGTGGAGTGCCCTGAGTGCAGGGGGCCAGGTGGCAGCACGGTCTCTGCTAGGCACGGCGCTGCTCTGGCGTGTGGCGCCTTCTCTTGGCAGCAGACGCGCACCGAGTCCAGCTCTGGTGGTTGGGGGGCTGTGGCTAACGCTCTGCAGGGGCAGCAGAGCACCCCTGTCAGTGAGCCTGTGGTTCCTTTTGGACGGTGCCTGGGGACAGCCAGACTGCCTGCAGAGTCAGCATCTCCGTGCGCAGACCCTTGGGGCCTCTGGGGCTTGGTGGGGTGGTTGTGTTTCACTGACCTGGGGTCGTGTGCAGCCCTCCTGGGCTCTGGCCCCCAGGCGGAGAGGGGCTTTGAGCCTCAGGACCCCATCTGTGGAATGGGCCCCCAGGCTGGACGGTGTCTGGGCAGGACACAGTTGTCGCGTGCTTGCCGGCAGCAGGGGCATCTGGCAGCATCTGGCGGGCTCGTGCTGCCCTGCACTTTGCAGGGAGTTAAGGGGCTCGTGCTGCCCTGCACTTTGCAGGGAGTTAAGGGGCTCGTGCTGCCCTGCACTTTGCAGGGAGTTAAGGGGCTCGTGCTGCCCTGCACTTTGCAGGGAGTTAAGGGTGCCATGACAGCGTCCTGGTGCCTCAGGCGGTGGGTCAGGGCAGGCCTCCATGTGCTGGGCTCTAGGCCCAGGTTCTAGCCCAAGGTGGCCAAGCTGCCCACAGGCCTCCCCAAGGCCTTGCCCCAGGGAAGCCCTGTGCCCTGTGCTCTGGACAGGATGGAGGCTGGGCTGGGACAGAGGCCGCAGAGACAAAGCAGAGATTGTGCCAGCCCGGCCGCCTCTCAGCCCAGCCTGCTTGGCCCAGGCCTTGCTCTGCCGCCTCTGAGGGGCCAGTGTCCTGGAGCCCAGCAGCTGGAGTCAGGCCCTGCCTGTAGGGCAGTGTCCCCATCCAGCCCTTAAAGAGAAGCCTCTCCTTTCTGTAGCCCCGGGTGTCCTGCCTGGAGGTTGAGTCTCAGATGCTTCCTCGGGCCCAGGGAAGAGCAGGAGGTCACGTAGATTGATGTGTGTCGAGCCGGTGGCACTTGTTCTTGGGCCAAGATTAGGTCCTGTCTGCCCCAGGGTCCTGGCCTGTGTGACAGATCCACTTTCCCTGGCGGCCACAGCATCCTTGTGAGCCTGGCCAGGGTTGAACTGACAATTCTGGGTTGGCTGGGATGGGGACAGGGCCAGGCTGGGACTCCTGGGATCCTCTGGAGGGTCCCTGGGGGCAGGAGCTCCTTGGCCTGCATAGGGAAGAAGGGACCTCCGGGCATTCACACCTTTGCTGCCCACTCTGAGCTAAGGCTGGGCACAAGGGTCCTGAAGGGCAGGATTAGTCTTCCTGGCCCTCAGGCAGAGGCGGTAGGGCAGCCTGGACAGCTGCTGTGTGGCCAGTGACGCAGGTGGGGGCGGCTGCACGTCAGCTGAGGCTCGGAGCCGTGGGCGGTTTGCAGGGAAAGCCTGCCTGGTTAGTGGTGTGGCTGGGGAGCCCAGGGTGACCCGGCTGCTGGACAGCCCCTTGCCTGGGTGAAGGGGCTGGGACAGGGGTGGGCGGCCTTGCTTGGTGGGCCCTTAGTGCCCAGGGAGAAGGACTGTTGGGTCGAGCCACATGGCTGTGGGTAACTGAGGCCAGCCTCAGGGCCCATGGCCAAGGAGGGCCAACTTGCCGGGGTTGCTGCCATGTGGCTGCTAGGGTCGGAGGCTCACCTGCGCCCCTGCCTTGCTGTTTCCTGAGCAGGGGACCTCCCTGCCCTGGGTTTGAGAGGTGCACCATCTGCCCCAGGCAAGGTGCTGGCCAGAGGTGGCCACATCAGGGGCCTGGGCATTGCTGCTGGCTGGTGGCACTTGGGCTGGGAGGCAGCCTGGGTTCTTAATGTACTCACTTTGTCTCAGAGACCGGGGTCCAACAGCCAGGCGAAGCCCCCACCTCCTCAGGTAGCCCTGCCCTCGTCCTTCGAATGTCCCTTCTACTGGGCACACGGCAGGGCCTGCAGTCCCACAAGGGCCTGGCCAAGCCCTGGAGGTCTTTGGTGGGAGGAAGTACATGGGAGCCCCCGGAGTGAGCACAGCCCTGAGGCCTGGAACTTGCCCGGGGACCCAGGAGTCCCCTGACCGCTGAGAGCAGCAGGCTCCTTGTGCCTGCTATTTCCGGAGGCACTGAGCAGGTGGCTGGGCTCAGGTCTTCCGCCAGCCCCTGATGGGGGCTGCAGAGAGGATGTGCTGCCCTCCCACGGCACCAAGGCCCTGCAGCCGGCCTGGAGCTGGGCGTGGTGGTGCCTGTCTGGGGCCTGAATGAGGACACTGCTGAGGCCTGGTTATTTGCAGGCCCCAGGGGAGTGCTGCCCCCAGTACGTGACTGAGAGCCCGACTGCAGGTGGGGCTCGCTCGTCTTCCAGCCTCGGTTTCTCCACCTGTGAGATGGCCTCCGTGTGATGGAGAAGTGAGGCCCAGGGATGTCCTTGCCTGGGCTGAGCGGGGCCTGGTCTGGTGCTGCGGCCAGGGGCTCCCTTGGGGTTGGTGGTGTGCGGGCCAAGGGGCCTGGGATACAGCAGGAGAGACGAGGACAGATGGCCATTGTGCCTGTTCACCCCCTCAGCTGAGAGGATTTTCATCTGTGGGGCAGTGAGCAGGGAGAGAAGATGAGGGTTGTGGCAAAGTCAGTGGCCAGCTGTGCCCAGGCAAGGGGACGTGAGGCCAGCACAGTCCCTCAGGGCTCTGGCTGGCAGCTGCTTCTCCCCTGCCTGACAGGCCCTGGGCTGGTGAAGGGGCTTGTCCTGTCCCTGTTCCTTTGCCACATGCTGCCATGGTGACCCCAGATGCATCTCTGGATTGGCCTCGCCTGTCTTCTGCCCGCAGGCATGGGGCAGCATGTCAGCTGTGGCCCTTCGGCTCCTGGCCTTTGTGCTTGGGGCCCCTGAACCTCAGCCCTGTGGTTCCCGGGATGTCTGTGGAGTTGGAGCCATCGTGGGAACTGTGTCCCAGCCCTGGGCTCACCCTGGATCATGGCACTTCCTGATATGGATGCAGAGGACTCTCTGGAACCCACGAGCTCCTAGCCTTGGCTGCAGGACCTAGGGCCAGTTTTGCTTCACACCCCAGGCCCCGTGTTGAGGCACATCCCAGGCGGGGTTTAACTAAGCGCTCTGGCGTCTGGCTTGAGAAGTCAGCTCTTCAACCACAGCGCCTTTTGCCCTGGAAACTAATGGTGATTCCTAAATACCAGCAAAAGTCTAGTCCAGTGCAGGATTTTAACTTTGAAGGACTATCTCCTGAAGCCCACACCTCTGCTGACCATTCTGCACATGCTGTCCAGGGGACAGCAAGGGTCTGGGTTCCCCTCAGGCTGTGGCCAGTGCCCACTGGTCCCTGGGTGGGGACTACTCCCAGGGGTCCTTGGCCCCTGTGTCACCAAGGCTGGGTTATGGGTGGGCCTGAAGTCTGCGTTTCTGACAAGCCCCGACTGATGCTGATACTGGTCAAGGCCCTGCCTGGAAGGCCAGGAGAGGTTGTGGCCTATCTGCCTCCTCTTACTCAACCCCTGACCCCCAAATGGGCACCACCTTGAGTCCATCTACCATTGTTCATGGGTACCTAATGCCCCAGCACCAAGCCAGGGTTGGGGCAACAAGTGTGGACCTGAGTCAGCCTGGGTCAGTGGCTCCCACATTCCAGAATGTTCTCTGCATGCCAAGCATGTGGGTGCCATCTCAGCGGGAGTGGATGTCACACAGGAGCAGCCCATTTTAGTTCTGCTGTGGGGAGGGTGGGACTTGGCACCCCAGAAAACCCAGGCACCAGGTGGCCTGCACTCTTCACCCTGAGCCCTCCAGTCCCTCCTCCCTGGGGAGGGGATGGGTGAGGATCAGCGGGTGACCACGAGTCCCCTGGGCTGGACTGTGGGCTGGTTGTGGGAGTCTTCCTCCCAGGCTCCTCATGGGGCCGGACCTTGCAGGGTCAGCGCCTCAGGCTTGACTTGCTGAACGCTGGCTTCTGCCACAGCCCCTTACTCCCCACTGGCTTCCGGCTCCAGGTGCAGCCTCAGCCTCTGGGCTGGGGGCTTTCGCTCAGTTCACCTTCAGGGGCTCTGAGGGTCCCTGTGGGGGCACTGCAGCATGTCCAGCAGATGCACAGTGACGGGGTAGACAGGGAGCTGAGTGACTGCAGGCTACCTGTCCCAGCTGCTGTCTGTGGAGCTACTGTGCCGGCGGCACACCGACCTGTGGCCTCAACGTGTGTCACACATGTGACGCACACCTGTGAGCAGCTGCTGTGTGGGCACCTGGGTTCCTGCCTGAGGTCAGGGCTGTGCAAGGCAGTGGGCTGTTCTCCCACCTGTCAGTCAGGGCTCACACTTGGTGCACACGTGTGTTTTATGGTCTGTCTGACCAGGTCTGAGGCAGCCAGGAAGAACAGGCCACTGTTCAAGTATAGGCCCCTGTGGGGGGGGCCGCTCTGCAGTGAGCATGTCCCTGGAGGACGTGGACACTTGGCACTGCATGACCTTGGACCCCTGCACCCACTGCACTGTGCCTCCTGGTTAATGGGCAGCTCGGTGGCCCCCACCCATCTCTGTCCACTCTCCCTAGTTTCCAGGGAATGGCTTAGCAGGCTCCAGTGGTGCTGGGGCCCTGATTCTGCTGCCTCCTGGGTGGGTGGGTCGCCAGGCCCTGCCTGCTGCCAGTCAGGAGCTGTCCAGCAGGGCTGTGCTGAAATCCAGAGCTCCTGCCTCTGTGTGGGGACCACCCTCAGCTGTGGGTCCTCAAGACCCCAGCTGCAACAGGAGAGAGCTGCAAGGGGCTCAGGAGTACCCGGTGAGTTCCCAGGGCTGCCCCAGCTGCGGCTGCGGGTTCTGTGCTGCCGAGGCCTGGGTGTGCCCTGGGGCTCCTGTGGCCATGCAGGTGCGTCTGAGCTCTGCAGGCTGGGCTGTCACTGGTGGAGCTTGGTTCTGACGTTGGAGCTGCTGCAGCAGATCCTCCCCTGCCTGACTCTGGTTGGGAGACAACAGCCTGGAACGTGGGTGCCCTGGGGTGGGGCTAGGCACACAGTGACGCAGTCTGTTGCCTGGTGCCACTCCTGGCTGCCCTTGTCCTGGGCTCTTTGTGGCCTATGAGTGGACAACATTAGGGGTGTGTGGGATGGCCCTGAGGTGCACAGGGGCTTGGTAGAGCAGAGGCCACTGCAGGCTGGGCCCTAGGCTGCCCCATCTGAGTCAGCTGCTTGCCTGTACCCCCTGCTGGGAGGCAGGCAGGTGGGAGGATGCCAGGTTCCCCTGCAGTCCACTGGACAACCCAGGCAGCCCTCAGGGCTCCAAGGGCCCTCAAGGCTGTGCCTGAAGCCCCCTGGGTTGGGGCACTTGGAATTGGCCTGGACTCAGGAAGCCCCCCTCCTGCCCTCCTGGGCTGGCTTGGGAAAAGGAAATGGGCTTAGAAAGGACAGAGGCCTTGGGAGCCTGGCTCCCACAGAGGAGGCCTGGAGGCCGCTGAGCCGGCGGATCAGCACCGAGCCAGCTGCCAGCTTGTCTCGGATTGGAGGTTTGTGAGCTCTAAACCCAAATCCCGGGATTCACACCTAATCACAGCAGTACAGACAGTCTCCCCTGGCAAGTGCCAGTGTGACAAGTACATCTGCAGGTGGACACAGCCGTGTCCAGTGGGTGGACTCGAGTGCCAGTCGGAGGTCCCATCCTATTCCTGGAGGACATGCTGGGGGCCTGATGGGGCTTGTTGCCCAGCCTTTTCTCTACCAAGGCCCTGTCCACCCCGGCACAGTGGCCAGGGTTGGGGGAAGGGGTCTCACTGCAGGCCCCGGTGTCCCCATTGTTCCCTAGAGCCTTGTCCACTGTACTGGGGTCACTGCCCCATGGAGGCGGGGGTCTGCACCGGTGCCTGGCCCCCACCCCTGTCTTGCCACCCTCCCTGGCCCTGAGGCCTGGGTTCCTCAGACTGATCTTCCTTGTGTAGGAGGAGGGGGACGTGGCGCCTGCTGGGGTTTCCCGGCTGTCAGCAGCAGGCATCCCCAGCCAGAGAGGCACCTTGGCCATGTCGTCACCAGTTCATGGGACACTGTAGGAACTTCTGCATCATGGTCACCCGAGTCATGCTGGAGTCGGTCCTGCCAGGGAGGACTTCTTAGGGTCCTGGGATAAGAGGGCACCACTTCGCAGAGAGCAGGGTGGGCAGGGGGCCTGCTCATAGCTCCCCCCATGCTGGTCCCTTGCTGGTGAATGCTGGCCCTTGGGGCTTCTGTGGGAAACTGGCCCTGAGCCAGTGGCCCCTTCCTGGTAAGAGAAGCCCAGTGGGCACTTGGGCTCCAGGCCTGTCCATGCTGCCCAGGCTGAATGAGGCTGCCTGTCTGCCGCAGGAGCCCCTGTGAGCCTCGGAAGCAGGACAGCTTTGGGGCTGGGTGCCTGTGGTTCCATCTGTCTTTGCAGAGGACTTTCCATGTGGTCTCTGTTGAGGGACATTCTCTTGTCTTTGTGAGAATCCTTCTGGGGAGCCAGGCCTCTTCCAGAGGTGACCAAGGGCCTGTTCCCGCATCACTGTTTCAGAGGTTCCTTGCTGGACCTCAGGGGCTCATCACAAGGACGCTTGTCATCTTGGGACTGGACACTGAGTCTTTTCTGCCCTGGCCACTCCAGAACCAGCTTTGACATGCAGAATGGCCATCAACTCTAGGGGGTCTCAGGCCAAGTGTGTGTGTCCAGGCCCTAGTCTGTCCTCTCCCCATATGGACCCCAGGACCAGTGGGGCCAGCCGTCAGCTGTGCACTGGGCACTGGAGCCCTGTTGGGGGTGCCTGGTGCACGATCATGGGGACCATGGTGGCAGGGCAGTGTCTGGCCCTGTCCTGGTTAGTGTGGCCTTGGGACAGGTGGCCCTCCTGGTGGTGGTTGGCTTTATGGCTTCATAAACCAAGTCTGTGCCCATCAGGCCAGGCTTTGCATGACCTGGGATTTGCCAGCCGCCTCCTGTACCTGGTGTGGCCTGCAGACCAAGGCTGTGTGTCGCTTTGTGGTGAATTGGTCGTGGCTGGGCAGGGGCAGGCTGTGCGGGGCTCCTGCTCCCGTCCTGGGTTTAGATGCTCACCAGCAGGTTCCTTGAGCACCTTGCGTCTGGGTGTGTCCAGGCTGCTCTAGAGAAGGTCCTCCCTGGCTTCTGGGAGGTGGTGGATCCTGGTTTCCCTGATGTGAGTATTCCAGCACTGTGTCCTGTGGCACTGGGGCAGTGGCAGGTGCCTGGTTCCCTCCCTGGGGCGTGTGGCGGGTCCCTCTTCACGCCTCTCCGAGTTAAGCCAGAGGAGTGCAGGCAGGATTCGTGTGGTCCATGGGCATCTGAGCCGTGCCCCTCCCAGCCCCACAGGAGCACTCCACGCCAGGCTCCGGCCACCCTGGGGCCCTCTGCCTCGCACCCTGCTTCAGCTGGCCTCGCGCCCTGACCCGCAGCACCCCAAGGCCTACGAGTCACGGGATCTGGGGCACCAGGGCTGACCCCCCATGGGCCTCACTCCTCACGTTGCCCCACGTCCTCGGCCTCCCCTTCCTGACCTTCATTCCCTGTTACATCTGCGCCCCAGGGACGCCTCTCCCAGGGCTGTGGACTGCGTGGGATTGGGGTGCGTGGACGGAGTGGCAGCAGCCTTGGCTGCCTGCTGCGTCGGGGCAGGCACGGGCCGCAGACCCTGGGTGCCGATTGCACAGTGTGCGGCCCTCCGACCTCGTCCCAGCACCGTGGAGGAGAGTGGGTGAAGAAGGGCGGAGAGCCTGATGTGGCGGAGGCCAGCAGCCCCAGCGCCAGCCTGGAGAGGGATGGGCGAGGCCAGGCGTCCTGCCCGGGGTCTGGTGCAGCGCTGGCTCTGTGGCATGTGGGGCAGGTGTTGGTATTTGGGAGCACCGGGGCGTGGGCCAGCGGGCTCTGCCTCTCTCCTCTCCCTGTCCTTCCTGCCTACTGCCCACTAAGCAGATTCTATTATTACCCCACACTGGAGATTACCGCGCGGCCTGCTCCTCGGGGACAGCAGGCGCTCATGGGCGGGGGCTGGGCTGGTGTGGCTGTCCCTGTCGCAGTGGGTGACTGCAGGGCTCTGTGTGATTCCCTCCCTGGTGCGGTGGGCGGGGTGCGTGCCCATCCACCGTCTGTCTGGTTGTTCAGGTGGCAGGTCCGTCTGGGGGCCTGAGCGGCCTCTGGGACCCCGGAGGTTGTGCTGCTGCAGAGGGTGTGGGAGTGACTGGGCCAGGGGCCATGGCCAGACGCCGCCTCCTCCCTGGGCCTGGCCTGCAGCAGTCCACCCCGCTGGGGCAGACCCCGGAGCTGCTGCCCTCCCCCACCGCACACAGTGCTCTCAGGCCTGGAATAGACCTCCAGTGTCCCCGGAGAGTGGCCAGGCCTCGCTGCAGCCCCGCCGGTGCCATGCCCACCTCTCGGCTGGCTGGGCCTCATGAGTTCCCCACCCCTGCACCCCAGGCTCTGAGCACCTCCTCTCTTGAGGCCCCTCTATCCTCCTGCAGGGCCTGGCATGGAGCCAGTGAATTCTGGCTAAGTGACCTGGCAGGTGACTTAAGTGGGGCAGGACAGCTCTGGTTAATAAGAATCTAATGTGACCCTGGCACCATGGGGATTGGAGTGGGGTCCCTGCGCCCCTACAAGAACATAAGTCCAGTGTGTGTTGGGCCCAGGCTCTGGCAGGGAGGGCCCGGGGCACCCTGTCCACCCTGCAGCAGATCTGGGGCTCTGCTCTAGGCTGCGGGTACTGGGCCTTGCTGGTCCTCTGGGCCTGCTCCCCACTGCCTGCCTCAGTAATGGTGGCCAGAGGTGTCTCTGGAAAGAGGGACTAGGGAGGCTCTCTGCCCCTGGACCACTCAAAGATACTGGGCTCTGCTGGTGACAAGGCCTAGGGTGACTGGCTGGGCCCCACACCCCTGCGGAGGACATCGCTGAGGAGACTGAGCACTCAGAGTGGGTGAGACAGGGCAAGTGAGAGGGAGCAGGGGGGCAGGAACCTGGTTCAGGCAAGCGGACCCTCTGCCAGCTGTGCTTCTTGGAAGGGTGGGCCCGTCCCTGGGCTGCCACAGGGCCTGGAGGAGGACAGCATGACCCCAGCCAGCAGTTTGTAAAGAGGCCAGGAGGCTGGAGTTTGCATCCTTGGGTTGGGGCTTGAGGGCAGGTGCCCGGCTGCAGGCCCAAATCTGTGTCTGTATGATGTGCACGTGGGCAGTTGGTGTGGGGGTGCACACGTCTGTGTGTGCAGCCTGGTGCCTGTGGCTGCTGCGTGTGGGATGACAGGTGGAGGCTCCCTGGGGCTTCCCGAGGAAGGCAGCCCCGACCTCATCACCATGGCAACCCATCACCCATCCCTGGGGCCCTCGAGGCGGGAGGGAGCAGCCTGGGGCCCTGGGGCTCAACTGGGCTGCCCCAGGCCAGGCCTGTGTGCTGCCGCCTCCCTCCCTGCCCGGCCGCCCCAGAGCCAGGCGTGCTGAGTGCCCCAAGCCCAGCCGCCTGCACTCTGTCCGGCACAGCTGTCCTGCCACCCTGGCCCGCTTGTCCCCAGGGGGCTGGACAGCACTGTCCAGGGATCACTGACAGCCGCGCTCCTCTGGGCGTGAGGCCGCCCCCCCCACGGAGTCCCTGGGGCCTCCTGGTGGATGACCCTTCCCCCCATCTCGTCCCTGCCTGGCCCACGCTGACCTCCCTGCCTCCCACGCTGCATGTGCCTTCAAAGAAAGTACCAGCACCCCCCAAATACTTCTCTCCCTGGGGCCCCCAGGTCTGCCACCCGCAGGTGGGTAGCCAGTGGCCTTGTCAGCAGCTCCCCAGTCCCAGGTCTGGGCTGCCGGGAGGAGAGCGAGGGACCTTTAGGACAGCAGCCCAGGAAAGCAGCCCCCATGGCATTACCAGCAGCAAGGCATTTCACCGGGCTGAATCGCAGACACCAGTTAATAAAGCCTAAGGTGTCCACCAGCACCGTGGGGGCTGGAGTGGGGGTCCCCGCCCACCTCCACGAGGCGTCCCTACAAGAACATCATTCCAACGTGTGCTGGGCCCCGGCTGGGCCAGGGAGGGCCAGGGGCACAGAACAGGAACACAGTGGGGGCTGCTTGCCACTCAGTTCCCCACACACCCTTAAATCCATGGCTTCACCGTGCTCGTGGCCCTGGGTAGGGGCCGGGGAAGCTCTCAGGGCCCGCCTGCCTGGGGCCTGTGCTGGAGCGGTGTGCGCCCCACGAGGTCTTGCTCTCCGGCAGGGCCTCTGAGGCAGGTGGACTCCTGTGGGGACTGGCTGGGGAGGGTCGGCTTCTGTTGCATCACCCCAAGGTTAGTCCAGCTGCCTCTGTGGTCACCATGGCAACACATGCTGGCAGGGGCTGGGCCTGCTGAGTGACCGCCTAGGCGGGAAGGGGACCCCATCCTGCAGGCTCTCAGCCCTTCCACATCTCCGCAGCAGGCGTGAAGCCCCCATCCTGTGTGCTGATGACGCACCTGGGCGAGGTCGGGGCCCCAGGCCCTTCCACCCGAATCCAGCTCTTGGAACACAGCGTCTCCTCTGCCTCCACAAGGACCCAAGCCGTGGCCTTCTTGCTCTCCTGCCAGCCTGGGGGACCCATGATACCCAGCTCATGCCCTCAGTTCCACTGCCTGGGCCATCCTCTTGGCCACCTGGCCAGCCTCTGTCCACATGGCTGCCTGTGGACCTGTTCTCCAAGTCCCTGGAGAGATGCACCAGCCCCATCTTGAATTCAGGCTTTGGGAAATGGAGTCCAGTGTGAGATAACATGTCACGTCCACCCCAGGAGCTGGGGGACAGGCCTGAGGGCGGTGGTCATTGGAAGGGTTAGGGGCATGCAGTAGTATGGGGGGTCTTCACACCTCAGCCTCTGGCTGGAGGACCCTGTGTCTTCCCCACCTGTGGGCCCCCAGCCTGGGCCTCTCCTTGGCAGGCTTGGGGCCAGTGGGTCTCAAAGGGGCATACTGCATGGCCCCCCGCCCAGCCCTGACTTGTGGACTCCTGCAGCCCTCTCAGCAAGGCTGCACAGGTGAGGGCCAGTCGGACTCCCCCACCAGCCCTTTCCACCCTAACCCACTCTGGCTCTGCCTGTGGGCAGGGCGTGGCTGGAGGAAGAACTTCCTGAGTTGGGGTCCTAGCTTTTGCACCCCTCCTGGTGACTGGACCCTAGGGGGAAGTGACTCTGCCTGAGGGTTGCAGGGTTTGGGTCTGAGGTTCCCTTGCTTCTCTGTCCCCACCTGTTTCCTCCCTCCCAGGAGCTGTGCCCTGAGCCTGTGGGGCTTCTGCTGCCTGGGACAGTTCTCCCCAGTGTTGGTGGTTTCTTGGGCAGGCCATGGACCCCCTCTGTGCAGGCACTTAGTCACCGGCATCTCACTGTGTTTCTTTGGAGCACTGCCTGTCACACCCTCGGCTTCTTTGGGAACAGCTGGGGTGTTGTGGGTTCTAATTGGCTGACCAGAGCTCTTTATTTAGGGAGGACCCTGTCTGCCCAGTTCACACGGGCTGGCCATTCTACTTGGGGTGCTCGGAGCCCACAGCCACCATCTGCCGTGGGGTCTGCATGGCCTCTGAGGGGCCGGAGTATGTGCCACATGGCTCCTGCCCTGAAGCTGGAGAAGGCAGACCGTCCACAGTGACAGTGCAGGCCTCGCGGGCTGTGAGGGACGCAGGATGCCGGCAGCAGCGGCGGGCTCCTGAGACGGGATGCGCGTGCTGAGGCGGAGACCAAAGGAGCTCTCAAAGTCTGTGCGGCTCCTGTGCGTCAGCTCCGCCCCGGAGGACCACGCGACAGCTGCGGAGCGAGGCGCTGGCCTGGCTGCGACCACATGGCCTCTCAAAGCCGCTGGCTGAGGGCACGGGCTTCAGCCTCGCAGCTGCAGGCTCTGAGCTGACGGCTGGGGTGCTGCTGGCCTCCTGGGCTTCCTTGGGGCTCTAGCTCTCTCGGGTCTTGGGCCCGGAGTTGATGTGGGTGTGGGTGCAGGAGCCACATGCTATCTTGGGGGCTGGACGCCCACTTGGGCAGCACCCACAGTCCGCAGCCAGGACACCCCTCTCCACCCGGCCTACTCAGGCTGGTCCGTGGGCCTCCTTGGGTGCCTCTCCCTTTGGGCTAGAGGCAGAGACATCCCTCATCAGTGGCATGGGACCAGCCTGGGCACTGTGGGTTAGTGGGCAGCGGAAGCCAGGTGTTCAGAGCTGTGGCTGGGGTGGGGTGGGGCTGGGGTCTGAGCTGGGGCCCAGCTGAGGGGGCTGGAAGGGTGGGGGCGGGGAGCCACGATGCTGCCTGCTGGTTCTGCGCCTGTCGCCATGGCAACAGATGGAGGTTTGGCAGGAAAGAGGAGGGGAGAGCTTTGTGGGCGTCTGCTGGGGTTTAGAGACCAGCAGGGATCCTCGAGAGATGGGGGCCTCTGACCTTCAGTGGGGAGCTTCTCCCGGAGCCACAGAACTGCCCCCCATGATGGGAGGGTGGGCTTTAGGTCTGGATCTCCTTCCTTGAGTCTCCCAGCCCGGCTCCAGGGCTAAAGTAGCAGATTGGAAGGGACTGTGTCCCCAACTGGACAGTCCAAGGGTCAGGGCCCCAGCAGGGTGGGAGCCGGGCAGTGGGCATGGTCCTGCCTCTCCAGCCTTGGAGTTGGGGAGAAGGCATGACTGGGACACCAGCTTCGCCCCGTGTGACTGCTGACCACAGGGATACCTCCTTGGGTGGAAGACCATCTTGTCCGATGGTGGAGTCCCAGCTGACCCTAGCCCCCATCCCCTGCTCTAAGGAGAGCTCCCAGGTGGGCAGTGCCATATTCAGTGCCCACCTGGTCACACTCCCAGGCTGG
This sequence comes from Sciurus carolinensis, assembly GCF_902686445.1. NCBI lineage: Eukaryota > Metazoa > Chordata > Mammalia > Rodentia > Sciuridae > Sciurus > Sciurus carolinensis. The sequence goes on from NC_062223.1 coordinate 1,177,803, forward strand.
GTCCAGCCCTGCAGGACACTCACTGGGTCAACAGCATTCTTGTAGAGTGGGGCTGGGCTTCACAGGCAGGCCCGGCAGTGCCTGTGGGGGCAGTGGGAAGGCCACCTGCACAGGTGCCCCAGGGAGGCCAGCTGCTCCGGCCCCTGGCCACCGTGGGAGGGCAGGCACCTGCACTGAGGCCTGTGTGTGGCGCTGCCCCGTAAGGGAGAGCCCTGCTGGCACCAGCCTGGCCAGTGCCCAGGGACAGACTTGACAGCCGTCCCGACATCGGGGACCCCCCCTTCCCCAAGAGCACAGCCTCCGTATGCCAGTCCCTGCGCCCGGCTGCTGTGGGGACAGTGGGATGGGGCTCTGTGGGTGGGGCTCTGCTGCAGGGGAGTGGACCCCTTAGGAGGTGCCCCCGGTGGTGGGCGGGCAGCATCTGTGGGCCTTCCCTCCATGAGGACAGTGCTGGGGATCGGACAGCAACCCCAGCCCAGATGCCACCCTCCTGGGTGGGTCTTGGCACCCAGCCAGAGGGCCCCTTTGTCCTAGCTGGCCAGCGTTTGGGGGCCCAGGACACAGTGTGGCTCCTAGTCCCCAGAGTTGGGGGTGGCAGGGGGTCTCTTGGTTGCCAGTCCCTGGCAGGGCAGGTGGCCACATCCCCGCCATGCCCCTTCCCAGACGGTTGTAGGCCTGGGAGTGGGTGGCCACCCCAGCTGGCCTTCCTGGGAAGGGTGGAGGGCAGGGTCTGGGCTTTGGCTCTGCATCTCCTAGGCCCCTGGTCTGGAGGGAGCAGCTGTCTGCACTGGCCCCAGCTGGCCCATGGGTACCTTGGGGACCCTGTGGTCCATCTTGGAATGTGCCCCCATCAGCCTGTTAACCTCCCGGATGACCCCCAGGCAGTGTGCCAACCCAGCCCCCGTGTTGGCTAGGGCCCTGTTCCTGTCACCTCTTCTACCTTTCCCTGTAGCCCCTGCTGGAGCCCAGGGGGTCCTAGAACTGTGGGCTTCCCCATCAAGGGTCTTTAGGGGATCTTAGGGGGAAACTGACCCCTCTTGATAGGCCAGGGACTCCTGAGGGCCAGAGCAGCAGAGGCCTTGGGTCTCTGTCCAGCCAGTGAGGGTCTCTGGTTGCAGCGTCCTGTGGGAACCAGAAAGGTCAGGAGTGTCAGGACTTCCTGCCTCTGTGAGGGGCGGGCCAGCTGCCCAGCCCACTCCCAACAGGGGCTGAGGCAGATGAGCAGAGAGCGGGCTGGGCAGCTGGAGCCAGGGTGGTGCTGGGCTTGGCCCTGGCAGCTGCCCTCGGGCTGAGACCACTGCCTGTCCCCAGCCTCTGTCTTGTGATCTCAGGAGGCTTCCTCAGGTGTGGGTGAGCGTGACCTTCCCAGGCTGACAGGTGGCCGCGGGCCAGCTGGTCTTTGACGCGTCTCTGGGCCAGCGGGCTGGTGAGTGGGTGCCTCCTGCTCCAGACCCGGTGGGTGAGCCCTACCGGCCCCAGGCCCCCTTTTGGCCGGGCACTGCCCGTTGACTTCCACCTGCTCCCAGGGCTGAGGGCTGATCTCAGGCCCCGCTGAGGTCCACTGCCTGGGGCAGGCTGGGCTTGGCTGGGCCTCTGTGGCTCCTCCCTGCAGGCCTGCAGGTGGCCCACAGGGGACCCTGGATCAGCTGGGCCCTAACAGTTGTGGGAGGGAGCTTCCACTGGACGTGCCTGGCATCCTGGCCCCTGAGAGATCAAGGGCGCCCCCCCGGGGAGAAGCAGAGTGTGTCCCTTGGCGGATTTGATAAAACCTTCCCACTTCAGTCGGTCTCCCCAGAAGGTAGGAGGAGGGGGCAGCCAGAGCAAGGCAGGTGTGGGCAAGGCTGCTGAGTGACCAGCGATGTGTGGGGAGCGGATGGGGCCTGGGGCCATCGTCTGAGCCAGCACCCCTCCCGGTGTCCCTTAAGCCTGGAAGGAAGGGCCTGGGCTTCAGGGTCTGTACGCCCTGCTCTGCCACTCTGCTGACCCCGGCCTGCACAGGGTCCAGTCAGGGTCTTCCTGGGCAGGGTGGGGGGAGCCAGGGTCCAGGGACCTGCTGCACCCCCTCCTGCCGTCTGTGGGTGGGATGTGGCCCCTGGGGTGGGCTCAGCCAGACTCTTGCCTGGGGTCCTGGTGCTGCCAGAGGAGGCGGGCCCACCCTTGCTTGGTCCATGCCCTCTTCCTGGGCTGGACATTAGCTTCCCTGTGCCTTCTGGAGTCTGCCCACTGGGTAACTCCCAAAGTGGACAGTCATGGGACAGGTTTCCCCTCGGAATGTCTGAAAGTCCTCTACTCTCAGCCTCCCAGGGGCCGTTCCTGGCACCTGCCCTTCCCTCTGAGGCCCGTGACTCGCCGCCTCCTTCCTGCCCCTTGCCCTGCCGAGCGCCTCGGAGTGCTGCCCGGTGGCCTGCAGTTCCTGCTGCGTCCTCTGCCCCGCCTCCTGCGGCCAGTGCCGGGCCCCTGCCCTGCTCCATCAGCAGCGTTGTGTGGAGGAGGCAGCCGCTTGCCCGGCCCCTTGCTTCGTGGGTGCTGCGCTCTGCTGGCTGGTCCTCCGTCCCACCACCCGCTCCTCCCAGTCACTCTGCTGGCTGCTCCCATCTCCCAGCCTGAGTGCAGGGGCCCGGCACCACGCGGCCCTCCCTTCCAGCCCCTCACCTGCGCCTGCGGCTGTCCTGGTCAGGCGTGGCTGCTGCCCCTCGGGCGTCCGTCCTAGCGGGGTGTCTGCCGCGAGCGTGACACTGGGTCCACAGCCGCGTCCTGGTCTGCGCCTCGTCCTTCGCTCCTCTTCCCGCTGGCCTCTCCCGGTCGGTCTGTTTTTTGAGCTCCCCGCTCTTCCCTCCTGTCTGGGTGCTGCCGCTGCCCCTCTGACCAGCGCTGTGATTCAGGGTCCTAGGCCAGGGGTCCCTGGGGTCCCTGCTGAGAATGTTCTGTGACTGGAGGGGTGCTTGGCTGGACGCGTGGCTCCCAGGGCTGGCGGTGCCTCTGGAGCCGAGTGAGCGTGAGAGGGCCGTCCTCGCCGTCTGCGCGATGAAGCTGCCACAGGCCACGTACGCACGGAGAGCGGCTTTATGGTCTAAGTGCGCGAGCGCCGTGGAATTCCTGTTTTGGTTTCTAGCCCAATAAACATCAGCAGACGTAGCCACACAGATAGAAGTCTGCTGGGGTCCTCGGGGATTTTTTAAAGCTTTATTGTTTTTTAACGTTATTGTATCTTTTAACCTTCGTTTTAGTTATTTATTGTCACGTGGTGCTGAGGATGGAACCCAGGGCCTCACGTGCTAGCGAGCACTCTGCCCCTGGGCCACAGCCCAGCCCATCCTCCGTGATTTTTAGTCACCAGAAGGACTGAACGTCCCGGGGGGCCTGACCCTGCGGGCTGAGCGAGGGCTGTGAGCGACGAGCCCGGGGCTCTGCTGCTGCTCTTGCAGGGTCAGCCCTTTGAAGCAAGATCCTCTGGTCCCTCTAGGACCTCTGCGCCCTGCCAGCGGGTGCTCTTCCAGGAGTGGACGTCAGTGGGTGTGCGCGGTCCCCTCTGGGGCAGGGATCCTCTCCGGATGCTCTGCTGTGGGTCTGGCTGGCACCATCGCGCCCCTGGTGGGGCCCGACGTGGTATGGGCAGCCGCCTGCGTGCTCTGGCCTTGCCGTCAGTTGCGGGTGACGCCTGGACGGGCTCTCAGCCCACAGGCGGCCATCGCCTCCCTGCCTTCTTTCTGGGGAGAAGCCAGGCCCTCCGGCCCTGCTGCACGAGCATCTCCCTGGCCGTGGTTGCTGTCTGTGCTCGGTCTGTCCAGCCCGCGGTGACAGGTGCTTTCCTGACATCCGCTGTGGCTCCGAGTCCTTGAGCTCCTCTGCCCGAGGTGCCGCTCTGCTTCTGGGATTCCAGCACCAGGACCTTGGCTGTGGGATATGCCCCGGGCCTCTGATGTGCTGTCCGTCGCCTTCCTTCCTCTGTTCCCGTCTGGACAGCCCCCACTGCCCCACTATAGAGGTTTTCCAGCCTCTGGAGTTCACTCTGCCAGTGAGCCTATCTGAAGGCCTTCCTCCATCTTCCCTCCAACAGGCAATGGCTACTCATAGTGCCGTCTTGAGACCCTCTCTGAGGCTCCGGGACAGCTGCCTTTCTACTGCTGTCTCCCCCGAGACCGGGCCACATCTCCCTGCGTCCTGAGTGCGGCTGGGCTTCCTGAGAATGAGTGGGCAGGTTGCCCCCGTGTGGCTGGTGGCTGGAAGTCCGTGAAGATGGGACTTGGGCTGGCTGGGGTCAGGCGTCTAGGGCAGTGCGCCCAGGAGTGGACATGGGCTTGAGTGTCAGCAGGAGAACTGCAGGTTTGCTGAGCCAGCGAGCCAGCTGCCGGAGCGTCCCCTCGGGCCCTGGTGTCCTCACTGCCCGGTTGTCGTCCCTCGGCTCTCGGGCTGGCCACCTGTGCTCGGCTTCCCTTTGTTCTGCCCCACCTCTGGGGCGGTTCACCTTTCTGTCCTTTTCCAGCGGTCGCCGTCATCTACCAAACGATTCAGCGCATCTTCTTATTTCCTCCTGCTTGGCAGAGGCCTCGTGTTAGGGACGCCTTCAAGTTCCCTACGCTGTGGTGACGAGCAGCGTGGGGCCTGCTCCTCCTCCCCTCCCTGGACGTCCCTGCCCAGGCACGGCTCCTCCTGTGCTGGTCACAGGGTGCTTCCCTGGGAGGAGGCTGGGCTGGTTCTGATAAGGAGCAAGGTGGGTCTGCAGGGTGGGGCCTTGGCCCGGAGCTGTGTGTGAGCGTGTGTGTCTGTCACTTGCTGATGGGCAGGAAATAGGTCAGTGAGGCCAAGTGGCCCTGGGGCCGCCCCACCCTACTTGGCTGGACCTTGCCGTGGGAGGTCTGTCCAGACCTGGAGGGAGGTGCAATCCCAGGGTCCTGTGTCCACACCTCGGGAATTGCTCCCTGTTTCAGCAGGGCCACCCTGGGGCCCGCCTGACCCCCTTTCCTGACACAAACGCCTGCAGCCTCTCCGGGGTCCCTGGAGACAGCCCTGCCCAGCCAGCCCCTCTGCAAGCTTTCCAGAGGTTTCTGGATGCTTCAGGATCTCCCTGTCGCTGCTGGGCTGCCTCTTCAATCAGGGGGCTCCACAGGGGCAGGCCTGAGAGCCAGCCTGCCTGGGATACAGCCTGTATTGCTGGCAGGGCCCTGGCGGCTGGGCTCCCCTCTGTCCCCAGAACGCTGTTCCGCACCCTCCTCCGTCTCCGGGTCAGCGGGCTGTGGGGAGCAGTCCTTCCCCTCCTGCCTCCCTGCCTGACTCCGCCCTGAAGCCAGCTTCGGAAGCACCCCAGGCTACACCTGGCCCAGGATGAGGCTCTGTTCCTCCCTGTGCCAGCCCAGCCTGGGGGATTGGGCGCACAGCATCCCATGGGAAACCAGGGTCTGTGTGTGCAGGGGTGGTGGGGGTGGGCCTCAGCCAGGGACTGACAGGGGCTCCTATCCACTGACCATCTTTCCATTGGGTGCAGCGCGGAGGAGGTCCTGGGGCAGCTGGGTGATACTTCTTAGGTCAGGAGCAGCTCTGAGGCCCTGCAGGCTGCCCTAGGTGGAGGAGGGCTCCTGGCCCCACTGGAGACTCCCCGGCTGGGGCTCTTCCTGGGAGCAATCCCAGACCCCTCCTGGAGGGGGTGAGTGAGTGTGGCACCCCACACCAGGGCTTCAGATGTCAGGATTCTTAGCCGATCTACCGTAGCAGGATAGTGCTGGGAGACCCCTGAGGCTGGAGGGGCATCCAAGGGCCCAACCCCGGGGTGGGGGGAGCAGGCTCCCCCTCCCTATGCATCCTGGGTTGCAGAGGTGGCTCTGCTCTGCCTGGAAGGGACTTGGGGTGGGGCCCAGAATCGTGGGGTGGTGCTAGGTGTCCTCCCTCCCTGGGTCGGGCCTCTGGGGGTTGGGTCTGCACCATGGCAGCCCACCCCCAGTGTTTGGGTGCTGGGCTGGGGCACAGCAGAGGCGGCCGAGCAGCTGCCAGCCAGTGAAATATTTCAGGGCTTAATTAATCTAATTTGAGCGGTTCCTTCTCGGAGCGTGAACAGTTGTCTCCCCGGAGACGCCTGCCCTCCCTGGCGCGCTGGTGGGCGGCCACACGGTCTGTGTGGAGCCTGCTCCTGCAGGCTCTGGTTGGGGCTCCCCGTGCGTGCAGTCTGTGAGGAATCTCCATCCCTTCTGCACTCTGTGCACCTGCCTGGTGGTTCCTGGTGTGCAAGGCAGTGTGGAGCCACTGTGTCCTCCCGCAGACTCCCTGGGCCTGCACGGTGATCTGGTCACCTTAAGGTGTGACCAGCAACCATTGCCTGGAAACCTGGATGTCTGGGTCGGGAGGGGGATCCCCAAACCGTGGAGACCAAAGTCACATGACCAAAGGCACCAGGGTGTGAGGATCTGCCCTCCTCCAGGCCTCCTCTCAAGGGTCAGCTTTTCCCAGAAGCCCATGTGGACCCAGCTGGCCCTAGGGACCAGCACTTCTGGCCCGTCCTGGGTGTGGGGTTGGGCTGTGACCTGAGTGTCGGTGGCTGAGGCCGCTGTGAGACTGCTGTCGGAGCTGGTCTTCCCGCCAGGATGTTCAAGGGCGGTGGCCTGTGGGCTTGGGCAGGACCCCGCTGTGTCTGCCCTTGGTGACGCAGCCTGGGCAGAACACCTGCCCCTGCCGAGCGGGGACTCAGTTTCTCGGGTACCCACCTGCGTCTGGCCCCAACACTCCCTCTGACACGTCCCCCATTGCCCAGGTTTGGGCTCAGCATTGTGGGTCCTTTTTCTCAAAATGCCAGCATGGTGCTGGCCCCTGTGTGGAGAGCCAGGCAGGCCCGGCTGCCGCATCATCACCCGCAGGCAGACGGGAGCAACTGCGTCTTCACCCAAGCGCTGCCTCAGTGCGGAGGCTGAGGAAGTGGGTCACTGCACTGCGGCTGCCCCGGGAGCTGGGCCACGAAGGTCCCAGATCGGGATGGCATCCACTCGGTTCCAGATGCGGGGCAGCCAGTGAGGGCTGCGGGCGCTACAGCACTCCAGTGCACTGGTCTCCAGGAGCCCTCCCGAGGTGGGCAGCTGCCTGGGCCTCTGCTGGCTCTGCAGTCAGCTGATTCAGGCCTGGGCACTCTGATGCGTCCTGACTGTGGGGAGCCTCACGCCCCAGAAACCGCGGGGAGGGCTGCCACTGTGGCCTTGCGCCCAGGGACCAGTGGACTCCACAGCAGGTCCTGCACAGCTTGAGCCAAGGCCCACCCCAGAGCTGCCGGAGGCCAGGCTCTCCTGCGGCGCAAGGGCTGTGTCCAGCACCAAGGACAGCACCCTGTGGTTCCTGGTTTAGAGCCCAGCCTCCCTCCCACCACCCAGGTGGTCTCAGACACACTGAGAGGGCAGGTCCCCGGCATGCTGTAGCTTACCACTCACGCCTGCCCACATCCCCTCGCTGGACCCCAGTCCACTCTCTTAACTCACACCCTCTTTGGCCAGAAAGGGGTGGCCCTCCAGGCAGATCACTCAGTGACCCTGGCGCCTGCTGCAGCTGCACGGATGGAGGTGGGGGAGGCGTGTGCCCTTGGGATACCTCCACCTAGAATCGGTCAGGCTCTGGGGAGTTGAGCCACTGCCGGGGGGACTCGCCGGGACTGGGGAGGGGCTGAGGGCCAGCAAGGGAGCGTTGGGATCGCCTCCTGAAGGTCCCGCTGGCAGCAGGTGGGGGCTGCCCTGAGAGTAGGGCCTGAGGCTTGGGGAGGGTCTCCACCACCACATGGCTCCTCTGGAAGCCCACCAGGGGGCCACCTCTTCCTTCCACTGGCTCCAGGCTCCTGGGATGGGGCTCATGTGACAGCCTTCTAGGTAGTTGCTGATACATGGTCCTTTGCATGGCCACATGCTCGGCACCTCCGAGTGTCACGACAAGACCCCAAGAGGTTGGGGCAGTGCAGAGAAGCGGCCGGGCTTGTGTTTCGAGGGCCGCTGTGTGGAGAGTCATGGGACCCCGGGGGACATGAATTGAAGGCCCGCACCCTGGGCCTTCCCCATGAGGCCCAGTCCCTGAGGAGGGTGACCCTGGGGATGGGGTAGTGATAGAGGGGCAGATGGAGTGGGAGCCACAGTGCTCTCCAGCGACTACTGCCCAGTGCTTAAGCCAGGTGTGGGGAGACCAACAGGAACTAACACAGGGACGTCATGAGAGGTGTGTGGCCTCCAGCTGGTCCCAGAGCCCCTGCAGCCCCAGGATCCACTTGGGATGTAGCGGGGACAGCTGGGGGGGGTCTGGGTGAGCCAGGAGCTCACCCAGGCCCCACGTGCCCTGCCTGCTGGCTACCTTGAGATGGAAGCCTTGAGAAGGGGCCTTAGTGTCAGGTGGCCTGTTCTGGAGTCTACATGAAGAGCCCACGTGTCCACTGCCTCCCCAACTGGTCAGCAACCCTGGGGGCTACAGAGGGAGTCCCCCATTGCCAGCACTGTCGTGTGCCAGGACCCGGGTCTGGTCAGCACCTGCTCTGATGTCAGCAGCTGGCTAGCACCAGATGCAGGCCTGCCCACTGCTCTCGGGGCCAGGCTCCGGAGCTGGGTGCGGGAGCTGGGTCAGCCCTACCAGGCCCAGGTAGGCCCTGGGCGTCCCTGGGGCCTGGAGCCCCTTCCTGCAGCAGCTGAGGCAGCCCTGCACCCCCGCCGGCCCCTCCTCCTGAGAATGCGCTGGCTGGAGCTGGGAGTTCCTCAGCCTCGGCTCAGGTCCCACCCTGGCGAGGCCCCTGCAATTATCTGTGACACGGTATACTTTCCTCTCTTGATGTGAGCCTGGTTTGTGTAAAGACAATAATTAGAGATAAAATCACAATTGGAAAATAAGCCCCAGCGAGTTGGAGGGCTGGGTAATTAAGGGTGATCCTGGGCTTCCCACCAGGAGCTGCCCCTCCCGCGTCCCACAGGCTGCAGCCTGAAGGAGGGCTCCTAAGGGCATATGCCCCACCCTGCCTCCAGGGAACCCGAAGGCCCCTGGGGCTGTGGGAGACTAGGACCGCAGCTGATCTCTGCCCAGCACACCAAGAAAGTTCTCCAAGGAGGGGCACACCGGGCTGTGTGGAGTGTGCGGGGTTTTTCAAGGCACAGTAATGGGGACAGGATTTTCTGGTCGGAGGGGAAACTAGTGAAGGAAGGTGGAGACAGGGAGGGAGAGGCAGGGGTCCGGGACACAGCCCCACGTGGCTTCCCTGCACCCTGGCTGTACTGCGCCCTCAACCCCCATGAGACACGTTTGTCTGAGCAGCAGGGTGGCCCACGGCCTGGCCGCTGTGCCTGCTGTCCTTACACTGGACTGCCTCCGCCCACGGGAGCCTCCTGGAAGAAGGCTGCCTTCCTGGCAGGAGCCTGTATGGTTGGCCCTCTGTCCTCCCGGCTTTCTAGAGGCTGGTGCTGTGACACCAGTTTCCCCTCCTGGGAGATGTGGTGGAGCCCAGGCCATGCCCAGCACATCTTGGGGTCACAACTGGTGTGGGGGGGCGGCAACTGCACCCTTTTAATATCCAGCTTTGGGAATTTGGCCCTTCGTTGCTGTCTGCGCCCTCCTGTTCATGTCCACTTCCTTTGTTCCTGAAGCAGGACCACATTTCCCACACCATCACGTAACCCCTGTCATCAAGGTTGTGTGTGTGCACCTGCATGTGGGTGTTCATACAAGCACATGTGTGTGCACACGGAGGTGTGTAGATGCATGCACATGGGTGTACATGTGTGTGCCTGCATGTGGGTGTTCATACAAGCACATGTGTGTGCACATGGAGGTGTGTAGATGCATGCACGTGGGTGTACATGTGTGCGCCTGCATGTGGGTGTTCATAAAAGCACATATGTGTGCACATGGAGGTGTGTAGATGCATGCACGTGGGTGTGCATGTGTGTGCCTGCATGTGGGTGTTCATACAAGCACATGTGTGTGCACATGGAGGTGTGTAGATGCATGCACGTGGGTGTACATGTGTGTGCCTGCATGTGGGTGTTCATACAAGCACATGTGTGTGCACATGGAGGTGTGTAGATGCATGCACGTGGGTGTGCATGTGTGTTCCTGCATATGGGTGTTCATACAAGCACATGTGTGTGCACATGGAGGTGTGTAGATGCATGCACGTGGGTGTACATGTGTGTGCCTGCATGTGGGTGTTCATACAAGCACATGTGTGTGCACATGGAGGTGTGTAGATGCATGCACGTGGGTGTACATGTGTGCGCCTGCATGTGGGTGTTCATACAAGCACATATGTGTGCACATGTGTAGATGCATGCATGTGTGTGCACACATGAGTGCATACATGCACGTGTAAGTGTGTGTGTTGTCCCATTTGGGGCCATGAGCTCTGAGACCAGCATCTCCCTGAGGTCGGTCAGCCAGCCAGTGTCCCACAGCCTCCGTGTTTGAGCCGTGCTGTGCTGGAATGGCTGTTGGGTTCCCCGGGCTGCTGCGTTGTGAAGTCATGGCTCGTCCTCTAGCACATTTACATCCACTTTTCCCGCTCCCTGAGCTGTGCAAAGCCAGCTGAGGCTGCACCCCCTGCCCTGCGGTGGCCTGGTGTCTGCCCCTCCCTCCCGCCCACCCTGCCCTCTTTATATCCTGGGAGCACAGGGCTGCTTTCTGTTCTTTGCGGTCTGATGGGACAGGAGATTCTGAGCCCTTCTGGGCCATTCTTGCCTCTTCTTGTTGCCCTGTGGTCTTCTCTGGCTGTGTCCTCTCAGGGGCGGCTCTGAGGTGTGATCTTGTGAATCGCAGGAGCCACTCCAGCGTGGGGCTCTTGCCCTCATGGCTGTGCCCTGGCTCTCCTGAGCCTCCAGCTCCTTTGGGGACTTGCTGGACCTTGTTTGACCTGCTGGCCTCACACAGAGAGCCTCACATCTGTCAGGAGAGCTCCCGGCATGGGGGGCACCCCTGTCCTGCTTGCTGTGCGGAGGAGCCACTGCCAGCCCTGGGGTCAGCTGCGGCGCTTGCCCAGGTGGCTCTGAATCGTGGATGGGCAGAGCTGTGGGCGCCAGCTCCTGTCGCGTGCTCTGCCTGTTGTCCGAGTGGCAATCACAGACTCTCACGCAGGTCAAAGGCAGCTGACCAGAGGCCCCAGGAGTCGGCCCTGGGCCTCAGCAGGCTTGGAGCAACCCTGTGGAGGCCACAACCCTCCCCACCTGCTTCTGGCAGCAGCAGTGGCTGCCCTGGGGAAGGCGCCAGGGATCCTAGGCCAGCTCCCTTCCGGCTGGCCAGGGAAGTGTCGGCCCCCTGGGGGCTCTGGGCCAGGCCTGGAGGAGGTGCCTGTGTCCAGCCTGGGATGCAGGCTGGGGGAGGTGGTGGGGCTCCCAGGGACCTGTGGGAGCTGATGAGCTGCAGAAAGCAGGGCCACCACCACCAGCAGAGGCAGGGACTGTGATCAGTGACGGAGACCAGGGTCCCAGGGGACAAGGCGAGATGAGGGGCAGGGCCGGGGCAGTGTGTCCAAGCACGTGACACACAGAAGATCAATTTCCCACCTGAGACCAAGGGCTCTTACAGATAGATGGGAAACAGGCACACGCGTGTGTGTGCACATGCCAGTGCGCCTGCAGGCGAGGGCACAGACGGCAGGAAACCCTGGAGAGGCCACGCCTGCAGGGCTCTGGCCATGATGAGCGAGGTGGTCTGAGAGCATCTGCCCCTAAGGGGCCCCAGGGAGGAGGGTCTTGGTCTGCAGAAGGCTGGGAGGCACTGCCAGGGAGTGGCCATGGGCCTGTCATGGTGTCCTGGGGCACAGTGAGGCGGGCCTCAGGCTCAGGGCCTGTCTTTGCAGGGGTCTGTGGTGGAGGCCTCAGGGAGGTGGCCTCTGCCTGTGGAAGGGTGGGGGCTCACCTAGACCTCGATTCAGGGAGGGATGGGCTTTGTGGGGCAGTGTGCCAGCCCTCCACAGAGCCGCTCTGCCAGATACCAGGGAGCACCTGGGGCAGCCGGCGGCCGTGGAGTCCAGCAGGCTTGGGTGCTCGGGGAGGGAGGGGCCTCAGAGGAGTGGTGGGTACCTGCTGGCAGGGCAGGAGGTATGCAGTGCAGCCCTGAGCGGCTGAGCCTGGCCCCTCCCTCCTGCAGGCCTCGTGAAGCTGGGGATTCACTGCGTCACCTGCCAGAAGGTCGCTATCAAAATTGTCAACCGCGAGAAGCTGAGCGAGTCCGTGCTGATGAAGGTGAGCTGGCCGGGTGCAGTGTAGGTGGGGCCCAGGTGCCAGCTGGGGTGGCCTCCGGATCAGGGACAGGTGGCTCCAGGACTGCCTCCTCCCCTCTGTCCACTCCTCCCTGGCCTGGGGGACAGAAGGTGCCTTTCTGACCTACTGGGTGAGGCACCTGTACCTCAGTTTCCCCTTTAGAGCAGAGGAGACCCTGTCTGAGGAACCCACCCCACATCAGGACCAGGCTGGCCGGGTGGGGCTCCAGTCGGCCTCACGTGCTGGGGTCTGGTCACTGGGACTGGAGCAGCCCCCACGGGGGGAAGGCTCCTGGGGTCTGTCCAGCTTCTCTGTGGACTGCCAAAACCTTGGGGCATGTTGAGGCCTGACCTTGGTGGGGCAGAGGTCCCTAGACCCTCGATGTGCCAACTACAAGGGTGTGGGGTAGGGTGGGGCCTCTGCAGTGGCCAGAGGGTGGTCCCCCTTGAGCAGGGCTGAGCTCCGATAGTGTCCTCGTTCCCTCCCTCCCTCCTCCTCCAAGGTGTCTGCTGTTCTAGCCATGCAGGTGCACAGGGCCCGGGAACATCTCTGCAGCGCAGATGTGGCCTGGACCAGGCTTGGGTGGGGCCAGGACAGGGGACAAGGACAGGGATTAGGTCAGGGTTGGGAGCAACGGGTGAAAGTGACCAGGACACAGGGATTTGAGACTGTTGATGCGCGAGACCCGGTTAAGTTTTTAAGGATGCTGTGGCTGCTGGGGGCAGGGATGGACGCAGCTGCTGGATTGGGAAGGGAAACCAAGCACCCAAGGGAGGGGTGGGCGGCTGTGAGGGGCGAGGACAGCAGTGCAGTGGGAGTCCTCCTCTGGCCCTGCCTCGGGCTGCAGCGAGGCTCAGGAGGGCCAGAGCAGACAGCGCCCGCTCAGGTGGGGCTCAGGGCGAGAGCTGAATTTGGGAGTGAGTGGGAGGCATAGAGCCCAGTGGTTGTGGGGGCTGCGGCATGGGGAGGGGCCTGGCACCATGGGGATGCATACGCAGGCCACAAGGGAGAAGGGTGTGGGGACAGGTGCTGTGAGGGGCACCAAGCTGCTGCCAGCGGATGGGGGACTCCTCTCTGCCAGCTTCCGCAGGGCCGAGCAGGTGCAGAGGAGGGTGAGGCCCTGCCTGCAGCTCAGAAGCAGGCCTGCAGTGACCTCCACCCGCCACGCTCTCAGGGCCCCTTCTGACCTGCCTGGGGCCTGGGGCAGGCTCTGTGCTCCCCGCCGGGCAGTGGCAGCCAGGACAGGCTCCACCACACCTGCGGTGCTGCACAGCTGCACAGGTGCTCACACACAGGTGCTCACACAGGGCTGCACAGGTGCTCAGGTGCTCACACACTGGTGCTACACAGGTGCACAGGTGCTCACACACAGGTGCTCACACAGGGCTGCACAGGTGCTCAGGTGCTCACACACAGGTGCTACACAGGTGCTCACACACAGGTGCTGCCCAGGTGCACAGGTGCTCACACACAGGTGCTGCACAGGTGCACAGGTGCTCACACACAGGTGCTGCCCAGGTGCTTAGGTGCTCACACACAGGTGTTGCCCAGGTGCACAGGTGCTCAGGTGCTCACACACAGGTGGTGCACAGGTGCACAGGTGCTCACACACAGGTGCTCACACAGGGCTGCACAGGTGCTCAGGTGCTCACACACAGGTGCTACACAGGTGCACAGGTGCTCACACACAGGTGCTGCCCAGGTGCACAGGTGCTCACACACAGGTGCTGCACAGGTGCTCACACACAGGGCTGCACAGGTGCACAGGTGCTCAGGTGCTCACACACAGGTGGTGCACAGGTGCTCACACACAGGTGCTGCACAGGTGCTCAGGTGCTCAGGTGCTCACACACAGGTGGTGCACAGGTGCTCACACACAGGTGCTGCCCAGGTGCACAGGTTGCTCACACACAGGTGCTGCACAGGTGCACAGGTGCTCACACAGGGCTGCACGCCTCTGGCCACCTGGGCTCATGTGCAGCGAGTCCCAGACTGCACAGCGGCCAGGCCAGGGCCCCTTCCCCCCATGCACCCCAACACAAGGTCAGATAGCGTGGACAGATGGGGCCTGGGAGGGGCGCCCGCCGGCCGCGGCCTGACGCCCACCCTCCGGCAGGTGGAGCGCGAGATCGCCATCCTGAAGCTCATCGAGCACCCGCACGTCCTGAAGCTGCACGACGTCTATGAGAACAAAAAATATTTGTAGGTATTGCTGGGCGGAGCGCGGGGCCGGGGCGGAGCGCGGGCTGGGGCGTGGGGTCCGTGTGCTGGGCAGCCAGAGGCCAGGGTCCTGCTGCACCCGCGAGGGCTGTCCGGGTCTGCTGTGACCAGTGGAGGAGGCCTTGGCCCCACTGCTTCTTAGCCAGACCCATGGGACTCAGAGCCATCGATCTGAAGCCATGGGGGTGGGGACAGAACTTCCTGGAGGAGGGGCAGGGGTCTGGCAGGAGCACTCGGACCCTCCTAACGCTGGCCCTCTGAGCCTGTGGTTCTGCCAGGATGGCCACAGCTCCCTACTCCCACTGGACCCTCTACCCACAAGCCTCCCTCAGGGGGCCTGGGGTCCCCAGGTCAGCTGATCCTGTCACCACCATGGTCACCTGAGGCCACAGAGCCTCCCCAGCCTGGCAGACCCAGGTGGGAACCCCAGCTCCCCTGGTCAGTGTGTGGACCATACCTGGCCTCATTGGGCTTGTCCGGGAGTGGGGTGAACCAGTTGCTCGGGAGCAGGGCTGTGTGCAGTGCTTCCCACATAGACGTGAGGGCCGAGGGAGGGGTGCAAGCAGAGAGCACTGGACATCCTCCAGCCTGGAGCCCCTACCCACTGCCCACCTTGCCAGGGCTTCCCGCAGACCCAGCACCAGGCCGTCCTGGGCAAGCTCCTGAGCTCTCGGACCCTGTTTCCTTGTCTCTGGTGCGGATAGTGCACCGATGGCCGACTGAGTGTTTACCTGGAGGCAGGAGAGCCAAGGGCCCTTCTCAGCCGAGGATGGGGTGCGGCGGGCAGGTCTCTGTCACCACAGGCCTGAGCGCCATGGCAGAGTGGGCCTGGGCCTCTGACCCGTGACGTGGGGGCTGCCAAGGGGCCCAGCAGGGGTGACTCCTGCACCTCCTCCTTCTGCCCCTACTGGCCTATCAGGGTGGGGGCAGGTGGAGACACACCTACTTTGCAGCATCTAGGTGGCATTTGTGAGTCTGGGGCACGGGCAGGGGCGGGACAGGCCCAGCGTACTGCCCACACTGCACACAGCTCATCCTGGGCTCCCACCTCTGCCTGGTTCCCGTGGAAGGCTGAACCGGGCACCTGCGTGGGAAGGCAACTCTGGAGAGGCTGCCCAGCGGGGAGGAGGGCCAGGGAGAGCAGGTGGGACATAGCCTGGCCAGAGACTGAGGACGGGGAGGAGCCCAGGGGGAGGCCAGGCAGCACAGGTGTGCTCCTGGGGTTCCCAGCCCCAAATGGGCCACTGTTCTGAGGTCCAGCAGAGCACCATGTGGCCTGCGCTTCTGCCCTGCTCTGCATGCTGCCCACCTTCCAGACCAGCCTTCCTGCCCAGAGTCCCTATGTGTCCACCTTCTCAGTGCAGACAGGGTCCTTATGCTGCAGGGCCTAGCCTGTCCTCTTTGCCACTGCCCCATGCTGTCTCCTGTCCTGCCTCTCCTGTGCTGTCCCTCTCTGTCCACCTGCAGTCCCTGGCCTGCCTTAGGGGCCTCCACATGGCATGTTCTGAGCCCCTCCCAATCTGAGTTGGACATGCGGCCGCTCCCTTGAGGTCACCAAGCACCAGAACCCACACTACCAGAGGCCCCTGCTGCCCCTACTCAAAGTTCAGCCCGTAGGGCTCTACCACGTGGCTAAGAGCCAGCAGACAGGAGGGGACAGGCAGGCTCTGCTGGTCTGGGCAAGTTCTGTTTGGAGGCTGAGGTCCACTTCTCTCATGCCACATTCAGAGGGGCATCTGAGAGGGCCAGCCCCCACCTTGGGGAGGCACTGCCAGCCACCTGCTGAAGCCTGGGTGCCCCCTGTCTGACGCCCCGTCTCCTCACACAGCCCATGACCTCAGCCCTGCCCCCTTGCACAGCAGCCGAGGGTGCCTGGCCCCTGGGGTGGGGCTGGACAGCCTTCCCTGCAGCTGCCTCAGGGCCACTGAAGTGTGAAGGGTGGGACAGGGCAACGCCTGAGCACTGCCCCCTCAGAGCCCAGCCCACCTGCACTGCTGCAAGGTCCAGAGAGACCCGGCCTGCTCTGAGAGGCACAGGCTGGGGAGCTGTGGCCCCTGCCCTTCGCCAGACCCTGGGCTCCCTGACTTGGCACAAGAGGGGCAGTGTGTGTGCCTGGATGCGGCAGGGCAGGGCGCTGATGCCACCTGTCCTGCAGATACCTGGTGCTAGAACACGTGTCCGGGGGGGAGCTGTTCGACTACCTGGTGAAGAAGGGGAGGCTGACCCCCAAGGAGGCCCGCAAGTTCTTCCGGCAGATCATCTCTGCGCTGGACTTCTGCCACAGTCACTCAATATGGTGCGGCCCAAGCCCGAGGCCAGTGTGTCCACTGCCGAGGGACAGTGTCTCCACCCCAAGGGAGCCACCCAGGGCTCTTACAGCCACATTGTCGGGACCCAGCACGTGGGGCCAGGACACCTCTCCCCTTCCTCTCAGGCAGGCAGCTTGGGATGGGCTGCCTTTGGTCCAGCTCAGGGTAGGGGTTTGAGGGAGGGCTGCTACCCGCTGGTCACGGCATGTCTGTGAGGCCCAGGAGAGGGTGTGGGACCATGGTGAGCCAAGCCCAGGCCTCCCTCCCCAGTCACAGGGACCTGAAGCCAGAAAACCTGCTGCTGGACGAGAAGAACAACATCCGGATCGCAGACTTCGGCATGGCGTCCCTGCAGGTTGGAGACAGCCTGCTGGAGACCAGCTGTGGGTGAGTGCTGCCCTGCCTGGCCACTGCCGCTGGGCCTCTCCTGTGGGAGCAGCTCCTGTCTGCGCGGCGGGAGGAATGGATGGCAGTGGTGCCCCGGTCCAGGGCTCAGCCCCCACCCAGCATGCAGGGATTTAGGTTGTGGGAGCCCCAAACGGGGCATCCTCCCGGGGCCTGGCGGGCGGTGGCAAGTCCTGGCCTCCTGCCCCCTGACCGCCGCTTTGTCCTCAGATCCCCCCACTATGCCTGCCCAGAAGTGATCCGGGTAAGTGCCCGCGGCGCTGGCGGAAGGGCCGGTGGGTGGGCTCGCCCCCTGACCCCCGCCGGCCCGCCCGCCGACCCAGCGCCTCGCCCGCAGGGGGAGAAGTACGACGGCCGCAAGGCGGACGTGTGGAGCTGCGGCGTGATCCTCTTCGCCCTGCTGGTGGTGAGCGCCCGCCCCGCCCCCGCCCCGCCCCGTGCCCGCGGGCCGCCGTGACCGCGCCTGCCTGCCCACAGGGGGCGCTGCCCTTCGACGACGACAACCTGCGGCAGCTGCTGGAGAAGGTCAAGCGCGGGGTGTTCCACATGCCGCACTTCATCCCGCCCGACTGCCAGAGCCTGCTGCGCGGCATGATCGAGGTGGACGCGGCGCGGCGCCTCACGGTGCGTCCCGCCGCGGACGGCTGAGGGCCGGCCTGGCAGCCCGCGTCCCTGTCCCGGGCAGTGCGGAGCGCCCCAGGGGGCTGGGCGCCTCAGGGCGCTGGGGCACCGCCCTGTGCCTGGGCGTGAGCGTTGGGGAACACCGGTGTGCCCGGGTGTGCCCGCTCTGGCATGTGTGCCAGGTGTGGGAGAGCGTGTGCCAGTTGTGGGTTGGTGCGTGCCAGGTGTGGGTCAGTGTGTGCCAGGTGTGAGAGAACATGTGCCAGGGTGTGTGTGCCAGGTGTGGGAGAGCATGTGCCAGGTGTGGGCCGGTGTGCCAGGTGTGGGTCTGTCTGCCAGGGTGTGTGTGCCCCATGTGGGAGAGCGTGTGCCAGGTGTGGGTTGGTGTGTGCCAGGGTGTGTGCCCCAGGTGTGGGTTGGTGTGTGCCAGGGTGTGTGCCCCAGGTGTGGGTTGGTGTGTGCCAGGTGTGGGTCAGCATGCCAGGTGTGGGTTGGTGTGTGCCAGCTGTGGGTTGGTGTGCCAGGTGTGGGTCAGTGTGTACCAGGTGTGAGAGAACGTGTGCCAGGGTGTGTGTGCCAGGTGTGGGAGAGCGTGTGCCAGATGTGGGAGAGCGTGTGCCAGGTGTGGGTTGGTGTGCCAGGTGTGGGTTGGTGTGCCAGGTGTGAGAGAGCGTGTGCCAGGCGTGGGATTATGTCAGAGGTGGGTGTGTGCAGATGTGAGTGTGTCAGGGCAGTTTGCCCAGGTGCTCAGGTGGGTGGCAGGCCTGTGCCTGTGTGACAGGGGAGTGCTAGTGACCATGCTGGGCGTGTCCCCCTAACTGCTGTCCTGCCTCTGGTGTCCTGGGAAAGCCCCTGGGCAGTGTGAGGCCTTCCCCAAAGGCGGCTGCCTCAGGTGAGGGGCCCTCTTGGAAGGATGGCCACTGCCCACAAGAGAGGAGCAAGTGCCCTCTGGGCTGATCTTTTCAAGGAGAGGTGCTCTGTCCCTCCCCCAGGCAAGCTGTCCCTGAGTTGGTGGAGAGAGGGCCGTAGTGGGGCTGCCCCGGCCTCCTGACCACACCTGCACCCAGCCCTCCCAGCCACCTGGCCCTCCTGGCTTTGCCTCCTTTGGGCTGCTTTGCCTCTCCTGCCCGTGGACTCCAGGAAGGCCTGGCCAGGGCAGCTGCCTGGAGGGCTCTGCTGGCTCCTTGCTCCCTGGCCCTCAGGCCCTGCCCCTGCCCCCACTGCCCTCCTTCCTGGTTGCGCTCCCTCTGCAGCTGGGCAGGCAGGGCAGGGGTGCTGGCCTGCGGCCTGGCCCTGCCTCCCGCTTTGCTCTCACCTGCCTCCTAACGTGGGCGCCCCTGGTACTAACTCCCTTTCTCTCTTTCCTTGTAGCTAGAGCACATTCAGAAACACATTTGGTATATGTAAGTAGCTTCTCTGACCACTAACGCCCGCTTTGCCTGTTGCTGTGGCCTGGAGGGCCTGCAGGAGGGGGGAGGGCCCTGGCCAGCGTGGGCTGCCCCGCCTTGCCGTCAGCTGTCCTGGGCTGGTGTGGCAGGACGCAGGAGGCCTGCAGGGGTTGGGCATAGGGACAGCAACAGGACTCAGGGGCCCAGGCGAGGGTGGGCCACCCACCCTGCCGGCCACCTCGGGTGGGTGGAGTCGCCTCCGGCTGGACCACTCCAGCGAGTGAGCCCTGGTGCCCTGTCGTCCACAGAGGAGGCAAGAATGAGCCGGAGCCAGAGCAGCCCATCCCCCGCAAGGTGCAGATCCGCTCGCTGCCCAGCCTGGAGGACATCGACCCCGACGTGCTGGACAGCATGCACTCGCTGGGCTGCTTCCGAGACCGCAACAAGCTGCTGCAGGACCTGCTGTCTGAGGAGTATGTCCTGGGTGGGCAGGAGGGGCCGGCATGTCACTGGGCTCTACACTGCTGCCCTGGCAGCTTGGGGGCAGGCGGCCAGAGGCAAGGTCCTCATGGTCCACAGGCAGGCACACGTGCCCAGGTGTGCCGACCCTCCTGGCGCCTCTCGCCCCACGCAGGGAGAACCAGGAAAAGATGATTTATTTCCTTCTCCTGGACCGGAAAGAAAGGTACCCCAGCCATGAGGACGAGGACCTGCCCCCCAGGAATGAGATAGGTACGAGCCTCCATCTGCGCTCGGGTCCTGGGGCCTGCTGGCGGCCAGGCCTGACCCCTGTCTGCACACAGACCCTCCCCGGAAGCGTGTGGACTCCCCAATGCTGAATCGGCACGGCAAGCGGCGGCCAGAGCGCAAGTCCATGGAGGTGCTCAGCGTGACGGACGGCGGCTCCCCGGTGCCGGCACGTCGAGCCATCGAGATGGCCCAGCACGGCCAGAGGTGTGTGCCGGCCCCAGCGCCCACTCCAGGGCTGCACCCTCCTAGGCTGCCCTAGACCTGGCCTGCTCTCTTCCCACTGGCCCTGAGGTCTGGGCCAAGGCCGCTGGCTGAGCTGAACGGCACGGAGCTGGGGTTGCTAGCAGGACGCGCAGGCTGAGCAGCGCTGGGATGAACTGGGCTGAGCTGGGCTGAGATGACTGGACTGTGCTGGGCTGAGCGGGACTCAGCGCGGCTGGGATGGGCTGAGGTGGACTGGACTGTGCTGGGCCAGGCTGGGCTGGGCTGAGCTGGACTCAGCTTGGGTGGGGTAAACTGAGCTGAGCTGGGCTGAGCTGGGCTGAGCTGGGCTGAGCTGGACCGGGCTGGACTGGGCTGGGCTGAGCTGGACCGGGCTGGACTGGGCTGGGCTGAGCTGGCCTGAGCTGGACCGGGCTGGACTGAGCTGAGCTGAGCTGGACTGGGCTGGACTGAGCTGAGTGGGCTGGGCTGGGCTCAGCTGAGCAGACTGGACTGGACTAAGCTGGACTGGGCTTGGCTGGACTGAGCTGGACTGAGCTGAGCTGGGCTAGGGTGGGCTCAGCTGGACTGGGCTGAGCTGGGCTGGACTGGGCTGATCTGATCTGGGCTGGGCTGAACTGAGCTGAGCTGCATTGGGCTGAACTGGACTGAGCTGGGCTGAGCAGGGCTGGACAAGGCTGGTCTGGTCTGGGCCGTCATGTGATTAAGCCATGTTCAAAGCTGCCAGCCCAGCAGGCTTGGCCCTCCTTGGTGTTTGGCCCTCTGTGGGTGGCCAGTGGCCAGGGATGTGAAATATGGAGGAGTGCTGAGTGAGTGTGGTGTCCCCTAGGACCCCTGGAGGGAGAAAGGGTGCCTGGGACCTGCAGGGCTGTGGGGCGGGGCTGCGAGAGGGCTGGGCGGGGCCTCCAGCAAAGGCCCAGCCTTCCCTCCCCAGGTGGGAGGCCTGTTGTCCAGGACAGACGTTGGCCTGGAGGTCCCAGCAGCCCTGGCTGTCATTGGCCAGCCTTGTGGTCTGGGCCCCAGCACCCTACTGCCCCCTCTCTCTAGGGGGCCTTGGGGTGCCAAGGACCTCGCCAGAGGAACTTGCCATCAACTGGGGACTCACAAGGCGGCTGGGCGGCCATCAAGATAAATTTCCCGGGCCCCACTGGTGGCCCCATGCCCTCCTGCGGGGTCAGGACTGGCTGGGCCATCAGCCCAGGCTCCAGCCCTCAGGGGCTTCTTCCAGTTCTCCAGCTGCCAGGCTGGGGCGGCCAGGGCCCCCGACCACGCTTCTACCCTGGTCTTCTCTGGTGTCCCGCTTGCCGTGGGCATGCCTCTCCTTGGCAGGACCCTCCAGCAGCCCAAGTGCATGCCTTCTGCTCTTGAAGCCATCCCCTCCCCTGGCCCTTCCAGGGCAGGCTAAGGGCCATCGTGAGCCCTTCCCACCCCGCATGGCCTGAATTCCTGCCCCGACTTCCAGGCCTGGCTGCCACGGGATGGGGCTGCCCTGGGTCTCTGGAAGGCCCTTTGTCCTGGCACATCCAGCCTGCTTTCGCTTTCAGCTTGGCCACTTGGCACTGGGCCACAGGGGCCACTGGCCGGGACTGGAGGGGTCCTGGGGCTGGGGTGGGGGCCGGGCATCCGCCAAGCCTGGCCACCCTGCCCAGCAGGTTGCTCAGGCAGGGCTTGCTGTGGCTCTGGCCCTGTCCTCTCTCGCCGTCTCTTGCGCTGGCCTGGGGCTGCTAGGTCACGCCCCGCCTCAGCTGTGTGGCGGTCTCTCCTGTGTGGCCCGGGCGGCAGCCGGGCCTGGCAGCGACCTGCGTGCGTGTGGCCGTGGCAGTAACTCTGTTTTCTCGCTTTGTTCCTGCTGTAGTAAAGCAATGTTCAGTAAAAGCCTGGATATCGCTGAAGCCCATCCCCAATTCAGCAAAGAAGACAGGTACACACCCTGCCCGTCCGTCCGCCCTCCCAGCCCCAGACACACAGCCCCTGCCTGGCCCGGCGGGCAGAGGCGGGCCTGGCGGCGGGGCTGGGCCGCAGACGCTTCCTGCCCCTGCTCTCTGGGAGTGGAAGGTCCAGGCAGCCAGGGGAGGAGCCCGGCCACCTGAGCTGAGCCGAGCAGGGGTGGGGTTGCTGGGGCAAGGCTGATGGCCAGCCCGCGTGAAGGACCGCACGCAGCGCTTATGCGGGCCCAGGGTGGGGGCACCACTGTGCTCCCCACCCTGGGAGCCCACGTGGCTGCAGCAGGCCTCCCTTCTGCTGGCCCTTGTCCTTGGTCCAGCAGGCCTGGCTGGCCGTGGCTGCTGTGGCCCCGCTGCCCACAGCCACTCCATTCCCCTTGTAGGTGGCAGCAGGCGGCAGCAGCCCCCTGGGTGGTGGCGCTGCCTGCAGGGCTGCCTCCCAGAGCTCTGGCCTCCTCGGGCCTCGTCCCTGAGCCTCCTGTGCCCCGAACCCTCCCTCGCCCGCACTCCACCCGCTGTCCCCGGAACCGCGCTTTTCCGCCCTGGCAGTCGTAGCTCAGTCCCTGGGGGCAGGACAGGAGGGCCTGGCGCAGCCTCCCTGCCTCCCGTACCTTCCTCTCGCTTTCCTTGTGCCGGTGACAAGGTCCTGGCTGGCCTGGGGAGCCGGGCCTGTCTTGCTTGCTCGTGGCTGCTGCCCTAGGGCCCACCCCACCCCCCTGGACGCCTCTCCAGGGCCCGGCTCCCGCACTGCACCTGGGCTCTGCCCTGCTCCCGGCAGAGGGTCTCGCTGCCTCCCTCGCCCTCGCCGGTCCTGTGGGGAGACTTGGAGGTTGCTGCCACAGGGCCCTGCCCACAGGTGCCCGGGGCCAGCTGGGAGCCAGGAGAAGGCCAGGGTGGTTGGGGTACAGGTGCCCTCAGTGGCTCCCTGAGCCCAGGAGCCTGGCCTGGGTGTGGGCCGGGAGGCCCTTTGCAGCTGGACTGGCCAGCAGCGGGCAGACTGGGGCAGTGTGGGATGGCCTTTTACTCTTCTGTCCTCTTCTCTCCTGTGGCTGCCGCCCCACCCCGTCCCCTCCTCTAAGGACGGCAGGTGCGCTGCCCAGGGCTGAGACAGCCTCTGCTGGCCCTCGCTTTTGGTGTGGTGGGGCCAAACCTGGCGCCTCCCTCAGGGCAGCTTCTCCCTGGTGGTGTGGACATACTGTCTCTGCTGCGCCCAAGCCAGGTTTTCAGCTGAGTGGGGCAGTGGTGGGACGAGAGGAGGGCTCTGGGCTGGCCGCAGGCATCTCTCATGGACATGTATGGATGTGGAGGGCTGGGCTGGTGCCCAGCTGGTGGCCACACACCCGTCGCTGTGACACCTCAGCCTTGGGGGGCGTGCGCAGGCGGCAGGCCAGTGGACCCAGCAGGAGGCGTGGCAAGGGTGGGGCTGGATCAGCTCACATCAAGTCCCCACCTTGCCCCTTGTCCCTCCGTCCACCCAGGTGCCTGCAGACCTTGCTGAGGGCCTCTGGGCACCTTACCTGTGCCAGGCCTGGGGCTGCTGGTGGTTCCCATGTGTGGGGAGGAGCCCCAAGGACCCCAGCCGCACCCTGGGTGCTGATGGGTGAGGTCGGCAGGATGACCCTGGGGCACAGTGTGCATCCAGGGACCCTCCTGGGCTTGGCAGGTGTGCACCAGGCCCCAAGGCTTGGGGCTCTGGGCCGGGCCTCCCGGCCACTGGGGGTCCACCTGGGGAGAGAGGAGCAGGAGCCCCTCCTGGCCAAGTCACCGCTCTGTCCTCTGCAACCCCCAGGTCTCGGTCCATCAGCGGTGCCTCCTCAGGTCTTTCCACAAGTCCACTCAGCAGTCCCCGGGTGAGTGACCGTCCATTCTGGCCTCAGTTGTGGGTCTGCCATCCGTAAGAGCACGGGGCGGGGGCGGGCGCAGGCCGGGACGCAGGCCCTGCCGGGCTGGGCTGGCCCTCGCGGCTGCTGCTCTTGCTAACTGCACGTTCTTCTGTTTTGTGTTGTTTGTTTTCTCCTCGTCACTGTTTTTCTTTTGTGGCAACCCCTCCCTGGCTGCCCGTCCGTCCTGCTTGGGGTCCTGCTCAATGCTCTGCGGCGGGGTTGCATGGGGTGGGTGGGGCATGGGGGTGGCTGCATGGTCCCCTGCCTGCTGGTTCTCTGCTCCCTTGTAGCCCACTAGAAAGTCCATCCTTCCCCCCCCGCCCCCTGAGCTCCCCTCCACGGCCTGCCCCCTGGCCACCTCCCTGGAGCCTGAAGCTTGCCGGAGCACCTCGCGGCCTGGACACGTCCTCCCTCCACAGGCCGCCCCACGGCCCAACCCCAAGACCCAGACCTTGCCGTGCAAGGCCAAGCTGACTGACAAGCCACTACAGGGCACCAAGTCCAACCCGCTCCCTGCCTGCACCCAGGCCCGGCCTCCCATCGCCAGCCTCAGCCCCCCGCTGGCCTTGCCCCCCGGGCCCCCGGCCCTGGCAGCCCCTGTCCGGCTCCCTCCCCCTGGGACTGAACCGAACACCAAATCTGTCCCCACCATACAGGTGACCCCTCACCCCTCGCCGAGGGGCAGTCCCCTCCCTACCCCCAAGGGGACGCCCGTCCACACGCCAAAGGAGAGCCCGGCCGGCACACCCAACCCCACGCCGCCGTCCAGCCCCAGCGTTGGAGGGGTGCCCTGGCGGACGCGGCTCAACTCCATCAAGAATAGCTTCCTGGGCTCACCCCGCTTCCACCGCCGGAAACTGCAAGGTCAGGACCAGCATGGGCCGGGGCAGGGGATTGGGGCAGGGCACAGGCTGCAGGCGTTGCCTGCCCACAGATGGCAGGGCCCGCGGGCTGCTCTGCAGTGCCAGCGCCCTCCCAAGGCTGCCCTGCGCCCCATCCGTCCCCCATCACCCTCTTGGGGGCTTGTTCTACCAGAAGCCAGGCAGCAGCCACGTTCCTCAAGGCTCACACTGGCCTGGCCAGCACCTCTGTTGGCATAGCCAGTCTGTCCTCTCCGGCTGCCTGAGCCCAGGGAGGAGGGCCGGCCGCCATGTATGTGGATGGTTGGCAGGACGCAGGCCCTGGACTATGCTGGGTGGCTGCCGTGGTGCTGGGTGCCAAGGGCCCGTTTCTCTGCCCAGCTGGGTCTGGGCTGGCTGGAGGCTGAAGGAGATACAGCTTAACTTCAGCACCAGAGGCTGGACAGCTCCCTGCAGTCGGAGGGCTGGCTGGGCAGGGACTTGGACTTGGGGGAGCCGGGGCGGGGGCTGAGCATCACCTCCCTCTCCTCCATTCTTCCCTTGTGTGCAGTTCCGACGCCTGAGGAGATGTCCAACCTGACCCCGGAGTCCTCCCCAGAGTAAGTGGCTTCTGGAGGCCTCCTGGCCTTGGACACCAGGCCAGCTGGGGAGGGACTCTAGGAGGCCTTCCTGCTCCCCATGATCCCATTGCAGGCAGGGCCTGACTTGGCTGCTGCGTCTCAGCCTGGGACCCCCCTGGGGCGAAGGTGCGCGGGGGCACCGTGCTTCCCAGGGCCTGTGGGATTGTAGGGACAGTTGGGTCTCAAGAAGTCAGGCTGTGCTGAGGATGGACAGCTGCAGGGCACAGGACCCAGCCCAGCAGGAACACGGGTGACGCAGCAGACACATAGAGCATGGGCGGCTGTGGCAGAGGCTCAGTGAAGGGGGAGTGGGCACGGTGAGGACTGGCCCTGACTGCTCTTGAACCCTGAGCTTGAGGAATGGAAACCGGGGCAGGCAGAGCTATGACCACCCTGCAGATACCAGCTGCCCACATGGCACGTCCCACAGTGATGGGCCTCTGGGGGTGAGATGCCTGCCAGTGTCCAGGCCCTCTCTCTGTCCTTCACAGTGGCCTCTACTGGCCAGCTCCCTGGCCACTGCTGATGTGCGAAGTGTGGTGTGAACCTCTGCGGTGCAGCTGCAGGGAGCAGCCAGGTGGGAGCGGGGGCCCCTGCCTGCAGCCGTGGGCCGGCCGTTGTCAGCACGGGCAAGACGCCCGTCACTGGTGCGTGGCCCTGGGGGCCAGCCAGCCTGCGCTGAGCCTGTGGAGCCGCGGACTTTCTGTCAGGCCGAGGTGGCCTTCCCCAGGTGTCCAGGCAGAGGCACAGTGGCCAGCTGGGCCCCTCGGAGCCCTACTTAGTTCTGGTGCGGCCCATGTGCTGCAGGTGGGGCTGCTGCTAGCTTTCGGCCTCCAACTTGCAAGTCTCCCATTTTTTGGAAAAGTTGGAAGAACAGCCCCCACTGCCTGACTCCAGTGCGACAACCCCGCCTCTCTCCATGGCGGGGCCCCTTGGAGCCTGTCCCCTCCCGGGGCCTGCTCAGATGTAGCAGCCCCAAGGTTCCGGACACCGTCACCTCCACACTGAGGACTTACCCCAGCTACTGTCAGCCCAGGTCGGTTGGGGCTTCCAGAGAGACAAGAGGAGGACAGGTGCCCTTGATTGTTCTCAATGTAGGGCAGGTGGGCTGGATGCTCAGATGGGCTTCCATGTGAAGACTGGAGAATTCCTTCCTTGGGGGAAGCTGATCAGGCGAGGCCTGCTTCCTTAGGGGGTCATCTGCTCCAGTCGGTCCCTGACCTAAGTGCTCCTCTCATCCCCAAATCCCTTCCTGTCCAAACCCTGGCTGGACCCCTGTGTGACTCCAGAGCTCCTCCTCTGCTCTGCCAGTGCCCCGAGAGCTCCCCGTCTTTGGACGCTGACGTGGGTACTGGGCACAGTCAGCTGGGAACCTACGCTAGGAGCTTCAAACAGGATGACCTGGGGCCTCGGGCAGCAGGAGCGCAGATGGGCTGGTGGGAACCGCTGTGCTCAGGGATTGCCGCAGCGGGCAGGGGAAGGCCATGCTGAGCCTCGGGCCAGCCCAGGGCGGCGCTGCCCAGGCAGGCCCCCGGCCCATGCTGCTCCCACCGTCTGCCCTGGGCCCAGATGCTGGTGGTGGCGTTGGGGACGCCTCTCTCCTGCCACCCACCTGGCATGGCCACCCAGCCCTGTGGGCACCTTGGACACGTGTCCACACTGCAGCTTCCAGGCAGTGCTGGCTGGGGACGGCTGCAGACAGAGCCCTAGAGCTCGGCCTCTCCTGGTGTCCAGGCAAGAGCTCTGCGTGTGGCTCCACCGAGCGACGTGTGGTGTCCGAGGGTGACTGGGGAGGCTCCCTCCAGGCTCTGTGCTGGTGGACGGGCTGGGTCCCCACGGGTTGTCTAAGGGAGAGGGCCAGCAAGGGGCAAGAGGCTGTGCCATCTGCCCTCGCTCAGAGGTGACCCGCACGTTGCCATCTCCCCCGGTTCCCCCTCCAGGGGGCAGGGCCCGTGAGCACAACTGAGGCTGGGGGCTGCCCGACACTCGGCATCCAGTCTGCCAGGGAAGGGGCTCCACTGCAGAGGGCGTCTGTGACTTAGGAAGGGGTGCAGAGTAGGCAGATGGCCTCCTGCAGTGAGGACAAGGAGCAGGACGTAGGGGGCCATGTGTGCCCGGGCCTGCCTGGCCCAGCGGCTGAGGCCTGCTGGGCAGCAGTCACCGGGTGCTGCGCAAAGCTGGCAAGGTGCGTCCATAGGCAGGTGTAGAAGATCACGCTGGCCCTGGGTGGGTCCAGGAGCCAGGGTCTGCGTGGCCGTGAGGAGCTGCAGCAGGCCCCTGCTGACCAGCCTTAGGTGTCTGAGGGGTCTCTGTTCATAGGTGGGCCTGGCCTCCCAGGTGGAGCCATCACTACCATCCCAGGACGCCCACGTGGCCCCGCTGTCCGCGCAGCGTCTCTCCCAGGCACAGCTGCGCACCAGGCTGGGCAGAGCAGGCCGCTCCAAACCTAGGGACCTAAGCAGAGGGGCAGGGCTGGGGGCTCCCACGGCTCCCGTCCCTGCCTGGCTGGGTTCCAGCAAGCACAGCTGAGGCCTAGCAGGGCCTCTGAAGCAGGTCCAGGGGGCGGAGGTGGAGCTTGGGCTAGGGTTAGGGTTAGCGTGGGGTCAGGGCTACGGTTTGGGGCTGACTTTGGAGAGATGGTTCTGAGTCATGGCCAACAGTGCTGTTAGGTGGTCCGTGAGCCAGCAGTGAGACAGGGTCAGGGCTGGGGCCTTGGTGGCCCTGGCTTGCAGTCATCATAGCCTCTGCCCCCAGGCTGGCCAAGAAGTCCTGGTTTGGGAACTTCATCAACCTGGAGAAGGAGGAGCAGATCTTCCTGGTCATCAAGGACAAGCCCCTGAGCTCCATCAAGGCCGACATTGTGCACGCCTTCTTATCGGTGAGGCTGCCCTTACCCTTAGGTCCAGCCCTGGGCAGGCAGCTGGGCTCGGAACAGGCCTGGATGCCCTCTTGGCCACGTGCTCTCCTCTTGGACAAGCATTGCCGGGGGCCCCTGGCCTGCAGCAGGAGTGGGGGGCTGCTGTGCAGGCTCTGGGCACAGGGTGGGCCAGAGGCTGAGGGTGAAGGCAGGTGGCCATAGAGCTCAAGGGAGGCTGTGACCCTGAGGGCACTGTGTGGGGTCCTGCTGACCTTCTGTGCACACCTGTTTCCTGTGCCTGTCCTCCACCCTTGGTTGTAGGCCTCAAACAGCCCCCACCCTGCCCACGGAACCCAGCGGTCCCCGTGAGGGTGGGCCAGGCTTGGGGTCTTGGGTGGGTGTCTCATCGTTGGGTTTGAAGAGCAGAAGGACCCTAAAAGGCTTGAGCAGAGAGACTGTTTTAGCCAGGGCGTGAGCTCTTGGTCCCTTCGGGGGTCTCTTCTCCCTGCTGAACCCCCCACCCCCGACTTGGCCTGTGTCCTGTGTTGGGACTGCCTTGTGCTGGGCCAGGCCCGCCTGGGCCTTCTTAGCCCATGTCCCCACCCTAATCCATCCTGGTCCACCATATGCTGGCATTGACTCAGGAGAGCTGCCCTGCACTGTGGTCATCCACACTGAGGGTGTCCCCTGCAACCTCAGGATGGACTCCCTGCCAGAGTAACCTTTCCCCACTGGACACACTACCTGAGGGGCCCTCAAGCCACTACCTGTGTGGCTACAGCTAAGGGCTTCCTCTGGTGCCCTGGGGATGGCTCTGAACCCTGCCAGGGACACCTGGCCCAGGCGAGCAGGCAGCCCCTGGGCTAGAGCAGACACCTGTTCTCTTGAGCCCCTCAGCACTCTCAGGCCTGGGCCTGTCCCCTCCCAGCCCTGTTCACCACATGGACATCACGTCCCTGTATGCTGCTACTAGGTCACCAGGCCAGACTCAGCCAGAGCCAGGGTGCTTGTCCCCTCCCCAGGGCCGGCCAGAGCCCGGAGCTCATGTTTCTGCCCGTGCTGCTGTGTGGCCCTCTTAGCTGGTGCCCAGCACTGTGGATTTGACCACGCCGTGGGGTGACTTAGCTCCTGCATGCCTGGGCTCTGGTCCACATCCTCAGCGGGTAGCTCTGAGGCTCCCCTCAGCTCCTGGCCCCCAGCCTCGGGCTGCAGGGTCCTCCTGGTGGTCTGTCCTGGGGAGAGCAGCAGTTTGCGTGCTCCTGGACAGGCTGGGGCTGTGGACAGTGACTGTTAGTCTTCACCTACACCACACCCGTCCACAGATCTGGAAGCAGGCCCCGCGGGCTGGGTCCGCGGCCTGGATTTTCTGGGTGGAACAGGGCAGAGCTGCAGGGCTGGCTGCCCGGCTGCCTCCCAGCAGGCTGGCTGTGCTCAGGCCGCCCTGTGTGCTCTGCAGATCCCCAGCCTCAGCCACAGCGTCATCTCGCAGACCAGCTTCCGGGCTGAATACAAGGCGACGGGGGGCCCAGCCGTGTTCCAGAAGCCGGTCAAGTTCCAGGTGGACATCACCTACACAGAGGGTGGTGAGGCCCAGAAGGAGAACGGCATCTACTCTGTCACCTTCACCCTGCTCTCAGGTGAGCCCGTGGCCGTGGGCAGCTCTGGGCGGCCCATGCTGCACAGGGACGTGACCCTCCCCTCTCCCCTAGGTCCCAGCCGCCGCTTCAAGAGGGTGGTGGAGACCATCCAGGCCCAGCTGCTGAGTACCCATGACCAGCCGTCTGCCCAGCACCTGTCAGGTGAGGCAGGGGCTCAGCTAGGGCACCTGTGGCTAGCGAATGGGGCGTGGCCAGTGGTGCTATGTGGACGGGAGGTGTGAGGGCCCAGCACGGCCTCCCTGCCCCAAGCTGTGGCTGCACCGCTTAGGAAGCAGGGCCCCTCCCTGGGCACAGCGGGCTGCAGCACACTGAAAGGTGCCTCTTGTCCACCGTAGAACCCCCCCCGCCAGTGCCAGGACTAAGCTGGGGTGCTGGGCTTAAGGGCCAGAAGGTGGCCACCAGCTACGAGAGTAGCCTCTGACGCTGGCAGGTAAGGTGTCCGGCCTGCTGCCGGGGTGGGGAGGGGCTGCGGGCAGGGCCTGGCAAGAGCCAGGCTGGCCCTGAGAGGGGCACTCTATGCCCACTTATCTGTCCTGGCCCTGGACAGGCCAGGGGCCCAGCACCCAGGCAGCTGGACACGAGGGCAGCCTGAGCAGGCTCTGGGAGTAGAGACCAAGGTCCTGCCCCTTGGGTCTCCCTGCCACAGCACCCTAAGAGGGCTGGGGCTCCCTGCAGCTCCTGACCACCTGAAGCCTTGCCTTGAGCAGCACAGGGGCCTGGCCACAGAGCGGGGCACTCGGGAGGGCTGCTAGGCCCAGGCCAGCAGGGGCATCCAGGCCACTTGGCATCTGATGGGGAGAGGCAACAGCTGCACACCTGGCCCTGTGCACGGCACACGCGTGAGGGCCCCTGTGTCAGGCCAGGGGGCAGGACGTGGGCACATGCATGGCTGTCTGTTAGACAGGGGTTTGCTGAGTGGTGGTGTGCATGGGGTCTCTGTGAGTCGTGCCAGTGGTTGGGGTCTCGGGGACACAAAGTGGCCCAAGCCCAGCCTCTCTGAGCCCCACAGGCCTGCGGTCTCCACAGCTGGGGCCTGTCCAACACTTCTGTGCGTGTGTGGGGTCCTGGAGGTCCTGTCCACCCCCACCCCCATCTCATTCCATCTTCCTCCCATTGCCTGTGGATGTGCCTCCAACATGCACCTTGTCACCCCACGGTGACAGCCCTGGCCCAGGCCCCAAGGAGCCTAGGAGCATCCCCCGCCCCCCGGGAGCCAGCTGGTGTGGTGGGCAGGAAGCAGGGTGGGCCAGGTGCCCATGCAGGCACTGTTCTGGGGCAGGGGACATGCAGTCGACCTGGGGCAGCCTCTGCCTCCTCAGGTCCTGTCTTCAAGCAGAGGGGAATGGAGGCTAGAAACAGCAGGCAGTTTGGGGGACTGAGCCGAGGAACGAGGCGGTGGCAGCTGGGAAGGGTGGGCACGTCTGGAGGCAGACCAAGCCCTGGCGGAGCATGCTGTGTCTGTGTGGCCACTTGGCTGCTGAGGGCCTTCTCTGTTCCCAGCACCGTGAGCAGAGCCCTGCCCTCCAGCCCTGCCCTTTGTTGCACACTGTCCTTGAGACTGTTGGGTGCCCACTCTGGGCCCTGTGTCCCCTCATGGACCTGGGATCCCACCCTGTCCCACTGTTGTCCACCATGGGTCTCCTGTGCCCCAGCCCTTCCCAGCGCCCTTCTCCACACACCAGTGAGCTTAGCTCCAAGCCCTGCAGAAGGGCCAAGTGCAGCTCCTCAGTCATCTCCTGTCCTCCAGACCCTGGTGGTCACTCTGACAGGGACCCCAACCCAGGTTGTGGGGGTGGGGGAGGCTAAGAAGCCCCCAGTGAGCAGGCCAAATGAACATGTCCAGCTCTGGGCAGGCCCCAGGGAGGGCTTGGAGGGGCAGTTCCCACCCAGGACTCTGCTACTACCCCAGCCCTGGCCCCTGCCAGCAGGACACGCCTAGGTTCCTCAGAGGGCAGGAGAAGGTCAATGAAGGGGTGCCCAGACAAGTTGAGGGGTGAGTGGGAGCCACCCTCATGAGGTGTCTGAGTGGCAGAGTGAAGATGCTCAGTGGGCTAGTGTAGACCCTGCCAGAGCAGTATGTTCATCCTCAGCCTGACAGGGGACAGAGGGGAAGGCAGCCAGGCAGACTCCAGGGACAGGGCTATGTCCAGCCTCCTGGCTCTGGCTGCTGGAGGACCTTCCACTGCCACGTGGCTCCTGCCTCAGGGCACTTCCTGCTCTGACCCCAGCCACTAGCTCAGCTCTGTCCCTGCTCTAAGCCTGGCCCTCTTGGCCCAACCCTGGGCCTCTGCCCACTCCCAGCCCCACCCTCTGCCCCACCACTCTGGGCCCCGCCCACTCCTGGCCCCGCCCACTCCTGGCTCCACCCTCTCCGGGCCCAACCCCTCTGGGCCCTGCCAGAGGCTGTAGGTGGCCAGCCAGCCAGCCAGGTAGGAGTGGGCAGCCTTTTTCACTCTCTCCCTCCCTCCTCTTTCCATTCTGTGCTTCAGACACCACTAACTGTATGGAAATGATGACGGGGCAGCTTTCCAAATGTGGTAAGAATCCCTCACCTCACCTGCACCTCAGCCTGCGGCCCCACTGCTCACCCCTACAGCCCCCGGCCAGTGCTGCCCTGTGCCCCTGAGGCTGCCTGGGTGCTCGGTGAATGCACAGGCACCCAAACACCCAATCCCCCTTCCCCGCGACCCCCGTCTTCCAGGAGCAGTGTCCATCCCTCACTCGCCTCCCTGGGCAGTCCCTGTCCATCCCAAGGGCCAGGGCAGGCACAGGAGAGACCCCAAGGCTCGGAGCAGGAAGGGGTCCCCATACCTGAGGTTGGTGAGGGTCCAAGGTTCAGAGTGGAATCTGTCCACTGACTGTGCCTGGCAGGGAGAGGCGGGGCCTGCAGTGCTCTGGGCTCAGATGGAGGTCAGGTTAGGAAGTGGAGTTGAGGTGCCCATTGGCCTACCTGGGCAGTGAGCATGGGCCCCAGGAAGGGTGGTCACCCTGTTTCTGCCCCATTCCTCTTTCCTTCTGGGACCAGGAACCTGGCCCTGGCTGCCTGTCCCCAGCCCCCTGCCTGCCTGCCTATGCCCTCCATGCCTGTCCACCCATCCGTCCATCTGTCTGTCTGCTGCTGAATGCTCACACTGGCCAGGGGCTGGCTTGAGGCCTCCTGGGAGGTGCGGCAGGCACGTTCCCTTGCTGAGTCCTCAGGTGCTGCTCCGACCTGCCCAACCCTGTGCAGGCTCTTGCAGGGGCAGTCGCTGACCTCAGGGTCCTGCTCAGTCTTCGCGTGCCTAGCCGCCCTGGCCTTTACAGCACTATTTCCAGAATTGGGGTCAGCCAGCCCACAGGCCCCAGGCTGGGGGGAGAGGAGGGTTCCCAGGCCTTCGCGCCCCTCCCGGTGAGGGAGGAGCCCCGCCGCCGCCGCCTCAGACACCTCCTCGGGCTTTTCCTTCTGTCGAGGCCCCTCGGTTCATTTGTGTGTTTGTTCTTCTCTCTCCTTCCCTCCCTTCCTTTCCCCCTTTCTTTTTCTTTTCTCTTTTTTGTCTCTGTTCTGTGTACCCAGGCAGCCCATTGAGTAACTTCTTTGACGTAATTAAACAACTTTTTTCAGACGAGAAGAACGGGCAGGCGGCCCAGG
This sequence comes from Sciurus carolinensis, assembly GCF_902686445.1. Lineage (NCBI taxonomy): Eukaryota > Metazoa > Chordata > Mammalia > Rodentia > Sciuridae > Sciurus > Sciurus carolinensis. The sequence goes on from NC_062223.1 coordinate 1,211,355, forward strand.
CCCCCAGCACGCCCGCCAAGCGGAGTGCCCACGGCCCCCTCGGCGACTCCGAGGCCGCTGGCCCTGGAGGGGACGCCGAGCACCCGATGGGCAAGGACACGGCCGGGATGGGGCCGCCCGCCGCCCGCCGCGAGCAGCCTTAGACACTAGTCCCTCCCCAGCACAGCGCTGGCCGCGCCCACCGCCAGCGCCCAGTGTGGACCCGGCCACGCGGCCGCCCCGACGTTGCCTCCGAGCCTGGGAGCAAAGGAGAGCGCGGCCGCGGCGCGGGGGCGCCGCTCGCTCTCTTTTCTCTCGCGGTCTTTGTCCCTGCCTGTCTCTGACGACGTCGCTTGTTTCCGCTCTGATACCAGGAATTATCCCGAAAAGCTAACATGCCACCTCCAGGAGGCCACCCTCTGCTCCGCGCGGACACGGGCTGACCGAAGGCAGCTGCTGCGGACCGCCCTCCCTCCTCCTGCTGCTGCCGGGCGGGCGGCGAGGCCAGCCCACGTCCACCGCCCTGGCCCCCGCGCAGCCCCGCAGGGCCCGCGGGAGGAGGGCCCGGCTCCGGGATGCCTCCTCCAGCCCAGCAGACCCGCGGCAGGGACAGCCTGCCAGGCCGCCTCTGGGGCGTGGCGTGGCGTGGCAGGCGAAGCCGCACCTGGAGGCCTCCCGGCAGCCTCCTGTCCTCCGCACCTTGGCCTCACCAGGGCCACCTCCTGTCTCGTCTGCATCCATTTCTGCACCGCCTCACTGGGGGCAGTGGGCGCGCCTGGCTTTGAAGGTCCTCCCTGGCTGAGTGGAACAGACCCTGCGGGCACCGGAGCTGCCAGGGCTGGCCAGGCTGTGGGTGCTGGGCTGAGACCAGTATTATTTATTTGCTATTTTAATTTATTGAGTTTCTTTATTTCTCTGTTCTCTGTTCAGGGAAGGGGTGGCGGCAAGCCCTCCTGCCGTCTGTCCGTCCGTCTGTCTGTCTGTCTCGGGCAGGGTGGGTCAGGAGCCAAGGTGCCCTCGGAGGACACAGCCGTCGGGGGCCGGGGGCAGTGGGGCTGGCTGGTAGATGCGCGCTGGCAAGCTACTGTAAACTTTAAAGAATTCCTGCAAGATATTTTTATAAACTTTTTTTTCTTGGTTGTTTTTGGAAAAGGGTGAGGGGGTGGGGGGAGCCCTGGGGCAGGGCTGAGGTCCTGTGTTTTGGTTCTTTGCTCTTGGTTATTTCTATATACATATACATATATATATATTTAAAGAACAGCGGGTTAGCTCTGCCCCAGGTTTTATTGCTGCCTAGAAGCAGCTCCAGCTCCTTTGGGGGGCTTGGGGCCAGGTGGGGTCTTGAGCAGGGCCGCTGAGACCGCCCCCTGCTCCTCTGGCCAGGCCAGGCTGGATGACCTTGGGTTTGTGTCTGAGAGTGAAGGGGTAGAAAAGAGGGCCCTGGGCTGGCACCCCCCTGACACATGGGATGGCAGGCCCACCTCGGGGCTCTTTTTATATTTAAAAAAAAAAAAAAAAAAAAAAAAAAAAAAACCAACTAAAAAAAACCTACAAAGGACAGAAAGAGTCAGTGGCGTGTGCCTCTGCAGCGTGTTTCTCCTGTACATGGTGAGGCTGGGGGCCTGGCCTACCCTGCCCATGCCCGCTGCCCACTGCAGACCCGCCTTGCTCCACCCCGCCTTGGCTTCTGTCCGTGTTCCTTTCTGTTAGGCCGGCCCGGCCCTCCAGTCTGGCACAGGCCGCAGGCGGGCAGCAGGAGGGCCGGTGGCAGGTTGGATGCATGCCTTCGCCGCGGGAGTGCACCGCTCTGGGTCTCCCCTGCCGCCCTCATGTATAAATTTTAGTGCTTCTGTTACATTAAAACGCCACCACAGGCTGGGATTCCAGACATAAGACAAAAGCAAACACCTGTAACAGCAAGAGCCACGCGGTTCAGCGGGAAGGGGCTTATCCAGGAGACAGAGGGTACGAAAGCAATACCTCTCGTTAGCCTTCCTCTTTTGTACTTCAGACACACGCGGACTCACGCAGACGTCCCGGGAGTGGACAAGCCCCAGCCAGTGTATCCCTGTCAAATAACTGTGAGCAACTTCAGTTCCGGAACAATAAATTCCTTCCGAAAAGACACCTGATGCGAGGTCTCCGTCCGGGCCGGGTGGGCATGGGAAGGGGCAGAGGCACCTAGAGGCCGCTCTCACCCTGAAGTAAGCCAGTGCAGGCTCTGCCTGCTGAAGAGAACAACCCCTGCACAGGGGTCCAGGCAGCTGTGGTCAGTCACATGCTGGGGCATCTCCCCAGACTGCCTGCTGTTAGAGCCAGGGCTGGCATGGAGCTTTGCTGGGGATGGGCAGCGGGGAGCAGGGGAACACTCTCCTCACCCCTGCAGCTCCAACACCACCCTGGGACCTGCACAGGTCACCAGCACCTGGCCTTCTCCTGGAGAGTAAGCCTTCCTGCTCTTTGCTCGGGCAGAGTTCAGGCCTGGCTCAGAAGAGGGTCCAAGGCTGATGGAGGATGGCCCAGCTGCACACTCTGTGGAGGGTAGCTGACCATGGGACCATGTCCACCAAGCCTAGCTGCCCCTCTTCCATGACTGCATAAAGGGCAGATCCAATTCCCAGTGCCAGAGAACTCCCAGCCCCATGTTTGGGAGTGCTTAGGAGTCCCCCACGGCCTGAGATCGGGGCAGTCTTATGGGGGTCTGAGCAGAGACCACCATGACCGCAAAGCCACCATTCCTAGGCATGTCTGCAGTGTGGCCTGGTGCAGTGCCCACCCCTCACCCCACCATCTCTAGAGCAGGGCTGCACCACACCTGCCAAGAGTGGGGGCTGTGGCTGGTGGGGCCACCCTGTGCCCGTGGAGGCTCTGCACGGCTCTGAAGCATTCCTGAACCGTCTCCCCCCTTGGCTACCGCCATGGGTCTCCTGGGGTGGAACAGCACGGCTGAGGCCCTGCTCTGAAGTTCAGCATCCAGCTGGTGCACCATCTTGACAGGAAGAGCCTGAGAGCCTTAGTTTTTGCCTTAGTTGTGAGCTCCAAGTCCAGGAGCAAGAGTGCTGCGGTGAGGCTGGGGTCATCCTCTGCGCCCCTGGATGTCCCTGTGCCCTCAAGGGAGGTGGGCTCCCAGAAGGCACTGAGAGCAGCTGAGGCCAGACTCTTGCCGTGGCATGCCGCACGATTTCAATTGATTCTGGCTTTAAGGGAGGATTGAGGAAGGAATCGGGCTGTCCCGATCAAGCAAGGTGCCTGGTCTTCTGGCTCTGGGGCTCCAGGTTGTGCGCCATGGGCAGGAGATCTTGGTCTGTGGTCTGTGGTGCTTTTCTGAGAGCTGACCACACAGACCCCTCTTCCTCCTGCTGACCCCTGGACATTGAGTCTATGGTTATGTTTATATGCATTGGATTGGAGTCCCAGAAGGAAACCAGTTTACTGAACAGACCTGCCAGCTTCCTACCTGCCCACCTCCTGACCCTGTGGCCCTTCAATCCCACTCCTCCCACCAAGCTCTCTTGTTTCGGCCAACAGAAGCCAAAGCAAGCTCAACCCCAAACTATTCATATAAAAAATAGAACAGACACGAAGGGGTTTCCCATGTGTCAGACACTGTCCTGAGCACTTTAGACGGAGCATGGAGCCAAATGGTCCTCAGCGTTATTCCTGTGAAGGAATTCCGATGAGGACTTGGCAGTTCTCAGGTATGTTTTGGGTCTGTGCCTACCACTGCCTGGCCTCGGTGCTGGGGTCCCAGTGAGCCAGCGATGGGTCTACAGGTGGACAATGGGGCTGAGAGCCGGCTGGCACTGCAGCAGGGCGAGAGTTGCCCAGGGAGGAGGGCAGAGGAGCAGCAGGCCTCTGCTCTGGGCGCCGTCCCAGCCTCGGTGCCTGCTTCCAGGTGACCTGAGTACAGAATGGAGCAGCCCTGGGGTCAGGCCTGGGAGCTTGAACCCTGGTGTCAGGAGGCCTGGGAGCTTGGGGGAGGTGGATCCTTGATGTCCCACAGGTCAGCTGCAGGGTGGGCTGTTGCAGCGGCCCTGCCCACTCATCCCGTGCCAGGGAGCTCATCACGAGGCGGCCAGTCCTCACAGATGGCCGTCTCCTGTCCTTTGTCCCCTCTCCCTGTGGGCCAGTGCCTCCCCACCCCCTTCTCTGACTTCTCCCCTCTGCCTTTACAATTTCCCTCCCTGGATCTCCCTCCCCGACTTCCTGTCACCAACCCAAGTTTCTTTTGGTGGCATCTGGCACAGGGTGGATGGAGGTCAGCAGGAAGCTGAGGGAGCGGGCAATGGAGGACATCAAGGCAGCCACGCCTGAGGAGAGAGAAGGCGAGGGCTGACAAGTGAGGGAGGAGCTCTCTTGACCCAGAAGCCCAGCACCAGCCTGGGGCTCAGGAGGGAGGCGGAGTCAGGGCTAGGCACATGCCCAAGAGCTCCGTGCACGATCATCTTGTTGAGGCCTTCACAACAGGCCCTGTGAGTGCCTCGTGGCCCCTTTGCAGAGGTGCCAGGTTCCCACACTGCTACCCCCAGAGCAGTCTGACACATGAACCTTGAGCTGGTGGGGTGGCTGAAGTGACCTCACAGCCAAAGGCAAGTGCTGGCAGGGCTGGACGGTTTCCTTAGCTACCGCTGGCTGCAGACTCGGGCCCAACAGGCGTTTACCTCACCCAGTCCCTGACTCTCAGGCCTAGCAGGCAGGGTTCTGACGACAGCGCTTCCTCAGAACCTCACGGTGTCTCCCTCTGCACGTGGGCTCGCTCCGGGAGGCGAGGGGCTTCCCCAGGCCCTCTGTAGACGCTCTTCTCCCTACTTTAGCTCCTGTGGAGATGACCGAAGGTGTCTACCAGCACACACTTAGTATCTTCAAGAGCCCTCGGTGTGAGTGCACTCTGACCTCTCCACCTTTCTGAGGTGCTACGAAAGCTCAGCCTTTCCCTGAGTGAATCCTCTGCCACTCGCCCGCCCGGCTGGCGAGAGCTCCCTGCTGCTCAAAGCTGTCCCCATGGCCTCCTCCCGCTTAAGCTGCACGAGCAGCAGGATGGGGCTTGCTGCGTGCAGGTCCTGCTTTCCACAACACGCAGCACGGCTCGGCGGCACCTGCTGCACCACAGGCTCCTTGCTAGCTCCACTCACAGGACAATCGCAGAAACTCCGTCTCCTCAGAGATGAGCTTGACCCTTCTCTGCCACATCCCTGACTCTGCCAGCCACCTGCCCAGGGACTCGGTCTTCCCATCTCTGCCCACTGCCCAGTCCCACAGCCACTTTCACAGTTCTAGGTATTTGTTACAGCAGTGCCTCACTCCTGGGACCAAGAACTGCCTTCATTTGCCAGCAGCTGAGTGGCTTAAGACCAATTTGTCACCTTATAGTTCTGCGAGCCAGAATACGAGTCTTGTCAGGCTAAGATCGGGTTTACAATCAGCATGGCTGGTTCCTTCTGGAGGCTCCTGGGGACAGCTCATCTCCCCTCCCAGCTTCCAGAGGCCCTGGGCTGTGCTGCTCCCCCCGCCCCCCCACCGACAGCGGCCTCCTTCACGGGGAAGGATGCTCATGATGCCCGGGGCACACTGGGCCCACCCAAGTCTCTGGCCTCAAGGTCAGCCAGTCAGGAACTGACGCCCCTGCAGCGTTCACCACTGGCTACGTAAGCACTGACTGCGTGACGCAGGTTCTAGCAATCAGGTCGTGGACTCTGAGGAGAAAATCGTTCCACCTTCCAGGACAAACTTAAGGGCACCCACTGGGATTCAGCCTGGGCTCTGCCATCCTGCAATGCAGGGAGAACCAAGGGACCCTGCATGCAGGCAGGGAAGACATGGTAGAGGCAGGAAGGCTTCCCCAAGGCCCCGGAGGTGGCCGGGACACCGTGGGCCTTGCAGCCAGAGCCATCAGGTGGCCAAGAGCACATGGCACTGTCCAATCACCCTCAGAAGAAGCAGGAGACATCCCCAAAGGGCTGACTGTAGCCTCATCCAGCTGCCCCTCCCCTCCCAGGTGATGTGTGGCCAGGAGTCCTACAGTGCCCCAAGAGTCAGGACGACATGCATCCCGGACACTTGCCTGCGGCTGTCCTGTGATCCCTATGGAGACGTGTCACCCCTCCATCCCAGTCCCCACCCCAGCCAGTCACAGAACCCAGACACTCCCCACCAGCAGGCTCCTCCACCTCCACCAGCCCCCACCAGGGAGCCAGGTCAGTTCCTAAACATGCTGACCCAAGCTGCAGGTCACATCTCCCCACAGAGCTCAGCCCAGAGCCCAGCCCCCACACCTCCTGCCCTGGGAGCTGACAAGAGGGCATCCCTGCGAGGCCAGGCTCCTCCCTGCTCGTGCCATCCCTCCCCTGGGAGCCCCACGGCACCCTAGCCAGCGCAGACCCTAGCCAAGGTGCCTGAGCTAGCCCCCACAGTCAAGTTCTACGACAGGAGACATGCTGGGCATCACCCAGGGTGGGAGTCCCAGGGGGCTCCATCCCTGGGACTGAGTCAGCAGGCTTGGTGTTGGTCTAAAGAAACCCCAGCTGACCCACTGTGCAGCTGATGATGAAAGAGACAGGGCAGGGCCCATGTGGGGAGGCAGTGGGGCCAGGCTGTGAAGACCCTGGGTGTCCCTCGACTTTCTGGGGACCCTTGGGGCTATCAGGTTGGGGGCAGCTCTCCAGGGTGGGAGAAGGAGAGACTGTCCCCAGCAAGCAACAAGGAAGCCGCTGCCAAGGTCCAGAGAGCAGGCAGGTGGGGCTGGCCCCGGTAGCGGTAGGGAGCTGAAAAGACCCCCATGGGAAGCAGAGAGGGAGGGCTCTGGCCACAGTGCAGGGAGGTGGAGGAAGGGCCTGTCAGGCACAGGCATGTTGTGCAGGCTGAGCTGCAGGGCCTGCCGGAACCCAGGTGGGCCAGCAACTGAGGGGCATATGCAGAGGTTGAACCTTCCACAGGGGCAGCCGTCCTCAGTCACCAGGCACAGTAGGCCTCCAATGGGGTGGGCCAAGGTCCTGAGGTCTGTGCTGGCCAGGCCGTGCCCCTGCACGGGCTCTCTCCCTTGCCCACTAGGTTTCCAGACCAGCTCCAGGCCGCAGCTCAGGCCCCTGACCCTGCTTCCTCCCTCGGCCCTCTCACGTCTACATCCCTGAGCCCACAGCCCCAGCCAGAATGGCCCTGCAGTGGAGTGCGGGAGTTGACCCTCAGACAACCGCAGTCACACGAGAGGGTGCCTGTCCCTGCACGAGGGTGACACAGAAGGCAATGTGGTCCCGGCAACTGGCACTGCTCCTGGACACGGGCAGGGCTGCCCACTCTGAAGGGGAGCGACCAGGCTGAGGACACACAAGGCTCTGACCTGAGAGGATTCTTTTTATTAGGACTGCACAGATGAACTCAAGCGGCTCTCTGCCTTCTGCTGACAGCTGCACCTCCCAGCAGGGCCTGAGCCCTCTTCTGGCTCCGCCCCGGTACCTGCACACGGCAGGCCCCCCTGCATCAGGGAGGCAGCAGGAAGGGATGACGGCAGCAAGCAGCAGGCGGGCACCCTTGCAGATCACCCCAGGCCTCCCACAGCCGGCTCTGCTCAGAGCCATCCGAAGCCAGGATCCCAGCAAGGGCAGAGGAGGGGCGCGGGGAGGGGGTCTCTGTAAAAGTGAGCCCCACCCCCAAACAGAGCAGAAACTCAGGTATGCAGGCCAAGCCCTCTTGGAGGGGATCCACCTACCACGAGGTGTTTCTTCCCAAGCAGTGGAGTCCCCTAAGGAGGGGCAAGGGGAGGGCAGGGGCCACAGGGAAGACCCAAGGGAGGAACACCCTACAGAAGACTCAGCCCTCAGTCCAATAAATGCTTATTGAATGCATGAATGAATCCAAGGCTCTCCGCCACCCACGGCACTCATCATCCAACAGGGGGCAGGAAGTGCGCGGCCCAGCAGCACGTCTGTGAAGCCCACACTCGGGCAGCCTGGGGCCTCAGACCTCACCACCAACGTGCCTGGGCACGTGTGCGCACACGCAGACCCACGGTTGTCTCTTTGCACATGTGCACCCCTGTCCGGCCCTCGGGGCTCATCTCTCCTTCACGTGGTTCTGTGCCCCCGGGGCCCCGCTGCTGGTCCCATCCCCTCCACCACCGCCCCCACCGGGGCCGCTGCACAGCACCTCGGTGAGGTCGTCCAGGACGGCGGTCTCTTTGGGGTCAAGCAGGTTGAACTCCCTGGCGAAGAGGATGAAGTGGACATAGAGTGTGTTCAAGTGTCCGTGCAGCTCGAGTGCCAGGGTCTCCTTGAAGTGGGCCCAGTAGATGTGGCCCAGCACATGGAACAGGTACTTGCAGATCTTCTTCACCAGGGACTCGAAGGAGCTGGGGAATTCTCTGCCTAGGGGGAGGCTGGGTGTCACAGGCCTGCGAGAGGCCAGCCTGGAGCACACACACCTGCTGCCACTCCCTGGCCCTGACGTCCACCAGGGCAGTCCCTGAGACGGCAGAAATGGCAGGGGCTCAAGCGACACTCAGTCCCAGCCCTCCCCGAAATGCATGTGTCTGGAGTGGGGGTGCCAGCTGCGTCATGCAGGCCACCCCATGCCACCTGACGGGCACTCCAGGGCTCTCCACGGGGCCAGGAAGGGGGCGAGTGGCAAGCGCAGGGCACTTCCTGCCACCAGGCATTGTCCCTCTGGCAGTGCAGGGCCATGTCCAGGTCCTTCTTAAGGCCTGCACTCACCTTGCTGGGCTGAGACCTGCCGCAGACGCTGCCTCTCTCCACAGCCCAGTCCCTCCTGTGGCAGGCCACCCAGCGGCTGGCCCACGCCCCCGGTCCCCAGCCCCGGGAGGAGCCCCTGCTGGCCCTGGGTAGGCTGAGAGACGCACCGTATTTTGTGGGGAAGACATCCTCGTCGGTCACCAGCTTCTGCACAGAGCTCATGACGAAGTCGACGTACTGGGGCGCCGTGCACTTCACCTTCTTGCCCCGCTCGTCATGCCAGCAGTACTGCCTGCGGGCAGAGACCAGTCAGGGCGCCCGCCAGCAGCTCCCGGAGAGCTGGGCTCAGGTTTGGCGACTGAACACACACACATGGAGAACCCACGCGCTGGCTTCAAGTTTACTGTTGAAGTGGCGTGTCATTTTATATTGCTTGGATTCCATCTCTGCCGGGAGGCAGCCTGGGACTGAGGATCTGCCAGGAGGCCCAGACCCTGGGTAGTGTCCTTCCCCCACTGCCAAAAGTTGCATCCTCCCCAGTCAGTGGCCTGACCCCTGGACACCCGCCCCAAGCCCCGCCCCAGCCTGAGCATGGGGCCAGTCCTCGTGTGACTGCTAGCCCAAGGAGGCCACTGCCTGCAGCAAGGACATGCAGGTGTACGCCACCCACACCTGCAGCCACACTCCCATTCCACACCTGGGGGCCATGCTGTCCACTGCACCTGGCTGCCCGGGCACCTCTCTGAGAGCAGGGCCCAGTGAGGGAAGTACACAGGCCTCTCACTGGGCACCAGTCATGGGGACAGATCAGGGTTGTCACTGCTGAGATGGGGTCCCCGTACACATGGCCCGCAGTCCGCTCATCCGCTCACCAGCTGGGGGCACTTGAGGACCATGCTGCTGTGGACACTCCTGAATGGGTTTGTGTGGACACAGTGTTCACTTCTCTAGGGCAGATGCCCAGGAAGGAATCATGGTCACAGTCAGCATGTGCTTCCTCCATGAGCACCTGCCAAGCCACTGTGCAGGTGGCTGCAGAGCTGTCTCCTCAGGCTCATGTCCTCCAAGCACCTGGCACCTGCACTGTGTGCCACATGTGCAGCAAGACCTCATCCTGGCTGGTCTGCACCTCTGACTGCTCCTGGCGGGCAGGAGCTGTGCTGAGCCCTTTACCCAAGGTGTCATGGCTGTGTTCCCAAGCCTGGGAGCTCTTCTGGGCTGGGAACACTGTCCTTCCAGCTGTGCACAGCTCCCAATCACTGGTGCACCATGGTCTCCCACCCTGCAGTTTCTTTTCTTTCTAGGAGAAGTCCCTGGCATGAACTTTCCCACCAGTGGACAGAGCTCTGGTGTCAAGTCCACAAACTCTCCTAAGTGCCCTGTGTTCTCTGAGGACGTGTAAGGACCAGGTGGTGTTCTGTTCCTTTCTCCTGAGTTCTGCAGCTGCAGTGGTTGAAAAACTATCCCTGTTGCTGAATTTCCTTGGCACCTTGTCAGTATCAGGAGGCCAGTGAGTTTCTGTCCCCTGGCCAACACCACTCCGTCTTAACTCTGTGGTTTTGAAGTAAATCCTAACCCTGGGGACCCCACCGACTCCACTCTAGTTTTGGAATCGCAGCTGTCCTAGTTACTGTGCCCATCCACGCACATTTCAGAATCAGCTGGACCACAGTTGCAGACCCTGCTGGGTTGCACTGACCTAAAAGGACTGCCTGCGGGGAAACTCACACCCTCGGCAGGCTGGCGCGTGAGCAGGTCCCTCCACCCATGCAGGCCGCCTGTGATCTGCGTCTGCCGTTTGTTCTCCACAGGCACAGACCCCGCAAACACCAAGTTCACACCTTGGAACAGCATGTTTTGGGAGCTGCTGTGGGAGTTACTGCATGATTCAGGTTCTAATTGTGCATCGCTAGCACACAAAGCTGTTGGTTTGTTTTGCCTGCTGACCTGACTGAATTTATTTTTTTTTTGCTTGAAACTTGAGGTTTTCATGATCGTGTTTTGCACAAGTGTGGACCTTTTATCTCATCTCCTCTTGCGGATTCAGGAGAGCTGTGAAGCACCCTGTGCTGTGTGACTCACGGGAGGAAGATGTTCTGCAGTACGCCTCACTGCCTCCTGGCGTCTGATGGGCGGCAGCCCTCCTGTCCCTCCCACCCAGCACTCGTCCCCCTCAGCTGTCTTGCCTGGGGTGCATCAATTCTACTGACCTTTTCCAGCACCACATTTTGGTTTCAGTGACTTCCCCTGTTGTTTTCCTGAGTCAATTCTGGTGATTTCTGCTCTTATTATTTCTTTTCCTCTGCTCAATTTGGGTTGATTTTGCTTTTTCTAGTTCCTAAGACTGAAGCTTACAGATTTGAGATCTTCCTTCTTTTTCTGAAATAAGCACTAGGTTCTATGAATCTCCCACTCAGCCTTGCTTTGGCTGGCTAGGTCCCACCAATTCTAGTATTTTGTATTCAGTTTAAATAGCTTCTACTTTCCCAGAGACTTCCTGCCTGACTTTGAAGTGTCCGTGGATCTGCCTGTCATCTGTTACTGATTTCTGGTTTCCCTGCACTGTGCTTGGACAACTTCCTTAGCATGACTAGAGTCTTTAGGACATGTGGAGGGCTCTCCTGTGGCAAGGATGTCATCTACTTTGGTGGGCCCCCTGTGAACTTGAAGCTGCCCAGACTGGAGTGTCCTCAAACTTGCTGCAGGCTGCACTCCTGAAGCTGAGAGGAGGCTGGGATCCCCGTGTGGGTGCCCTGGTCTCTCCTGCAGCTCTGTCTGCTGCAGGGAGCCTGGGACCATCATTTCTGCTCGTGGAGTGGACCCTTCTCCAGCATGCGATCTTCACCCCACCTGCTGCCTTGCTGTCTCTGTTGGTCTGAACACAGCCACTTCAGCTGCTCTCTAGGTGGTCTCCTCAGCCTGTCCCCTTACTCTGCATCCCTTACTATGCACCTACCTCCTGACATCACCACATTTAAAGTGGCTGGGCACAGTGGTGCATCCCTGTAATCCCGGCAACTCAGGAAGCTGAGGCAGGAGGATCACAAGTTCTGGGCCAGTCTCAGTGACTTAACCAGGCCCTCAGCAACTTCAGGGAGACCAGCTCTCAAAATAAGAAATAAAAAGCAGTGGGGCTGAGGCTCCATGAGACAGCACCCTTGGTTCAATCCCCAGCACCAAAAAATTACAGTGACACCATGGTCTGAATGTGTGTCCCCCAAATCCATGTGCTGAAGCCTCAGTCCATGGTGACAGTGTTGGAAGTGGGGCCTCTGGGAGGTGACCAAGCCCCTGCGAGGGGACCTGTGCTCTCATAAAAGGCCGAGAGCCAATCACAAGAAGGCGCCATCTAGGACCCAGGACATCCTCAAAGGTATCAGATCTCTGCCCCTTGATCTGGAATTCTTGCCCAGAGCTGAGGAGCAAACACTTGTATGTTTAGGAGCTGTCCATCTTCAGCACTCGTCACAGCAGCTGGACAGAGACCCAGGCCACAGGGTCTGCCCTCACTGGGCAGGTCTGCGGCCACTGCATGCCCAGACTTCCTTCCCAGTCAGGGATGTGGACTTTGGAGCGGCCCTTCCCTCCTTCACACTTGTGAAGTGATGAAGCTTTCCTGGTTCCCCAGGTCCATGCCACTGCCCTCTCCTCTGCCTGAGTCAGCATCAGCCAAGTCTGCACACTGCTTCACAGCTCAGTCCTTTGGGGCTCATCCTGCTCCTTGAATCCAGAGGTCTGTCTCTGTGAGAAACTCCTAGTCATGATCTCTGCACGTCTTAATCCACCTTCTCTCTTCCCCCTCAGATCCCAACACTAGCAGTGGGTCAGGTGCCAGTAGGATGAAGAGCTGCCCAACCTGGCATATGCCCTCCCATGATCCAGGCATAACGGCTGGCCTTGAGGACAGCAAGGGGCTCTGTGGATCCCTAACCAACTCCCTTTTCCTTTCAAACTAGTTTAAGTTTCCATTCCTTGGTCTCAAAAGGTTCCTAGGAGGGGATTACAGGAATATTAATTAATATACAACAAATTCATTGAGCAGGTTACACGCAAGAACAGGGAGGAGAGCTTCAGCTGCTCTGGCCCTATAAGGCACACTGGACACGGTAGAGGGCATTCCTAGAGGTCAGTCAGTCCCACACTAAACTCTGCATGCTTTCACGAGGCTTGAGAAGACTGGACCCCATGCCACAGGGCACAGGGGTGCAGAGAAGCTGGGGAGGTGCTGCTAGTCTGCACAGGGCGCCCTGGACACTGCCTGGCGGGCAGGCATCCTCCTCAGCCAGGCTGGACACACATTTTTAAGAGCTGCCCTCACCTACCATCAGGGTCTGTCATGGGGATGGTCCCTCAGAGGCCAGCTCTGCCCCACTGGTGCCAAGCCTGCTCTCAGTAGACTGAAAGGAACTGTGCCATCCTCCCCAGGTGATGCCCAGCTGGAATACCTGATTCTCCTGGGCAAACAGAGTGTGGAAAGTCAGCTGCTGTCTGCACCCAAAGACAGAGCTGCAACCCGCCAGGGCCATGTAACCAGGCCCAGACAAGCTGAGGCCCGGGAGCCACCTGCCACCTACAGTGCTGAGGCTTCTGGTGGGCTCAGCTTTGTCTAGGGACTTCTTCCTATGATGGGAGCCCGGATAGCTGTATACTTAGGCAGGAGGGCTTTCAGGACAGCACATGTGCACACACACTCACATGTGTCCACCCGTCCTGAGCTGCAGCATCCTGAGGACAAGGAGACATCAGAAACACCATTTGACCAGCTATCCCACTCCTTGGTATATACCCAAAGGACTTAAAATCAGCATACCTCAGTGATGCCACATCAATGTTTACAGAAGCTCAATTCACAATAGCTAAGCTACAGAACCAGCCTAGGTACTCTTCAAAGAAAATGTGGTACATATAACAATGCAATATTATTCAGCCATGAAGAAGAATGAAATTATGGTATTTGTTGGTAAGTAGATGGAACTGGAGACTATCATGCTAAATGAAATAAGCCAATCCCAAAAAACCAAAGGCCGAATGTTCTCTCTGATATGCGGATGCTAACACACAATGGGGTGGGTAATAGAAGTTCATTGGATTAGATGAAGGGGAATGGAGGGAGGGGAGCGGGGATGGGGATAGGAAAGATGGGAGAATGAGTGGGATGTCACTTCCCTATGTTTGTACATGAATACAAAACCAGTGAAACTCCACTTCACGCACAACCACAGGAATGGGATCCTCATTAGAATAAGCCATACTCCATGTATGTATAACACAGTCAAAATACACTCTGCTGCATGTATATCTAAAAAGAATAACACAGTACCAACAAAACCTTCTGAACCTCACTGCACCAGCCCCAGGCTAAGCCTGCTGAGCTGGCCTTCTGGCCCTGGCCACTCCCAACCCCAGCAAAGCACTGGCAGCACCTCCTACCCCAAGTGCAGGCATGGAGCCTCAGGGACACCGCCTACTGTGGAGCTGAACATGTACACGCTTCCAGAAGAGGGCAGAAGAGGGTGCCCAGCCCCCACAAAACCAGTCTGCTCACCGCAGTCCTGGAGCCCCACTCAGGACACGGAGGGCTCTGAAAAGGGACCCTTGTGGTGCTCTGCAGCCTCAGGGAGCCACACCTGGGTGCTCCCTTTGGAAACCTCCCTGCCTATTAGCCTCAGCAACTCCTGGCACCTCCTGTACCCCAACAGGGCCCCTCACAGCTGGGCCAATGGCTCCTCAGGGACAGGATGGTGTGGAAGAATGCCCAGCCTGGGACTCTGCAGGGGCTCCAGGTGTGGACCAAGTTTGAGAAGCCAAGAGCCTGGGCAGAAAGGCAGCAACGCCCAGCCCAAGCCTCCCGGGAGGGGCTGTGCCAGGCCATCACTCACGTGTTACAAACAGCCATTGTCTGACATGTCTCTCCTGTGCAGAACTCCGAGATTGTGCTATACTGTAGGTTGACGTGGTGGAAAAATGTCGTTGCTGGAAGAGACGGAAAGGGCAGGTGAGAACACCCCTGCTTCCGGTGGATGTGTGCAGGGCCGCACCTTCCCCACACCCTCCCCAGCAGATGGGTCGCTGAGACCAGCTTGGGCACACTCAAGAACACACAAGGAGGGAGGAGGGGCCAGCCCTCCCCACATCACTGTGGCCCTCCCGCTGGCCTGCACGCACTGTTGCTGGCCAGCCACTCGTTGAGGTCGATCTCCCGGGGCAGCACCACGAGCTCCTTGAACTCAAAGTCAGTGATTCTGGACTTGGTGTGTTCTGGCTCCAGGTACACCTTCTTCTCCTCTGCAGCCGGCTTCTTGCCGTTGGGCTTTGCTTTAGACTTCCTGCCAACAGAAAGGACGGTGTGGTCACCACGTGCCCCGCTGGACCCAGACCACACAGGGCCTCAAGGAGGGATCGGCCTGTGGCAGTGGGGTAAGCTGCCAACACCTAAGCCTGCAGAGGGAAGCCAACCCCTCTGACAGAGCCCAGCAGGACCGGAAGCTACACGGTTCCAGGTGGGAAGCTGTCCGACATGGTGCCTGCCCTGGACCCCATCCTCAGGGGGTTTTGGCCTGGCTTGCAGGCGCATCAGGCCTCTTGACTGGCTGGAGGCAGGACCCCAGGACAGGCAAGTGGTAGCCACCTGAGCACAGGCTGCCCTTCTGGGGGTGTGACCACAACTCTGGTCTACACTGTGGGCCTGTGGGGCCACTCTCGTGAGTCTAGGTCCCTCCGCAGGCAATCTCACTGTGCCTGTGTTCCCTGGAGACACATGCACTGAGCCTGTGTCTCCCTGTCTCACTGTGTGTTCACATTGAGGCTCCAGGGCAGAACATAGCTCAGGGGTGGGGCAACCTTACCCCAGGTGACAGGAGCCCTGCTGCTGGGCACCCCAAGAGCATAGAGGCATCCTTCATTCATTTCTTTCTTTTTTTTTAAATATATTTTTAGTTGTTGATGGAACTGTATTTGTATTTATTTGTTTATATGTAGTGCTGAGAATTGAACCCAAAGCCTCACACGTACCAGGCAAACGCTCCACCACTGAGCGGCAATCCCAGCCCCATCCTTCCTGGCAGCCAATGGACAGCAAGCACAGGAGACAGCCTCTCCCTGAGTTCTCACTGATGCGCTCAGCTGGGACACTCCCACCTGCTACCCTGCATCGAGTCCACTGGAAGACCCTGCAGGGTGCCCACAGGTCAAAGTAAGGTAGAGGTGGTGTGGAAGCCCAGCCTCCTCTAGGACCCTCCGGGACTCCTCATTGAGCTTCTCCCCCAAAAGACCTTTTCTATGAAATTGTCCTGCTATGTTAACACACAGTGCGCTTGTCATGGCTATTTTAAAGTGAATAAATATATCTTTTAAAAATGTCTTGTTTTCATTTGAACTGGGTAAACAGCTCCCAAGCCACAATGCAGAGCATGCTCAGGTCCTGCAGACGGTCACCTCCTCCAGTCCAGCTGTTCCAGTAAGTGCTGCAGCAGCAGTGAGCCTGCACATGAGGCCCTTCCACCCACCAGCCTCTTAAGAGGCACTGAGACGGGTGCTCCCACCAGAGTGCCCTGGTGGCTGGGAATGCCTGGCCCGAGTTCTCTGAGACTAGGCCAGTCAGGAGACTCATCTGACAGTCTCTGTGTCATGTGGCAAAGTCTGCACTGGGCACAAACGTGCCTAGGAGTAGAGAGCTTTCACTTGAAGCCTCCACACTGAATTCCCAAAGCGGCTGCTGAAGGGGCAGCAGATGCTCCCGTCAGCCCACCAGCCTCGCCCCGCAGACTCCTGTCATAAGGCCTTTTGATGCCTCCTGACATTAAGATGTGGCAGGCAGGAGTGCCTCCCAATGGCCTCCAAGGACCTCGGTGGCGCCAGCGAGGGACCAGGCTGCAATCCACTGGCTGTGCCTGTAGGAGGCTCTCTGACATCTTAGTCTCCCAATGGGCTCCTAGGAGCAATGCCTGAGAGCCTGCAGGGAACATCTCTAGCTTGGTCTCATCTGAACAACTGAATTCTTCAGTGGTCAACAGGATTTTGAAAAAAACAGTTAGTCAATATTGTCATGAAGCCTTGTGACCAAAAGAGGCCACCTGAGGAGGGCTGTCTGGGAGTGCTGAGGCTCCACTGGACAGATGAAGGGACAAGGGTAGGCACCCAGTTTCCCTGCCCCCAGTGATGCCGCCTGCTGCAAGGAGCACAAGTGCTGAGCAGGGGGCCAAAGTGGGTCAGAGAAGTCAGCTAGGAGGACCGTCCCCGGAGGGGCCTCCTTGGGAGTACGCCCTGCTCCATGGGGTGGGGTGGGGGCGCTGGGAGAGCTGCTGAGCCACCTTGGGGAAGAAGAGTGTGCTAAAACGTGAGCACAGTGGAGAGGCAGGGGAGGCGAAGGTGGCCCTGGCCTTGGCCCCAGCATGCCCCTCCAGGTTGCGGGTGCCCAGGAAGGAAAGAAGGCACAATCCTGACCCTGGCTTCTCCCAAGGTGGACAGCTAGCTGCTGCCCCTGGCTGTCCAAGTAGAGATTAGTCAGGTGGGGCGTGTGCTGGGCACTTGCCTTCCTGCCCATCTCGAGCACAAGGCACTGATGCCAGCCAGGGCACTCGGTGCTGGGAGGTAACCTGGCCTGCTCTGTGCCTGTCCTCCAACAGCCATGGGAGGCCACAAGGGAGGCAAAAGGTCTTTGAAACCCTCTGACCATGTCCTATTTTTTCCCTTGTATTTTGAAAGGCTGCTGATGGTTTATTTAAGAGAAAGAGGAAGAAAAACACTCCCTGAATGCCAAGGAAATGTTTTCCTTTTGGCATCTCAAGGCAGATCTTCGCCTTAAAAGGCGACTGTGCTTAGCCTCCGGGGCAGAGCTGGGAGTGGCCAGAGCCAGGCAGGGGACAGGACAGGGCTCTGGGGCTCTGGACACACAGCGAACTCTGTCAGAGAGTGGTGGGGGTCTGCTGGGCGGAGGCGCAGTGTGCATGCACCACTCTGCAGCCACCTTGAGGCTCCTGGCAGGAGTTCTTGGGCCCACAGCTCTGGCCTGGCATAGTAGCTCCCAGGCTTTCCCAGAGCTACTGACAGGGACAGGCCCCAAGAGGCGCTCTGCAGAGATCCTCAGGACACTTCCACTTCCTGTCCCCAACACTTCTCTGATCCCTGCTATTTGGCCCCAGTGGAGTTGAGTTCACGCAAACAAAAAGCTGAGCCCAGCCTGGAATACAATGCTGGGCACGTGGGCCCTTCTTAGGAGGCACTCAAGCTCCACACCAGCAGGGTGGATTCTCTCAGGATCCGGGGCCTAGTCCCCACTGCCACCAAACTGACCTCCATCTCCTACGTACCTTGCTCTGCGGGCAAGTTCCACCTGAGCCAGTGACACAAGTTGAGCCCAGCTCCCAATGGGGGGCCATAATTGCATGGCAAGATGGGCTGCAGTGGGGCCAGGCTGCCACCAGGCTGCCACCAGTCTCTTGCTCTGTCCCCTTAAGAGCTGCAGGGAGTGGGATGGGACAAGGCAGAGGTGCCAGAAGGAACCAGTGGTCTCAGGCCTTTGGCAGGGGCACCTCGGGGAGGCTGCCCTAGGAATAGCATCCTGTCCTCACACCTCGAACACTTTATAGAGGCTGGGACACGCCCCAGAGCCAAGGCCAGCCTCCACCTGGGTTCTCAGAGGGGTCAGATAAGGGCAGTGCCTGCCTGGAGGCCTGGCCCCCCAGGCGGAGCCACAGAGGCTGTGGGCCATGGCTGGAGGGCAGCGAGCATGTCCATGTTGGGCACCGGCACTTGCTTACTTCCTCCAGGACCCGCCCTTCCAACAAGCAGGCAGATGCAACGCCACGTCCCCAGAGCTCTTCAGTTTCACTGTCCCTATCACCCCAGCCCAGCGGGGGGAGGTCCCCAGAGCCCAGTGCACTTTGGGACAACTCTCCTGGATCCCCATCACAGGGCTCACCTGGTCCTGTGGGGCAGGACCAAGGGGACACATAGGGTCCAACCTCTGCCTGAGGAAGGACCTTGTAAGTATGGATGGAGGGGACTCCACAGGACAAACACACCCCATTCCAACTTTCCTTC
Organism: Sciurus carolinensis; assembly: GCF_902686445.1. Taxonomy (NCBI): domain Eukaryota; kingdom Metazoa; phylum Chordata; class Mammalia; order Rodentia; family Sciuridae; genus Sciurus; species Sciurus carolinensis. Next base: position 1,230,056 of record NC_062223.1, read on the forward strand.
CTTCCCTGGAGGGGTCCTAGCTAGGTCCCCTGACCCAGCCCCGGCTGCTCTGTTCTGGGTGGTCCTGGCAGACAGGAGACTCCCAAACCCCACAGTGGGCTGAGGCTGGACCCTCTAGCCAGTGCCGCCCTCTGCAGACATGCCTCGACCCCACCGGAGTCACCTTCTGCCTGCCCCCATGCACTTGCCGGGCACTGCCGCTCGTCCTCCCTGCTGCTGCCAGGGTCTGTATGCCCCCCGACTCACAGCACCAGGCGTACGTGGCAAACCTCCCCTGACCCTCTAAGACCCCATCAAAGGTCACCCCGATTTCTGACAGCCACTGGCCTGCGCGGTGCTCCCAGCTTCCTGCCCTGGCATGCACTGCCACCACTGGGGGGCACCATCGCAGGCATGCCCACTCGCCAGGAGCAACGGGAGCTTGCAGGTTCTAAAAACAAAATGAATCTTCATGGCGTCTGTGACAGGTAGGGGCTGGGGGTTGCCAGCACAGAGCAAGTGCAGCTAGAGCAGCACAGGGCAGGGGTGGGTGCAGGAGCAGCTGGGTCTGGCACTACCCCTCGCCCTGTGCTGGGCTGCCTTAGCTAGGCCTCTCTGAGCCCCACCCTGCCTTCCTAGGCCTCTGCCAGTGTCAGGACAGCAAGGTTCCCCAGGAGACAAGCACAGGTGATTTGGGGGAATGCTTGTGGGAAGCCAAGAGAGGGTGGAGACTGAGGGGGACGGCAGCGACCTAGGAGGCTGGGGATGGCAGGGATCAGGTCAAGGAAGTCCCTTACGGGGCATTTCAAGAAAGGAGGAGCTGGGTAGGGGGTGGGCTCAAGCCTCAGGAGGGAAAGTGGGCAGGCCTTGCCTTCCCAAACCCACTGCTCAACCCCTCCCACACTGTGGGGGCAGGGGTGGGCACGAGGGGCTGGGAGTGCAAGTTCTGGAGCTCGGCCCAAGAAACAGCACTGTTAGAGGAAGCCAAGTGGACGGCACGGTGTGGGACATCTCCAGAGGCCTGTACTCTCAGTGGACAAGTGCCAGCTGAAAAAGGCGAGGCCCCAGAGACGGCTTCCCTACCATCAGGCCAGGTAGACCAGCCTTCCCTTGAGGAACCAGCATTCCCAGGCTCTCCTGATACCCCAACAGCAAGAACAGACAGGACAGATGTCCACCAGAAGGGTGCCCATCTCCTACCCAGCCTCCCTAGGTCTCAGGGGGCCTGAAAACGGTCTCCAACACCAGGAGGCACCCCACACACCTGGACAGTGTTGTCGCAGGCCTCCCCAGGTCCTCCCAGCCCCACCCGACTCCTCCCTGCACCTGCACCTGCCAAAGGGACACACGAGCTCTCTTCTAGGAGAAACTATGGCCCCCAGGCAGGTGTGCCATTACGTCAGGGCTGTGAGCTTACTGCGTCTGGACACAGCATGAGACCCACTCCTGGAGACACCCAGACAACAGAGAGGGCAGAGCCCTCAGCCAAGTGTCCAGGAGAACAGGCGCCCCACCCACATGCAGCCAGTGCTCAAGTGTGCAGTGCTGCACACCCTGCCTTAGGGAGGCTCCTGGCTGAGTTGCCCCCTTCCAAGGGGCCTCCCTGACTTCTGCCATGGCTTCCCCGGTGGCTGGGACTCCTGCAGCCAGGCTATGACAAAGCCGCTCTATCCCCCCTGGAGCTGACCTGGCGTCTGCTCCCCACTACACACATACGGACATTCGTGTGCATGGTCTTCCAGAATGCACTGATCCAGACTGGACTAATGATGTCACCAACTCGCCCACATGTTTCCAGAATCTCACGTCTTCACATTAAAGTCAGACGGCTCAGTTCTCTAGTTTCCACGTAGGCCCACTGTGAAGCCCCCCTGCCATGGCGGACCAGTGGTCATGCTGCAGCCAAGAGAAGGGCTGGCAGTGCCTGGAGACAGCAGGACACACGGGAGCCATGTGCCCAAGAACTCTGGCCATTTCCTAATGGACACCACCAGCAGGCTCTGCCCCTCAAAGTCTCACCAGGAACGAGTTTTGAACCCTGTTTCACTGGTTACAATGAAGTCCACCTTGGAAAGTCTGCTTTCATTTTCAATGATGACCGGCCCAGAGACTGGCATGGCTGCAGGGAAATCCAACACATCCTAGCACAGCCCCAGGCACCTGGAAATCACAGCCAGGCGCAAAGTGCACACCAACACACTTACACACTAACACACACGTGTGCCCACGTACCAGGTAGGTCAGAGGCAGAAAACTCTCAGAAATGACACTTTGGGCAATAACCCTTCAGCAGCCAACCTCCCACGAGACACCTGGGGTGCCCCACATCACTCCTCTGGACCTGGACACCAAAGAACAGGCTGTGGGGTCACTCCTGCTTCGGACAGCCCAAGTCCCTCCCAGTTACTGGCAGGAACAACAGGCTAGACACACCTGCTGGTGGTGAGAGGCACCTGCTATACAGGAACATCTGGAGGGGACCAGGCAGAAGTCAGATGTCCTAAGTCCTGAGAGACTGAGTCAGTACGGTGGGCACTAGGGAAAGGCTCCCCACAGGGCAGCAGGAAGTGCAGGCAGTTAAGAGGAACCTTGCGGGGTAGGCCGTTCTGGCCGCAGATCCTCATCCATCCCACAGGGACTCCCCGCTGCTTTGCCTGGAAGGAGCTGAGGCCAGACCAGCTACCCCAGAAGGACCTCTGTGGGAAGGTGGTTACCTGAGCACTCTGCTGACTGCCTGAAGTACCATTTTGCAGCGGAGTCCAGTTTTGGGGGGCTGGTTGAGCAGAGCTCGGTCTGCGGGGAGACTGCAGTGATCTCTGAGCATGGTGTGGGAGAGCCGGGGCTGGGAAGAAAAGTAGGGCCCAGGCCTGCTGCTCCGGGCTCCCTCCCTCGGAAGTGCCCTCCGCCCTCGCTCTGGGCCAATGAGGAGGCCTGCAGAAACAAACAGTTGTTCCCTCAACAGAGCAAAGGGCCGCCAGGGCCGGCCAAATGGGAAACAGGGAGGGCCTGAATTGCCTTTTCAGAGTTATGCAGAGCTGGCTGGCAAGGCGGGGCCAAGGAAGACCAGAGGAGAGGACAGGGCAGTCCTCAATCATAGCCAAGGGCCCTCCGATGCCACCTAAGGTTGATGCAGCCTAAGCCTGTTCCCTGCCCAGCTGAGCCAAGCCAAGAAACCAGCAGGCAGGTGGGGACCCTCCAGCAAGACTCAAGCCAGGGACAGAAAGGCCAGTGAATTCATCTGCAGAGTGAACATGAGACACTCACTCTAGGTCTTTGGGTCAGACAGACTGGCTCCTGAGGTGTCTGGAGGGCACTACTCCTGCAACAGTGGATGGTCAGCTGAGGCCACCACTGAGGGCCAGAAACTGACAGAAAGTCCAGGGTGCTTTCCTACTGGGGCTTGAGAAGTTGCAAGGCCAAGGCCTCTTAATGGCTAGTCTGCGCACAGGAGACCACCAAGGCCTAAAAACCATGTACCTGGGGGTGGTTCTTCCACCCACTCTCAGACTGGACCCCACGGAGCCACGATGTGGTCAACATGGGCTCACGGCAGCTCCACCCACTGAACCCAGACACCCTGCCTGCCTCCCAATGAGCAGAGCCCCTCCATGGCAGGTGGCAGGTGGGATCAGGCTGACAGTATACAGAGTCACCTGGAAAGCAGCAGAGGGATGTAAGGGAGGGAGGCTCACAACCCAATAGCCAAGAGAGCTCTGTCCCGTGATGCCTGCACTTCCCTGCAGAGCGAGCACGCAGAAGTGGCGCACACAGACCCAGCCTAGCACTGCCCAGGAGCCACGGGGAGGACTTCCCTGGCTGGCTCCCCTTCCCCAACAGGTGGCAGCAGTCTCCCAGGCCATGGTTCCATTCTCCCAGTCAGGCCACCAACAGCCACAAGAGCAGCCTGGGAAGGCACAGAGCCACAAATCGTGCACTCAGGAGGCTTCTCTCTGTCTAGTGTGGGCAGCCAGGTCCCGTGATGCCAGTGGTCCAGGCACCACACTCGTGCCAGCCTGTTTGCCAAGGCAGCACCACTGACAGTGAGAGGAGCCATGAGACAGGCACCAGGGGATGCCCATATGGCAAAAGGGGGCTGGTGGGAGACCAGGAGGTGCATGATGTGGACTTGGAGCCAGCAGGGGGCAGAGCCTGCACAGAAGAGAGAGCAGACAGGCAGCCTGGGGTGGGCTCAGGAGGGGTGACTGAGGCACATGGGTTGGTGAACAGCAGACGCTGTTGTGAAGGGGGTGGTGGGGGGAGACAGTGGGCCGAGGGGGAAGCAGGACAAAGCATGGGTAAGGGGGCATCCATCCAGAGTCAAGCATACCGGACTAGAGAATGAACACAGGGTGAGGAGCACGGGACGCCCTAAAGTATCAGGTGCAGCCAAGTGCCACAGCAGCTCCTGAGGGCAGTAGCCAGGGTGTACAGGTACTGCTAGAAGGTCCCTGTTTCTCCCTGAGGGGACAGAGCAGGAACTGTCACCCACCCAAGCTGGGCAACTAGAGGGCCTTGCTGAGAAGACAGACACACCTGGCCACGAGGGGCTGTGCAGGCACTGGTGTGGCCTGGCTTTTCGCCTTAGAAAAAGAGCAGCCCCAGGACCCTCAGGGCAAAGCCAGCCAAGGAGAAGGCTGGACGAAAGCCCACTGGATGAGCAGGGTGGGGCAGGACACACAGAGCCATGAGCCTGCATGTGTGCAAGTATTTTATTTGTAATGAGCTTATAGTTTCAGAATAGATTTAGGTTTACAGAAAATTTGCAAAGATAGGACAGAATCCCCAGTTAACCCCTTATATCAGGATGGTGCATTTGTTGACAATGAATGAGTCAATAATACATTGTTACTAGCTAAAATCAAAGTTGATACATTGTTACTCGCTAAGCCCACCTTGGACTCATTCCCTCTCACTTCCCTCTGGACCTTCTGTCCCAGCACCCACCTGACATGTGGTCCTGCCTCCAGGGCTCCTCTTGGCTACCATAGTTCATTTTTGATTGACGACCTGAGTGGTTTTGAGGGGCTGGTCAGGGTCCCCGAGCTGGACTTGTCTGGCATTTTCTCAGAGCTAGACCAGGGCTGTGGTTTAGGGAGGAGGACCCCAGAGGAAAACCACCCTTCTCGACAGCCCATGCAGGGTCCCCTCTGTGAACACTTAGCACTGTGAGGCTGCCCTGGCCCTGGCCAAGGTGCACCTGTTAGGTCTCTACTGTACAGCAACTCTTCCCTTCCAGGAAGGAGGCAGCTCTGGAGGGCCACAGGTAAGGGTGGGAGTCACCCCTCACCTCCATGAGGGCAGAGCATTCACCTGACTTTCTTGGCGTTCTCCCCATGTAACAACTGGCCTGCGTGTGGAGGCACAGGCTGGTCTCACACTCGTGAGGTGCAATGTTCCTTAGTTCTGTGAATCCAGCCCTCCAGCCCTGGCTGCTGGGAGCTGTCCAGCTGGTCCCTGCACTCTGTCCCTGTGTGTGGTTTGGGCCCTTCCTCACTCTCTGGCAGTACAAGAAGCACAGGCTGGATCTGGACGCTCCCTGTCCCAGCCCTGATACCAGCCCCTTCTCAGGGGAGTCCTGGTTCCTTCACTGCAGAAGAGTAAAACCTGAGATCTGAGCAGGGTGTGTGGTGGGTGTAGTTTCCAGGCACTCACCACAGCATGGAGCCGCGCGTGTGTGTGCACCTGCTGAACCTCCATCTGTGAGTGAACGCCTGCACCTACTGTGTGCTAACCCAGAGGCTCGCCCTGATGTCCCTAGCTCAGGTCCATCACCACGAGGGCCATTTCAAACTGCCCCCCAGGAGGAGCCACCTGGGGGGCCACCTGCTTTCCAATCGTGGTGTAAAACAAGAGGTGGGCTTGAAAGCTGTGGAGGCAGCAAGCACCAGACCACACCTCACTCAGGCATGGGACAGCCTGGCTGCTCCAGCGCTTAGGAGATGTTCCAGTTCATATTTGAAGAAAGGGCTTAAAACCAATGACCAACATGACTACCTTAAGAAGCTAAGGAAGTAACGTGTGGTGGCCACACCTGTCACTGAGCAACTAGGAAGGCTGAGGCAGGAGGATGGCAAGTCCAAGGCCAGCCTCAGTAACTTAGTGAGAACTGTCTCAAAATCAAATTTTAAAAGGGCTGGGGAATTTAACTTTGAGGTAGAGCACTTGTCTGGAATGCGAGAAGTCCTAGATTCAATTCTCAGTTCAAAAAATAAAAAGCAGCAGCAGCCACCACTGAGGAAAATATGCATGTCAAATACAAAGTAAGCGAGAGGAAACACAAAGAGCAGAAACCCATGAAGCAACAATGAAGAATCACACTCAAAGTTAGCCCTTGACCACTGCAGAGAGCCAGTGCATATCCCAGCTAGAGAGGTGGAGCAAGGGAGAGGCTGGACAGGCCATGACTCCCACATCAGATATGCATGAACCCTACAGACAATAAGGGGTAACAAACAATCTGATGCTGACAGAAAACGGTATGCAGTGGAGGCCCGCATAGACCGTGACCAGGACCAACATGGGAAGGAGTAGAAGGGTCAACTTTATCACTAAACACCTTCCTGCGATGCAAAAGGTGGATGCAGGTATCTGCTGAACAAAGCCTGCAAACTGCGTAACGAAGGGACGCACACTCTCAGCAAGTAGAGGACCAGCGTGACCTGCGGGCAAAGGGCATCACCAGATGAGCTGCAGAGCACAGATGTGAGAGAGAGAGAGAGAGAAAGAGAGAGAGAGAGAGAGAGAGAGAGAGAGAGAGAGAGAGGGAGGCAGGGCTGGAGGGTGTTGGTTATGCCTGATGGTACTCAGTTTTCTCAACACTGTTTATTAAAAAGACACTATCTTTTCCAGTAGAGTGATTTCACTCCTCTGTTAAAGTCCAGTTGAGCACATAAGTGTGGTCCATCCTGGAACACTATTCTGTGAATCCGTCTGTTGAGTTTTGAATGCGATAGTCATAGATGGGTCTTGAAATGGGTGCGAGTCCTTCCATGTGGCTCTCCTTTCGCTAGAATGGCTGATTACTCTGGGTCCGTTTACATTTCCATGTACACTGCAGAATCCTGTTAATTTCTAAATAAGTAAAATAAACTGTGTTGGATTCTGGTGGGGGCGTGCTGAATCTGCGTTGGATTGGGAAGGCTGACATCTTAACAATATTGAGTCTTCCAGTCTGTGACAATGGTAGTTTTGCTCATTGCATAGGTCTTTAACTTCTGTCAGCATTGCTTTGTGCTTTTCAGTGAGAGGCTTTGTACAGTTTTGTTGAAATTGCTCCTATATTAAAAAGTCCAACTGGAAGTAAGACTCTTGTATGCTTCATTCTGTTTGCAGACCCCCACAACGGACACCAGCAGGCCGACCAGCAGCACGCCAAAACCACAGTGCAGCAGGACCCGGCCACATCTGGGACCAGCCTGCGTAACTACCACAGTGGTGAAAGAGAAAACAAAATACGACCATTGCATTTCTACTAAAAATAAATAAAACACAGTGCAGAAGGACTGCATGGCAAAATATTCAAGCTGACTTTTGGCAAACCAGGAATAGAGAGAATGTTCTCAACTGACCAAGGGCACCCACAGAAACGCCAAGCTGACACCAAAGGCATGGCTGAAAGGCGGGCCCTCCTTGGGTCAGGCAAGGCAAGGGCTCACGCCCCCTCACACAGCACTGTGCTGGTGGTCCCAGCCCCACAGGAGGAAAGCAGCAGAGAAAGCCCTGCACCCTGGAAAGGAAAAGGTGGGCATGCCTATGACGGAAACACCCAGGGAAACCGCACACCTGCTAGAGCTAGCCAGGACATCCAGTAAACCACAGGAAGCCAGGCCAGTGTGGAATGACATTCACAGGAAGCTCCTAACAGCAGCAAACAGAATGAAGCATACAAGAGTCTTACTTCCAGTTGGACTTTTTAATATAGGAGCAATTTCAACAAAACTGTACAAAGCCTCTCACTGAAAAGCACAAAGCAATGCTGACAGAAGTTAAAGACCTATGCAATGAGCAAAACTACCATTGTCACAGACTGGAAGACTCAATATTGTTAAGATGTCAGCCTTCCCAATCCAACGCAGATTCAGCACGCCCCCACCAGAATCCAACACAGTTTATTTTACTTATTTAGAAATTAACAGGATTCTGCAGTGTACATGGAAATGTAAACGGACCCAGAGTAATCAGCCATTCTAGCGAAAGGAGAGCCACATGGAAGAACTCGCACCCATTTCAAGACCCATCTATGACTATCGCATTCAAAACTCAATAGACGAATTCACAGAATAGTGTTCCAGGATGGACCACACTTATGTGCTCAACTGGACTTTAACAGAGGAGTGAAATCACTCTACCGGAAAAGATAGTGTCTTTTTAATAAACAGTGTTGAGAAAACTGAGTACCATCAGGCATAACCAACACCCTCCAGCCCTGCCTCTCTCTCTCTCTCTCTCTCTCTCTCTCTCTCTCTCTCTCTCTCTCTCTCTCTCTCACACACACACACACACACACACACACACACACGCTTGAGTCAGAGGCTGTGCTGCAGCTCAGCAAGCACCTTACCACGCTCAAGAGTGGGCAAAGCTTGTGTTAAATACACCTCACCAAAATTGACACACTATACACTTCTATTCCAAACACTGTTAAAAAATGAACAGGCAAGAGCTAGGATGTGGCTCAGGGGCAGAGACCTTGACTAGCATGTGCAAGGCCTGGGCTCCATCCCCAGCACCACAGATAAATAAATATTCAAACAAACAGCCTTACTACAACACTTAAAAACACAAACAGGCAAGCCACAGGTTGCATGTATTTAACGCATTCTATCTGGACTACGTAAACTCAACGATAAAAAACCCAATTTGAAGGACAAAAGACAGAAAAGACACTTCACAAACAAAGACACTGGTAGAGCCAGAGAGTGCTCCTCATGGTACCTGGGTGTTGGGGAAGTGCAAGTTCCACCCACAATGAGATGCCAACGGAGACTCACAGGAAGGCTCCAGACCTGGAATACTTCACCTCAGTGAGAGGCAGAGCAACCAGAGCGCTCACACACTGCTGGCAGGGGAAGGACATGGCTTAACTATTTTTGGAACCAGCTGGCAGCCTCTTTTAAAGTCAAACACACCTCTGTGAGCCACTGCCTCCAAGGCTCAGCACCTACCCAGAGAAATGAAACATCTACCCACACAGAGACCAGGGAGTGAAGCACCCCAGATGTCTGAGGCCAGGGGACAGCTGGAGAGGCTGTCGTACTTCACAGGGTACCACTACTCGGCCAGCACACCCCCAGGAAGGCATAGTCCATGGCTCAGCCACACACACATCACGTGCAGTGAAGGCACCAGCAGCAAGAGCAGGTCCTCCAACAGAGGCCACCTCTCCAAGAGAGCAGGGCAGGGAGACCCCGGGTCAAGCTGAAGGCACCCAGAGGCTCTGGGGGTGAAGGGATGCCTGTGTCTCCCAGGCACGGCTGCAGGGGAACCCAGTCACAAGACTCACTGAGCAAGGCTTGCAACCTGTGACAGTTGTCCTTTGTACTCAGTGCCAGGGGTTTAAAAAAAAAAGAAGTCTGTATAAAGGAAGGAGAGAAGGCAGGGCTGAAAGGCCACACATCAAACACCAGCAACCTATGCAGGACACTCCAATAAACTCACTGGACTGGACAGTGAAAAAGTCCTTTGACAAACAGATCACTCAAGTAGGCGAAGGAAACCATACCTTCCCAAGGCTGTGGAATGCTCTGCATGAGGACACTACTGCCATAGACTGACACGGGCCCTGACCCGAGTTTCTCTACTGAGTCCCAAAGCCCAGGTGTGATGGCATAGCAGGCTGCTGGGAGGTGATTAGGGCTGGACCATTGTGTCAGAGGGATTGGTCCTCCTGAGGCACCAGTGGCCTAATGAGAATGATGAGAAGAGGAAGATTCCAGGCAGAGGCCAGCAAGTTGCAAACACCCTGGAACAGCACCAGCTGTTCACACACTCCTACAGAGAGGACACCACCACCCCCGTAGCTGTCCTGCCTTCAGAAAAAGACCTGAACACCAAGACCCCATCCAGAGCTAGGTGCCCACAGGAGGAGCAGGCCGGGTTCCCACAGGCAAGACAAGCCGGTCTCTCCACAGAGCAAATGCAGAGAGGTCAAGAGTAGGACAGAGATGGTGGGACAAGGGATGAAGGGATGAAGCTCCGGGCCTGGCCAACAGCATGTGCCCAGCTCACCTGCTGTCCGACACTCCACCCCAGCCAGCACATGCTGGGGCCTCGGGGCTGGCTGAAGGAGGTACTGGATTCTCTGTGCTGTTTTCACAACTTCTTGTGAGCTTAGGATCACTCAAAAGCGTCAAGCTAAACAGCAGAGATTCCCAGAGCCTGTCGACCAACCACAGGGCATGAACCTTGTCTGAACACACTAGGAGGGGCAGGAACGAGACACTCGGATGGCGCTGGATGCCCCAGGTCCATCAGGAGTGGCTCTCCAGCGAGGAAGAGCACCTCCGCCTGCATGTACAAGTGGAGATACAGCAGAAGAGCCAGGCACAGCCAGAGTCTGCTTCAAAAGTGTGGGCGGGGAGGACCCACGACTGCGCTGGGTGGGCACCTAGAAATGGCACACGCAGTCCCCTACCCCTAACCCCAGTCCTTCAGAGAGAGAGGCCTCCCTGACCACCCTCTCCTAGCTCATCCTCAATGGCAATTTTCCTTAACAGCAGAGCTACCAAAGCTGGGCAACTCAGAGTCCCACCCCAAGGCAGACACCAGGGCACCCAGAGGCAGCAAGGTGAGCCCTGCCCCACGGCTGCAGTGCAGACATGGCTGTGGCCCAGCACCTCAGGGTTACCATGCTTTGCCAAGTACACATGCAGCTTGCCCTGGGTGGCTCCAGGTACCAAGCCCGGCTCTGGGGACATAGTCACCAGTGCCAGTGTACATTCTCTATAAAGGCATGGGTGTCTGTGGCCAGTCAGCCTGTAGGAGGTGGGGCAATGGTGACCCCCCATGGCAACCCAGGACTCCGAAGAAACCCCCAGACACTCCTCTGTACCCACCCCCCTGAAACTAGGCAGCTAGAAACAGCAGGGTCAAAACCCACATGCAGGGCAGCTGGCACAGACAGCCCTCAAGAGCACCCCACAGCCTTCTGTCCAGAGGACAGGCCTCCTCTGTGCTCTTCAGCACACAGCGCCTGGTGTCCAGGAAGGCTGAGCACACCTGACCTTCAGTGAAATAACAAATCACAGCAGCACACCCAAGCCAGCCCGGCCAACTCCCTGCCCAGTGTCCACTGAGTGTTCAGGAAGCCGTCAATGTCCACAGAAACGTCCCCTCTTCCCTCCCCCAGAAGCTCCTGCTGGGTGTAAACCTGAGGTGGGGCACTCAGGTGACAGGCAGCAGGTTCTAAGTCCCCTAGGCACCCAGCGAGATAAGAACGCACATGCTCTGGAGATCTGGCAGGAGGGCCAGCCAGGCACAGAAGTGAGCTTTCTGCACCTCCTGTCCATTTTTTTTTTTTTTTTTTTTGGTGCTGGGGATCGAACCCAGGGCCTTGTGCTTACAAGGCAAGCACTCTACCAACTGAGCTATCTCCCCAGCCCCCCTCCTGTCCATTTTTAAGAGAAAGTCAAGATTATAGCTGCTGATGACTATGACAATGCCTTAGAATGACACGAAATCTCCAGGCAGTGAGGAGGACGTGATCAACTGTCAAAACCCCAAGGTTGAGCAGTGCATCTCTTCACAGCAGCGAGACACTCACGCAGTCCCTGCACGTCCCAGCCTGCATGGAGCCCTGCCTCCCTGCCCACTTGACTCCAGCAGGGTCTGGAAAGGACAGCTCCAGCTTCAGTCTTGCACCTAGGCAGTGGCGCAGGCTTGCTCTCAGGGCAGCATGGAAGCCAGGCTGGTCCACCAGCTCTGGGCAGTGTGATCTCTGGACAGACAGCTGGGGTGCAGCTGCATAGCAGGGGTACCCAACAGCTCTGCATGGGATTGCCACTAAAGGAATAAATGGAAACTGGAATCTGAACATGAAGTAGCTTTTCCTTGCCACCAAGGAGCCCCTGCCCTGTGTTCACATGTCAAAGAGGGCAAGTGATGTCTGTGGCATCTATCCCAGTGCACCTAACCTTGCTGATCTCAGGGCTGAGGGGCCAGGCATGGCTAGGACTTGGATGGGACAGGGATGGAGGCAGATTCCAAACCAAGTGAGTGGCAAGAACAGCTTTCAACAGAACAAAACAGAGGCCATCTACTGCCATTGGAGCCACAGGGACCAGGATTTATCTTCCACCTGAAACAATATTCCACTGGGCAAAACACGTGAAACGGCAGTCCTCAAGACCCTGGATGGACATCAGGCAACAAGGTACAATGGCCCCTGTAAGAGGGGAGCCACACAGTGCCCTCAGTGCCCCATCTCCTGCCTGATGGAGTCTGCATAGCAAGGACACCCCGTGGAGTCCAGTGTGCCTGAGTTGAGAGACACGCTGGGGGTCTGGGGAGGGCACAGTGCTAGAAGTCCCAGGGTCTTCTCTTCTTCTGAGAGAAGCTGCCAAGAGCCCACCAAGTCTTCAGCCAAGTACCACCTACAGTGTAAGGAAGACGCGGAGGTGAGCAGAGCCACCTGAAGAGCAGGGACACCCTGCAGGTCCACACTGTACGTTCGCAGAATGTCAAGTAAACCCACTGGAGATTTAAAAGAAAAGTCACTTCCATGGTCCCTCCTCACTGAGCACCTACGTGACTCCATGATGTCCTGTGAGGTGTCCACTGGCCTCTCACATTTGGCCAACCCCTCCAGGCCAGAGACCCGCTCTGTCCTCCCAGTTGCTCGGGAGTCCTTCCTGGTGCCCCTCATGGGCTTCACATCCCATCCACTGATGGACCCTGATGGTTCGGTCAACAAAACACACCAGGATCAATCTTTCCCTCATGTCCCTGAGCCAGGCACCCATGGGCTCTCAGTGACCAGAGCAGTAGGAAGTGTTCCCTGCTTCCTCTCTTCCCAGGTTTTCAGAATGACCCTTGCAAACTTAACTTCAATCTCATCCTTCTGCTCAGAAACCCCCACGGCCCCCAGGTCTTGCAGAGAACAAGCCTAAGTCCTAGCGGTGGCCTGGACTGCCCTTCAGATCCCCACCTCTGTGTTCTCACCCATCCCCCAGATCTTGCTGCAGCCACACCAGTCTCTGCGATTCTCAAAGCACCTGAGGGTGCTCTGGCTGGGCCTTTCTTCCTCAGATATCCCACAGTCCTCTGGCTCACAGCCGTCACCCACCCCATCCTGCCCTTTGCCCTGCACTCCACAGACTGGCATGCTGTCCTGTTAGGATGGAGAGCTCTAAGACAGGGCCCTCATGTCCACCATATTCCCAGCACCCAAAACAGGGGACAGCAGGCAGTTAATATCTTCTGATAAAGGAAGAAGTACCAAGGTCAGGAAGCGCCCTTTAAGCACAAAGTAATGGGTGGGTGGTGAGAAAGTCGGAACAGCCCAATCCATGAACCAAAACCTGATCCCCTCTTTCCACACCTTCCTCAGTCCTGCAGGGCCTGAGCCAGTCCCACACTCTGTTCCTTTGGTCCCCTGATGGGTGTGTCCGAGGCTGAGGGGTCAAGTAAGGGGCTGCAGACTAATTATAGCTTGACCGTCACCAAGAACACTGGCGAGGGCAGGCCTCCCTCAGAGGGCAGGCAGTGACCTCTGTGCTGCCCCAGGGGCTCACCAGGGGCTCAGTTGCCCATGCAGACCACATGCCTGGAGTGGCCATTCTGGCATGTGGGGAAAGCTGGCCTTCAGAAGCCACACATCTCGGTCCCCAGGGAACTCGGGATGGCTCCCATGGCTGCAGCAAGACGCAGGGACAGAGGAAGTTTTGCAAAGCAGGATCTGACCTGCTACAAGGTCATGTAGCTGGGAGGCACCAAGCTGCTGCCCAAGAGCCACTGGAGGGAGGTCCTCATGGCCCATCTTGGCAGTTCTTGGCCTTCCCTGCCCAGGACTGGTGCCACTTCTTGTGCTTCACCCCACACTTGGTGCCAAAGAGGCGCCTGTGGAGGAAGAAACACAGGCCCTGGAGGGGGAAATGTGGAAATGCCCTTTGATGTGACCACTCTGGAAAAGAAAGCAGACTGTCACAGGCCCTGACGGGCTCACAAGGACACATGGCTGCACACAGGTGGGTGGGGTGGGCCCACCAGGGTCTCGGCAAGGAAGGCCCCACCTTCCTCTGGCTCCCATGACCACGAATGGGGCATCATCAGAGAGAGGAGAGCCTGCTTGTCGCCCTAGGGTCAGTCCCCCACTACAGAAGAAGCCTCACAGGGGTCTGCAGGCCCCCAGTCTATGGAGTCACCTGCTAGCCACTGGGGGAGACAGCCTCGCCCTGACCAGTATGACCTTGGGCTTCCCAGGAGGACGACTTGGAGGACGACTGACACCCTGTACCCCTGCAGACACTCCCAGAAGCAGGCACCTGCCACAGAGAGCACTAGTGTGGCCAGACCAAGGGTGCCCCACAAGTGGGACTACGGGCAGCCCCTGGCACCCTGGGCACACCAAGCGTAAGAGCACATGGCTGCTGGGGCCCGGGGCTCCTTACAGCTTGAGGTGGACCTCCACGCCCAGGTTTGCCCTGGGAGCCTCAGGTCACTGCCGTGGAATGCCATGCGGGAGCCACTCTGGCCCTCCCCCTCCATTCTCTGCCCTCACTGAGGGCCCACCACGGCCCCAACCCAGGACTGGTGAGGCCAGGGCTCAGTGGTGATGTCCAACCACTTCAGGCTGCGGGAAGAGGCAGGCGGGGCAGACCTGCAGTAGGAGAGCCCTGAGTGGGTGGGGCTCAGGCTGGAGGAGATGGGCTCTGTGGACAGCTGGAAGGGGAGTGCAGACCATGGGAGGAACCTTGAGAACCCCGTCCACCTGGAGAGTGGTGTGGCAGGGGTCAAGGTGAGGTCTGGACCATACCTAAGGACATGGGAAGCCCTTGGCAGGACTTACTGGGAGATCTGATATCACACAGGCCATGGGGCAGGGAAGGTACCGGAAGGTGGGACAGCAGTTTGGGGTGGTGGACAGAGGCAGATGGATCTGCAGCTATCTGGATATAAGCCAGAAAGAGCTGGAGTCCAGTTCCTGACTCCCCACTTAGATGTCCGTGATGACCACGCTGGAGACACCACAGGTGACAGCTGCTCAGCTCCATGTGGAAGTATTAAGGCTACACCTCGACCCTACCCCACCTAGAGGTGGAGATGGGCTGCCCCTCCGTCACCAGGCAGCAGTGATGCTCCCAGACTGCTCCATCCTCAGGCATGGGGTTCGTCTCCCCACATGGCCACAGTACAGATGCCAGGACGGCTGGTGTCTACAGCAGCCCACCCAGGAGCACAGGTGCCCCACATGCACCCTCACACATGTCTGTGGGGCCTGTACCACTGGACAAGCTCCCAGGGCACCAGAGTCACTCAACCCAAGAAGCAAAGACCACGTGTCCAAGCAGCCCCTTCAGAGCCCTGCTGCCACTGACACAAAGCCCAGGTGCCCTCCAAGGACATGCCAGACAGTCCAATTAGTACTACACTTGCGGTCCTGAGCTCCCAGGTGGCAATGGAAGGGGCAGAGGGGCTGGCAGGGATGCACCTGGCCAGGCTGTAGGAGCTACTCCTTGCAGACTGCATGCCTGGGGACAGTGCTCTCAGGAAGAACTCCAGAGTGACTACTGTCCCTAGCTCAGCACGGGAAGTACACCTGTGTGGCTTTTCTGGTAGCAACAGCTCTCCCCGCCTTCCTGTTACCAAGGGATGGCAGGAGAGAAGGCACTTTCCAGGCAGAATAGCCAGACAGCTAGGTGGACAAGAGTACTGCCCACTATCTGGGGGCAGGCACTCCTGGAAGAAGGAGTCCACCTGGCACACTTGCGGCGCCCAGGAGCCAGAGAGCAGCAGGTGGCGGTGGGCACAGTCTTTCTTCTGCTCAACTCCAGAGGACCCAGTGGTCCTTTCTCAGTTGCCCAGGAGGCCAGCAATTGCCACGATGGGCTGTGCCCTTCCAATCAGGGGGAGGGCAGCTTTCTGAGGCCCCCTTGACCTCAAAGGCCCCAAACACACCTGCACACAGGGTGCTCCCACAGTCTGAGGCTCCCAGTGCCCACCGGTCTAGGTGCCCCAGAACTCAGACTGTAGATAGATGGCATTGAAGGACCCTGGGTAGCAGCAGGCCACTCCACTTGTGAATTCTGTCCCATAGCTCCCTCCAGGAGGCACAGGCAGCCTGAGAATGCAGAGGGGTAGAGTCGGCAGGGAATAGTGCAGGACAACCACAGCAGCACACCTTGGACCCTGGGAGAATTCCTGGACCCCTGTCTCGTAGGCCATGGAGCATCTACACTCACTGGGCCAAGGGGTGTCCTCTGTACAGTCTGGGAAAGACCCAGACCCTGTTCCCTGATCACATGCCAGCCCCAACAGTGACTCAGGGAAGACTGGGTGGGATAAGGATACTCTGTGGGCATGCCTTGGGTGTGAGGGTCAGGCACAGATACCTAGGGGCTCCTCTAGTCTGATGACTACATGGACCATGGGCTGACATGCCAGGAAATGAAAAGAAGTTTGCTCTCTGGGACTCTGCGTGTGCTGGGTAGCACAGTGACTGTCTGCCACAGATGCTCTGATCCCCCACCTGGGCTACACAAGCTGGGAGCGGGCCCCACACAGAACCCCTGCCAGGGAGGAGGTCCCAGCAGTACACTCAGGCAGCCTTCCTCTCAAGCCCAGCCTAGCAGGAGAAACCATCGGAAACAACGGAAAGATGGCGGAGGGGAGCTGGACTTTCATTTGAGTTTTGAAGCTGTTCTCCTTTTATTTCTTCTCTCAAGGAAACATGAACATGCCTTTCAGACTGCATGCCTGAGACCTTGGGTCCAGGGTCCCCAAGTGACTCCTTAAGCCATGAAACCCAGGACAGGACTCAGCAATACTCCCAGAAAGAAACCAAACAGGGCAAATGGGAGGTGTGCCCAGCGTCTGACCAAGGCCTGTCCCAAGGAAGGTGTTGGGGTGCAAAGAGTGAGTCCCCGGGTAGCCCACACCTGCAGCCCTCAACCTGCCTGGTTACTGCTCTACTGGCCATTGGCAATGGTTTCCAGACCTGGAAGACAGACTCCAGAGCTGGAAGGTCCAGATCCCTGAGGACCTGGAACGCAGACTCCTGGAGACAAGGACACAATTCTTTTTCTCATTTTAAGTAGGTAGCAGCTGGCAGAGTGCTGGCACCTAGGAGAAGCCAAGGCACGGGGCATTTGTGCATCAGAGTCGTATGCACAGTGCCTTTCTGTTTACTGCCTCAATGGCTCCTCCTGACCCTCCAGATGCTCAAGGCAGACAGCAGTGGTGAGGACGGTCCCCACCAAACAGACCCCAATGCTGCCAAGTTCCTCATCATCAGCATGGGGTGCGGCAGGGCCACAAACAGTGCACAAACAGAAAGGGACCCCCACAAGTGGGTGAGGAAATCCTGCAGAACAGAACCCACCCCAATTTGTCATGTTCCCCACCAATAAGCCTCCCAGAACAGCATCTGCATTGCCCAGCCTCCTGGGGACACCTACAGGCCAGCACGCCTCAAGGCGGTATGTGCTTGTGGAGGTGTGGTCTCTGCGCACAGTGTGTTCTTTCTTCTTTACGAGGCTCTTTTCCTGCCTCCTCAGCCTGAGACCCCAAGGCCTGGCCAAGTGGCAGCACGTAGGCCCCTGCCTGGGGCCTGGAGGATCTGCTCTGCACGCTGCCCGGTGCCTTCCCTCACGCGTCGCCAACTCCCTTGCTCTCAAGGCAGAGCCACCTGCACAGGAGCTGCCAGCCCCACCCCCTCACTCCGCAGACAGTGTGCTTCCTTCTCAGCAGCCCTAGCACCGACAGCAATCCTGGGAATGCAGCGGGAGGAGCGGGCGGGTGAGTGGAAGATGCAGAGCTGAACCTGCGGCTCACTGAGACACTGCTGGCCCCTGTTGGTGCTCCAGTGTGCTCCTGACTTCAGCTCTGCACCCACATGACTGTCTAGTTCACAGACAGCCTTCCCAGAGGAGGGCTCCCCACTGCCAGACTCAAGAACCAGCCTTCACTGCACTGCTCTGCTCTCATTTTTGCAAAACTGGCACAATAGACACAGTTTCCAAATGGCTGGATGAGTCCCAGGTCCACACAAGCAGCGAGAGGCCCCAGTGTGGCTCCTGGCAGTTCAAAACGTTTCCACTTGTGAAGCATACAGGTCCAAGGAGGGTAAAAAGAAGCAGTTTCAGAACATGAATGCAGAAAGCCCCAAAGCACTACCCGTGAAACAGCTGGATACCTAAAATGGTAAGCTCAGGGTGAGTGGGTGGCAGGAGTTCAGCTCCGCTCTCCCATGCCTGGTTACCCCAGTCAAAAGAAGACAGAAATGCCCAGTGCTGGCAGCAGCTGCAGACAGGTAGAAAGGGAACATGTGGAGAAGAGACTCAGCCCAGGAAAAGGAAGACCAAGAACTCGGTGCTGTACATAGGGAGCAAGCCACCAAAGCACAGTCCAGGCAGGAAAAACTGGTGAGCTGGGTTTCTCAAGGCCAAGAACATCTGTGCTTCAAAAGACACCATTAAGTAGAAGAGCCACAAACTAGAAATCATTCACAAAAACAGCTGATAAAGATTCACAGCAGATGAAGAACTGCCAAAGTCAACACCAAGATGACAAACCCACTTTAAAAGTGGGCGAAAGCTTTTTAATAGAGATTTCCCCAAAGGTGGAGGAACAGCTAAGAAGCGCATGAGAAGTGCCTCACATCGTCAGTCAGCAGGAAACACAAGTCAAAACACAGTGAGCGCACTCACGCTTCGGACAGAGAGAGCACCAAGAGGGACAGTCACCAGGGCCGGGGCGTGGGAAGCTGAGCCTCACATGCTGTAGAATGGTGGGCCACAGCCGCTAAGGGCTGGGCATGGTGGTCATGTCTGCCATCCCAGTGATTCAGGAGGTGGAGGCAGGAGGATGGCATGTTCAAGGCCAGCCTGGGCAAATTAATGAGACTGTCTCAAAATAAAATAGAAAGGCCTAGGCTTAGTGGTAGAGCAGACCTGGGCTCAATCCCCAGTGCAAGGTGCCAAGGGTTCTCACACCCTTGTGGCCCTACCAAGTCCACTCCTCTTGGAGAGACAGATACACACATCGATTGGACCCTTAAAGCTCCTAGCAGCTTCACTCTCCTTCCTCAAAAGCTGAAAACCACCTGAAGCCGTTCAACAGGTAAAAGATCATCAAACTGCATCTCATGCATAAAAGAGACAACTTCTCAACAGCCACAGCAGCACCAACCACAGTTGGGACTGAATGCCAACAGTACCATGCTAAGAAGACAGGCAGAACGACATCCTCTGCCAGTCCCTCTTGCTGAAATCCCAGCAGGAACAAAACAGCGCGGCTGGAGGGTGGCGCCAGAGAGAGGCCATGGCTTCAGGCGCGAGGGGTCCACACACCACACAGGGACTGCCGAGTGGGTATGTGGCTACACTTCTCTGTCAGAATGTACCAAGGCAGGTGGCCTACAGTGCCAGACCTTACTAAACACATAGGTAACTCTGAAGCAAGCCTATGCAGATGCAATATGGAAAGGGCAGTGAGCCAGGGCACTCAAGTCAACCGCAGGTACACAGGAGCCCTCTGCATGCCCTACCCCCTGGGTCACACACCCACCACACAGCTGCAGTCGGCAGGAAGTCATGAAGATCCTCAGGCAGCAAGCCCAGGTCTTGCAGGGGCCAGGCTGGACACCAACTGCTCTGCTGAGGTGAGCAGAAGAGGGAGAAAGGTTGCTGCAGTCCACACCAGGGCCAAAGCCAGAATTTCAGCATGATTTAGAAGATGGAGAAATGCACCACCACACCACCTTGGACCTGCTGTCTGGGGTTTATGTCAAGCCAAACTCCAAATGGTAAAAGTGGCTGTTGGAGCCTACCTAGCCATCCTTGCCTGGTACCAGAGGAGGATCGCAAGAGGGCATGCGGGGTTCAGGGGCCTCAGCACCTCTTCCCTCTCACAACCTTAGGCTCTTCCAGGACAGGCAAGGAGATGGCGGAGCAGGGTTCATTGCCATGGTCCAGACACGTCTATGTGCCTGGGGACAGGTGTGGGGCAGGGTGGGGAGAGTCATTCCCACGGTCCAGACACATCCATGTGCCAGGCAGGTGGAGAATGAGCCCCACACTCACCTGCACAGAGTCCCAGGTGGGTCAAACAAGCACAATGTTCACTATGCCTGGGAGCTCACAGGGCTCCAAGGCAGGTCCACTCTGCCTGTCATCCACCCCACCACCCTGCTTCACCACGCAGCTCAGGCAGCCAGGAAAGAGCAATGGCAGGCCCTGCCAAGCCACCCCATCCTGCCTGACTGGTATAAAAACCTCAGCTGCAAAATTTAGCCCAGATCAGTCCCACAGGAAGGAGGTCTGGAATCTCACATGGGCAGGAGGCAGCAGCTGTGAAGACACAGCACAATGGAGCAGAGCTGGCAGGAGCTGGCCACCCACAGGCTGGGTTGCAAGGTCCCTGAGAGCCACCCCTTCACGTTACGTGCTAGACAAAGGGCTCCCACAGCCCCTTATGGAAGGTGCTCTAACACAAAAACTGGAAATCAACGGAACGACTTTCACTGCAGGTACCAGTGGGAAAGGACAGGGTGTCTTGCTTGGAGGGCTGGAGAGGTTTCCACAACCAAAGCTCCCCACCAAGGATCGGAGGGCTGGGAATACCATCTGCCACAGGTCTGGAAGGGTCCAGGGCTACCACCCGGGCAGGGCAGCCTCTCGTGCATGCCTGCAAAACACGCAGTTTGTCCCACCGCAGCCAGGAGCATGCCTGAGCTAGAACACTAACAAGGCGTGAGTCACCAGCCTTAGAGCGGGCCCCGGGATCCAAGAGCTCAATACTAACCACACCACTAGTCAGTGCCTGGCACTGGCCTTGCCCTGCTGTGGATGCCTGGTGAGGGACATGCCCAGGGTAGACCCCAAGCCTGGTCAAGCTGTCTGTCCCACGTTGTTCTGTACAGCAGAAGATGAGGTAGCCAGGCAGGCAGGAGGCTGGAAGGGAGCCGGACAGCAGCCTCTGCACAACACATTCCTCTTTAACTGGAAATGCTGTTTTGTCTGTGAAGTTAGAGGGAAGGTGCCAGATGTGGGCGGGCCCCACATTCCAAGAGAGAGGAAGTTAGAGGAAAGCAAAGCAGGAAGTACAGCAGTCAGCACATAGATTCCCAAAGGGCGGTCCACTGAGGACAGGGTGTGCAGAGCTCAGTACCAAGCACCCACGGAAACAGAGGGCTGCCCACTGAGTGCTGTCCAGTGAGTGCATGGCCACCTCACTGAGCCTGGCCCTCAGCCAGAGGGTTCCTCTTCAAACCTAGGCTTGCTCAGGACACTCTTGGACCCCAGTCTCAGGACCTATCTTGGTCTACTTTCTGCTGCTATGACAGAATGCCAGGAGCTGGGTAATTTATAATACAGTCTCTGGTTCTGAGAGCTGGGGAGTCCAAGAGCATCACAACCAGTGCTGGGAGGGAGCCTCCGAGCTGTCACCCCACGGCAGAATGCTGAGGGCAAGGGAGGACACGAGGAAGCAGGAGGGGACTGAGCTTGCTGTTACAACAAACCCACTCCAACAATGAGCCGCTGACCCTTCCTGAGGGCAGGGCCCCTCAGCTCTTCAAGGTCCGCCCCCCAGCATACCACACTAGAGGCCAAGTTCTCAACACTTGAGCTTTGGAGACACACTCAAACCCCAGCAGCCCCCATCTACTCCGATGGCTCACAGGCTCTGGAAGGCTTCCTAGGCTTGTGACCTGTGCACACGACCCTCCAAATAGCCGTCATTCCAGAAAGTTCCCCTCACCTCCACCTACCATTCCTCTGCCCAATCTTCCCACCCTGTCCTGGGATTCTATGGGCTCAGTGGGAGCTAGAAGTGTGGCTGCTGCCTTTTGCTGGATCCTGGGCAACTAGCCCAGGCCAGCAACTGTGCAACCCACATGTGCATGAGTTCCTCATGTACAGAAGGCATCTGCAAATCAACACCAAAGAAAAGACACCACACCAAAGAAAGGGTTAAGGGCAAGGAGGAAACATCCACAAGAGGAGAAAACAACAGGCACAGAGAGAAGGCTGGGGTCTTCAAGGTAGCAGCAATCAGAGACAATGGCTGCCAACTCTTTCCACAGCAGCAGGCACAGGAGTGACAGCTCCCTAACAGCCACCTCTCAGAATGTCACAAGGTAGGACCCCAAGGCCTTCAATGGGAAAGCCCAACTTCAGCAACTGATCACAGACACTCAGTCCAGAATGTCTAGTGAAGAGGACAGAGTGAAGCACCATGCACAGGATGATGTCACCAAGGTGAAGGCCCAGTGCCCACAGTGGGCAGGCCAGAGCACAAGGTCGGATGGCACTGTGGTGCAGGCAGCCCGGAGGGTGCAGAGGGAGCCTGGAGGTGGGTTTCACTTTCCTTGAAGGCCAATGAATGATTAGAGTTTCCATTACACACAATGGGGCATAATGAAACTTGACACAGATTCTACTTTCTTTGTATATGTATGGATTACTGGAATTTCTCATTTGAAAATATATCATCACTGTAATCAAAAGGAAAATATTATTTTAATTGTTGAGAGAGAGATGAAAAGACCTAGAAATAAAATGCCAATAGTAGGGTTTCCCCCCCACCCCCAGTTCCAGGAATCTTGCTTTTATAATTGAAAGATAAAATTTAATCCCTATATCCTAAAATAGATTTGAAAATTAGCAAAACTTTTGGTACTTGGCTAAAAAGTTAGACACACACTCACCATGCCACCCAGAAATCACCTCCTCACCATTAACCCTCAAGAAATGGAAACGTGTCCACATGAGATTTGTTAGCAGGTGACCAAAGGTGCTAAGGTAGGCATGGCTGAAAAGTGGGCACTCGTGTCCACAGCCAGAGAGTGTACAGCCTATCAAGGACACCTACAAGGGGAGGAGTTCTGAAGCAGGAGGAGCCGATCCTGGCATACAACCACACAGTTGGCTCGGGGTGAGCAAGAAGCTAGGCATGGTGTGCACAGAGCCCTCAGCACCCTGTGACAAGGAACAGCAGCTGTCCCTGAGCACAGAGGAGCTGGCAGGTGGAGCTGAGGCAGGTGAGGGACTCAGGGGATGGACACAGATTGACACATTCCAAGGTTGTTTGCACAATCGCACACGCTTGTTGAAATTTGCTGAACTATGTGTGGAAACTGGGGGGGGGGTTGGTGTGTAAACAACACCTTAACCAACAGATCACACACATACACACCTTTGCAATCGAATCCTGAAGCTGCTGAGACCAGAATGGGCCTGACTGCTGGGAAGACAAGGCAAGGGGACCCAGGCTGCAGGGGAGACCCTGCCCACTACCAAGATGACCCATATCATCCGAGTCTGGTTCTTAAGGAAATATAAGATTGTGGGTGAATTCCTTCCATTCCTCATGCTTTTTTCTCCTCCAAATGCTGTGTGTGTGTGTGTGTGTGTGTGTGTGTGTGTGTGTGCATTTTGCAGATGGACACAATACCTTTATTTTATTTATGTGGTGCTGAGGATCCAACCCAGTGCCTCACACCTGCTAGGCAAGTGCTCCGGCGCCGAGCCCCAGGCCAGCCCTCCAGATGTCCTCTGCAGAGGGTGCAGCGGGAGGGTGCAGTGGGAGGGTGCAGCCGGAGCACACGTTTGCTCCCTGGCAGTCATCAACAGGTGTGTCTGCTATCACAGTATCTGTTTAACTGTGTTCAACACGGTCTTTCTGAAACCTGGCACCAGGGCACGACCTTCAGGAAAGTTAGTTACAAGGACAAGTCCCAGTCACGGTGCCTGGGAATGAGAACTCCCTCTAAAATGAGCCCCAACTGCCCCCTCGCATTTTCCAAGTGGTTTCTTAGGGTGACCCCGGAATAAAAGTCTCATCTGATAGTGGCCAGCAGCAGACCCCAGCAAGTCACATTGTGCTGCCCACTGCCTCTGTGTCCCTCCTCCTCCACATCCTCAGACCTTCTGTCTCTCCACACTGGCCCCCACAGAGGATTCCAGAAGGAGACTCATGGGCAAATATTTTTATTCCACGCTCACAACTCATGCACTGGCTTCTGGAGTCCATGCTGGAAATCCTTCTTGGACAGCATGTCGAAGACTGTCAGTTTCCAGGGTGGAACCTGAATTCTTATTCTGTACATAGCAGATGACCTGGTTTCTCTTTTGTTTTTCCTCTGTGGAAATTTTTAGAACCCTTTGTTCACTCCTGGTGTCCTACAATGCCATGATTATATCTTTCCTTCACTGTGCTGGACGCTGGGCAGCCTAGTCAACCTGAGGGCCACTCCTGGGACTCTGGAGAACTGCCGTGCCCCTTCCTCCTGTCTCTTCTTTCTGGACTGCCCACTGACAGCGGACATCCTGTCCATCCCTGGCCTATCTTTGCTCACTGGGATTCTAAGCCTGCCGTTTTTGCTCACTCGCTCCACCTGCTGGGAACATGACTAACTTCATCTCCCATGATTTTCAATGCCCAGGCACCCTCCCAGCACTCTGGACAGCTGTCACCACCCTTCCTTCTCATGGTTGCTCTGCAGCCCACGGGCTCTGAGGAGACCAAAGATGGTCCTGTATTCTTTGGGTACAGCTGGTTCATACTGTATCATGTGCAGTTAATCCCCAAACACCTTGATCCCCAGGGGGCCTCACAGCAGGCTATCTGGCTCCAGGGCGGGGCTGTGTCCCCTCCCGCCCTGTCAGAGCTTGGAGGGCTTTTCTCTGGCAGGTCAGATCCTAACCTGGAGGACAGCAGCTAGGGTCCTAAGGACCAAAAGTGGGAGGGCTGTGGGCAGGGGATGTGGAACATCCTCCAGGCTTGATGTGCATGGTGGTGACCTCCAGGACAAACCAGTGACCCACACTCGTCCACAGGAGAGTCCTCCAGATGGAGAAGACACAAGCGCCCCCGTCAGAGGCCCAGGCCACACCCATCGTGTGCTCATTCTGTAGTCCCTGCTGGCTCAGCCCAGGGAATCTGCGTTCCACACACTGGATGACCAGCTTTCCAGCTTCGGTGACTGGCTGCTGTCTCTTCTCCCTTCTTTGTCCCTGCAGTTTCTGGCAGGCCAGGAGCAGGCCCCATATGCTGCAGTCCACCCTCTGGCCAGGACAGGAAGAGTATGTACTGTGTGACACGGGCAGTGGAAGCCATGAGTGTCCACCGGGCCTCACCTTCCTCAAGGCCCCATGGAACTGCCAACCGATGCCCACACCCACTTCTCCACTCACAGAACAAGCAGCTGTGAGGAAGCCACACCCTGTGGCAGGACACCTGGGCAGCAGCCCTGGACCCAGCATCTCTACTGGGCCCCATGGAGCACACACTCCAGTCTGTTGGCATGGACAGAACGCCCATCCCAGCTCAGGTGGATTCCTGACCCTCTGTGGAGAGTGGGCAGGGGGCAGGCAGGCTCCATACATGCCCCCGCTCCCAGTCAGCAGGTGGGCCCAAGGCAGAGCCTCCCATCATGCTTACCCCATGGCACTTGCCTATGTGGTCAAGGACCAAGGTCTTCCCCCAGCCCAGAAGGCTGAGGACTTCCTGTCCCAGGCCATGGCCACACTCAAGCACTGACTCAAGGCTTCAGAACAGACACATTTCCATGGAGGTGTCAGAAACCAAGGACCAAAAGCACAGACCTGGCACCCAGCTGGTCTCTTGATCCAGAGCCCTGGGCGTGGGTGGCAACTCAGTGTGCCCTACCATGACGGGAAGGGCACAGCAAGCCTGGATGCTGGAGACAAGGGGCTGGTGCAGGCCTCACTACCTTCTCACACTGTTGGATAGGCTGCCCTGTACTAAATGCTACATCAACTGGGCAGCGTGTGCTCCACAAAGCCCCAACCCTCTGGTGGAGAGCCCTGGGGTCCCTGGTTCTAGAAGTGACCTGGCCCCAGCCCAGGGCACTGTGTGTGAGCGGGCAGTAGTGGACAAACTTTGAATGGGGTTGCTAACTACATGCAGGACCTAGAACTCAGGTCAACCGTGGAGCACAATCAGACCCCTCTTCTGGGTCCCCTTTCAGAAGGGGGAACCAATTGCTGTACACTGACAAGCCAGGCAGAGCCAGGAAGGATGGGGTATGGGGATGCAGGGGTGGCCGCAGTCTGCTGGAAACTGTTAAACAAATTTCTGGCCCTGGGGTTGGGGGTCAAAACAAACAAGGCCAGAAATGGTCCAAAGAAGACGATACCATCTGTACCTGTTGGATGGTCAGAGGTGGAAAGTGACGCCATCCAGCATCAGCCCACGTGAGCACGTGCCCCTGTGCCCACATGCCCCTGTGGGGACAGAGGTGCAGACCCCAGGCCTGGCTCTTGGTCATGCAGGCATGTGGTGCAAACAGCTCCGTGGGGGCAGCTGCATGGCGCTGGACCTCACTCCAGGCCCTCTCCACAGGCATTCAACTTGTTCCAGCCACAGTACCCCTTTTCTCCACCACTGACCCCACAACGTGGCAGGGGTGGCCTCTCTACACAGAGTTATACTGATGTGGCCAGGCTGCAGTGGCTACCCCTGACACTTGCGACATAGGTCCACCGCCTGGGTGGTCAGTAGCACCCCTTTGTGGAGATGGGACCCACCAACATGAGGCTACAAGGTCCTAGGAAGAAAAAAAACAGTGGTTGGCCCTTGTCCCCTCCTCCTCCAGTGCGTCCTGTGATGGGCCACAGGCTGCCGATCTGGGCCTGTGTGCGCCACTGCTACCGGATTCAGCAACCTGGAGAGGTGCTGGGAAGACACAAATCAGGTCACGAGCGCCCCTGATGGGGGCTTCCAGAGCTCCTTCTGAGGCATCTGAACCCCTCTGCCCTAAGCACAGGCCTGGCTCACCCAGCACCTGGCCTTCACCTGTCTTGGGAAGCTCTGCCTCCTGCTCACCTCCCTCCCCCACCTCCCAAGTATCGCTGCTTCAGGAGCACATCTTCAGGTCTCCCCACATCCCCATCAGGGTGCCATTTCCAGGGAAGCTAAGTGATGGTCCGAGGCCTCTTGCCATCTGTCTGCTGCATGCTCCACTCTAAACCAAAGACCCATGTGATGGACTTCCGGTGAGAGTATGAGCACAGGTGGACCTCTGCACTGAGGCCGGGCCTGGCATGCAGGTAGTGAGAAGCACCCAGGCCAGGGCCACCTTGAAGTCTGCAGGCAGCATCAGGGACCCTGGGCCAGGCCAAGGGAGACACCAGAGAAGGGCCCAGCACAGCACCTGGGTGGTGTGCCATGGTGGTCATGAAACGCACCCCCAGTTCCGGTGCGTGGCACTGCCCTGGGCCAAGCAGCACACATCCCCAGGGCAGAGACAGCATATGGAGAACTCAGTGAATTTCAGGCAATGTGTGCTGTGGAAAAGCATGTGATGGAAAGAGGTGGAGAGACAGGCACTGTGACACATGCCTGTCATCCAGTTACTCAGGAGGCTGAGGCAGGAGAAGTGCAAGTTCAAGGCCAGCCTGGGCAACTCAGTGAGACCCTGTCTGAAAATAAAAGGATTCAGTGGGAAAGAACTTGCAAAACAGGGCGGGGGCAGGAAGAGGTGGCCAGGGCAGGGGAGGGAGTGTCCACCAGAAGTGGGAGGTCAGGGAGAACCTCTCTGGGAAGGAGACATCAACACCAAACCTGAAGAACGGGAGGCACAGGCCCAGCAGGTAAAGGCCCCAGGGCACAGAGAGCAAAAGGACAGGATGCTTGAGAGCCATGCGTGGGGTCAAGGGTGAACCCAAACACAGAAGGAACCCACAGGACTAGAGGGAAAGAATTAACTCAATTTAAAAATGGGCAAAAATCTATGGAGACATTTTTCTGAAGAGGATGAGGATGAAGATGAGGAGTAGTGCCTCGGTTTTTCTATGTGAGCTCTAGAAACAGTGGCTTGCCCCAGGCAGCAGGCACCCAGCACCTGGAATACGGACACTAAGACCATTTCCCATAACCAGCAACCAGCACAGCTTAGTTCCAGGCACAGGGCAGCAGGGGCACAGAAAAACTGGACCCATACTGTCAAAGCAGAAATGGCAGGATGGGTCCTGGGCCCAGCAAGCCAGGGCCCTGGCCGGGACCATGTGCTCACCAGTCAACCAGGACAGCTCCAATCCATGAAAGCACAGCACACCTAAAATCTCATTAGGTGCTTCTAGAAGACCACAGGGGTCAGAGGACTAATGGAAAGGACCGAGCACCTGCCCTGATTTTCGTGGGGTGACCAGCAGCCAGCAGGAAGCAATTCCTCTTCAAAGACACCTTCCAGCTAATAAGGAAGGAAGACAAGGAGAATATCATGCCACCACGAGTAGGGTCCAGGGACTCCATGGCCTTGTCAGAGGACAACAACTCACATCGTCCCCAGAAGAGGTGGCCCATCTCATGCTGAACCACCAGCACCTGCGAAGGGGTCTGGGTCCTGCCAAGGTACAGGCCCACTGTGAGTCTAAGGAAAGCGAAATGTGGTGAAGACACAGTCCAGATGGGCAAACAGGCATGGCCTGGCTTCCTCCAGGGAAGAGCACAAGGAAAGAGCACCCAGCTCAGGAGGGGCTGGCAGCAGCACAGGCAGCACAGGCCCGCTGCAACCAGGAGCTGTATCTGGGTCTCCACTGGAACAAGCTGAGGGACGGACGGGAGGGAGCCAGACAGTGAGACAGGGAGAGGAGCTGAGCAGGCTCTTGGGAGGGAGGGAGGAGGTCAGGGGCGGGCCTGGCCCTGAGGACGCCTTTACACTGCCAGAACACATGGACACCACGCAGGGAATCCCACGCCCGCTACACAGTCACGTATCCTCCAGGCCCAGTGGTGCCACCCTGCCTGCGCTGTCCTCAGAGCCAGCCCCATGGATGAGGTCACAGACACTTCCTTCCTTCTTCACAAGCCACTTTGACATGAGAAACAGCCCTTCCAAGACTCCTGTCACCACCCTCCAGACACCCGAGACACCACCAGGGCCAGGCCCTCCATGTTTCTGGAAAGAGCCAAAAAGCCTGCTTCCTGTGGGTGAAAGAGGACGGTGCCAATTCTGGGAGAAGTGCTTCTCCCTCTGCAGTGGTGCACACATGGGTACACCCATGCACACACGGACAGGCCCTCGGGGCTCCCAGGTGACAGAGCTGGTGACCAGGGACCCAAGGGAGCCTGGGGCAGGTCTGGATGCCAGGACACCTGGAAGGCTCCTCAAGCTTAGGTGGGCAGCTGGCCCAGGCCATGGAGTTGTGGGCCAAGAGCACCTTTCTAGGGAGGTCCTAGGCACTGCCCGCCTCACTGTGCTCCTGCTCCTCCGAGAAGGGCTCTGCTGCAGGGAATGCTGACACAACAACAGGCCCCAGCACCCAGGGCTCAGCTGTGCAGAGCCAGACGCACAGTGGGTTCCCACAAAGGGCACCACTGCTGTCCTCACAGGCCCCTGGCTATGCACAGACCTGCATGAGACAGGGGTGAAGGGTGAAGGCGGGAGCGGGTGTCTGGTGCCTGGCTAAAGAGGAGGATGGGATAGGGCAGATGTACAGTACACCCCCACCCCAAGAAAGGAGAAGTGATTGAAAAAAGAGTAAACCCCAGAGAAGTCCCATTTTCCTTCCTTACCCGATCAGACCCGAATGCACAAGCATCAGACCACAGTGCCAGTGGCCAAGTGTCCACGGCTTCAGGCCGGGGCAACTCAGGGAAGTGAAAGATGCACCTGCTCTCTCCCTCTTCAGGGAGAAGAGAAATGCAGAGTGAATGAAATCTTACGTCCAAGCCTGGCTGGGAAGCGAGGTGGGGCCTGGGAACACTGCGCAATGGAGGCATGTGCCAGTGGCTGCACTCTGGACTGGACTCCCTTTCAGATGTGGTCGCTGCCAGAACCTGGCATGGCCTGTCCCATCACGCCATCAGACAGAGACTGTCAGAGTGTGGGCGGTGGAGGTGGCCAGAGTGGTGTGTTGCCCAAGCAGGTCTGCTTCCCTCTCACCAGCACAGTAACCATGGGGCAGTGTCCAGTCAGGAGGGGCAGGGCAGGGGACAGTGCCAGTGAGGAGGCACCACAGGCCTGAGTCATTCTTGCATAGCATGCCTGCCACAGGCCTCAGTCCCTCTTACAACGTGGCCTCTTTGACCCCTGCGATACCAGTCATGCTTAACCTCTGCAGGGGGTCGTGCCAAGGCCATTTCTATAGCCCTTCTTCTCCTTCACAGGGATGCATGAAGATGGCAGCCTCAGATTCAATTGCCAATGCCAGACCCAGGGGCCACGTGCTCCAAGTTCAGCTAATGGAGCCTGCCTGGCTCCCCTGGACATGTTGGGGGGCTCCTCCAAGACAGATGGCTAGGCAGAACAGTCCTACAGATGTCCTGGGCCACAGGACATGGGAAGGGCCCTTCTGTCACCCTGGGGTGCCCACCAGAACTGGGGAAAGGCATCTGAGGCCAGGGGCCTCAGTGCCCCTGTCCACATAGTTCTCCACCCTCATTGAGCACACATCCACTGGGCACTGGCCTCAGGACAGCCCTGTGAGACCCTGGGATGCAGACCCCAAGAACTAACTGGCCCTGCCTCCCAGGGGAAGGCTAGCACATAGAGGTCAGGAGAAGGAAGAACTGTTGCAAGCAAATACCACCAGGGTAGGGAGGACTCCCAGCATGTGGTTGGATGGGAACAAGAGGTAGGGGTATGAATCTGAGACCCTTCCAAGCAGCCTCTAGCCACTCCAATAGAAAAGCAGAGAATAGGGACTCTGGCCAGAGAGACAGGATACCGGTAGAAGGGACAAGCCATGACGGGGGAAGGGTGAGCTCTGGAGCCAGTAAGGCATGTCTGGTTGTTGCCAGGCTGGGGAAACCAGGAAGACTGATATGAGCTCAGGCATTTTTAAAGACCTCACACCAAAACCAGGAGTTCAGGAAGAGGCTGTGCTGCAGAAGGAGGGTGACCTCTAGAAACGGATGTGGTACTTCCGGCTCTCAGTCACAACTGTCGGCAACACAGGGTGCAGCCATGACTCCAACAAGCAGCAAGGAGACTGACGTCCTTTGGACAGCTCAGAGTCAGGCACAACTCAGCTGGCAGAAGAGGAGGAGCAAGGCCTGGCTCTTGTTCACTCACGAAGGCTGCCTCTGGAGCCTCTCCCAGAGAAGTGTGTGACAGTTAGTCCAGGTGCATTTATCTGGGGCTACCTACGGCTTCAGGGACTGCTCTGCCCTGACCCAGGGCCAGTCACAGTCCAAAGCTCCCTGAGCATCCTTCTTCTCCTTCCTCTGTCCCATTCTCTTTTCCCATCAGACACTGGCAAGTCAGTGTGCCTCAAGGTGAGTGGGGCCTCCAGACAGCAGCCCTGCCCCTGCCCCTTAGGCCACCACTGAGGGACACGCACTGAGGTGCTGACCCACTGGGTTGGCAGGACTGGAAACTGATGCCTCCACTTCCCCAGCCCATGCTCTGCACCGGCTGTTCCCACAAAGGTCCTCCCCACTCCCACACCAGACAGCCAACAGCACGCAGGTGGGGTCTGTGCCTCCAGGATTCCCTGGCTCACCCCACCATGTGGCCAGAGCCACCTGCATGGCCTCTTAGTGGCTTGTCCCTTCTACCTTGTTCCCACTTCCCAAGGCACTGGCTCCTGCCTCTAGCTGCTGCTGAGTGTCACGGGTCTTGATCTCACCCCCGAGGGGCTGCCTTTCACTCTGAAGGGCAGCATCTGATGACCAGAGCTGCTCAACTTTAATGTAAGTCAAACCATCCATCTTTTCCTATATGTTTAGTACTTTCTGGTCCTGTTTTAAGAAAAGTTTTCTTAATCTGAGGGTCAAGATTTCAAACAGTGCCATCCCCCACAAAATATGATGCAAGCCATAATGTGAGCCATGGGTATAACTTTAAAATTTCAGTGACCACATTTCAGAAGTAAAAGAAGCTGGACATGGTGGCACAAGCTGGTAATCCCAGCAGTTTGGGAGGCTGAGGCAGGAGGATTGAAAGTTCAAAGCCAGCCTCAGTAACTCAGTGAGAACCTGTCTCAAAATTAAAAATAAAAATGGGCTGGGGATATGGCTCAGTGATTAAGCATCCCAAGTTCAATCCTAAGAAGGAGGAAGAAGGAAGAAGGAAGGAGGAGGAGGAGAAGGAAGAAGGAGGAGGAGGAGAAGAAACAGATGAAATTGATTTTGATGTATT
Organism: Sciurus carolinensis; assembly: GCF_902686445.1. Lineage (NCBI taxonomy): Eukaryota > Metazoa > Chordata > Mammalia > Rodentia > Sciuridae > Sciurus > Sciurus carolinensis. The sequence goes on from NC_062223.1 coordinate 1,262,301, forward strand.
TTATTTAACAAAAGATCTAAACTATTACTATTCTGACATGCAACCAATATAAAACAATACTAAGAGGGTGTTTTGCATCATTCTTTCCTAAGTCCAGTGTCTCTTCTACAAGACATTGCCAGAGGTCATACTGGGTGCTTTTGGCCTTATGTCCCACTGGTTCAGTTACTCTATCTGTGCTGTGAGGGCTGGGTCCCGAAACCCAGTTGGCCGTGCAAGGCTCATCAGAACTTGCTGTCAGCATACCCTCCCCCCGCCTCCAGCCCCCAGCCCCTGTTGATCAGTTTCACCAAGCATTTTTCACTTTATTCCTGTTTTCACAGAATCAGCCTCTGGCCTAACAAATCTCTCTTTGAGGCTTCACCTCCTCTCTGGCAGGCCAGGCCCCATCTCCCTCCTCCTCCTACCACGTGGGCCAAAGGCAAGCTGAAGGCTCCAAGCTGCTCTGGTGTATTTGCATCTGGCAAGTCTTGTAATACTTGTGTTATCTTTCAGCAAAAGCCATTTTCTAAGTCTCATTACAAATCTGTCTTTGTCCCACCAGTTACTCAGAAGTGTGCTTCTATGGTGAGCTCTATAATGGAACTATAGAACACTCAAGAAAGAAACCGAAGACCTCAGAAGATAAAAAGACTTTCCATGCTCATGGATAGGCAGAATTACTACGATTAAAATGGCCATACTACCAAAAACAGTGTACAGATTCAATGCAATCCCCATCAAAATGCCAGTGACATTCTTCACAGAACTAGAAATAACAGCCCTGAAAGTCATTTGGAAGGATAAGAGGCCCAGAACAGTCAAAGCAGATGAGCAAGAAGAGTGATGAAGGCGGCATCACAATACCTGATCTCAAATCATACCACAGAGCTCCGCAGCCAAACAGCATGGAACTGGCTCAAAACAGACAGGAAGATCAATGGAACAGAACAGACACACCTAGACAGACCGCATACTTACAGCCATCTGATTTTTGGTAAAGGTGACAAAAATGCATGTTGAAGAAAAGACAACCTTCTTAACAAATGGAGCTGGGAAAAGCAGATATCCCATGCAGAAGAATGAAATTAGATCCTCATCTATCGCCTTGCACAAAAGTCAAATCAAAATGCACCTACGACTTGGGAATTAGACCACAACCATGCAACTGTTAGAAGAAAACAGGGCCCGCACTCTATCATAGAGGTACAGGCACTGACTTCCTCAACACAACCCCAAAATCTCAAAAGTAAAACCAAAACCACTAAGTGGATGACATCAAACTAAAAAGTTTCTGTACAACAAAGGAAATGATTAACAGACTGAAGAGAGAGACTACAGAACGGGAAAAAAAAAAAATTGCCAGTTACTCTTCTAACAGGGGATTAATATCCAGAATATGTAAAGAATGCAAAAAAATTGATGCCAAAGGAACAAAACAACCCAATTAATAAATGGGCCAAAGAACTAAATAGAAACTTCTCAAATGGAAATACAAATGGCCAACAAATAGATGAAAAAAAATGTTCAATATGTCTAGCAATTTAGGGAAAGGCAAATAAAAACCAAGATTTCATTTCACCAGTTAGAATGGCAATTATTAAGAACACAAACAATAATAAATGCTGGAGAGGATGTGGGGAAAAGGTACAGTCATATTTTGCGGATGGGACTATCAATACACCTAATATAGAAAACAGTGTAGAGATTCCTCAAAAATCTAGGAATAGGTCCACCTTATGACCTAGCTATCACACTCCTCAATACTTATCAAGAAGAACAAAATCAGCAGAATATAGTGACAAAGCCACTTCAATGTTTACAGCAGCACAACTTCACAACAGCCAAATTATGGAATAACCCAGAAGTCAACAACAGATGAATGGATCAATAAATTGTGGTATATAAACACAATAGAGTTGTACTCAGCCATAAACAAGAAAGAAAGAATGGCATTTGCTGAATGGAAATGGAGAAAATCTTCTAAGTGAAATAAGCCAGGCTCAGAAAATCAAGAGCCAAATGTTTTCTCTCACATGTGAAAGCTAGAGCAAAATAAGGGAAAGAAGGTGGTAAGGAAGGGGACTGTCTTATATCACAAAGATATAAGACAGACCACTGGAGTAAAGGAAGGAGAACAAGAAGGGAGGAAGGAAGGGAAAGGGTAGAAAAATGGAATGAAATAAACAACAGCTTGTTGCATACATATATGAAGGTAACAAAAAGAATTTCACCTGTATACATGTACACATATATATGTAGAAAATCCAATCAAACTTAAATAAAGGTGTGAAGGAAAGATCACTAGAAAAGAGGAGAAGGAAAGGGGGAAGTGGGGGAGGAGGGAAAGGAAGGGGGAGGGGGGAATAGGGATTGAAATCAAATTCCTTGCATGTATTGTTTTGTCAAAATGATCTCAAATACTATGTATAATTATAATGCTCTAAAAATAAAAAAAAATTAAAAAGAAGTGTGCTTCCTCGTGTCTACGCATAAGGATTTACTACCTCGTCAATTTCTGGTTCAATGCTGCTTTGGTCAGAAACATGCTCAGAGTGATTTCAAGACCATGAGACTTGCTGAGGTCTGGGCCGGGTCTACACATTCCTCTAGTTCATGAAGGGTGTGTGGCCCACAGGTGGCACACCCTCTGCCCTCTAAATCAGTCCGGGTGTGCTCCTGGGCCTCAGAACTCACTTGACTTTGGGCTAGAGCTAGCTGAGCTGTCCTTCCCAACACTAATGCTCTCCCTGAGATTAATGGAGGACCTTCCTGCAGCTCAGCCAGCAGGGCTGCTGTGTCCTCCCCCAGGACCCAGGAAAAAGAGGAAGGGTGCGCCTACCAAGTCCTTCAGTGACTAGAAAGCTCCACCTGCCCCATCTGTCTAGGTCCCAAGGCTGTTGGCACAGGGGGGCTGGAGTTGAGGCACCCAAGCGCCAGGGCCAGAGAAGTCATGCAGGGTCTCTGTGCGGGAGTCAGGCAGGCAGATGGGGGTTCCCTGGCTGCGGACATGACTGAGCACAGGCCAGGTGCACCAGTAGAAGAAGGAACATCAGAGGGTGAGCCAGGCTGCCCCATGGCTGGGCACATGGGGTGAGCCTGGAGGGAGATGGATCTGGACTTTGTCACATAGGCAACAGGGTCTGCCAGAGGGTCTGCTAAGTAGGATGGCATACTCGTCTCCTCTATGATGGCTTTGTGGAAGGTCCAAATAAAACCAGGTCACAGGTCCCCTCTGCCTTAGGTACCTCTTCTAAGAGGAAAGGGCTACAGGGTGGGTCAGCCCAGGAAACAACAGGCTTCTGAATCAGACCCCACAGCCAGGAGCTGGCCCAGGGCATTCAGGACACAGTGCAACCCAGTCTCTCTCACCAGGGACATGGCCAGGGTCCTTATCTTACAGGGTTTGGTCATTGCCCTGGAGTCCTACAAATGTCATTTCAGAGTACATATTATTATTTTTATTGGAAATGACAGAAAATAGCTGTGTTAGGCTGGGGACAGAGCTCAGTAATAGAGCACTTGCCTAGCTTGCAAGATTCCCTGGTTCAATTCGTAGCACACACACATACAAAAGACAAAGAAAAACTACACTGCAGCAGGGCTCCTGCCCCGCCAACTGCACCTGGCAGATGACACCAGTGTTCAGAAGGGCAGGGGTCCAGGAATTCCTACTTTTTCACACCTGTCTGGGCTGGGAGGACCTGGCCAAGATGACAGCAGAGCCAGCAGAGGGCACCAACAGGTGCCTGGAGGCAGCTATGGCTACCCATTGATCACACCCCTGAGCCATCAGTTAAATACAAAGCACCAGAAGAAATGCAGAGGCCATGGTTGTGGGCAGAGCTACTTGACTCTGAAATCAGCAGGTTGGGTGGGGCACCCAGGGGGTGGTTCCTCTGTCCCAGAAGGACCAGCACACAGAATCCAGGAGCAGCCCTGTACCACAGACTACCACACCTGCGGGCACACAGAACACCTGAGCCCAGCACCTCCATCACCTGCAGGGCCAACAAGCGTGGTGAAAGCTTACTAGGAGCCCCAGTGTTGTCCCTCCTCCCCTAAGCAAACACAGCTTCTACTGCAAAGGCTGCAGGTACAGCCACCACCTGCCAGCCAGAGACCATCGTCCTCACACAGCAGGGATAGTGATGGAGACCCAGACCTGACAGAGCAACCCCACATCACAGCTCCTGGCAGACAACACTGTGGCCTGCTCCATGGGACAGCCAAGGCCATGCCTTACACCACTGTGTGTGAGCCTCAGCCAGTCCCATCCCAGTGCCTTGCTGTGCTGGCAGGGGCAGGGAGGATGCTGTGCACAAAGAAGTCAGAGTAAGATGGTGTTATCAGCAGACCTCCCTCACTGGCCCCTTGCTTGTGCCATTCCACCCACAAGGCTCCCAGGTATGGGCTGGACCACTGGACCTCCTGGACCACTGCCATGTGCACACCAGAGCTGCTCGATGCAAAGCGTGGGAGGAGCCTACTGGAGACGGGCAGCTGTGGCCCACCAGTGAAGCCAGACTGTTGCCTCCTGAATGCAAGCTGCACAGTGGACCTGGACAGGACAGGTATCCCCTGGCAGGGACACAAGCATCTTTTACCCCACGACTGCTTACTGACTCTGGGGCCACAGAGGTAGGACACAGCTTTAGCTCAAAGTTCACAGTAACTGTTCCTGGTAGTGGGACAATTTGCTTTTTGCTTTCTGTGCTTCCTACTCCTATGATAGACATGAAATGCCAAGTCCCACAAGACAGGACCTTGTCCCCCTCCAGTGTCACCTACAAAAGACTTGAGGCACACCTGTTATCATTCCGTGAGTGCAATGAACAGTCCTGAGTGTGTGCCCACAGCAGGCTGGGGGAGAGGCACAGACGAGCTGTCCTGACCCCTGGAGGCGCACAGGCTGGAGGGCAAGGAAGTGAAGATGGCATGGAGGAGTCGTCAGGCTGGCCTCGCCTGGCTCCTGACGGCTGCAGGGACCACCAGAAACGGCACGTCTAAACAGACACACTCAGATCTCGAGGGAACGCACGCTGCAATCGCCTTTCTAAGCTGCCAGAAGGACCTAGTGGCACCCAACACTGGCAGCATCTTTCCAGAAGTTGCCCTTTCTTGTACTGACACAGTGCAAGGCCCTGGTGGCCTCTCTATGCACCTTCCCGTCTGTCCTAAACACCAACAATGAAACACAACAACAGTGACAATGGCCACCTCATTTTCTTTCCTGCCCCCAGGTGCCCGGGTGCTATGCCAGAAGCCTCTGCAGGAACCGGCCTGCCCCACCCTCGGTAGGGCAAAAACGGTCATTCCTGATTCACAGGAAAGCAGTCAGTGAAAAGGGGTCCTGTGGACCCACATGCCAGGACCAGTGGCAGGATACTGTCCTGACTGCTATCCCCTCACCAGCCATCCACCAGACACTGTTGCAAAGGCACTCACCCAGATGACGCCAGGGCACCGAGAACGTCCTGCTGCTGAGCCCACAGTGTTCGCCACTCTGCTGTGCAGGGCTGACTCAATGGCATCAGCTCCTGTGTGTCTCTCCCTAGGGCCTGTGCTGAGCGCCCATTCACTGGTGAAGCTCACGGGGTCTGCTGGAATGGGCAGCCAGGGAACCCGGCAGCGTCCATCAGGCCATGGGCAATGCAGACACATGCAGGAGAGAGGAGCAGCCCCTACAGCAGCCTGACCAAGCAGCAAAGTGCAGCGTCTACCAGTGGGGTTTCTTGAAGCACCAGGAGCAGGCTGCTCTGCCAGCATGGCCCCTTCCTCCTTCACCCACATGACGTGGCGGCTAGTAGGCACCCCACAGTGCTACGGTAGATCAGTCTAGGCTGTGCAGGAAGCGCTGAGCACCCATATCCCTCAGATCTGGGCCTGGGGTTCAGGAGCTCTTCCTAAATAAGGAATCACCCTAGCACTTCTCTCCAGGGTGTATCCTTGCCCCGCGGTGCCTTCACAAGGCGACACTAAGCTGAACGAGCCCGGAAGCCAGTGGACCTCAGCTCCCCACAGCACAGACCTGTCAGGCCTGGTTTCCAGGCTGGCACCTGGCCCTGGGGTTCATGCCTGCCTTGCCCACTGAAGTGAGGTCTGGTCCCTTCTCAGTTGGGCCCCTCGGCCTGTAGGTTGACCTAAGGGGGAGACAGCCTGATCAGGTAGGGAGCAGCCTTGCCCAGGAGGTATATTTATTTTAGCAGCTTCTAGCTAATCAGTAGCTGGGACTGGGTGGTGACCACTAGCTCCTCCCATCTCCTGGAACCTGAGGACAGCCCAAGGGCACTGAGAAAGCCTATCATGTTCAGAAGCCAGAACCCACCCAAAGCCTCCAACCCAGCAGCCCTTCAGAGTGGGTCAGCAGCTGCCTGCACAGAGAACTGCACCTGCTGCCAGCTGGAGCCAGGCCTCCTCTGCCACTGAGTCTTCTTCAGACGCCCCTGGTTCTCCCAAACACCTGCTGGACAGACTCAAGGCATCAACCTGAACTGCCAGCCCCACCCAGCAGGTCTAAGCGCAGTCACCTGCCAGTGTCCCCATAGCCTCCCGCCCTTAAAGGCACGCAAACTGGCTGCTATTTGCAGGCTGTGGCATGGTGGCAGCACTAGTCTTCATGGCTGGAGGGCGAGAATGAGGCAGGAGGAAAAGCCCAGGTGGCCTGCAGGCACACAAGCTGACCTGGGCAGAAGCAGTTCCGGAGCGAAGACAAGCACATGCAGAGGGTAACTGCTCCGTCCTCACAACACTCCAGTGACACTGACAGAAACCAGCCAGGATGAAGGGTGGCACTGCTTCCTCAAGGCAGGCAGGTGGCCTGCCCCTAAGAGAAGGGCTGGGTATCCAACATGGGCATGTGTCCCCATTCCAAAGTGAGGTGTCTCCTTTTAGAGGACAGGAAGGCTCTGAGGAGGTGTCCACCTGTGGGCCTCACTGCCTTGCCCTGCACTGCTGGTCACAGACCTGACCTCAATAAACACTGAGAAGGAAGGAAAGAAGGCAGGAGAAGAGCAAAGGGAGGAATTTAAAGGCGGGGCAGGCGAGTGGCCACCCCCTGCCAGAAATCAGGGAAAGAGAGAAAGGGGCTGGGCCTTAGGGAGGCAGCCAGGGCTCCCAAAGGAGATGGGAAGGAACACAGGGCCTGGCATGCACCATGAAGCTGCACAGCCCTTGGGGAGCCATGCTGACAGGAGCACGCAAGACAGAAAAAGCAGATCTGCCTGCAGAGGGCCTGAAAGGTCAGCCTGAAGGCAGCACGAGGTCACCACAGGGAGGCACAGTGCGGCATGCCTGCCGGCAGAATGCAGGACACTCTGGGAAAGCTTCCAGCCAGATGGACAGAGGTGGGCGCAAAGGCAGGTGCTGTCCAGCTGAAGGGGCAGAGTAAGCCCACCTGCTGCATGCAGGGAGAGGGACAGGCCTTCTAAAACACTCAACCGAAGAAGGCAAATGCTCCAGCAGGGCTGGGGCGAGGCAGGGCTCAGGCGAGGCAGGCTGGGGAGAGGCAGGGCTCGGGCACCACCCTCTGCTCACCACAGTGGCCTTAGTGCTTCTCTGCTGCCCACAGGGATGCTGGCATTTGAGCACGTGGTGCCGTGTGTCCTGTGATGGCACATAACAACAGCACGCAGAGCGACAGGCAGGAGAGTGGCCCCAGGTAAGAAAGCCTGGCCACAGTGCTTGGGGCCCAGGGTGGTGGGCCTCAGCAGCCCTCCCACATCCACAGACATGCTGGTGTCACACAGCCTCCGCCAGGATCCCGGGGTCACAGACCAGAAGGCATGGGCCACTCAGGAATGGGACCAGGCCGGAGGCACCCAGGCAGCTCCTCTGCACCTGGCCATCCCTTGAAGCAGACCCTCCCTAGAACTCCAGTTCGGCAGTGCTCGAAGCAGCCACTCCTACCATGGGCCTGCGCCCCAGCCAGGCTCCGGTTAGCGCTGAGGACCCATGGGCCAAGACAGTGCCACGATTGCCCTGAAAGAGCAGGTGCTGTGCCCATGACTGGTCCGCTCTCAGGAGCTGTGCTGCCTGTGTGGACGAGCTCCAGGGGAGGCGGCTCAGGGAGGTGGGTGAGGGCAAGGCCCAGTGCCCACTGCTGCACACTGTGCTCTGCAGGTGGGGAGGACAGGCAGAGTTGAGTGCCGGCTGCTGAGGACCAGGACCAGGCAGGTGGGGCAGAGTGGGAGTAGGCAACACTGGGGGTCCGGGATGAGGTTTAAAGCACATCTGCCAACTTTCACCCTCTGAGGACCTGGCTGCGGTGTAAGCAGCCTTCCTGAAATAAGGAGACATCAGAGCAGCCACAGCAACATGCGGGAACAGCAGTGGGTCCGCCTCACCTCAGCCTGAGGGGAGTGGGCCAGCACCACGTCCACATCACCTGGAGGACTCTCATCCTCCAAGCCCTGCTGGCAAGGTCAACTCGGCCACTTCAAGGGTGAGGACAGAGGCTGCCCACCTGGGCCCTGGGACCTACTCTCCACACCTGCATGCAGAAGTCAGTCTCCCTGTACCTTTCCTGACGGGCCTCACCTGCCCCAGAATGGAAGGCTGGGGACTGCTACCAGCACTCCAGGGACACTGGGATCTTGGGAACAGCTGGCCCAGCATACCCACTTGTCCCCACACGGCCCCCAGCCCCAGAGGCAGGCTGTCCCCTTCCACTCCTGCGCCCAAATCTGGGCACTCCGATGCCTTGACCAACAAGAAACTGTGGAGGCAAGGCTCTCAGCCTCCAACGCACCCACTGTGGTTCCTGTGGTGGAGGCCCAGCACTGAGAGGCCGAGAGCAGCAGTGCCTGAGCGGGATCGAGGCCCACAAGGGACCCCGGGCAGTACCACAAGCACAGAGGGCCCCTCACCATCATCCCTCTCAACTGCAGGGTGGAGTGCTGCACAAGCCCAAAGAGGTGTGAGGCCACGGGAGAACCACCAGGGGAGCCGATGCCAGGGAGGGAAGCAACACACTCTCCGGTCACTCTGTACTCCAGCAAACGGACTCCTCATTTAAAATGGTTAGTGTCGACACATGCTGGGACTCATCCTTCCAAAAGGAATTAAAGGTTTTTTTACCTTTGATTTCTAAAACAGTAAACACTGACGACCACTCACCAAACCCAGTGACTTTTAGTACGTGACAAGTCCTGGAGCAGAGTTGGAGCGCCTACGCTAGCCGAGGAAACCCTCCATGGGTGACAGCCCTGCTCCGCTGGGAGACAAAGCAAGGATCCTAGTGGAGAGGCACCGGAGCAAGGCCCTCCAGGCCTGCCAGCCCAGCCACTGCCGCAGGCAGCACAGGAGCACCCTGGGGGGCTAGAGTGGGAGAGGAGAGTCCTCCTCCAGTTAGGACACTCCAAGGAGTAGACAAGCAGGAGCAAATGAGCAGGACCCAACCTCACCCCAGCCCAGGCCTCAGCCACACCCATGCTAGAGATTCACCTGGTGTGCAGGGCCACAGTCTGGCAGCTGACCCTGGCCCCTGCGGCACCAGACCTGCACCTCATTGAGCTGGCCTTTTACTTCAGGGAGCAGCACCCCTCAGCCATCAAGCTGTGCTCTCTGTGCGTTTCCTCATGTGCAGGGCCTGGGTTCCATCCCCAGCACTGGAGAGAGAGAGTGTGAAGCTGTGCTCTCTGCATGTTTCCTAGCATGTGCAGGGCCTGGGTTCCATCCCAGCACTGGAGAGAGAGAGTGTGAAGCTGTGCTCTCTGCATGTTTCCTAGCATGTGCAGGGCCTGGGTTCCATCCCAGCACTGGAGAGAGAGAGTGTGAAGCTGTGCTCTCTGCATGTTTCCTAGCATGTGCAGGGCCTGGGTTCCATCCCCAGCACTGGAGAGAGAGAGTGTGAAGCTGTGCTCTCTTCTGCATGTTTCCTAGCATGTGCAGACCCCTGGGTTCCATCCCAGCACTGGAGAGAGAGAGTGTGAAGCTGTGCTCTCTGCACGTTTCCTAGCATGTGCAGACCCCTGGGTTCCATCCCCAGCACTGGAGAGAGAGAGTGTGAACCTGTGCTCTCTGCACGTTTCCTAGCATGTGCAGACCCCTGGGTTCCATCCCCATCACTGGAGAGAGAGAGTGTGAAGCTGTGCTCTCTTCTGCATGTTTCCTAGCATGTGCAGATCCCTGGGTTCCATCCCCAGCACTGGAGAGAGAGAGTGTGAAGCTGTGCTCTCTTCTGCATGTTTCCTAGCATGTGCAGACCCCTGGGTTCCATCCCAGCACTGGAGAGAGAGAGTGTGAAGCTGTGCTCTCTGCATGTTTCCTAGCATGTGCAGACCCCTGGGTTCCATCCCCAGCACTGGAGAGAGAGAGTGTGAAGCTGTGCTCTCTGCATGTTTCCCAGCATGTGCAGGGCCTGGGTTCCATCCCCAGCACTGGAGAGAGAGAGTGTGAAGCTGTGCTCTCTGCATGTTTCCTAGCATGTGCAGATCCCTGGGTTCCATCCCAGCACTGGAGAGAGAGAGTGTGAAGCTGTGCTCTCTGCACGTTTCCTAGCATGTGCAGACCCCTGGGTTCCATCCCCAGCACTGGAGAGAGAGAGTGTGAAGCTGTGCTCTCTGCATGTTTCCCAGCATGTGCAGGGCCTGGGTTCCATCCCCAGCACTGGAGAGAGAGAGTGTGAAGCTGTGCTCTCTGCATGTTTCCTAGCATGTGCAGATCCCTGGGTTCCATCCCAGCACTGGAGAGAGAGAGTGTGAAGCTGTGCTCTCTGCACGTTTCCTAGCATGTGCAGACCCCTGGGTTCCATCCCCAGCACTGGAGAGAGAGAGTGTGAACCTGTGCTCTCTGCACGTTTCCTAGCATGTGCAGACCCCTGTGTTCCATCCCCAGCACTGGAGAGAGAGAGTGTGAAGCTGTGCTCTCTTCTGCATGTTTCCTAGCATGTGCAGACCCCTGGGTTCCATCCCAGCACTGGAGAGAGAGAGTGTGAAGCTGTGCTCTCTGCATGTTTCCTAGCATGTGCAGACCCCTGGGTTCCATCCCCAGCACTGGAGAGAGAGAGTGTGAAGCTGTGCTCTCTGCATGTTTCCTAGCATGTGCAGGGCCTGGGTTCCATCCCCAGCACTGGAGAGAGAGTGTGTGAAGCTGTGCTCTCTTCTGCATGTTTCCTAGCATGTGCAGGGCCTGGGTTCCATCCCGGCACGGAAGAGAGAGAGTGTGAAGCTGTGCTCTCTGCATGTTTCCTAGCATGTGCAGATCCCTGGGTTCCATCCCCATCACTGGAGAGAGAGAGTGTGAAGCTGTGCTCTCTTCTGCATGTTTCCTAGAATGTGCAGACCCCTGGGTTCCATCCCAGCACTGGAGAGAGAGTGTGAAGCTGTTTTCTCTGCATGTTTCCTAGCATGTGCAGACCCCTGGGTTCCATCCCCGGCACTGGAGAGAGAGAGTGTGAACCTGTGCTCTCTGCATGTTTCCTAGCATGTGCAGACCCCTGGGTTCCATCCCCAGCACGGGAGAGAGAGAGTGTGAAGCTATGCTTTCTGCCCAGACCCACCACTGCTTCAAAGTCACAGCCAAGAGCCAACGAAAGCAGGACATCACCTGCTTGGAGGACTTGCCTGGCCTCGTTGAGGCAGTTTACCAGCAGAGCTAAGGCAGGCAGATCCATGGTGTTCTGGGCACGTGCATGGACACATGGCTGGGAAATACATACTTCCTGTCAGCATCTGTATCTGGGGATCCATCAGTGGCTTCACCAACCCAGGACCAAACACAGTTTTTAAAAAACTATGCCTTGAATATGTAACAGTCATTATTCCCTAAACAATGCTATTCACACAGCAGTTTCTTTGTGTCAGGTATAACAAATCACCTATTGATGACATTAAGTACACAGGAGGACCTGCATAGGTTCTATGTGAATGAACAGTCTTTCGTGTAAGGAACTCAGTCTCCAAGGATTTGATATCCCAGGGGTCCTAGGACCAAGCCTTCCAGGAATACTAAGAGATGACTATATAAAATTGCAAGTTCATAACATTTCCCATTTAACATCACAAGGTCTTTGTTGGTTTATTACATTTCATATTGCATTTTTTAAAACCTGGTTACTATGTGGAAGCTAGAGTGGAAAAAGGAAAAGAAAGATGGGGTTAAGGATCTCATGAAACTCAAAGGGAGATCAGTAGAGGAAAGGGATGTGGGGGAAGGGAAGGAAGCGGGAACATGTGGAGTGATATTGGACAAATCCTACCATTATATTGTGTGCATGTATGAATACGTAACAACAAATCCCATCATCATGTACAAGTATAATGCACCAATGAAAAACTGTAGAAAGAAAAAAATCATCTAAGTACTGGGAGAAAAAATATTTAAAAATAAAAATGGTGCCTGGTTACTGGCACCACTGAGGCATCAGTGTGAACCTACAACTCCCACAAGACAGTCTCCAGAGGTGAGCCCAGCAGGACCTCTGCTGTTACCCAGAGTGATGCTCAGGCCCCCTCCCTTCCTGTCCACAGCCTGTCCCCACCCTCCTGCCTGGCTTCCTCTGCATGGCCAGCAGGACTTGCAGCAAGGCAGCTGGCACACAGGTGCCAGTACAGATGCGCAATCTACAGTACAATCCACTCACCAAACACTAAAGGCCAAAAATAAAATAATAAAGACTATACTCAACTGTAAAATATGAAATAAAAACAAGTACCCATGCCCACGCTGGCTTGGGGGGTGGAGGCAGCCACTCCCACCTCAATCCTGAGGCACCCTCAGGGACCCCTCAGGGTTCTCCCACCCCTACCCCCTGCCCCCAGCAGCAGGGAGGTTCCCTGGTGTAGGACGAAGGCGGCCACTCAATTTGACCACGCTCTCTGGTTCAAGGTTTTATGCCTCACAATGCCACTTACTGCTTGTCACATGGCACCTAGCTTGCCACACGTGATGACACCAAAAGAGGCCATAGAGTGGGAAGGCAGGTGTGCCAGGAGAAGACCTACAGCAGCTCCGTCAGGCAACGGTGTCCCCTGTGGAGGACCTGGAGGCAGGCTGGGGACCCGGCCAAAGGCACGCATAGCTAGACCCCACAGGGACAAGCCAAGCATGCTTGTACCACGCCTGAGCTAATTTTACACCACTGGGCTCACTCCCAGGGCAGCTCCAAACTCAGGCATCTGGCTCTTCAGGGCCACCTGGCACTCACAGGCTTTTCCAAACTAGGGACACAGCCTAGCAAGGTGGGAGCTGATTGTCACGGTGCAGATCCCCCAAGGGCTCCTGAGGCTGTTCCCCAAGGTGGGAAGGAAAGGGGTGCTGCTGAAGGGCAACTAAGAGAAAACCATGATCCCAAAAGGACACAGGCAACAAGCAGAGTGCAGACCTCTACTCCTACCTCCTGCCCCGCCACCTCCCGGTACATGGGGAGGAGCTACTTCTCTGTGGGTGCTCCCTGTCCTGCCACGCCAAAACACTCAAGCTGACCCAAGTCACCACCAGTCAACCCACCAGCAAAAGCTCAGCCGTAGCACAAAACACGTGATGTGGACTTACCTGTACCCCTGCTGCCCCAGCATACATCCACCAAGGGCCACGGGAACCTCTGACAACCATGCAGCCAGGTAGCTGCACATGCTGACAGAAAACCCCAAAGAGAAGGACCGGGAGACAGCAATCTGCGCATGGCCAGGTCCAGAGACACAGGACCCACACCAAGAAGGGCAACGGACCACATGTGGCCTGGATGCCCTGCCAACATCTCCTCCTTCTCTCTTGAACCATCCATATTTAATTTTGTTCAATTGTTTCTACTTCCGTGTGCCAGGCACTGTCCCACAGAACTGCAGTGAGCACCAGCGAGTGTGCCCCAGCTACAAAAATCCCATGCAGAAAGAACAACAAACAGCAGGCAGGCAAAGAACAGGAGGCACTTCTGCCCAGACAGCAGGAGCAATGCACACCACCTTCTCTCCTGGATCAGCGGCTGGAGGCTGGGCACAGGGATCCCCAGCAGGAAACTGGCCCCTCTGAACTCCCCAGCATGCCCCCAGGAGCCAACTAGAAGCAGCAGAGGAGCAGGCGAGGGTCCGGGTCTGCTCACCACCACAGGCTCTTCAAATTGAACCCCATACAGTACCACAGAGCTGTGTCTACACAAACACAGGAAGTGGGGTTTGAGTATTTGTTTCCATGGCCACTACATGGACAATAGAAAATGCAGGGCATCCCCACCAAGGTGACCTCCAACATCCACCTTCCTACACCTGATGACCACAGAAGAGACCACAACCCCTCCTGCTTTTATAAAACCTCCTCAGTTTTATAGGCAAGCACAACCTCATCTGCAGTGCCAAGCACACCGTTTGATAGCAAGATCTGGCAGGCAGCCCTGGGCACTGGCTCCCCAGACCCGGGAAGAAGCCTTGCCAAGTAGTGGGTTCAGCCCTGTGACACCAGCCTCATACTGTGCCTGACATACCTGCACTGGGATTCACAGCCACCACCTGCCAGCCCTGCTCAGCAAAGCCTTCCTGCAATGCCTCCAACGGGCTCACACCTTGCCTATCTCCTATTGCTTCAAGGACACTTGGTGTGGGGGCTCCTAGGGGATGCTCCAAGCAGGACACAAGAGAAACCAAGTGTTGCTGAGGGTGATCATTGCCCTCTTTAAAGAAAACTGGAAAGCAACATCCCCTCAACAGAAACCTCTGCAAACCCAGCCCAAGAGCCCTGGTGGAAAGAGTCTGCTTCTGAGATCACGGCTCACAGAGGGCTGGCTGCCTGCTGCGCAGCTTGGCTGCAAGACCCTCTTCCAGCACACTTCCGCACAGCCATTTCTGCTTCCTGGCCACACCTTTCCTCCTTTCTCCTTGGAAAATCCCTACTCACCCTCCTTACTCGCTCCACGATGCCTTGTTGTGCTAGTCCTGGCTCTACTCTGCCAGTGTGAGAACCTGAACGAAGCACTGATCTTGGAGCCCTTCAGGGTGGCCAGAGAGCTCAGGACTGGGAGACCCTGGCCAAGGAAGAGCCCAGCTCACTGCTGGGAGAGGCTGGGTCACAACAGCATCAGCCACGACTGCAGAGTGGACACAACCCAGAGGTCCGTCCATGGGTGAATGGAGGAGCATAATGTGTGTGCCTCCAAACAGTGATCTCCTGGGGCAGCAAAAAGGACAAACTGCAACACAGACGAACTTTAAGAATGGTACACAACATGACAGTCCAAGGCCAGACATCTGACTCCTCCTGTATGAAAGGCCAAACCTTAAACACCCTGAGGCAGCCTTGCCTCCGGCAGGGAGGACAACCCAAAGGACCAGGGGGTTCTTCAGGGAGGGACACCAGCACTCTAAAATTAAACCAGGATGATGGTTACGAAAGCCTGTAATTTACCTAAAAATTATTTAATTGTACACTTAAAATAGCCAAACTTTGTAGCATGTAACTGATACTCCAGGAAGTTGCTGAAACAAAGCTAGACTCCAGCAAGTCCAGTCAGTGTCAGTCACCGGAAACAGCACCTGTGAGAGAAGCAGGGAGGTGAAGGCGGCCACCTGCATACAGGCCTTCCCTTAGAGCACAGGCTGCTGAAGGCAGCTCCAGACAGGCTACAAGCCCTGGGGCCACATAGCAAATACCTGTCAGTTGAGTAAAAGTCACCACTGTCAACTGCACTCTACAGAACAGCCAACATTGAGTTCTGCCTCCTCTTGCCAGTGCCAGAGAGCTCTACAGGCCCCTCACCACCACACCTGCAGCCAAGAGCAGCAGGAGAGTGCCACTGTGAAAGTGCCTGCAGCTCCAAAAGAGCCAGCAGTGTCCCAGGGAGACTCCCTTGAGGCCTGGTGCAGAGGGTGGAGGCTCATGGCTGGGGTGGCCTGACAGGAAGGACAGTTCGCTCCCATTACTCAGGAGAGAGGAAGTTTGTTCCCTCCTGACTTGCAGGTGCTCAGGAGTCTCTGTACTGTGCTTTCTGTTAGAGCAAATGTAAACTACAGCCATACCTTCTGTTCACAAATGCCTGCTGCTACAAGCAAAG
The DNA here is from genome assembly GCF_902686445.1 of Sciurus carolinensis. Lineage (NCBI taxonomy): Eukaryota > Metazoa > Chordata > Mammalia > Rodentia > Sciuridae > Sciurus > Sciurus carolinensis. The sequence goes on from NC_062223.1 coordinate 1,278,262, forward strand.
GAGACAGAAGCATCCCCTAAGCACCAAACAGCACACTAGAGTTCTTCCTCTCCCCGACTTCAGTACCTGTCCCCACTGCCTAGAACAGAAGAGCAGTTGACTACACAGGTGGCAACCCTATTGATTTATAAATCACTTTTTGTAAGAAAGGAAAAGGAAGGAAGGAAGGAAGAGAGTCTGGACAGGACTTCAACAGCCAGCTCAGAGGAACGCCAATCAGAGGAAATGTACAGGAAGAGAGGCTGAGGGCCACACCTCACAACACTCCAGAAACGTCCTGGCACGGTCCCGCCAAGTCCTAACGTGCCCAGTTCTGCCCTGGCTTCCCTGAGCATGTTTTCCTGCAGAGCCTCCCTTCCTGGGAGCAGCTGGAGCCCGAGATAAGGCTGCTAGAAGCTCAGCAGGCCCGGCTGGCCTCCCCTGGTGAAAGGGAAGATGTGGTTTCACCTGCCCATCTGCAGACCACTCCTCTGGTTCTAACAACTGTTACCCAGAAGGCAGTGGGCACTGTTGGCTGTTCCCCTGATTCCACACTTTGACACCCAACATGAACTCATCCAAAGAAACCCTTTCTTAAAACAAAAAATCTTTTTAAAACATAAGAGAACTATACTCTGAAATACCTGCTTGACACTGAATAGTTTAAATTAAGAAAGTATCAAGAAACTGAAAAGTTTCCCAATTTTTCCAGACCAACCCCTAGTTAAAGGATTAGTGGCAAATGAAGCCTACCACAGAGCACACAAGCGTGCCTGGGTGGGAGGTAGAGCAGCCCCTTCACTCACTACTGAACCCCTGCTGGCTCTCCTCCAGGGGAGGAACCTGATCAAGTGAGTAACGGGCAGATGGGGCAAGATCTGGGGGTCTCGTGAGGCCCCCTTGCTCTGCACCTTGCACATCTTCCTGTTTTCATAATAGATGTTCGGTAGACAAGTGAAATGAGCAGCAGGAGGAGGGATGGAGGAACACCTGGGCCATCCATCTGGGCTCCCCAATCCTAGGACACCAACTTGAAAATAGGTTCTCAAGAAAGAACCTGACATGAAATACACCACTTATAAAAGAGGTTCTTATTCCAGGGACTGTTAAGAGTTTATGGTTCCCAATGTTCCATCTGCAGTCCACTAAATTTAAAACACAAAAAAACATAGCCACACTGCCTCTTAATCCCTCTTTTTAAATCTTCATTGTCCTGTCAGAGCTGCCTCTGGATTTTTACAGCCAGGAGCAACAAATGCTCCTTCCCTTCCCAGGGCCTTGCAGCCTGCCTCTAGCACCTGTGCTGGCCCCAGTCCAGAGTAGGAGATGAGTGCTCAGCTGTCCTTCATTGGAGAGCTACTTGTCACCAAGGTCTTGAGAAGAGTTACAGAACTCAGAAATCCGACATGTCTGGATATTCACCATGATGACAGCGAAGTTCACAAAGCACAGATGTGGTCAGCTTAAAGTCTTCCTGCTGGTCGGTCTCCAGCACAAAGCACCTGCTACCCACCAACATAGACACGTAAGGGTCACACACTACAATGGGCGGCTTCCTCAGTCGTCCTCCTGCCACCAAGTCCTGTGGCCACTCCAAAGCGGATTTGCTCAGTGGCCAGGTTGCCTCTAACCCATAAATGAAGAGAGCAACTGTGCGATTCGGGAATAGGGTGAACACAGCTGTGTGCCTTCCAGTCTCAGAGCCCGTGGGCTGCACAGGCCTGTACATGAGGTCTCTCTGTTACTGACAGCTGCCAACATTCACGACATGCCGAGCATGCGCTGGCCTTCACCTCAGTTTACCCTTTCTCAACCCTGTACTGCAGGTTCCACCGTTTCCTTGTGACAAGCAGGTCTAGAGAGGCGCACGCTGCTAGTGGGCAGCCAGGCTGGGCTGCTCTGCTGCCTCTCTCCGACCCAAGCTGCCCCGCGCCCGCCCATCCTGCACTCCGACTTGGCCCCTGGTCTGCCCCTCGCTGGACCGCATGCACACAAGGAGAGGGCCGCCTCCACGGCCGTGGCCCTCCGTGGGCAGCCCGCACGCCCCTGCCCTACCACCCAGGGCCCGCGAGACGCCGGCCGAGTGTCCAGCAACCCTGCCTGGCTTTCCGGGCTCCGGGGTCCAGGCCCTCGGACAGCGCCAGCCCCGCCCCCGGCGGGCCCCGCAGGATGAGCCGCCCGGTCGCCGCCGCGGGAAGGGCCGCCGGAGCGTACGGAGGCGCCGCGCCCCTCGAGAGGACGCCGCGAGCGCTCGGCTGGACGACTGCCCAGGCCGCGCGTCCCCGCCCCGGCCCGCCGCGCAGCCAGCGGACGCGGCCTAGGGGCAGCGGAGGACCCGCCCGGCGCCCGCCGTTCCCCGCGCGCCGCAGGCCGGCGCCCAGCCCGCCACTCACCCCATGAGCCAGTCCATGGCTGCGCGGGGCCCGCGCCTCGCTCGGCCTCAGCCCCGCCGGCGGCCGGAAGTAAACACTCGTCGCGCCCGCCTCCGCCGGAAGTGACGCGCGCGGCCTGCTGGGACGCGTAGTCCCGGAACCTGGACGCCGAGGACCGGACCCCGACCCGGACCCCGAACGCCTCGGACCCAGACCCGACCCCGGACCTCGGACCCTGAGAACCCCGGACCCCGAGCGCCGCGGACCCGAGTGCTCCAGACGCCGGACCGCAGACCCGGGCCCTGAGTGCTCCAGACCCCGGACCGCAGACCCGGACCCTGAGTGCTCCAGACGCCGGACCGCAGACCCCGGACCCTGAGTGCTCCAGACTCCTGACCGCAGACCCCGGACCCTGAACGCTCCAGACCCCGGACCGCAGACCCCGGACCCTGAACGCTCCAGACGCCGGACCGCAGACCCCGGACCCTGAATGCTCCAGACGCCGGACCGCAGACCCGGACCCTGAGTGCTCCAGACTCCTGACCGCAGACCCCGGACCCTGAGTGCTCCAGACGCCGGACCGCAGACCCGGACCCTGAGTGCTCCAGACCCCGGACCGCAGACCCGGACCCTGAGTGCTCCAGACGCCGGACCGCAGACCCGGACCCTGAGTGCTCCAGACCCCGGACCGCAGACCCCGGACCCTGAATGCTCCAGACGCCGGACTGCAGACCCCGGACCCTGAATGCTCCAGACGCCGGACCCCAGACCCAGACCCTGAGTGCTCCAGACCCCGGACCGCAGACCCCGACCCTGAGTGCTCCAGACCACCGACCCTGAGTGTTCCAGACGCTGGACCACAGACCCCGCACCCTGAGTGCTCCAGACCCCGGGCCACAGACCCTGAGCACCCCGACCCCCACATCCTGAGAACCCATGCCCTATGCTGAGTGCCCCAAGCCCAGAGCACCATGGACCGAGAGCAAAAGCCCTGAATCCCCAGAGCCCTAGACTTGGAACCGCTTGTGCCCCAGGCCCCAGACCCTAGATGTCCAGCAAGACCCCAGACTCTGGGTGCCCAGGACCCCAAGAGCCCCAGACCCCAAGAGTCCTAGACCCCAGACCTTGAGCCCTAGACCCACAGCTCATGCGCCGACCCTAAGAGCCCCGGGTCTGAACGTCCCCGGATCCTCAGAGCCCCGAGCCCCCTGTATCCAGACCCCCAACCGTGTTCTGAAACCCCAGAGGTGCTGCCTCCACCTCTGCAGCCCAGACCCAGCGCCTGGATTCGCAGACCCCAGCTCCTGAACAGGCCGATGGTCGGGCTCGTGCTGCCTTGCCGCTGGCCCCTGGGGCGCACCAGATGTCAACATGCCCCTGGCTGCCTCTCCAGGACCCCAGCGTCCCTCTCCAAGTCACCACTCACTCCACTGGAACCAAGACTGTACTGTGCTGTCCCTGTGCCACCCCAGCCATCTCCTTACACCCACACTTGTCCTCTAAACTCTCCAGCTGTCCTTTGCACCCTCAACTGTTCCCTAGCTCCATGAACCATACCCCGTGGCTCCTGGCTGTCCCCTCTCAACTCAGATACTCCTCTCCAGCACTGGGTCCCTCATGTGGCCAGTCATCTGTCCCACCAGCTGCTGTCCCAGGCCCTGGCCAGGATCAACTTAATGGCTCCTGTAAAGGGCTGGAGCCCCCGTTCTCTTCCTGCTGGAAGGTGCTTCTAGGAGCACAGACCCAAGCAGAGGGACCTTGGCAACCTCATCCAGGTGGATGTCCTGTGGTGGGTGACACTGAGCATCAGACAGATGACAGTCTCAGGCCAGCTGCTCACCCTCCCTGAGGGCCACTGCCAGGATGCTGAGAGGTGTCTACTCCTCCTTTACCACCTGAGATGACTAGTGAAGAGAGGGAAGGCCATCTAATGCAGGCCGTCTCAGGAAGTGAGAGAGCAAGACACATACTGACCTCATTCTCACAGCTGCCCACATGGCCATGTCTTCCCTGTCCCTACCCCAGGACTGCCTTCTGTTAGCTAGCCACAGTGGGCAGCATCTTGACCTAACAGCAGCCCAGCCCATCACTCCCGAGGGGAGTCAGTTCTTGTGATTCTGCCTGCTTGGGCTTCCTTGGTTTTCCCTTAGCTGCTGCCCTGGACTGCTCATCCTAGGCTGTGCTAGTCTCTTCCAGTTACTAACTGGGGGACTTGGACAAGCTGTCCAATGTCCCTTTGTCCCAGTGTCCTTTTCAATGCAGTGGGGATAATAATGCAGTCCTGCTTGGTTTAATGAAGGCATGTGTTCTGGGAGCCGCTGGTTAGGCTGTTTACTCTCGTGTGATCGTCAGTGTGTGTTGGACCAGGCCGCCTGGCCTCGCTCCCAGGCTGCAAGGCTGCAAGGCATGTCACTGTCCTGAACACTGCCGGCAATGGTAGCACATAACACGTATGTATCGAAACAGGTCTGTTTACACTGGCATCACAGACACGTCAGTAATGCCTTATGTAAGCCATTATGACATCACTAGGCTCTAGGAATGCTTCAGCTCCATTGTGCCCCTCCCCCAGCGCTGGGGAGGGAACCCAGGGCCCACACATGCTGGGCAAGTGCTCCGCCACTGAGCTGTGCTGCACTCCTCCATTGTAATCTGATGGGACAACCACTGAACAAGCAAGTGCTGCTGACCGAGTGTTAGGCAGTGCCTGACCTGTCCTGGTGTAGTGGAAGGTGGGCAGTGGTGAGGTGCGATGGGTGTTTGAGGGGTGTGGCCCACCTGCTTGTGCAGCCTACCCAGGCCTGAGCCTGGCCCCCTTCTCTGAGTGATCATGCACTCTGACGTCAGCAGGTGCCCAGCCTTCATTAGCAGTTAAGGCCCGGTATCCTGTGGTAGCCCACAGTTTTACAGGGATCCTGATTGAGAGCCCAGTGACCAAAACTTGAATCTCAGAGAACCATAATGCATTTCTCTCCAAAACCCCAGGTTCCTCCTATCTGGTTTTTCCATCAGAGTTGGCCACCATCTTCAGGAGGCACCACAGGGTCTGTCCAGCCGTAAGTGCCATGTGAGAGAACTGCTCAGTTTAGCTGGCAGCCCCAGCTAAACCCTTCAGTCTGGGGCACATTCAGAACTCCTGTATTTTGGGGTTTCTTGCTAACTGTATATGAACAGCACATCAACAAGCATTGCTCAAAAATAATAAATTCTGTCCAATGCCCGTATCCATTTCCTTCTCTCTTTTCTCCTGCCTTTTCTCTCTTCCTCTCTTACTCCTAGGTCCTCCTCATCTTCCTTAGTAATGGCATGCTGAGCAACCACCTCATGTAGTCAGGGTAGCCAATGAAATGTAAATGGAAGTTGTTGGATGAGTTCCTGGAAACACGTTTTATCCTTATTCTCAAGCCCCAACCATGCCCCAATCCCCTGCTTCCTGTGAAGAATAGGAAAGTAATGGCTGCAGCTCTTGCAGCCATCTTAAAGTATGAGACAGGTAACAAAGGCAGAGCAGAAAGATAGAAAGAACTAGGGTTCCTGCTGAAATTCTGGAATCTCCACAGCAATCCTGAACTTCTTACCCAAACTTTTTTTTCCCCTTGGGGTCTACCGGGTATTGAGCTCAGGGGCACTCAACCCTGAGCCACATTCCTAGACCTATTTTGCATTTTATTTAGAGACAGGGTCTCACTGAGTTGCTTAGTGCCTTTTGCTGAGGCTGTGTTTTAGAGAGCTTTTTTGCTGCTGTGACTAAAAGATCTGACCAGAACAATTTGTGAGGAGGAAAGTTTTATTTGTGGGCTCACGGTTTCAGATGTCTCAGTCCATAGAAGGCCGACTCCATTCCTCAGGGCTCGAGGTGACGCTGAGCATCATGGCGGAAGAGCATGACAGAGGGAAGCAGCTCACATCATCAGAAAGCAGGGAGATGGGGCTGGGGCTGGGGCTCAGTGGTAAGAGCGCTTGCCTAGCATGTGTGAGGCACTGGGTTCGATTCTCAGCACCACATAAAAAATAAGTAAATAAAATAAAGGTCTATCAACTTCTAGAAATAAAAAAAGAAAGGAAGAAATCAGAGAGATTCCACTCAGCAGATACAAATATATCCTAAAGCCACACCCGGACTTCCACCTCCTCCATTCACACCCTACCTGCCTCCAGTTACCACTTGGTTAATCCCATCAGGGGTTAATTCACTGCTCAGGTTAAGACTCTCAAACCCCAATCATTTCTCCTCTGAACCTCCTTACATTGTCTCATACATGACCTTTTGGGGGACACCTACCATCCAAACCACAGCAGGCTATCTTTGAACTTGTGATGCTCCTGCCTCAACCTCCTGAGCTCCTGGGATCACAGGCATGCACCACCGCCCGTGACCCCACACTTATTCTAATTGAAAAGATCGGGTTTAATCACTGTTTGTTCCGATTTCTGCTACTCGGAGTTAAGACAATTGTCTGATTGATATGCCCATAAAAAGCTTGCCTTTTCCTTGTGGTAAGATGCGCAAGGTGCAAAAGCCCGTCCTTCACTTGGAGGTGCCTTCATATTCCCAGGTATCTCCCGTGTCACCTGGGTGGCAAGTTCCCGAATGTTCATGGGGTATATCCCTTTGGCAAGCACGTGTGTTATTTTAGCATCTACTAGGTCCTCTGCTCCGGGGCCTGTCAGCAGGACATCATCTGCATAGTGGGGTGGCATGACACCCAAGCATGCCCAGAGGATCAGGAGCACCAAGCTGTGTGCCCGCGTGGCAGGACAGTGCGGGCCCCCCAGGTTCTCCCTTCCTTGGAATTGGGAGGGGAGTGACTGGTTGCTATGCTTTCAGTGTCACCTGAGGGTCCAGCCTTGGAAACTTGGTCCCCAGGGTTGCCAGGCTGGAAAGTTGTGTGCACTGTAAGAACTGGGGCCTAATGGGGGGTCCTGGGGGAATGCCACAAAGGGAATTAAGGTAGTTCTCTGGAGACTCCGAGTTTGCTCTTGTGGCGGGACTATTATCCAAAGAGTGAAAGTAAATAAAATAAAATTAAAATTAAATAAATAAAATGAAGAGAAAATAAAATAAAATAAAGTAAATAAAAATGGAGCAAGCCTGGCCCCACCCGCCCTCTGGCGGTTGGGTTCACCCTGGGTCCCGGGTGTGTTCTGCTGTTGCTGTAGGCCGTGTGGAGATGCAGCCCAGGGGCAGCCCTCACGGAGCCACGCTGTGCTCTCTAGGCCTCCAGCCCCCAGAACTGTGAGCCAACCAACCCTCCTCACGTTGTAAAGCTAGCCTGTGTCAGGTGTTTTGTCATGGTGACAGCAAGCTGAGCACCCCTGATAGGCCGGTGAGTCAGAACTGCTCACGCGCCACAAGCCCCCTCGTGCGGAAGAGCATGCTCTGCCTTCCAGCTCGGGAGGGCCCACTCTCGATCAGCCGCAGACCACAAGGGAGAAACTGGCCTGCTAGAGGGCCCCTCCTCCACGTCCTTCAGGCCTGGGGGCCTCTCTCGGGTCCTCTGGATATAAAGTCTCGCTCTTGGCTTACCATTTTGGCAAGGGGTTGACTCCACAGGGTTTCTGCTCAGCCCTCCTCCTTTCCACTCATTCCCTCATTCGACAGAGTAAGCGCTGGGGGCCGACCGGGCACCGGGCACTTAGGAAGCGTGGGAGAGCAGAAGCAGGCAGAAGAGATGACCCCTGCCCTGGTCACGGAGAGGAGCGGGAGAACTCTGGGAAGATCCAAGCCAGTGAGAGGGACAGGGAAGGCTGTGCGTCACGGGTTGGTACACATCCTACGCTGGCACCGCAGAATGTGACCTATTTGGGAACAGAGGTGGGGGATGTGATTAGCTGGGATGAGGTCATAGTGGCGGGCCCTTGGGCCCCTGGGACAGTGTCCTTATAGCAAGGGAGAATCTGGACCCACAGACAGAAGGAGATGGAGAATGTGGAGGTCAACAGGCGGTGGGGGGCGGGCAGCAGACTCCTGCTCTGCCCTTGGGGGCCTGCCCCAGGGATGCACACCTCAGTCCTTCCAAGCCACTCCTGGGGCCTTTGTGATGGCCTTTTGGGACTGACAGACCCAGGGCCTGAGACTCACCTTCATTATAGGCACGTTCCTTCTGCCCAGGTTTGAGGGGCGCCTGGGCCAGGAAGCAAGGGGCTTGGCTTGCCCTGCTGTGCTTCGCCCTGCCCTGAGGAGCCCTGGAAGGCGGGACCCATGGGAACCCCACCCCGAGACAGCAGCCCCACTGTGGGGCAGAGGCTGGACACTCCAGGGGAGGCCATGCAGATGGCCAGGTTTCATGGGGAGACTCCCTGTTAATCGCTCACTCAGACTCAGGCTGAGCCTGCAGGTCCTCCCCTCTGCCCTTCCCTGGGGTCTCCCCTCTGCCCTCCTTCAGGCCCGGCTCTTCCCCAGCAACCAGCTGGAGACACAGTTGGTCGGTGCCCAGCACCCCCTCCCTGCCCCCGGCTACCCCACTCTGGGGAGGGCTTGGCACAGGGTGGGCCTCGTGACACGCACTCCTACCCTAGGAGCCCGGGAACAATGGCTCCCCCTCACCTCGGGAGCTGCTTCTTGTGCTGGGACGGCCCCAAGCCAGGCTGAGGGCACCAACAGCTGCTAGGGCCTGAGGGCAGCAGAGAGGCCAGCACGGTCACAGCGGGTCCTGTATCCCTGCCACCCACAAAGGGTCATGTGTGCTTCATCTCCTGGAAGCCTGGGGCTGGGCTTTGGGGGAGGCACTGCAGGAGGCCTGTGTCCTTGATGCCCCCCCACTGGCCTCGGCCTCCTCCAGCTCTGAGGACACCCTTCTGCTGCCCTCGCCACCCCCACATCATCCCCACACCTTAACATGAAGACTGAGGCTCCTAGAGGGGCTGGGACTTCCCCAGGGTCACTCAGGGGCAGGTGGGGAGCACTCACCTCCCCAGGACATCCCACATCCCAGCAGGTCCCTCCTCCTGGGGCCATGAGAGGATAGCCGAGGTGGTGTCCCCTAGAAGCAGGCTGGGCAGGGTTCCTTCCTGTCCAGCAGCAGGAGGGCTGAGCTGTCTCTAGAGCCCCTGGGCTTTGGTGTCCCCTCCACAGAGGGGAGGAAGCCCCCTTCTTGGTGCAGTTGGCTTAGCACTGGGCGCAGGGGTTGGTTTGCCCAGAGCTCACCAGTAGAGACACTAATAATCTGTCACTTAGGGCCATTTCCTCGCAGGCTCCAGGTGAACACTCCATGTGTGGGACCCCAGGAGCATCTCAGCACCCTTGCAAAGGTGTGGCCAAGTCACCTACCCCAGTCGCACTGCTGGGAGGTGTGGAGGGACAGCTTCTGCTCTAGAGCTCATCACCCCGTGCTGCGCCTCCTCCGCTCCGACTGGAGAACAGGGTCACTCCCTGAGCTGTCCCCTCCACGCCAAGCCCTCCCAGGCACGTCCTCTCCCAGAACTGCAGGTGGCGGCAGCAAGGTCTGAGAACCAGGGAAGTGACAGTAGTGCTTCTGCTCCCAGGAAGCCCCCTCACAGGGGGAACGTGCTCCTCAGGAGAGGCAGTCGGCTCCTGGAGAAGAGTGGCACCCAAGTTCAGGACTTCTCTGTCCCAAATGCTCATCATCCTCAGAGAGTGTGCCTGCCCACCCCTGCTGAGATGTCAGGGGTCTCCTCGGGCTTCCTGTCGGTAGACTTAACCTTTGGAAAAACTAAGTTGGCCTGTGGGGGTTCCATGAGTTTCCTGAGGCTGCTGTAACAAATAGACACAAGCAGATTGCTTCAAACAGGAGAAATGGACCCTCCACGGCTTTGGAGGCCAGCAGTGTGAACTCCAGGTACCTCAGGCCTTGGGGAAGGGGTCTCACTGCCTCTACCCAGCTTGGGTGGCTAGTGGTGCTCCTGGGCACACCTCTGCATCCCTGGCCTGTCCACCCATCCCTATAACCTCTGCCTGTCTTCACATGCCTTTCTGGTGCCAGTGTCCCTTTCTTCTTATAAGGACACTCCTCAAAGGTCAGGGTCCCCCACTCCAGTGCGACCTCAGCTTAACTGGGTCACATCTGCAAAGGTCCTATTTCCAAATAAGGTCCCACTTGGGGGTGCGGGGGTTGGGACCTGAGCACCACTGTTTGGAACACACAGTTCACCAGCAACAGGAAGCTCCTTAGTCACATGAACAGCAGCAGCCAGGAAGCTTGGCCTGAGGTCTGGGCGGGGTGCCCTCAGTCCCCCAAGGCTTCAGCTGTGGGTTGCCATGGGTTGCCGAGGGGAGTGACTCCTCACTAGCTGAGTACAGGTCCCCAGTGCTGGTTCAGGCTGCTTGGGGAGGCTCCAGGCTCCTGGGGGTCCTCCCCACCCAGCCCTCAGTGGCCCCTCTCAGAGCTTGGTCACCCCTGCACAATGTCGCCTGCACGCCCTCTCCTTGGCCCTCCCACAGCAGAGGAGCGGGACCCTGACACAGAGGCAGTCATGTCAGCTTGCTGGCCCTGGACAGTGGACATGACTTCAGGATGGGAGGTCCTTCTGACAGGAGCTCATGGGGGCTCTTGGGCAGGAGGTAAGCAGGTGAGCAGGCTGAGGGAGGGGCTGTGCCCATTGGCAAAGGATCCAGGTGGTCTGTAGACTATCACTACTCAGGACCCCCAGATCCCCATTTGCAAAGGGAGATAAACACACAGATGTCCAAGTGGCGTTTCCAGCTCCTGGTGGCTGGTTCTGGCCTCTGGACTCTGGCATGTCCCCAGTATGAGCTGCGAAGGTCTCCATGGCCCTGTTCTCCGGGTCAAGGACAGGACCCTGGGTGCCAGCAAGGGAGAGGAGGTTTTGGTGCAGATACAACTGAGTCCCCACACAAGGATGTGATTGCTCCCGGCACGGAAGCCCCAGCACTCCTCTGGTCTCACCAGAGCCCTGGCCCTGGTCTGCAGGCCCCATTCCAGCCCAGGTTGTCCTCCGGCGCCTCCCTACCTCATCTCCCGGAGGACCTGCCTGTGGCGGAGAGGAGGGGAGGTGCAAGAGTGATGGGAAGGGGCCTGTCCTCCCTTCCTGGGGAGGAGGGTGTCCAGGAAAAAGGGGTGTCCATCCTGGCAGGGTCTGCAGCAGGCCAGAGCAAGCTCAGGGCAGGAAGAGGGTGAGGGCGCAGGGCCCCAGGGGAAACCTGAATCCCGCAACTCAGGAAGGAGGCAGTTTCCCCAGGTAAGTCCAAGATCTCAGGCGGAATCTCCCAAAGGAATTGCTGCACGCTCCTCCCTGCAGTCACTATGCACAAGGAACCCGCCCCCATCCTCAGCACCTCACTTCTGGAAACTGCAGGGTGGTGGGTCACCTGCCCGAGGTGAGTGCAGGGTAGGCAAGCCCCCAGCACACAGGGACCAAGAGAGCTCAGGAGGGCAGCGTGAGATGGCCGCAGGTTACCCTTGAGGACTGTGTCCCACAGGAGCGCCTTCTGGCCACACCTCAAAGCAAAGAGGCCACTACCTGCTGGGTTAGGAGTTGCCTGTGGGTCCTGCCAACCATGCCTCCAGCTGCCCTACCCAGGGGACCAGCACTATCCTCTCTGGGGAGCTGGTCCCTACAGTCCAGCCCTTTCCAGAGTGCAGACCTGCAGGTCAGATCTCTTTTTCCTCAGGACAGGGTCCGTGTTCCTTAGGAGCTGACCTGGCCTCCATTCCCTCCGCAGCTCTGTGGACCTGCACAGCACCTGGTCGGAGCGTTCCTGAGGTCCGAGCCAGCAGGAGCCCTCATGTGGCAGGTGTGGGCATGCTCTTCCCATCTCAAAAGCCCTTCTCCTGGAGGACTGCCGCTCTCCAGGCCCCTCTCCATGCCCTTCCTCCAGGGAGCCCCGCACGCCCCTTCCTCTGGCTAGGACATCTTCTGTACACACCACCATGAACCTGGGGGCTCATTCCACTGCACTGGGGCTCCTGGGGCTGTGAAGTGAGGTGCCTCTCTTGTGCAGATCCCAGCACCAAGAGGCCCGGGAGAGTAAGCCTTCCACCCCCTACCCCCACTCCCACTTTACAGATGTGAAACGCAGACCCTGGGAGGGGCGGGACTTGTGGGGCTGAGGCAGCAGGGTGGACACAGTCTCCCAGATGCCTGGTTAGAGGAGAGGGCTGTTTGTCCTGCTCCTGCTGCCTTTCCTGGATGGGACACAGGTCCAGCTCTGCTGTCCTGGAGGCCTTGGGAGTCGGGGAGCTGGTGCTCAGCACCATCCCCGACAGCCGCCACGAGCCTGGAGTCAAACTGGGCATGGGAAAGACTGGGCTGGTGGAGCCTGGGGCCAGGGAGGGGCTGGAGTGTGACCCGAGGCAGAGGTGTAGAGCAAAGGCCCATGGGGATTCCAGGCACCCCCAGGTCTGGCTGCAGCCTGGCATTGCTGCAAAGGCCAGGCCTCCCCCTGGGAGACCTCAGAGGGCTTCAGAGGCCTCTAGCCCCTCTCCAGCTGGATGGGGCCCAAGGGGGAGGGGAAGGAGGGTGAGCCAGGCGCAGGAACAAGAAGCCTCACTCTCCCAGTCGCTCCCTCCAGAGGCCCTCACGAGACAACGAGACACCCGCCCACTAGCTCTTCCCTTGCCCGTGGCCTGCCAACTGAATGTCACTGCTCCAAAGCCCACTGCACTCCCAAGGCCTCCCTCCTCCTTCATGCAGACTGGGGCAGGGCAGGCTGGGTCCAGGATATGGCTCCTGGCAGGTGGCAGTGGAGTAGACAGGCCCCAGAAGTCAGTGGACTCAGCCGTTCTCCGGGTTCTGCCACCAGCCAGATAGGGCTCACACTTGTCCACTCCACTCAATGGAGCTGAACCACTAGATCATGGCCCCAAATGCTAGCTCTCCCCCTCAACAGACTCCCAGAGAAACTTTGGGAATGCACATTCCTGGGTCTGTCCCCTTGGAGTCTGGTTCTGGCCTCCAGAACTCTGAAAGAAAAGTCAATGTTCAAGCCAACAGTTCCAGCAGCACCGTGAGACACAAGGTACCTAGGATGCCACTCCTAATGCCAGGCCCTGCTGGGCGTGGGGGTGGCGTGGGGACAAGTGTGGGTGTCTGCTCTGCTTGGAGGTCTTCTGAATCAGGCTCTCTCTGGGGCCAGGGAATCTAGCTGGGAGCATGACCAGGCTGGCAGGCCAGGGAAGTCACTTTCCCAGGGAGGAAGGGCTTTGTAAACAGCCTGCAGAAGAGGGGTGGGAGGGGACTGAGGCCGGGGGAGCTTGGTGAAGCCATGCAGGTGAACTTGGCATTTCCATGTCTGAAGACCAAGGAGGAAATGTGGCTGGAGATACAGGTGGGGAAGTTGACCGCCGAAGCCCTGGGCGTGGCCCACCCGGAGGCTAGGGCAGGCGCGCGGGTGGGCACGGCGGAGGCTGCGGCGGGAGGACGCGGGGGGCCTTAGGAGGAGAGTGGGAGGGTGGCGGGGCCGCAGACTGGGAGACCCGTGGCCGAAGCCGGGCCGAGTTTTCCTCTTAGCCCGCGGCCCCCGGATCGGCACGAACACGGGCAGCAGGTGGCGCTGCGGGCTGCTCTCTGCCTCCGGGCTCGGGGAGCGCGGGGTATGCGGGGCCGAGGTGCCGCGAGCGGCGGAGCCCGAGGTCCGAGCCAGCTCGGAGAGCGCGGTGCGCGGCGGTCGAGGCGCCTTTTCCGGAGGAACGCGGTCCGGGGACGCCGGGAGGGGGCGCTCGCCAGCCCGCGCGGGGCACGTGCTGCTCTCCCTGCCCGAACCCCGCCGCACTAGCCGGGGCGCTGCTCTCGATGCTCGCTGGGCCTGGGGACCCGGGGGGCCGAAGCGCCGAAGCACGGCTGTGGGGGTGAAGGGCGCCGCGGGGCGCGGGTCAGGTCTGCGGCCCCTGACCTGCCTCCAGGCTTCCCGCCCCCGTAGCCCGGGCTACGTCCACTGTCGGCAAAAGCGGGGTGGGATCTGGCCCCCCGGTGTGGGGGCTCCGGAGCAGGAGTACTATGGGGGAGCTTTCCTCGCTCATCAGCCACCGCTGCCCTGAGTACCCTGACACTGGGCCGCCGATGTCGCCGCCAAGCCCGGCAACCCAGCCCACTAGCAGAGCACGACAGTCCTTCCTCCGCTGGGCCTTGACCTCGGGAAGGGGCGGGGCTGCCAGTCGCCTGCCGGGAAGGCGATGGCCCCAAACGCCCCCTGCCGCACCTGGTCCCGCTACCCTATGTCCTGCTGCTCCCAGAGTGTTCGGTTAGGGTTGGCTCGCTGTGCGTTATCGGCTGCCCAGGGGACATCCACTCGCGCTTACCAGCCCTACGCCAGCCCCGCAGCAACCAGCCTTACTTCCCTCCTCCCGGCTGACCACCAGCAGAGATCAGAGAAGGGCACTTGGATGGGGAAACCCAGGGAGGGCGTGTTCCTCTGTGCGTGTCCGCTGGAAGGCGCTAGCTGGATGGGAAGGGGGTCTTGCCTGTGGGTAACTGGACTACACCTAGGTGCCCAGCCCCTAGGTGATGAGCAGGAGGTGGGAAGAGAATGCCTGGGCCAGAGAGATGCCGCCCCAGAGCACTGCTGCGCAGCCAGCTCCCATTAGCTTCCGTGTGTCTTTGGACAGGTGGGCAACGTTCTGCCTCAGACCTGGGGGAGATTCTTCCTAGATGATGGAGTAAAGGCCCTCATCCGGGATCCTCCTTCCTGCAGGTTCTGGGCAGGCTTGGGGTTCACCTATCCCAGGCCTGTGGAGTGTGAGGGGTGTTGGAGGGGGTCTCCCAGGTCAGGGGATTGACTAGAAAGGGGCAGAGAGAGATGGGGCACTGGAATCTGCTTTCAGCTTGTCCTGTGGATGTCAGGAGAAGGAGCTATTGCTCAGACCAGAAGAGACCCAGAGCCCAAGGCAGGGAGCTATGATGGGCGCAATTCCCCATCTCTCCCAACCCACGCAGCTCCGAGGCTGGGCTCTGAGTCACTGATCTGGCAAGGCTGAGCAGGGCTCCTGACTTCCCCCTGCTTCCCAGGTTCCGGGTGCAAACACCCATGGACTGGGGCAGGGCAGGTGTTTTTGACCTGGCCTTTGTTACCTCCTCTGGCTCCAGCACCCAAGCTTTGTCTCCTCCCCACCAGGCTCTGGGGCGCTCATCCCTTGTCCCCCGCCCCCTCCTGTCCCTCCCCCACCTCTATTTCAGGCCCTCCTTGGCTATTTATAGCTGTGCAGACAATTGCATCAGCCTGAGTCTGGCTTCTGCCTGCCGAGCCAATAGTGCCCGACCCTGGCTTGCCGCACGATTCCCGGTGGGAAGAGGAAGAGGCCTTCCCCTCTGCTCCCAGCCCTTCCGCTCTCTGCTCTGCCCAGGAAAGGCCTCCTGTCCTCTAATTTCACATTAGTGTTTGCAAAGGCACTGAGGAATGCCTCTGGACTGAGCAGCTACCTCCCGACAGAGGCCCTTCATGGAGACTTGCTGTGGCCCCTTCCTACTCCAGAGTTCATCTCCTCCAGCCCTTCTCCTCAGAGAAGGCTCCCCGTCCCAGTCTGCTCATCCAGACCCTGCCCTTCTTGAGAACAGCCCCTTGGCAGCCGCTGCCCAGCCGGGGACACTGTCAGGCAAGTCCTTGTTCAGTTTGGGAAGGAGGAAGAGAACTTACTAGACCCCTGCCTGGGTTTCGGCAAAGGCCTTTGCTGGCATCCCCCTGCTTTGTGGCCTGGGAGGCAGTGGCACCCCACTGGCCAGGTGTCTACCTCTCTCCTTTCTGCCTTCATCCACAGGGGTTCACTCCCTTCATGGAGCTATCCTCACCTTACAGGTCAGCCCCTCCTTCTAGGAACAACCCGCCGCTGGGGACCCTGAGCCACTGGAGGCTGGGAGTGGCCTGGGACTGTACTCTGCCTTCCTGTTCTATCCCTTACCCCTTCCCAAAGGATGCGATTTCTCTGACAGTTGTCTCCCTGAGCTCAGGCTGCCCAGGAGGACGACTGCACTTCCCCAAGTACACAGGCAGCTGCAGTGAAGCCCCCACTTGCCACCCACCTGTCCAGCCCCTGGCACCCTTCCTGGGAGACGGGGCATTCACAGCTGTGTCCATTATCAAGCCCCTCAGAGACTCCATGGCTTCTCCTTCATGGTGAAGTCCTGTACCCACTCAGGGTGAAGCACTTCTGACCCAACTGCCATTCTGAGCCAGGCAGGGTGCAGCCCATTCCCAGGGCACCTTACCCCTGCCGGAGGCCATCAGCCTCTGTGGCTCCTCCCCTGTGAAGCCCTCCCTCCCATACTCTGGCCCTCTGCAGCACCCCCCAGCCTCTTCAGGTGCAGCCTGTTTGGAGGCCAGGAAACCCTTCTGAGGGTCAGCCTCCACTCTCTCCCGCCCAGAGCCCCTTCAGTGCTGAGCCTTGGCAGTTCCTGGTGAACATGCCCACAGAAGCTCTGGCGGGCTGAAAGGGCTGCGGGGCTACTGAGACCCGCTGTTCAAGGTCAGGCCCAGGACTGAGGCCTGGGAGACAGGGATCAGTATAGCTCCAGCTTCACCTCTGACCTCTGAGAGACAAGCCTGCTCTTCTCTCTGGGCCTTGGAGGGGCTGCCCTGGGCTCTGTGGTGGCATCCAGCCTCAGGCCTGCTAGTGTGTGGCACGTCTTCTGAGTTCCACCTGTGTGCACGGACCAGGAACCTCCCTACAGCACAGCGGGAGAATGGGGATCAGCACACAGCTCCAATAACCGCAGACTTGGGAAGGGGACCGCTGCTCCCCCTCCCTCCCACCGAGCATCCCCTACCTCCTATCCACTCACCCATTAGCCATTCTACTTCCTGCCTGTCCACCCACTGCTTCAACCCGCCCATCTGCTCATCTCCATTCCCCCATATCCTTCTATCCCTTGTCCACCCATCCAGAAGCCACCAGGGGAGAGTAGGTAGAAGCAGGGAGTCAAGGCTTTGGGGGAGCCTGCGGGCATTCCCAGCATGATAGTCAAGGGCAGCTGGAGCCGGCCCAGCGTGTCCAGCTCTTCTGCTGCCCTGGGTCAAGCTGACCTCCTCCTGGCGTAGTGGGAAGCGGCCCCTCCCGACTCCTGTTGGAGCCTGTGCTCCCAGGTGGTCGTCCAGGAGGCCCTTGCACTGCACCCCCTGCAGCGCAGGTGCTCAAGAGCAGCGGGCGCAGCACACCGCAGTGTGCCCGAGACATCAGCAGCTTTTCCAGTCCTGGTTTTATTGACTCCTGGGGGCTGTCAGAGTTATAAATAGATGTTCTTGAGCTAAAAATAGCCTGGCTAGAGTCAGACCATGCTCCCAGCTTCAGCCTCTCCAAGGACTCTCAGGATTCAAGGACCTGTCTGCCGCAGCCTGTGAGGAAGGCTAGCTGCACCCTCGTCCCCTCTCTTGCACACACACATGTGCACACGCAGCACACACAGACTTGCGTGTGTTGGGCCTGGCATCACGTGGCTGCTTTGAAGTACATGTTTGCTTGCAAAATGGGAAGCGTCCCTGGACGGGTCTCCAGACCTCGCCTGGGACTGAGGACTCAGTCTGCTGAGGAGCCCGCCTGGGAGCTCCAGCCTTTACCTAGAGTGGTGGCTGGCACATGGTGAAGGCTGGCTACAGGCTGGCTCAGCCGCTGGACTGACTGCCGAGCCGATGTGGAGGAGACACAGGGAAGATTCTCCGGAAGTCCGTCCTGGGGAGGTGGGAAGATGCTCACAGCCAAGCAGCTGGGATGCCCAGGGCAGCGCTCACGCTGCGGAGCCTGTGCAGCTGTAGCACACTGGGATGCTCTGGGCAGGGGTGTGTGTGTGCAGGCCAAGGCCAGGCTGCTGCCTCCAGGGAGAGGAGCCCAGTGGCTGGGCACCTGGCAGGACACACGGCAGCACTTTCCACCAGATAGCCTGGGTCCTTTTGATCCTGGTACCGTGCACAAGTGGTACTTGGTAGACCCCATTTCTGATGGGAAAGCTGCTGCATGGAGCTTGATGCAGAGGGCCTGTGGGGTGAGAGCAGCTGGCAGGCAACCGAGTTTAGGTAGCAGTAACGACAATCAAGAGTGTGTTACATCCTAAGGGTGTGCCTGAGGCCGGTGCTCCCCATCCTGACCCCTGGGGACAAGCTGCCCCACCCCAGCAACTGGCTAGCGTGCTTTCCAGGTTCAGCCCCCCAGGGTGCCGACCTCAAGGAGCCTCCAGTCCGCTCCCCAGCCCCCACCCCTGCCCACCACCTGCACGAAGAAAGAGGCAGCCAGGCTCTGGGAAAACATCCGTCTCAGGATTTATTACAGCACATTGTTTTCAAATACAAAAGGAGGGAACAGGAAAGTGCGGCCCATGGGGGCAGGGGTCTGAAGGGCAGCAGGCTGGCATCCCAGTCCTCAGGGACCGGGAGCCTTGGGCGGGGGACTGGCCACTTCTCCTGCGCTGGACTTTCCAGCAAATAATAGGAGGGGCCAGGTCCATTCTGGGCCTTCTCAATGCCAGGCAGTGCCAGGTGGGCGGGTGGGAGGGGAAGAGGCCTGGACGGGACTCGGTGACCCCTCCTTACCTTGGACAGTAGGTGGAATGGAACCAGGGAAGAGCTTGTGCCCAGTCTCCCTGGCACACAGGAAGTGGCAGCCAAGACCAGTGTCACAAGAGTGAGAGCAAAGACAGACTGCCAGCCCCACACTCAGGACAGAAGCCACACTGGGGAGGGCAGGAAAGGGGCCTTGGGACCTGCCCCAGAGTTTAGGGGCCCAACCAGTGGCCCCAGACCACTGTCTCCGGGACAGCAGAGGGGTGGGTGAGGAGGGGGGAGCCAGTGCATCCTCCACACCCAGGTTCACCTCAGAAACCCAACACGACAGATGGGAGGCAAATTTACATAATTATTAATAATAATAATAATAATTAACCAATAATAATAAATACTTAAACCTCTAATCCGTAGATTGCAAATACAATGATAGCTTATTTTTGGGGGGACAGGGTAGGTGGGACAGAGGGCAGGAACAGGACTTGTGCTGAAAGGAGGGACAACAGGAACACAGGTTGTAGGTCAAAAGAACTAACAGAAAGACGCAGCTGAAGGGGGGGGCGGCAGACTGCAGCACCCCAGGCCTGCTGCAGGAGCCAGTCCTGCCTGAGTCTCCCTCTGGCCAAGCCCCTGGCCTCTCCCAAGGTGACAGCCGAATCCTAGACTCTAGGCCATCTGAGGGGCAAGGACCTGTATCCTACCCGGAAAGCCCAAGAGGCTATGGGGCAGTGACTGGGGTTTCTCTCTTGCCCTCACCCGAAGCTGACCCTCCTGGGCCAAAACGCCACCTGGGGATGGGGCTGGCATGTCACCTTGAAGATAAAGGGAGTGTCCTAGAAAGGGGCATACTGGGGGTTTCTCTCCTGAGGCCCCTGTGGGGTAGGGGCAGAAAAGGGGAACTTGTTCAGCATCTGCTCCTGTCCAGGGCCTTCCTCTGCCTTGGGATGGCTCTCCCAAAGTTAAAGGCTGCATGCCCTGGAAGCAGGTGGGTTTGGCAGGTGCTGAATGCCCCGCACAGGGCAGGCCTGTCTGTGGAGGCCTGCAGGTGTGTACACCTGAATTCCAAGACCTGTGTGAAGCGAGGCTGGTGCTGGGCTGGGTTGGGGAGGAGCCCAGAACACAACCCTGCACCCACCCCCTCCTGGCCCAGAGCGCAGCTCGGCCAGCAGAGCCAACACTGGCTACCTGGCTCCTCCTGCCTGACATCAGTCTCCGCTGTGCTTTCCCCGTGGGCAGGAGCTTTAGGGGGCACCCCCAAAGGAGAAGAGATGGGAGCAGCCTCCTCTGAATGGAGGCCATTCTGAGGATGAGGCCTCAGGCAGGCCTGGCAGGCTGTTTCCAGCCCATCTCTGCCCTGGGGGCTCCCTTACCTGACTCTCTGGAGTCCCCTTTGCTAAGCCCCTCTGAGAACCCTAGCCCCTCTGGCCCAGTGCTCATGAACACCTGCCAGGGAACAGCCATGGGCGAGGTGAGCAGCAAGGTGCCCCTCAAGCCAAGACTTGGCACCTTGAACTGGGCGGCACCAGCTCCCGGGGCCCTCCCCCACCTATGGCTTTGGTGCAGAGCCCAAGAAGGGAGAAGAGAAGGGAGATAGGGAGAAAGGCGGGGTGGGGGAGGAAAGGGAGGTTCTGCGGCTCAGTTTGTGGCAAAGTTTTTTTTTTCTTTTTCCCCTTTTTCTTACATAAAAAGTGCATGACAGCTGGCAGCCTCTTTGCAAGGTCAGCAGTGTTTCCTGGGGAGGGGGCGGGGAGGGGCCCCAGCCTGGCACCCCAGCTTGCAACTGAAGGTGGCCTCGTATTGCTTAGAAACGTGTGTTTCAGTTTAAATACCAGTCAGTAAAAATAGAGCTCGAGGCCCGCCCTGCACTGTTGCCAAATCATTGCCAGAATGAACAGCTTAAATAAATAAAAAAATCGAAATATTTACTTCTCGATAAAAATCGCAGTAAAACCATTTACCTTTCTTTGCATTATATATAATATATATTTATACTGGGCCCGGCTGCTGGCGGCCGAGCGGGGAGTGCTGAGGACAGCAGAGGCACGCGGGACCCCCAGAGGGGTCAAGACACCTCGATGACCTCCACGCTGCCGGAGAAGCTGGCCTGCTTGCCCAGACCGGGCAGGTCCTCGCCCCGCGCACGCCCCTCCACCATACCCTCCTCGAACTCCATCTGGCAGCTGCGCCGCTTGAATTGTGTGTCGGGGGCTGGCTCATCGGGCCAGCCGGTCCGCGCTTCCCGGGGCTCGGCCCGTGCCGCCTCCCGCCGCCGCAGGTCGCTGCCTGGGCCTGGTACGCCTGCCACGCCTGCCCTGCTGAAGGCTGCAAACCGCGTGCCACTGACCCCCTGCGCGCCCTCGGGGCTGAAGCACCAGGGCCCGTCTGGGGACGGGGTGCCAGGGGAATCCAGGGGAGGCGCCCAGGTTCCGGCGCCAGCCGGCTGGCCTGGTCCAGGCAGCCCAGGGACCGACAGGGCTGAGAGGCCGTGCCGCGGAGTTTGCCGGGCGGTGTCACCGAAGTTCAGGCCGAGACCATGCGCCGGAGAGCGTGCAGGAGAGCCGGCGGGAGGCCGGGGCCGCCGACGGGGACGTAGACGCGTCTCTGGTGCTGCATCCGGGCTGTCCGGGCTGGGCGAGGGGAGGCCCAGCGTACCCCCAGATGGGCTGTCCAGCTTACAGAGCTTAGGGGCCTCGCCAGGGTCAGGCGGGCCTGGGCACTCTGGCCGCCGGCTGGGGGCATAGGCCGACTTGATGTCCAGTGAGAAGGAGCGCTTGAGGCGGTTGGTGTCTTGCAGGCGGTCCGAGGAGAGGTGCAGACCGTGGAGGCCTTGCTGCAGTGCACTGGTAGCCGGAGCCGTGGGCACCGGGGCCTCCCCGCCAGGGCTTGGGCTGCTCTCCCTGGCTGCAGCGGTGGCTGCCTTCCCGGTGGCAGCGCTCTCTGAGGTAGGTGGAGGCAGCCGGGGTAGAGGGACCCCTGCGGCGGGGCCTGGGAGGGGTTCAGGGGTCCCGGGGTGGGGCACATCACCCTGCAGGGCAGCCAGTAGCTTCAGGCTCCGCTCATACTCCAGCAGCTGGCCCAGGAAGTTGAAGTTGGGCGAGATGGACGGGCGCCGGTCCTTTACAAATCTGGAGCAGGAAGGAGAGGAGGCTCAGTGGGAGAGGCTTTCCCTAGGCCTGGCACGAGGCTGATGGGTGCTTACGAACTTGGGTTTCCCCTGGGGGCCAGGGCAGGAGGTTGGGCCGTTCTGATGCAAGTGGGTGGAGAGGGGAAGGGAGGGAATGCCGCGAGCCTGGGACCCAGGGGTGGGGAGTACCTGTAGGCATCATCAGAGGACATGCCCATGGTCTTCATGATGTAGGCGATGGCGATGGTGGCAGAGCGGGAGATGCCAGCCAGACAGTGGACAATGACTTGGCAGCTGGACAGCTTGGCTTTATCTGGGAGCAGAAGCATGGGGACCAGGTGAAAGCTGAGACTGCAAGGCCCCTCCCCACCTCTGGTAGCAAACCTTCCCCCAGCGTCCCAGCTACTTCTCAGGCACCCCTCCCTTGCCTGAGCAGAGTGGCCAGTGCTGGGCCTCCTGGGAGCCTCACCGATGAACTCGATGGACTTGTCCAGCCAGGGCAGCAGCTTCTCGCAGTAGTTGTCATTGATGGGAATGCGCATGAAGTGGCTCTCGCAGATGAAGTCCGGCTTGGGGCAGGAGTTGCTGGCGTTGAGGACATAGCTTATTCCGTTTTGGGTCATCAGATCCTGGAGTGGGAGGAGGACAGGTTGGAAGGGGTGGCAGAGATAAGAGAAGCCCCTGGTGGGGTGAGCGGCCGCTCCTCCTCTCTGCAGCCTGAAGGACCTGAGTGTTGGGAAGCTCCGGAGCCTGGCTCCCAGGAGCTCCCTCCCACCTCAACCACAGGGCCCACAGGCCTCGTGCTGGGGCTGGGGCGCCGCTGGCCTCCTCTGCCGCCCCGCCCACAGTCTGCGGTAGGCTCCCAGGAATTTCATGGTTGCCTGGGCGGTGGCTTTACCCTTTTCCCTCGTCACCATTTTTAAAACACGGGATTCTTTCAGAGCTGGCAGGGGCCCAGTGACATCAGCAGTTTGGCATGCAAGCTCCAGCCCCACCATGGAAGGGCTGGGAGCCGGCCTCTCCACCCAGCCCTGCGGGGTGCCCCGCCCCCTGCTGCCAAGGGCTGAGGCCTGGGTTGCCTGTGCCCCCACCACATGCTCGCCCACCCCGACTCGTCCGTTGCCCCTCCCCCCCTCCCCAGACTGCCCCAGGGGTTAGCCCTTGAACCCCCACCTCTTTCCCTCATCAGCCAGAGCCCCTAGCAGTGCACACACCTTGTTCAGGACATCTTTCTGAGAGCCCAGGTAGAGGTGAGGCAGGATGCGTGTCAGGCCCACACTGGGTACAGGCAGGCAGGGCTGGGAGAGGCTCATGGGCAGCAGAGCAGCCGGCTTGCCCTCGCAGAGGCCAGGGAAGCAGGAGGAGAAGGTGGCAAAGCCGCCTGTAGGAGGAGGCACGGGAGGCACGTCAGGCCGGCTGGCCAGCTGGGGCAGGAGGAAGAGCCCCAGGCACTGCATCTGCTGCCCAGGCTCAGCCACACCCCACCGACCCTGCGCAGAGCTGGCCAGCCAGCCTCTGGCCCGGGTACCTGGTCTCCTGCTGGCAGGCCTCTCTGCCACGCTGGGGGCGCGTGCTGTGCCCATTTACAGCCTGCACCTACGCCCACATTCCTCCTCATGCTAATCAAGGGACGGCCCCACTGTGGACGCTGCTGTGACGCCCGTAAACGTGGGGTCGAGGTGGCCAGCCAGCACAGCACGCGACGGGCCCAGGCAGGCCTGGCTCAGACCTCCACAGGGTCTCCTGCTGAGGGCAAGGGTCACACAGCCTGGGAACAAGTGCCCTCCTCATCCCTGCGCGCCACTGGCCCAGGGCCAGGCCAGGCCTTCCATCTCCTCACTGCACTGATGCAATCCTCCCTGACTCCACTTGGCTGGCAGCCCCAGGCCTGGGCTCCAGTGCCAGGCCTCCGAGGTAAGGGCTTCTAGAGGGCCCTTCCCTGCCCCAGGCATGACATCACCCACTAGAATTGGCACAGCCCGCAGGGACGTTTGTGTCCTGGTCCCAGCTCTGCTCCACCCAGCAGGAGACGATGGAGCAGCTGGGAAACCTGGGCACAGGGAGCATGCTGCCCCTTTGCCACAGCAGGCGTGTGCCCTGCCACCTTCCATGTGTGCGCAAGTTCCAGGCCCCAGACCTGGAAGGAACCCCTCTGTCGCGGGTCGAAGAGACTCAAGCATGAGTTCCTGGCGGCTCCGACTCAGCCACAATGGGCAGAGCAGGCCTCTGGCCTGTTTCCTTATCCTGCCTGCCAGGATAGCATTGCTGGAGGCTTAAAGATGACAGTGACCAAGAAGACATGAGAATGGACCTGGCCACACCTGACCTGGCTGGGGCGACTGCCGAGTCTGACCAGAAACCAGGCAGCACCCAACCAGTGGCCACCAGTTCTTGGTAGAGTGAGGTGAGACCTATGTAGCAGCATCTGGGGTCCCATGGCAAGTGGGTTCCTGTTTCTGGCCTCAATCCAGTCGTCCAGCACATAAGACAATAGCTAAGGGCCACCCTATCCCATGGGAGAAGGCCGGAAAGGGGAGCAGTGTCTTGGGCCCCTGGGAATCCTGTGCTAGTTCCTGTCCTGGTCTGCAGAAGAAGTGGGTGCCAGGGACCTGCACAATTCCTAAGGACAGAGAAGTCTGGCACCTTTGCCTTCCCCCCTGGCCCAACTCACAGACAGATGGTGTACCCTCCACCCAGAACGTCTGCTGTGTGGGTTCCCCTATGCTCAAAGAAGGCTTGACTTTTGGGGGCCGTGGAGGTGCCCCAGGGGTGTTGAGGCACCAGCTATTTTGGAGGAGAAGTGGTCTTTTCCTTAGGAACTGCTGGCTGGACAGGGAGGAGCAGGTGAGGTTGGCACCCTGCAGCTCACAGGTGCCGAGAGGAGGCTGAGCTGGGTGCTGTGTGGGGAGCTCCTGCTCACAGCTCAGAGCCAGGGTAGCCCACATGTCCCCGCAGAGGGTGGGTCTCTCCAGCCTCTTCTCCAGAGCATGCCTCCTCCTGACTCTCTCCCAGGGGTCCTGGGCCGTGTTCTGGGCTTCCTCTGCTGCCTGGCCACGGTGTGGGCTGAGGATTCCGTCTGAGCTCTCCCCACCTCCAGCCCTTCCCAAGCAGGAAAGGTACTGGCAGGTGTGGCCCTCTCAGTCCCTCCTCAGGGAAGCTTCCCAGGACCCCCAGGCAGAGCCAGGCAAGCTGGGTGTTTCTATAGAGTCCCTCTGGATGCCAAGCCCAGGAGCGTCCCTCAGGTTCCAGGGATTTCAGAGCTGTCCAGGCTCTGGAGATGGGTGACAAGGGAGGGGCACCAAGTCTGAGTACCTAGGTCTCTGTGGGGCCTAGGGAGCCCCCCTAGCCTCCAGCCATTCCCCAAGGACACCTTCCTACAGTCGGCTCCTATTCTCTGGGGTCATGGAGGGCACCTACCACCCACCTGCTACTCACAAGGAAATCCCAGACATGCACCAAAGCACAGGTGCTGGCCTCAGTGCTGCCAGACAGAACCCACGTTCACCTTTCCTGCTGCCCTGAGAACAGTCACAGGCACGCTGCTGCCTGCATGGGAGCAGAGCACCCGGACAGGGTTCCCGGCCACCCTCAGCTCAGGGAGGGCTCTTGCTGCAGCTGCCCTCGGGGTTACAGGGCCTTCTGGGGGTCTCTGGACTAGGCTGCAAGGGCTGGGTGGGAGCACGGTCCCAACACCACCAGCCCTCAGTCTGTGGCACCACACACCTGGCAGGTGCTGGCTCCAGGGAGGGCCAGCAGCTGCTCTGAAGAGTCAGGCCCCTCTCCTGTCCCTGCCCCTGCTGGACCTGACAGCCTGTAGCGGCGATGGAGCGGGGTTGGGGGTCACAGTAGCAGACCCTGGGATCCCAGTGCTGCTCCTGCTTGCCACACATCTGCCCTGCCCAGGAGGTGGTCTCCTCCCCTCCACTGTGCCACACTCTTCTCCCCGGCACTCCTCTCATCCCCACTCAGGAAGGGTCTGGCTTACACTGTCCCCAGCAATATCAGAGGAGCAGGCACCAGGCATGCACTCCTGCTGAGCAGGGAAAGTCCCTCCCTCACTGTGGGCGGGCAGCACCCCTCCCTACTCCCCACCCCCTCCCATTTCTACTGTTCAGGGAAGCGCTGGCTCAGAGCAGGGGCTGTGCCCACCTCAGGGCGGAGAGCCGAGGGCAAGGCCAGGAGGCTGTCCTGAACTGGATCCTGATTTAGCGTCACCATGAGGCCGCCTCATGTGAAGGGACCACGCCTCCTTCCTGGCTTGGCCTTTGGAGAACTGGGGATAGACTCAAACCTTGTAGGGATGGACGCCCGGGATGGGAAGAGCAGGTGGAAGCTGAGAGCTGAGTGGGGTGGGCAACAGCCAGGACCCAAGCGTGCCCTCCGGGCAAACGCGCCTCACACCCCGACCTCTGCCCCCAGGGAGGCAGGCCCTTCTGAGTTCTGGCCCCTCCCTGAGCAGATCAGGGAGGTGTGTTCTGGAATCTCTCCTGACTCCCCAAAGACCTCATGGTTCCTGTTTCTGGCCAGGGTGGCAAGCTGGGCCCCAGAAGGGCTCCTGTTATGCCCAGGACACAAGTGAGAAGCCCAGAACTTCCCCCACCCCCGCCTGGCCTCCAGTGGAGACCTCAGGGTGAGGACTGGATTCAGGGGTGTGCGACGTGTGCTGTGCTTCGGCTCCCAGAGCTCACACGTATGAACCAGAACCACAGATGCACCCAGACATCAGAAGTGGGTCACACACAGCCGCGGTCACCAGGCGCAGTGGCCACGCTGGCCCGGCAGGGTGGGAAGTCAACTCATCTGGACACACGAGAGACAGCAGCAAGCGCCCCGTGTGGGGCGCAGAACCCCGAGCCTCCTAGCTGCCCCTCAGGGCTGGGCTATGATGGCACCTCACCAGGCCTGCCACTGCCTGGCTAACACCGTCCTTAGGTCCCCAAGGCCTGGAAGCCTCCTCACAGGCTGGGTTGGAGGCCATGGTGCCTGCTGGTCGCTCTGATGGAGGGCAGCCTGTCTTAAGCCTCCACTCTCCACCTGCCTGCAACCCCCAGTGGTGCAGAGGTTGAGGGGAAAGAAAGCTGATGAAACCCCCAGATGCTGGTGGGAGGGCAGGCACTTGGGGCCTCTGGCACCTTGAGGTGGATCCCACAGAAGCCCTCTCACCATTGCCTATGAGTGTGCATGAATGTGCACGTGTGTGTGCTTTCAGCCTCCAATGTGGAGGCCACAGGGCCAGGCTGCTTTTGGAGCACAGGTAACCCCAGGCAACAGCCCAACCAAGTAGGCTGTTGCTGGGCAACCTGTGGTTAGCTCAGGCCTGTAGGGGGACCTTCTGGTGCAGACCAGTTCCAGCTCAGACCGGGGTTTCCCAAGGGTGGGGACTCTGCCTCTGCCCTGTGACCCACAGCTTGGGTCCCTTCCCCTCTCTACCAAGAGCTGACCTTGGGGTTCCCTGCTGTCTACCTTTCTGCCTGCCATCCAGGGCACAGGTGTAGGTTACGTGGGGCCTGAAGCGAGAGGGCTTGAGAACTAGAGGTGCTGATCTCCCCACTGCCCCAGCAGACCCTGGCCTCCCTGGACACCCCCATCCCAGCCAAATGGACAGTGAGGGAGAGGCAGGGAGGAGAGGGTATCCTGGAGGGGCCCCTGTTGCGCTCACCTGTGAGGATGGCCACACTGTCGAAGCAGCCGTCTAGCTTGCTGAGCAGGATGGACAGGAAACTGTCTGCTGCCAGCACACTGGCGTCCCGTGTGCTCTGGTCATAGACCACCACGTCCTGCGGTTCTGTGGCCTCCACCTGGGGGCCGTGAGGGCAGAGGTCAGGCGCCGCAGGCAGCGGTCAGGTATTCTGTCCTGCCGCTGCCAGCTGCCTCTGGTTCAGGGGGAGGGCCAGAGGAGGGGGTGCGGTCACCTTGCTGCCTGGACACAGATATTGCTGCACTTGGGCAGGTGCAAACACCCATGGCCACACAGACAGCATCAGACCAGGGAAAGACAGAGGGGAATCTTGCCAAAGGAAATGGACAGGGTGGCTGTCCACTGTGGCCAGGTCCATGTCCTGGAGACACAGGAAGTGACAGGTCCCGTGGCACAGGTATGGGGCCTGAGCTGGATGCCAGGGTAGCTGAGGCAAAGGGAAACCCGTCCTCAAGGTTCTTGATGGGCAGGGTTCTGGGATTTCAAAGCGGTGCCCCTGGGTCTGGGCTCAGTGGAGCCGACTGCTGGCTGGCCTGACGGAGGAACTGAGGCTGTGGGAGGACTCCCCCTTGCCAAGCCAAGATGCCGGGCTGGAAGCTGGGGTTCCCACTGCCGTCCTTCCCACCCCGCGGACCAGTCTTGGGCCAGATGTTGAGCGTTTTTGCTTAGACAGGCTGAGGCCCCCACCCCGCAAGCATATTCAGTCCTTAAACCAGCTGAGCCACCAACCCCGGCCGGATGATGTCATCGGCAGCCAATGGGATCGCACTCTGCTGGGAGTCCTCACCGGGGCGATTAATCACAGGATTCCCTTCACTGGAGCCACGGGGAGCCATTCTGGCCTCCAGTGGGGGCTCCTGACAAGCAGCCAGCCCACCTGGGTCCTCTCACATCTAGCTCAGAGTGGAAGGACGGTGGCCGGGACCCTTCCTAGCCTCCAGGCTGCGGGCACAGCACACGTCACCCAACCTAAGGTGGTAGGGGGAGGTGCCGCTGCCTGCCTGGGTCACTGGCTCAGTGTCCCACCCAGTAGCTGGATTCGGGGGTTCTGGGGAGAATGAACTGCTCCTTCCCGCGAGGACATTCCTGAGGGACCACAGAGAGACTTCTGGCTCCCTGAAGACTGCAGAGGGTGGGATGCTAGTGGACCCTCCCCCGGCCCTCACAGCAGTCGGTGTGGCCACCCCACTGTGCCTGTCCCATGTGTGTCAGCCCCTGCTACCTGTCTCTTGCCCTGCACTCTCTGCACCCTGTGAGGGCCCACACCTGAGTGAGGGCAGACCAGTGGGCAAGCCCATCGCCTCCAGGTGACCTAAGTGGGGACACAGGTGGGAGGCTGGGAGGTGAACACAGCAGAGCCTGGCGGCCCCGGAGGAGCCCAGTGTGGGTTCAGGGCAGAGGGGGAGGGGTCTGTCTCCTAGGGAGCCGGGCTGTGGACCCGGAGGCGGCAGGAGCGCTCCAGGGTGGGCTGCGGTACCTGAACGCGCGCGGCAGGCTGGATGAGCTCGGCGATGGTCACTTTGCCTTGCTGCAGCCGCCGCTTCACCAGCTTGGAGCAGCAGATGTTGACAGAGCTCAGCACGTGCCAGCTGTTGTACTCCACGAAGGAGCGGCTGTCAATGACCAGAGGACCCCCGGGCCCACCCCGCAGCAGGCTGGCCAGCTTCTTGGCATCCATCACCTTTCTTGGGAGCCGGTCCCCAGCCATGGTGGGGCAGCGTGCGGTCGGGAGGGTGACCCTGAAGCGAGGAGGGTGCAGACCGTCCTAGCGCATGGTGCCAGACCTGAGGGAGAGGCAGGCTGTCAGCGGCCACTGGCCCAGGGGGCCGCCAAGGGCTCCTGGGCAGGCTGTGGCCGGGACGGGGACGGGCACCCATGAAGCACTTCATCTGATGGACCGGTCTTACCCTGGGTGCAGAGTCCACGGGAGACCCTGTCCAGCCCCTGCACTGTCCAGTCCTGGCATCAGCAGCCGCTCAGGGCACAGTGAGGCAGAGGAGGGCAAGAGGGCCCTGGTTTGCATCTATACTCCTGTCTTCGGAACCTCTGCCCTGCTGGCTCTTCATCTACCCACGGCAAGGAAGATGGGTCCAGAGCTTGCCCTTGCCCCTCTGCCCAGCTAGCTGCCCTTGCCTCTGCCCTCCCTTCCTTGGTACAATGCCACAAGGCCAATCCCTAGAGGCTCATCTCCAAGTGCAGTTCCCTAAGCTGATAATCCCAACCCTGGTGGATGGCGGGGGCTGGGGCTGCCTCTGTTAGCTAATGGCTCCTGGATGCTGCGTGCCAGGGTGCCACAGAGGGTGCCTGGACATGAGGACAGAGACTGCCCTGTCCCAGTTCTGCAGGCTGAGGTTTGACCCCCACTACCTGCTGCACGGGGGTGGGGCAGGGGGGCGAGTGCTCAGCACAGCAGTGCCAGGGCCTCAGGGCACCTTCAGGGGCAGCCTGGACACGGGAAACCCTTCCTGCAGGCTTGGTGACAGGCCTCTGCCGTTCCCCACCTGTCGGGTCCTATCTCCCCTGTCACCTGCCAGCACTAGCCTTTCTCTAGATGCCCTGCGGCTTCACAGACCCGCAGGAGACAGAGTGTCAGATGACAGGTTTGCCTTACATATGGGGAGACGCAGGCTCAGGGCAGGGGTGAGACCTAGCCAAGGTCACACACAAGGAGGCTGGACAGAATCCAGGGCCCTGGGTGGCCTTGTCCCCAGTGCCACAGCAACCTTTCAATGGGGTGGCACGCTGACCCTCAGCACATTACGAATGGTGACCATTCAGAAGACATCCAGGTGCAGGCCTAGGAGGATGGTGGGGGAAGGCCTGAGGCCCAGAGGGAGGGCAGGGGAGGGCAAGCCCGCTGTGGCGGCCCTGCAGGGAGTGGAAGGGTGGGCAGATGGCTGAAGGCTAGTACCTGGTCCCTGCCCTGCCTCCCAGGGAACCCTGGAGCTGGAGCTTGGCCCTATTAGCCACTATAGTATTGTTATTTGCAGCCGAGGGGGACTCATTAGCAACTTAGCACCTCCATTGTCACCATGGCAACTGCAGAGGTGCCAGGCAACGGCTGCTCCTGCCGCAGCAGCCACAGAGCAGGCTGCTCCCAAAGCAGCAGGTCACCCCTCCCGGCTGGCTCCCACCCCTCACAGCAGGTGACAGAAGCTGGGGCCTTCACCAGCCCCAGTCTGTGAGGAAGCCTGTCCCCCACCCTGCCCTACCTAGTCTTGATTCCCAGGACCCACCTCCTCGGAGGCTCTCTTGTTAGCATGGGGAAGGTCTGGCCAGAGCACCCCTCCTGCAGGAACCTCTGAACTGTGTTGCCCCAAGAGTGCATGCTCACAGGGTGGGGGGCTCCTTGGGCCTCAAGCGTCGAGGGGCAGGCCCTCCCCTTGGCCTTCCCCAGATGCTCTGATCAGAGTCAGAAGCTGAGCGGGGCAGGTTGGGGTGGGGAGTGGAGAGGTTGGGTCAGCCCTGAACTGGTCAGCAGGGCTAGGACAGGCAGGGGGAACTGAGGCAGGCCAGCACCCCAGCAAGCCTCCCCAGGCCTGACTGCACCCCATTCCTGGGAACCAGAGTGGGAGAAGAGCTGTCACCCTGCTATTCCAGAGCCCGGGTAGACCCTCACTGAAGGGCTCTGGGGAAAGGGGGTCCCAAGTCCAGGGCTGCGACCCTCCAGCCCCCTCAGAGCCCAGCCTGCCTCCTGGGCCTGCACTGCCCTCTGCAGATGCAGGAACGCGAACACACCCCTTGCACACTGGCTGAATCTGGGATAGCCCTACAATCTACCTCCTCCTGTGTGCAATTGCTCACACAGGACTGCGGGTGCACACATGAGGCACTGGAGCATGCATACACACATGTGCACGTTAGCACACACATCCTCCCCTCTGCATACCAAAATCCCCTGAGCATCTCAGCACACCTGTACCCGGCTCTGAGACCGCCTCACACACTGGGCTCCTACACCTAAGGTCTCCACACGTGTGTCCCTGAGCATGTAGGTGACAGCCAAGTGCTGGGGCCTGCCACAGCTGCCTGCACCCTCACCAAGCTACCTCCTGTTCACACCTAGTGACAGGGAACTCACTACCTCTAGAGAGGCTGCAGGAGCCATCAGCCACTGGAGGACAGGAGCGGTGTCTCCCTTCCCCTGCTCATACCTAGGTGGCCCTCGGAAAAAGAGCTGACAGCGGAGGACCTAGCTGCTGAGTGCTGGCTCACTGTCCCCCCAGCAGCACCTCTGGAGGCCCGGAAGGGAGACTGGGGGGGTCGTCCAGGAGGCAGGGGCTCCAGTGCTCACAAGAGTCAGCCCAGTGTCCCTCCTCCCCTCAGCTCCCTGGGGCAAGTGAGGACTTCGCTTGCTTTGGCTGGGATAATGTTAAGGCCATGCAGGGCCAGCAGCGGACTGGAGAAGTGGTGTGCAGGCCTCCTCAGTTCCCAGGAACAGGAGCGGGCCCAGCCTGGGGTGGAGGAGGCACAGCATGTAGGCACTGGAGAGGGAGGCCAGAGCTTTCCCTTCTTTCCCACCTGGCCTCTTTACATCCCACTGATGGACAGGCTTCAGTCAGTCACTGTCCCCAAAGGTTCAGAGGTGGCCGCGGTTCACAAAGTCTTGTGACCAGAGTCTAGCCATCTCTCCCTTGCTGTTGGTTTAGTACTTTCCCTGCTTCCTCTAAGCTGCCCCTCAAGGCCTCCCAGACCTGCCAGGAACCTGGCAAGACTCTTTCCTGGGTCTCCTATGCAGTTCAAACCTCTGGGTCCAGACATCAGCATTAGCCCAAGAGAACAGATGTCGGGAGGGATCCTGACACAGGCGGACTTGAAGCTCTTTCTGCATCTCTGTTCACAGAACTCTGATCTCAGAGGCAGCCTCTAGGGTCTGGAAACCTCCCCAAGGACTGAGGGTGAGAGCGAAGAGAACTGCTCAGCAACTCTCCTGAGGCCCCACTGGAGGTATTTCAGTCAGACCTAAAGATGAACTTCTACCTTCTGGTCACATGATCTGCCCATTAGTGGCAGGTGCTTGTCAACTGAGGAGCAAATGCTCAGGACTCTCCTCCCTGTGCAGAGCCAGGCACTGCAAGCTACCCTCATGTAAAGAGCTGCTCTGGGAGCAAGCAGGTGTCAGGGTGGTCTGTGGGGGCCCTCTGTGCCAGACCCCCAGGGGCAAAGGCATGCAGCAAGGAGACTCATCCCCTGCCCTGCAATACCCCACCCCATTCTGAGGTGCACGACGGAACACCGCAGTGCTAAGCCGCTCCCACCACCCCCTTCTCCGTCCCAGAATACCCCCTCCCGCAGCACTGCACCACCAAGGCCCCCAATTCCCCCTGCAAATCCAGCGCATCTTTGCAGCAGGGAGTCAGAAGGCTAATTCTCCCAGCACGGACGACCTGGTGGGGGCTGGGTCTATTGTTGCTCCTCCCTCTCCTGGCCGGGCTGTTCAGCACCCGCAGCTGGCCTGCACCCCTCCCCAGGTGGGCAGAAGGCCTAGGAGGCTGGCTGTGCGGGCCCCTCCCCCAGCACCGCGGCTGCTTCTGCAGCCGGCAAAGATGGTCTTTATTCCGCAGAGGCTGAGCACCCCAAGGTGCGGGTGTGGAACAGCCTAGCCAAAAGGAGGATCTGCAGGTCCTCCCCGCGCAGATGTGAACTGAGCCCTTTCCTGAGGCTTCCCGTGGGCCACAGGCCGTTCTTCCTGCGGCTGAGGCTCCGCATCTCCCAATCCACCCGCAGAGGACGACCTTCTCCCATTCTGGCCCCCAACAGGGGTGCCGCGCAGGGGCTCGGACAGCTTCGCGCTGGATATCAAATGACCCTTCTGGGTCCTTCATCCAAGCCCCTCCCCGCCCCCACATAAGAAGGAATTTCGGGGAGAAGCAAAGCGGCTCCCGGGCGTGGGCCGGGCGGGGGTCCGCAGCGCGTCCCCAGCGATCTGAGGCCGGGACTGGACCCTAGTCCTACACCCTCGGACTGGGGCCGCCTCCTCCCGGGCGCCCGCCGAAGGTACCCAACGCTGCGAGGGTGTCGGGCGCTCGGGTCGACCCCTCCCCGCCGGCGCCCGCTCCCCGCCGCGCCGCTCACCTGGTTCTCGCTCGCCGCCGGGACGCACCGGGGACCCGCGCCGCACTCAGGGCGCTCGCTCCGCTGCGCGGCCCATGGGCCCGCCGGGGGGCCACGCAGCCGGGGCAGGGGCCGGGGGGGCGCACGGGCCGCGTCGCCGTCGCCCTCGCCGCCGCCGCCGCCGCCGCCGCGGGGAGCGCTCGCTCGGGCCGGGGAGCGCGCACTGCGGGCGGGCACGCGCGCTCGCGGCGCGCATCCCAGCCCGCGGCTCCGCGGGCGCGGCCGGCGGCTCCGGCTCAGCTCGGCTTCGGCTCGGGCTCCGGCGTCCGGGTGGGGCGGGGGCCGCGGAGCCGGCTCAGCAGCCTCGGGAGCAGCGAGTGACAGGCCCGGGGCGGAGGGCGGGGCCGCCAACGGGGATGAGGTCATGCCGAGCGAAAAAGCCCCTGACGTCACCTGCAGCCAATCAGCGCGCGCGGCTCGGGGGCAGGTGACGTCAGCCGTGCCCCGGCCGGGGTGCAGATTAGAGGCGGCGGCCTCGGGGGCGGGGGTGCCGGGGCTCGCTGCCACCGCCCTCGGCGCTCACCTGGCACCGACTCTTAAAGGAGCTACGCGGCGTCCCGGTCCTTTGCCCGGAGACCGGCGGCGGTACTGGGGACCCCACCACCAGGAAGCCTTTCCAGCCCAGGGGTCCGCGTGGCCCTGGGACCCCCCTGCCTCGCTGCGCACAGACCCGCGGGAGGTCCTCTGGTCCAGGTCCTGGGCGCGAAGGTCCTCTCCCTGCCCGCCTGGGCTGGAGCCGGAGCCGGCTTCTCTCCTCTCCCCAGCCTTTGTTCACGCGGACCCGCGGCCGGGAGAGCCTTCCCCAGCCCCCGTGCGGCCCGCGAGCGCGCGCACGGCGGGTCCTGCCGGCGAAGCGCCTTACCTGCAGCATCCACGTTTCCCTCTACGCGACCCCTGGAGGCGGGAGCCCGGATCTCCACTTTGCTTAGGAGGAAATCGGAACTCGAGAGGCTACATGGTTTGCCTCAGGTCACAATCCCGTCAGCGCTGGAGATGAGCCGTTTCCAGGACCCAGCGTTCTCCGGGGTGGCGCTACTCCCTAGCCCTTGACGCTTCCAGTGAAAACTCACCCCTCTACAGCCCTCCGCGACCACCCTAATGTCACCCATGCAGACTGGGGAGTGTCAGCCCCAGTCCACCACTGTGGAAACATAAGCGCGTCCAGAGCACTAACAAAACATAGATAATTACACCTCGGCGGCATTGGGCCTGAAGCATACAGGGGCCGGGCACACGGGAGTGGGAGGGGGGCGCAGTCCTGAGGCCACCCCAGGGGACCTGCAAGTCTCAGGAGGGCGCCCCAGGGACAGCTGTGGCTCCGGAGGCCATAGGTGTTGTTGGACGAGGGCCCTGGGAGGCTCCAGAGGGTAGGCCCACAGTCCTTCACTCGGGTGCACCAGGCCCTGGGCCCTGCATCAGACCTGAGAAAGAGAACAGAGAGCCCTGCCTGTGGGAACTGAGGAGTCCTGGGAGTCTCTGAAGGTCATGAGTTGCGGAGGGGGGATGTGATGGGACACCTCACTTTTAAGAGTGCCCTTGACTGGGCTGTTGGATGGAGCATAGGGGCCATCACCCTGCAATCTGGGTCCCCAGCCAACCTCTCTCCTGGGGTTTCCAGCCTGGGAGTGCAGTGTCTTCACTGGAGGGCGGTGGGAGGGCTGGAGGGCCGCCCGCAGTCACTGCTGATTGAATGGAGGGTCTTAGGAAGTGAAGTAGGCCGATGGACGGGCCAAGCCCCTCTGGAACTGAGAGCGGAGTGTTGAATGAAGACCTGGCACTGTGGGCAGCAGGTGGGTGCTGGCTGGACCCTGCAGGGGCCTTCTTCTTTCTGGCCCCTTGTCTCCTGTGTACACAGTAGGTGTTCAGGGGCCGTTGTGGCTCTCTTTCCTTCCCAGCTGAAGAGTCCAGGCTTTGTGTGTTTGGGGCAGAGGGGAGAATGTATTCTTGGCTCAGAGCTAGTGCAGGACACGCATTTTGAGGGAGACTCCTGGAAGGAATCCCTGGGAGTCCCTGGACTATTTGGGGCTGGCACTGGGTTCAGATCTTCCCTCTCTCCCTGCCCCAAGCTGGGCCCTGAAGGAGGAGGCCTTGGTGGAGGTGGACCCTGAGACTGGAGGTCAGCGGGATGCTTGGCCAGGTCAGTGTGGGGTGGGAGATATGGCCCTGCTGGGTTTCCAGTTATTCCTTGTTTGATAAGTGGGGAAGCTGGGCTGGTGGAGAATTCAGGCAGAGGCCACATGGTACCAGGAGGAACATGCATGGTTCCTGAGAGGGCAGCCGCAGGCCTCGAGGACCTGGCATCTGCAGGTGTGCACCACTCACTGTTAGGCTGCCACCGGCCATGGGGGGCTGTCACCCGAGCGGGTGCCTGTCCAGCTTTCCCCCATACCAGGTCTAGAATGAGCCCAGTGGGGAATGGCACCCCCAGGATGTCCATGTGGGCTGCTGCAGGACAGGGCAGGATCCTCTTCACCCCAGTGCTATGTGGTCAGCAGTTGCAGATGCCCTGGGAGTGGCCACTGGTCCCTCAGACCTCTGGTGATGTCCAGGGATGCCTCACAAGGCCTGAGCCGGGTTCAAGCTCTGGCAGGGTGGAGGGGTGGCACTTGGCTTCCCCTGAGGCCGTGGGCTGCCCCTAGAGGAAAGGGCCATCTGATTGTGGCTCTTTTATTACCCTAATGGACATCTCTCACGTAAACAAGCCATTTAAACCTTGGGTTCTGCCACCAACAAGGTAGAGGTAGGGCCCACTGTGGAGGGGCAGCCTTTTCCCTCCCCTGGGCACTGCTCCCTCAGGACCTGGCCTGGGCAGCAGGGACTCCCTGTAGCAGCCCACAGCGGCCAGCTTCTCCACCTGCGCAGGCGTGGATGGGGAGGGACTGCGGTGGGCCCAGCGTTCGCGGTGTACCACTTTGCATGCCGCTGTGCCAGGAGCGGGCTGCCCACTGGGTCCTGGCACCCGCGGGGGGATCGCCAAGCCGGAATGGAACTGAGGTCGCCGTCTCCGGGTCCTGGGGCTGGCAATGCCCTGCGTGGGCCGGGGAGACGCAGAGGCTAGGGCAGAGATCAGGCCAGCCATAGGTCGGGAACCCTTGCAACTGGTCTGGCCCCGGCGGCGGGAGGAGCCGCTGGGCGGCCAGCGCGCGCCCTCTGCTGTCCACAGGCCGCCGCGCAGGCTGGCCGCCATCGTCTCCACGGCTGGGAGAGTGCCAGAGGTCAACCTCTTCCTGAAGAGTAGTGGGTTTCTGCTGATTTTAGGTTCATTGTTTCCAGTAACGATGTGTAATGCCCACCCATGCTGTTCTGTCGCCCAGCCTGATGTTTTCAAAGTCAGGGCATACTTAATGAAATGCTCATCTCAGGTCTTCAAGCAGATGGTCGTCCCCCACACCCCAACCTCACTTGTTTTTAAAAAATTGTTGTGCTGGGGATGAGCCCAGAACCTTGTGCATGCGGGACAAGCACTCAGCCACTGTGCTACGTTCCCCACCCACTTATTTTTTATCGTGGTCAACTACAAAAATGGCCACCTTAAGCACGTTTAACTGTGAGTCCAGTGGCACTCTGGACCTAGCTGTGCTACCATCCCCGCCATCAGTCCGCAGAACCCTTCATCTTATGAAGCTGAACCTCTCCATCAGACACCAGCTCCCCAACTGCCCCCCACCTCCTGGCACCACCACTCAAGGAGCGGGTATTGACAGTGCCACCCATGACAAGACCCTGGGCCTTCTACCAGCCTATCCCACTAGCTGGTATGGCCAGTTCTCCAACTGCAGGGATCTGGAAACATGTTGTGTGTGTGTGTGTCTGGCTTCTTTCTTGCAAGGAAGCACCTTTAGGATCCTTGTGATTCTCTGTGTTGCTGCTTTTCCATACCTGATGACAACTGTCTGTATGGTGAGGTCCTTTATGGTGCACAGTGCCATTCAAACCACTTCTCTGTTTTTATATATTAGGTTATTTTCATGGTTTGGCTATTAACAATAGTGCACTGCACAGCATCCTTTCATATGTCTGTAACACAAATTTCAGGTTATCCCCTTTCCTACCTTTGTTATTATGACACAGGGAAACTTACAGATATATAGAGAACCATGTCAACATTTTTTCCATTTTAATTTCAGATTAGAAAGATACCAGTAAGGATGCAGGTGAGCCCACCCTCATCAGTAAGGGTGCTGGTGAACCCACCCTCATCAGTAAGGGTGCAGGTGAGCCCACCCTCATCAGTAAGGGTGCAGGTGAGCCCACCCTCATCAGTAAGGGTGCTGGTGAGCCCACCCTCATCAGTAAGGGTGCAGGTGAGCCCACCCTCATCAGTAAGGGTGCAGGTGAGCCCACCCTCATCAGTAAGGGTGCAGGTGAGCCCACCCTCATCAGTAAGGGTGCAGGTGAGCCCACCCTCATCAGTAAGGGTGCAGGTGAGCCCACCCTCATCAGTAAGGGTGCTGGTGAGCCCACCCTCATGCCCCTTTGCAGAGGCAGGTGCTGCTCAGACTTGTGGATGTCTTTATAGTTCAATTGCACACACAAGTCCCTGTGTGCAGCAGGTAGGTTTATGTTATGTGCTTTAAGGTGGTGCACACCTGTAATCCCAGCAACTCAGGAGGCCGAGGCAAGAGGATGGCAAGTTCAAGGCCAACCTCAGCAATTTATCTAGGCTCTGAGAAACTTATATTTTAATATAAAATATGAAAAGGGTTGGGGATGTGGTTAAGTGCCCCTAGTTTCTATCCCCGGTATGAAAAAAAATCATTCCCATCTGTTCATCCCTGTTTTGAAGTAAGCCTCACTCTTCTAGGCTTCTTGCTTCATAGTTCTCTGTTGTAGGAACAGTCTGTGCGTCTAGCCATTCGTGACATCCGTGTGAAGCACTGCCGTGGGGCAGGGCTGATGGACACCTCCCAGCTCCTTGGCCAGCTGCTCTGTTCAAACTGCAGAACCTCAGTCCCCGAAGCCTGCTGAGCCCAGGTCTGCGTGTTAACAAGTCAAGCGACTTGCATACACATTCAGTATTTGATTTCCACTTTTACACAGTTTTGCTTAATTCCAAACATCATTATATAGTGTGAGGCCCTGGGTTTGATCCTCAGCACTGAAAAAAATTATATAGGAAAGTTGATTTTTCATTGGCAATTAAAAATTGTGGTAAAATACATGTAGCACAAAGTTACCATCTTAACTTTTTAAGCACGCATTTCTGGGGCATTAAGCACATTCACGCTGCTGTTCAACCATCACCACTGTCCACCTCTAAAACCTGTTCATTTTCCTGAACTGAAGCTCTCTCTCGGCCCCTGACGCCTCGTTCTGTCTCCATGATCTGAGGACTCCAGGACCTCATACAGGGGTGCTGTGTGTTTACCCCCTGGGGCGGGTTCTTCTGGCCAAGTTGGAGGCTCGTCTGTGCTGTAGTGATGTCTGAGCATCCTTCCTTTTATGCTGATGGACACCTGGGTAGCTCCCACATTTGGCTGTTGGTGTGCACGTCTGGTGCACCTTGGTGCCCATGTATCTGTTCCTGTCCCCACTTTGATTTGCTGGAGCATGTGGTGACTCTGGGCTTACCTTCTCAGGAAGTGCTGGGCTTTCCCAGGTTAGCACTGCACTCTGCCCCCGGTAGCACTGCCCCAGGGCTCTGGAGACCCTTCTGAGATGCGTAGTTCTGTGAGTTTTAACGCAGTGCAGATCCCTGCCCAAGCATCCTAATCAAGATGCAGAGCGGCTCCATGCCCAGCATGCCTGCTGGGTACCATCTCCTCATATCCTTCGCCCCTGCCCTGTCTCCCTGCAACTGTGGATCCGGTCTCCATTCCGTGGTCCAGCCTTCCTGTCATGCAGGGAGCCCTGAGATCTGGGGCCCTGAGTTCACCCAGGTGACTGCGTATCCATGGCTCTTCCCTTTTCACTCTGAGTGTTGCCCGTGGCTCAGACGGATAATCGCCCTGTCCACTTATTGAAGGTATTTGTGCTGCTTTCAGTTTTTGGTCATTGCAAATACAGTCACTCCAGACCTGCACATACAGGTTGTTGTGTGAACAAAGGTTGCATTTCTTGGGTAAGTAGCCAGGTGTGGGGTTGCTCCCAAGCTGGTCATGGCGGTGTGTCCAGTGACCCCAGCTGCTCAGGAAAGTGAGGAGGGAGGATCACTGAGCTCTGTAGTGCAAGGCCAGCCTGGGCAACACTGCTCCCTGACCACTTGCAAACCAAGTGTCCATCAGTATAAGAAGGAAGGACGTTTCGGCACATGCCACAACACTGATGAGCTCAAGCACATGGTGCTCAGTGAGGTAAACTGTCACACGTGGGTAACACCTTGTGTCTTTCCTCGTGTAGGGTCTCCACGGCCTTCAGATCCAGAGACAGAGACCCCGTCTTAAAAA